>NC_142243.1:14976649-15587108 GCF_052056855.1 Sturnus vulgaris
GGCAGAGCGCAGTGTCAGTGACAGCTGTGCTCAGGCAGCCCCGGCTCGCTGTCACTGCCGCACTTCTGGGCCGCATCTCCCGGGGTCTGCGCTGGATCCGTTCTGGGCTCTGCGTCTCACCCAGCCTGTTCCGTCCCCACACACGGCTCCGCAGCTTGCCTAATAAGGCCACGAGCGAGTTGACTGGCTGGCTTATAGGTCAGCCCGTGTTTACCTTGCGAGCCGGCGGCAGCTGGAGCCTGCAGCCCTGCTCGGCCCCGGCCAGCGCTGCGCCATGGGCGGGCTCGGCCCAGCCGCCCCTCACAGCTCGGCCCCGGGACACGCTCGGCTTTCACCACAGCCAGCACGGAACTGCAGGCGGTGCCGGTACAGCTTCCACCACAGCGCTTCGCAGGATCGCTAGACTGAAAACAATAATCAGGTTTCTCGCTGCATGAGTTGCTCGAAAGTAGGGCAGCAGTGTAGGTAGGAACAGCCACCTTCACAGCTCCAAGGCAGCAGACAGGTACTTGTCAAACACCACAACCGAGGGAACCAGATGAAAGCCAGGCAGAGATACTCATTTGAACGCTACTGTTTAATTATGTATTACTCTTGATCAGTTATGGTGAGATTCACTGCAATTCAGACAGATGACTTCAAAACTAATGATTAACCCTCCACAAAAATAGCGAGCCGGCTAAATAAAAAAATCCCTTCTTCTGCTGCTTCCCTTGTGATTCAGTCTATTTTCTCCTTTACACCACTCCTAAGGCAAGATGCTAGATTTGGATTTGGATCCTGTCCTGCCCTCTTTCCCAGCACAGTTTGTGGCTGGAGCTGGCAGGCAGAGGAGGGCAGCCAGGTCACCTCCTACCCGGGCACTGCCATGAGACCCCTGCGAGGGGACATGGACAGTGGCTTTTCCCTTCAGGTCAGTACAGACCATGCATTTCCATCCTTATCATCAAAACCACCTTGTAAGGTTTAAATACCTACCTCATACTACCTGATATAATGATGTATTTACCATATGATTCAGCTAGAAAACTGTCTTGAGCACAGGGAGTAAAACTGAACTATGATTATCACCCCACTGAAGTAACCAAACTGCCACAGTTACGTCCTGTCCCTGCTTTGAACCTGGGGTTCACATAATTATAATTTAAAAAGATAAAATATACAGCCCATTCACTCTGAAAAGAATACATGCTGAAAAAACAGCTGATAGTTTGTAAACTTAGCCATTATCATTTTGGGCTGAAGCAGTGCCCAGGTGCATACACAGATCTTGGTCAGAATTGCTGACTTTCTGCTCAAAGTCTATTCTCACCCAAAACATGCTTCACTTATACAAAGAAATGGGGCACACACATTCAAAAAAGGGCCAGTCAGACATCATTACACAAAGGTAAGTCCTAAAATAAGCCAACTCACTTTGTGTCCAATTTGCTTAGATCAGCAGCACAATATGCTCTTATGAATATCAATAATGAATGCTGGAGGAAACTAAACAACACGTAAGGAATGAGAAGAACTGCTGTGTGAGCATTAGACCTGTTAAGAGTTTTAGGAAGAAGTCAAGATAGCCCTGAACTATGAAAATCAGGCACATTTCACAGACATTTCACAGACTTTCAGGCTGGGATTAGAGAAAAGCTATCAAACTTGCACGGTTTGCTAGAGGAAATGGGCTCACCCATTCGTTTCAAGTCTCTCTAAATACACACTGACAAATTCAAAGTACCAGGGAAACACTACTTCTCTTCTTGGTTAAAAAGGAGAATCTCAATAAGCTTAGGCACATCTGGAAAGGGAACACTGACACCCTCACAGGTGACTGCTTATTTGACACCAGATAATTTAGGATCGTTTGTGCAACTGCACATGAGCAAAGGCTTTTGAATGCCTTTATGCTTTCACAGTTTTAATTTTAAATGGGAGATAATGTTACAGCTGACTTTTCTCCGTTTTAACACTCCCATTTTTCATCTTTGCTCACAGACATTATGAATTCTAAGACAGGCTTCAGGAAGGAATTTTGGAAATACAGCAGTATGTCCTCCCCTGTGCTAAAGATGGGAAAAAAGGTAGAATTAACATTATTTTAGAAATCTGTATTCTAAATATTTTAAACACAAAAGGACATGTAAGTGGTAGGGAAGCCACCCTCACAAAGAAACCTGGCTTTTTCACTGCTCAGGACAAAGCAGTTACTGTACTCAGTTAAACCTGACTGGTGCAAAGCTAGAGAGTAAAGTTCTCGTTGAATTTTTCAACAGCAGGCCAGAAAAGCAATTTCAGCAAAATCTGTGTATGCATATCAAAGGTGATGCTGAAAGAACAAAATAATGGCTCACATAAGACCTCTGCTTAAATGAAGGCTGAAGAATATTTTCCACTCTCAGTGCCCCAAAAAGGCCACCTCCTCCAGTGACCTTACAAGAATCAGCTGCCACCCAGCTCTTGGTCACACGAGAGGAAACACATCCACCATGTAATCACCAGTTATGTGCTGCAGGCACACATTCGCTGAGAAGACAGATGGGGTTTCAGTGAGGTAATGGGGAAGTGTTCTTCCCCTGATCTACAGATGGTCAGTTCAAGCTCCAGAGTAAATCATCATGACTTTGTTGAAATTAAATGAAAGCAGCCTACAAATGGAAGAATAAGGGCAGTTGCTTAGGGAGAAACCAAGAGGTTTGTTACAGTCCAGGTTCCCAGAGCCACCTCATGAGAATACAGGGAAGAGCCCCGGGGCTGGTGCAATATTGATGCCCCTGTGATGGCTGGAGAGAAGTGCTCAGTCACACCCCAGCTTTTACTGGCACACAGAGGAGCTCAGCTGCATTTATCCCAAAGTTCCTCTTCCCAAGACTACAACCACCATAGAGGCTCTATGCCTCTTAAGTCTCCCAGCTCTCATCCTTGTCAATCCTCCACTTTTCATTTTATTTCTGCTGCCTTCTGCATACTTCCACCTTCCTCCTCTGCCCCATACTATGGGTAATCCCACTGCACTTCTATTCTTCAGTGTTTCCAAATGTACTTCCACTTCTCCCCTGGCTTTTCTGCTCCCACCGCAGATTCTCCCATTAGAGACCCAGTCTCCTCACTGGCTTTCTTAACCAACTTCATTTCATCTCCTGCACAAACCCAGCCATCTTTTTGAGAAGGGTTTTGTTTTCCTTCTCCAGGAGATTTCATTAAAGGTCTGTCCAACCTAGCACACTTTATGAGGAGAGAGCAGATCATGGGAATCTAAGCAGGTGTATTAGTGAGAGCTGAACCAACTGCAGTGCACAAAGCTTAACTTCAGCAGCACACTATGGGCAGGCAAACAACCAGAAGGTCACAGTGTAAGCATGCTGATAGTCTTGGACTTTTTTTTTCTTGCAGGTAGCTTCCCTTCATCAGTCAACTGGTTTGTCCCATGAATAGCATCAAAGGAATGCTGCACTGTTTGAAGAGAGGAACTAAGCATGTGTAATGGAAAGAGACATCCCTTAAAAAAGAGAAAAGACAGGCAGCTTGAACAAATTAAGAGCTGGAAAGAATGGACTCCCTCGATGTCTTAATGGCCATTGGTTATTACAGTAATACACCAACAACCAGTTACAGAAAGCGTGCTGGACTAGATCCTTCCAAGGCAAAGAAAACATACCTTGCCTTGCAAGGTATTTGTCTAAAAGTGAGGCAAAACCCCTGCTGAAGAACAGTGTATAATCACCAAAATCATAGATATGCCCAGTACAATGTCTCCTAGCCCAGTGGGACACAGCCCTGTGCCAGGTGATGCTACAGAATGCTCAGTCCCCGGGGCCCTGTGACGTGTGAACACAGCCTGATGCTCAGCTGATGTTCAGCTGCCACAGCAACACAGACCTCAGGAGGGGCTGCAAACTCCAGCAGGGAAATGGGGTATGTTCTGCAGTAAGACTGCTCTCTGCCCCACACCACATTTTCTCTAAACCCAGGACCTTGAGGTTCTCAGGAGAAGCAAGATGTTGCAAGCCTTGGGGAATTTTGGGGTACAGGGACCCCAAGAAGCTTCCTTGGAGCTTGTTAAATGCTCCATCATCCTCATAAACACCATAAAGGCTGGGCCCACAGTTTGATTCAAGCAATGAAAAGCAGCTGTTCATGACAGAGCATGTACTGGACAGACACACATGAAATTCATGCACTGAGTTTATTGTCAGCACAGTGTCCTGCCCACAGAGTCTAGAGAAAGGTATTCTTATGGCATGAAAAGTCCTCCTTCCTACACCAGGGAGCCATTTGGGAACTTCATTTTGGCCCACCAGCACTACTGGCATATTTCCTATTAAGTTCTATATCTACATTCCACACAAAGGATGTTGAAGTCCAGACAAGATGCTTGTTTTCCTCATTGCCTTTCTATACCTGGCCTGACTTTTAAGCACTAATGGAAAAACTGAATAAAATACAGCAATAGAAGAGTTAAGTAATCCAGCAGCTTCTCTAAATGATTTAACAATTTGTAGCATAGTTGAGCATACACATAGGTTACTTTGATTTAAAAAAATCAAGTTCATAAATAGTCAAGTAAAAAAAAAAAAAAAAAAAAAAACAAAACCCAAAAGGCTCAGTGAAGGCTACATTTTAGGACATCCAGACTATCTTGTAAATCTACTGTTTGCCAGTGGCTGTAAGTCAAACTGCAGCAGTATTTCAGACTGGCATGGAAAATATGCCTGCATTAAAACCCAGCACAAGAAACTTTAAATTCCTGACAGCATGTGGCCATGCATGAGATCACTGTGAAAAGCTGCAACATTTTCTTGAGCTCTTTATTTTTGTTTCCTGAGAAGTTTGACGCTGTAATCAGCAGCTTATACCCAGAATCTAGATGTAAAGTCATAACAGGCTGGACTAAGTCCAGGAGTTGCATTAGTTCACAATATGCAGAAAAGAACAAAATCCTATCCAAGGAGATCTGGAGCACTAGAATGCTATTTAATGAAGGCTGAACAAAACTAGAGGATTGTTCTGTTTAGTGAGGACACTATGTAGGGATTTCACTTGGATAGCATAATTTCATTTTAATAGCCAAATTCTCACTTTCTGCCCTCAAGGGTATGTGTGCATATGTGTGAAAGTATTCTATTAAATAATTTGGCATATGTAAGTTCTCAACTGGCTCCTTTTTTAGAGCTTTTTTTGTCTAAGTATTATTATTTCTTGCAAGTCATTATGAGGAACGGTGTAGGAGCATCCAGTTTCTAGTATTTCAAGGGTCTGTGGATACATAAAACACACCGGCATAAAAACTGGGTTTTACAGGAAGAAATGTTCCGTTGGTTGGGATGGGTTTTTTTAGATTTTTTTAATCTATTGATTACTAGAAAATTTTATGTCAGAATGAACACACAACTCACTTGTCCTTTTTGTCTTGCAATCAGGATGCAAAGAACAGCAGAAGTCAGGCAAATTGGCAAGCAATCTCAAAAAATTACTTCCGAAAACAGAAAGGCAGGGAGGAGAAAAAGGAGTAAACTGAGGGATGCCAAGGTGAATCAGCTCTAGGAATGCCAGAAATCTACTTCTAGTGTAGACTGCTCTCATGTTTTGTTTCAAAAGTTGTTTCTCTGTAGAAGTCCTACTGTTAGTTGTGTTTCTTTTTCAAATCAGTATTGAGGGTATTCCACAATCACTACTTTGTGGAAAATACCTAAATGGAAACATCCAACAGCAAACATTGTTAAATATTGTAACAAATTTATCGCTCACTACACAAAAATGAAACTAACATTGTATTTCTGTTTTCTTATCTATAGGGCTTAACTGCTTCTGTTCATTGATTCTTTTTTCTCCTTTAATATCCTCTATTGTGAGAAAGATAAACAAGCATGGG
Source organism: Sturnus vulgaris (assembly GCF_052056855.1). NCBI lineage: Eukaryota > Metazoa > Chordata > Aves > Passeriformes > Sturnidae > Sturnus > Sturnus vulgaris. Next base: position 14,982,507 of record NC_142243.1, read on the forward strand.
CTCTGTATAGAATTTTTCCACTTTTAAATTTGGAGACTGCAGCAGGGCTTTTGCTTCCTTTCAGTTACCTTCATGAAGAGATAGGAATTGAAAAGAAGATCTCAAAACAGATTTGGGGACAAATTGTGTTGGAAGAATAAACAGTTAACCCATTTCCATCTACTGAAATGGCTTCAATTAAGTTTTTCCCCTTCCCATTTTTAATGCCATCAAGTGTTATACCATCTAATTCTCTCTCTTTCCAAGCACAAGTATTATTAATTAATCAGGATGGAGTCCTAAAAATACTCATATTTCAACTTTATAGAGCATGCTGGCTACCTCTGCCATAAATAAAAGCTACTTACACAATGTGCAGCCAATATACAAAGCCCCTATCTGTTAGAACTGAGCCATCACACTCCATTAAGCTCAGTCAGATTACAGCTTTTCTGTAACTTGTTGCACACCACATATCAGACTAATACTGCTACTCCTTTTTGATCAAGTATTAAAACAGTATATTAGTTTCAGTTTCTAATATTACCTTTGCTATGAACTTGCTCTGGAGAGGCCATACTCAATATCGCCAATCCCTCGAGACCAGTCTAAGTGTGATCTGTGTCCAGTGTGGGTGTTCAGGATATTTCCTGAGACTCATAAGACAGCTTACTGAAGCACTGGTAACACTGCTAAAGTGGTAGCGGTGGAGGGCATTCACAACTAATTACAGGTAAATTCTTGACAAATTTGAGAGCAAACCACAAAAACCTTAGCTCCAGTAGTATCGATGTGACCAGAGTTCTGTGACTCAAGTACTCCATTGAAAGGGTATTTTAACATACTTTAATCTTTAGAAGTTTCCATAAAACTACCTTCAAGTAAGCCAAGGCACAGCTATGCCATATCCCACAACATCAAGGATCATGGAAGATGCTGCAGTCTCTCCCTCAGTATATCCCACTTGCTGTGTAACTGCTCCCAACACCTGACAACATCTTTCAAATTGTTGGTTCAGCAGGTTGGAGGAAACTGTCTTCTGGCAGAGAAAGACAAATGCTACTACAGCTATACCCTTTCCTGGCAAGTAATTTATCTGAATTAGATTAAGCTTTTCTGACTCCCTCTACCTACCCAGGGCTTAGGTTAAATTCCAGGTTACCTATCCAGGCCCTGCCGTACAAACAGGACACAGCTGAGTAAACAGCTCTGCCCTCCTAACATACAGCAGTGGGACTCAAAAAAATGAACAGGCTGATTCCTGGGACTCCTGGCACCACTACAACAGCATCAATCGTTTTGACCATCATAACTGATACTGAAAGTCAGTCTTGCATGATAAAGGCAGCTACTATAACTTTAAAATACACACAGTGGTTAATTTAGAGCACATTTGTGCAGACAGCCCATCAAACATAACTAAGAAGTCAGACAAGAAAGCGAGAAGATTGTGACTTCTACTTCAACGTATTCCATCTGACATTGCTTTAACTATAATATTTATCAATTTAGGATACGGCACTACAGAAAAATATTGAAAAGCTTTTTATAAAGTGTACCAAGTAGTTCTCCTCTGCTCTCAACAGTGTACATACTGTCATACGTATTAACAGTGAGTGCATCATCAGATCTGTACTGAAACCACATGGCTAACACAACCTAATTCAAATCTTAGAAACAGCACATTGCCAACTCTGATAGCAGCACATGTAAAACATCTGTTATTCTACAAAGCCTTGAAAATTATTTTTTTAAATATTTCAACCCTGAATTTGGCTTCTGATTGAGTAAAAGCATAGATTTTTTAAAAGCCCACTAGCATTCAGGGCTTTTTGTTAGAATAGATTTGATCAGATTTTAGAATTCACATACCTTGTGCTTAAAAGAACCAATAAACAATAGATGTTTAGTTGTTTAGATTTTTTTTCCTTTCAGCCGTTATCTTTACAAATATGAACTTGGTGTTAACTAACTTCTTAAGTCAGCAGTGTAGGTTAAGAATGGCAACTAATTGACAAAGAATGCCTGAAACTAAATTTGTCTGATAAAGTTCCTTTAGATAAAACCAACAAATGACTGATGTGGCAATCATGATTCTCAAAAATCATACAAAACCAAAACTTTGCAAAGAGAAGACAAAGAACTAAAATTTCCTATCCCCAAGATACTAAGAACATTCATCAGGTACTGGTTTTATAGCCTCCCCCTGTTTAACAGGCTCTGAAGTCCTTATCTCTTTCTACAGTATAACAATCATCTTCTTGCCCTCCCCTCTCCACTGAAGGAATATCATACCAGCTCCTCTTTGGCAGTTCAATGCATGTCTGATTAAACAGAGCAGTTTTTCATAACTTCTGTTTAACCTTGAAATCTGCTGCTTCTATTTCAGACCTGATGAAGTGCTGGTGTGCCTGCATGCTTGGCTCACTTTTTCCCCCCATACCAGCTGGTCTAATAAATTACCTCTTCCTAACAACCTCATGTTAGCTATGTCCTTAGATCATACACAGCTAAATACTATTATGCCACTTCAAACTTATATTAAACCATGACAAAGAGTACTGCTGGCTTAAGAAATAATAAAACAACCAAAGTTTCTCAAACTACTACCTTGCATTACAGGTGGTCATTCACCTTCCTCACTCCTTACATAGATAAGTAAAGGATCACTTTTAAATGGTTGTCAGGAACATGAGCATTTTCTGTTTAAGCTACTATAAATGCAAAATAAAATATAGAGACTGGATATTTTAATAAGTTTGAGATGACTCCAGGCCTGATGGTTAGGTTCCCTGTCTGCCAGAGAGAATGAGTTTAAAACAGGCAGTTTGCATGATTTAAATTTTAAAGGAACTTTTTCACCTAATTTGAGAAAGGGAAGGGGGTGGGGAAGGAGCATTTTGTCGCAGAAAAAAATCACCTCTTTTCAATCCATGGGTAAAAAGTCCTTTCTTTAAGGTCCGGCAGTTGGAGGCTTAACTCCGGTTTCAGACATGCCTTTATTAGGAAACAATGCAGGAGCAGGCAAGGCAGGGCTTTTTCATAGATGCTGCCTGGGCACAGGCAAGCTAACAACAACTTGGCAAAATGAGTGGCAGCTCTGCACAATCAATACAGCCATATGCTCCTTGAACAAAAAAAAAAAAAAAAAAATCAAGCGTGGAGTTTACCGTTTGAAAAAGCAAACAAACAAAAAACCCCTTTGTAATTGCTGATTAATCATTAGAGGAAAGAGGCGAAGACCAGAGCTCCATACAAATCCCCGGGCTCGAGGCTCACACAGCTGCACTCTCAGGACATGTATTGCCTGGAGCACAGTGCTATCTTCAGGACTGCAGTGTACCTGCTCTGCAGCACAAGCACTGCTCCACATCAGAGGATGTGCAAGGCACAGGCAGCACTGGACGTGAATGGCAGGGGGACAGGAGCTGGCTGAAGGGCTGGCAAATGACTCGATGTAAAACTCAAACTGCACACCAGCAATTATCAAAATGCAGGAATTGGGGGCAGCTCCAACGCTGGTGTTGGCACTCGGCTGTTCCTGGCAATACCTGCAAGATGGCTCCTTGAGATCACATCCCCCTTCTTCCCACAGACAGGGAGAAGAGACTATTTTTACACAGCTGCTGACTACTTTGACAAAAATAAATGGAAGTAAAACCTGAGGCCAGTCATCTTCCTGATACTTCTCTCTCCCAGGGATCTCAGGAACATTTGAAGCAGAGGAGACCAAGTGAGAAGAGCAGACCCCAAGAATTTTAAGCAATAACCTGACCCGAAGTAAAAGATCAGGATCTGCTTGCATTTTCTTTCTCCACCCTGCTTTCTCTCTCACCAAGAAAAACTCTCAGCTAGAAAAGCTGACATATCTTCAGAAATTTTTCTTTTTTCTTTTGGAAAGAGACTCCAAGTTCCATTCAGGTTTTCTTCACTACCTTCTTCCTCTCTAGTATTGCCAAGGTCAGATACAGGAACCATGCAAAAAGGCATGAAAGCAAAACAGAAAGAGGAAGCATCTATTTAAAGGTACTTTCATCCTTTTCAGAAAAAACCTTTTTGTTCCACAAGTTAAAGTTCACATTTTGCACAGTCTTTAGCTTCTGGTTTTCCCTACGCTCCTGAAGCATTGGCTCAGTGCTGTTGAATTGAGGAAAAAATATCCAGTTCACTGCTGATCCCAGCACTGGTGCTGGGTGGACCATCAGCACTAAGCTGGTCTCTCACTTTCAACCTTTCTAGACCACAGAAATGTCTGGCTTCTATAATAGGAACCACTCATATCCATCCTCTGATGGACGGTCAATATGAGAAAGAAGGGGAAATACTTATTAAAATATTATTTTGCTAAGGAACAGCCTAGCTTCCCAAATGACATGGTTTTCTTTCTAGTGGACGGATTTGTGACGAAGGTCTGGCATCTCTTCAGTTCTTCCTCTGTGACAAGTAACTGTGCTGTCTCCTGCATGGATGCAATCAGCACAGCTTTGGCTGCCAGCATGTGACATTCAAAAGCCTTTTATCCACAACAGTCTTGAACTTTGTTTTCCATCACGAAATACATCTTGCAGATGTATATTTTTATTTTTCCTCCTGATCTCATATATAGAGGCCACATTGTTAAAGCATCTTTAGTAAGCAGGAAGAAGGTGGGCAGGACACAGTTTCTGTGGCATAAGTCCCTCTTGTAGGAAAAGGACTCAAGACTGTGCACTGGGGAAGACCTCATGCTTACTGAATCATGCAAACTGCAGGATTGGGCAAGTGATAAATATGCTTTCCTCTCAGAGCACTCCAAAAACCTCTGTCAAAAAGACAGCCTGTGTTTTACACCCAAAAGCAGACAATGCCTCTTTAGTCACCCTACAACAAAGGCTGCTGAAAGCTGAGGTTAAGAAATTATTTTCTTTCTCTCAAAATTGCATCACATATCACTGGACATTGCCAATTTCCTGCTGCACTCCCAGAACTGATGAGAATTCTTGAAAGTATTGTTTCTGATAAAATGTATTTCAAAATGTAAGGCTTTTTGCATATTCATGGTCACAAAGCATCTCTATTAGACTTAGTGACTGCTGAAGAGTTGCCTCTTAAGAAGAAAGATTTTAATTTCAAAGCAAATTGGAACGATTTTCTAAGTCATCCTAAACCTTCAGAATCTATTTAACCTGTTTTGAGATTCACAGTTGTTTTCAGGCCTTTTGCTTGGATTTAAGAACTACTTAATCTATTCTTTTTTTCAGCTGTTTGTTGACCAAACTAAATTAACTACTTTAGTTTCGACTTTAGCATTATACAATATCTTAAAAAAAAATTCCAATAATTATTTTTTCCTCTTCTTTCTATGGATTGTGGTATTAAAAGGGACCTGTGGTATAAATTTTGAGTTGAGAAAAACAGTAATGTGTTCTTCCTTTTCAACTTTCTATTTAAGAAAGGAAATATTATTAGAAGTGGAACAGTAACATTAATTTCAGTAAGATCCCACAATTTAGAACTTTAACCACCTGATTCCAGGGCAGCTATAATTGTGTTCAGTAGTTTTGCCCATTGCACTACAACGTCATGGGAAGAATCACAGAATATTCTGAGCTGCAAAGGCTGCATAAGGTCACAGAGTCCAACTCTAAACTCTGAAAGGCCCATGGGGTATGAACCCACAACTATGGTTATTAGCACCATGCTCTAACCAAGTGAACTAATAAATATGAGGGATTGGCACTGGCATTTCTCCTGGAGTGTTAATCAATGCAGTCAAAAAAATGCAATAGCAACTGACTGCTGCCTTGAGTAAGTAAAGCTAGTGAAGTATTAGTATTCCCTGTAATAAGGCTCGTGAAGACTACAGATTGCATATAACAATTGGCAATTTTCAAGGGAGCCACCACAGCAGGGCAGCCCAGCCCTGCAGGGCAATTTATGACAAGTGAATGAGCCAGAAACTGTAATCAGATCAGTGACAAAAATAAGCTCAAAAGACAAACAGCAACTCAATCACTCGAAGCTACTTTATTTTCACAGTAGCTGGATGTAAATACTTCCTCTTCCCTGCACTGCTAGACTTTCAGTTCAAGGAATACATTAAGAGATTGAGAACCTACATCCAACACTGTAGCTGCCTCTGATTGTTGTATTGTGTTAAAACTATTGTGAGAGTATGCTCAGCCTAGTTAGCCAAGAACTTTACCACCTCTATAATTAACTCTGGAATCTGACATCATCATCCCCTCAAGGTTTTCTTAAAATTTTAATAGCCCGGTTTATGAATATTAATTTGCCAGCGCTACACTTCCAGGGATTTATGAAAACCCAATGGCATGTCAGTGCTCAAAGAGCCTCTATTACTTCTGCTTCTTCCTTAGCGTATTTATTACAAGTCAGAAAGTGCATCAAGCCTGCAGTTGATCCAACCATCTGAGTCAATTCATAGAGATTAAGTGGCACAGCAGACACTGAGTGCTGCTGCTCAGGGTGCCTATTAATCCCTCCAGTGGACGTGATGCATCTTCACAGGCCTCATCGGTTCTAGGCTATAAAATCTGTTTCTCCCTTATCTCCTCCTGTTTCTCTCCTCCTACATGCCACTGCAATTACAAGCCAAGCACACGACAGCCAGCCCTTCAAAGGCTGCTCCCGTGTAAGGAACAGTTGCCTAAACCACAGAGTTTATCAGATGTGTAAAGGCAATTATTCCCCACAGTCAGCTTGTTTCAGCAAGTGCTACAACACAGATGGGACTGGCACACTGCAATAGCTAAGTAAAGTTTGTGACACTTTAGTCCATTACCAAGAGGCATAAACATTTCTTCTGTATCAAAAGGTATAATTTGTTTGACAGTTTTTTTGTGTTGTCCAAATTATGACAGTGCTGAAGCTTTAGGCTACTGGCTTGGACATTACTGTGTGTCACAGACATGGGATCCAACCATCCCCAAATCTCCAGTTTTAAAAGAAGAGCTCAATAAAAGTTCATAGGGCAGGTAGATCAAAAGCTCTTATGAATCTGAACAGGGCAACAAATATTTAGAGCACAGCTTGTAAGGAATATGAAAATCAAGGCTACATTTAATGCATTAAACCAGTTGTATATTAAGCCAGAAGCTTTCTCCTAATAGTCATGCAAACTGTAAAGCAAAACTAGAAAGCCAAATAGTGTCATTTCTCCTGTGTATTCCTTAGCTATATTTCTCCATAGTCAGCAAAGAGGCAGCTCAGGAAAGCTCAGAACTACTTTTGTAATTTCCTGGCAAAACAAATTTAGTTAGAACTTTCTGAAGTTATTGTCAAGCCTTACCTTACAACAATTTATGCAATTATGTGATTTTCCCCTCAGCACCACTGCTTCAGAACAAACAAGGTAAGAGGCTTGATCTGTCATAAGTGAGCATTCCAAGCTTCTGGCTTTTGTTTCTGCTCCAAATATTTACACAACAATGAAAATATCTCAATTTGGAAGAGTAACTTCCAACAGCACCATTTGGCAAAAGCAGTATTTAAAGGCATCTCCAAAGAGAACCTGTAGACTACTCAGCAGGAAAAAAAGAGAAGAGAAATGTAAATAAGGAATAACAAGTAATAAAAAGGATATAATCCCTGAACGGAAAGGGAGAAGAAATTAGAGATCAGCAACAGAAACAGTCAAGAAAGAAGGTCAGAAGTCCTGAAGGATGTAATCATGATCCTATTTTTAAAAGGGAAAGGCTAAAATTGTGACTGATACAATGGCCTATGGGCCAATCCAGAAAGTTTGAAGTACCATAAATAAAATGGCTTTGTAGAACATCATCACTTGATGCTTCCTCTAGCTCCCAGATCACAGCTTTGGCCAGAGACTGGTGTTTGGGAAGACTATTGTGAATTCCTACCAGCGCCTGGGGGAAAGCTCTGCACTACAGGCAGTCCTGGACACTGCTCAGGGTACAGCAAGCACATATCACTGTGGTTGAATTACACTATTTCTGCTTGGCTTCTGTAGAGAAACCAGCTTATTTGGAATTGTTTTTTAGCTTCCTAGCTTTCTTTGGGGAGGGAATGATTTATTGTAGTCAGAACACAAAGACCTATTGTCAAAGTCACAAGCTGCCTGTTTGCCCCAGTCAGGAGAGATCCTTTGTGGTACAGGGGGGGAAGGGGAACCATCCACTTGTATGGGATCTCCCTTAGAAGCAGAGTGTGGTTTTTTTAACCGTTATGATTATTTTAAAAAGCAACAGAAGTTTTTAAAAAATTACTTCAAGAATCCGACCCAAAAGCTTGATTGTTGCTTTGCTAAGAGCTCCAAAAGTAGTTGAAAAAAATCCAAACAGAGTCTGGCCTGCAAAACTCTTCCAGCACCATGAACCCCCTTTATCTATTTGTTTTTGGGGCTAGTTAAATCTCTAGCCTGCAACAAAATCGGGTTTGGGTAGCTGTCAACCCTTAAAGTTAAACAGCTACAACACTTGGCAGGTGGTTTTAAAAAGACTTTTAGCTACAAAGAAAAACATGATGGGCGGGATAAAGCTGAATGCCCTTTTTTTTTTGGCACCCAATACTCTTGTAGGATAGACAACTATGTTGGCCAGCTTCAGGGTCCTGAATTGTGTAAATATTTCCAAACATTTTGAGGCTGTCAGCCTTGCTGGACCACCCACAGGGAGTACAGCTTGATGGCCATGAGAATAGTACCACCGACCACACTGTTTTTTACTGAATTCTACTGAATACACTTAACCTCCAGTGAACTGACAAAATCACTGCTCTGTGGAGGAAGAGCCACACATATCTGCCCAGCAGGAGATGCAGTAAGGCATCCCTTTGCAGGCAGAAGGGCACATCTCAGCTTCACTGGCTTTCTTGGTTAGGTTTGGCCCACCAGTTTAGCAACATTGTGCTAAACTTGTGCTTTGCTCCCCAGGTAAGAAAAGTGCTTAACACAAAAATCTGTCTTCGTGAAAGCAACATAGACACCAGAAAACTTTATGGTAATTCAACTAATTGCTACACGTCACAAGAGAGAAGCAATTCAGAAGTGTTAATCAGCCTGAAGCTCATTCCAACTCCAACCATTTATTAGACTGAAGTTGAGCAGGTTGTGTTTTACAGACTGAGTCAAAGATATGAATAAGGAGTAAAACACCCCCAGGTACCTGAGGAGACATTGTCAGGGCACAGGTCATGTCAGTGAAGTCATGTTGAGAATGAGGTATTTACACCTCCTAGGGTGTAATCCCATGGTGAAATACTTAGATTTAATCTTAGACTCTTATCCCAGCATATCAACCCTGTCTGCTCCCAGCAGAGGTGTCTGAAGATCCTGTTTAAACTAGCTCATTTATCCAATCAAGACAGGAGAAGCAAAAACATGAGAGAGCTCCTCTTGTGACTCTTGGGGATGGTGCGGTGCACTGCCAGGAATTGGACTCAGTGATCCAGGTCCCTTCCAACTCAGCATATTCTATGATTCTTTAAGTGCCTCCCTTGAAGATCCCTCTACCTCTCCATCTCAATGCCTGGTCCCTAATCCTTGTTCTCTCTCAACTCCTGCTTCTCTCCTCTCTGTCTCTCCAGTCTTGCACAGGGAGCAAGGCGCCTGCTGCGGAAGGCTGCTCATTACACCAGGAAGTACAAGAAAGTGAGCCTAACAGTTCTTGATTTATCTGAAGCATTTGCTGAGAGGATTATGTGTGGAGTCACTTCTTTCCTGACAATTAACTTCCATGGAGTTGTGCTGTCGAGACGTTTCATTGTCTGCATTCAGTCCCTCACAGGCACTGGAAGTCACTCATAAAATTCTCTTCAATTACTGGGCCCTAGGTATAAATCAAAAATATTTCTCCACTTAATATTTCACTACAAATGTGCTACTTCTGTGCTGGCTTCAGTCAAGCTGTAGAGTACTTGTGATATTAAATATAATTATTTCATAGCTGCAATTCAAAATTATGCCCCAATTTTACTTACACTGATTCTCACCCAGGTTCATACAAGCCAGCACAGGCAGTATATGAGCTTTAGTCATTCAAGAAAAGAGTTTACATATATCTCAAATCAAAGGTGCAGAACTAAGCAATTTCAAGTAGAAGACTGCTCAGACTTAAGTCCTCATGACATTCTTCCAGAAGCATTACATAGAGGCAAGTAGATCATGGGTAGTTTCAATACTGGGCTAGAAGACACAGCAGTAGACTTGGTCCAAGAATCAGTACAGTGTCTTAAAATAAAAGAGAAGTTCTCTTTTGCATAAGAATATTAGCCCAACACTTGCACAACATTTTCATACATGTCTTACCATCATTTAAGTCTCTAAATGAAGCAAACTGAGGCTGTCATGAGCACAGTATGATAGACCTAGCATTACAAACCTTTAAATGTTGACGTCCTACCTGATGAGAGAGATGAGAAAGAAAAGCACTGAGGAACCTCACAGAGCTCTTAGGCCCTCCAGTTTTTATCTCTTCTCTTGCCATCTAACCCAAGCCAACACAGTGTTCCCTACTCACCTGTCCTACATGCTCACTCCCACACTGAGCAACTCTTTTCAAACCCTGACTTCTCCTCTGCTGCTCATTCAGCTCCCACACTGACACAGCCAAGGTGGGCAGGTCTGAGCAGCCCACAGGACTTGGGAGGAAGTGGAAAAAACTTCTGACAGAGGAGTTCCCCCATCTGTGTGGCCATGTATCTAACTGACACTATTGGGGAGAGTGGCTCTGGAGCAAACTGGGAATGGAAAGACAAGTGGGAAAGATTCCTAAATTGGCATTTTAAAGCAAGGTTGTCACTTTCACTATTTGTATCTGCTAATCCAAGTTAGCAGCTGCCTAAAGTAGTCAGAGGAACAAAATTGGTGACCCTGGCCTTTAACAAAAAAAAGAGATCTGATTTTGAAACTTATCCACCTGAAGCCTGAATCCACTTCAAGACAGCCCTAAGCACCAGTCTACAAGCAAATGAACAGCAAGGCCACTCTTGGCCTCTCTTGTTCAAAGCAGGGCAGCTACAAAGAACACAAAGTCTCATGGATTATTTTATGTCTTTTTTCTGCAGTTAGTAATTGCTATGAATCCTAGCTAATATGTCTGGAACACATTACTTACTCAGAGAGAAAAATGTTGGACAGAAGTGTTTTCTCCTTTGACTTAACACTTACAAGTCCTTACAGCCAGCAAATACACATAGTCCATATAGCCAGAAACACGATTAACACCAGAAAATCTAAGCCTCTGTGACTCACTCTAAGTATGTGCCAGGATAGATCATTTTTCTTTGCCCACCTAAACATAGCTCTTACATATAAAGGATTGTGACTTCATCTAATGACTGAACAGCAAAGGCTTGTTGGGAAGGCTTCTCTGGGAAGAGAAATGCCAAACATTTGCACATACAGGAGCTTTTTTTTCTCTTCATAGCTCTTTCAGAGTTCCTCTGATCTGAACACTATCCCTTATCTAGCACACCATGCTGTAAATGAACATGCAGTCATCAAATCTGTCCTTTTGAGCTCTGATGTACTTCAAGACAACCATTCCTTGGCTACTTTTTAGAAGAACTTAACCTAGCCAGGTTTTCTACAGCTTAAACATGACATTCTCACATCTTCAAGATCTCGATCTGGCCAGGTCACTCCTTAGATGTGGTCAGCAATCAGGAGCCCTGATGAAGGCTTGGCTAACCCTGGCCCTTCACAGCAGGACTCGCAGCTGCCCAAGGCAGCAACATCTTTGTGTGTGTTTGCCCTTTACAGACCTGTACACACACACACATCTACCTGCCTGATCCCCACTCCTCCAAAATCCTTGGCAGATGTCAAGGGTAGATTTACATGTTATTTCATAAAATTCACCTTTTTCAGCATATGTGGTCAGTTCAGTCAGTCCTTATTGCTCTGCATAAGACAGAAGACCCTTATCCTTTTAGAAATGTCAACAAGAGGGGGGAAAAAAAAGTCAAAATTGTCCACACATCAAATACAAACAGATGCTTCTTCTACAAATGTTCTAATTGACTCATGTTTTGGGTACAAAACCACTCTAGTCAGTTTAAGCACAATTCTAGATGACTGCTACATAAGCAGAATTGACCACAAGAAAACTTCTAATGGTTTTGTTCATTCTCAATACAGTTAGTTGACTGAAAATGCAATGTTGATTTTTTGCAGAGCTACAGCTTGCAGCAATTCCACATATAAACTGACAATGCATTTTGACAATGCCAAAATGGCATCTGTCACAATTACATTTGCAGCACACTTTTACATACCTGTGTACTGATAAATAGAATATTTTAATATGTAGAGCTCTATGACCAAAATATATTCTGCTATTTTTTAAAGTTTCGTTTAAGAAATGAAAGTAAAAAAGATGGGAAACTTCAACCTGAGAATTTGCTATTTAAATCTATAATGCAGCCTTTAAAGACCTGAGTTAATTTTACATGTATGAAATGAAGTTTCCCATTCTAAAACTCAACCTTCATCTATAAACGTGAAGTTTCCTTACTTGCCAACTCTTACTATCCAATCAGAACGAAAGGATGAGGGCTGAGCTGTATTTTCAAAGTGTAAAACTGTGTACAGTTCACACTGCTTTTACTGAGAGCAGCTCAGGGAGTTAGCATGTTTTTTGTTTGAAACAGTTTAGTAAAAACTATCTCTAGGGCATGCAGTAAGTTTAATTTGCCTCAGCTTCAAGTTGCTTAGGATTACCAACACTAAAGCCTTGAGTTTGCTTTTCAAAAGAATTATATGCTCTGGATGTTTGACTACAATAAGAAATATATAATTCAAAGTTAGCTTTACATACCACAAATAACAGCTACTTCTCTTCACAATGAAGAGGTGAAAAAGTAAAATCTACTGCTGCTGGAGCAACAACTGTGTTGGCTGTTCAGCTCCAGTTGCCTGTGTTAAAACATCTGGCAGAGTTTTTTTTATTGGAACTGAAGGCAGGCAGGTGTTACAATGACTGACATCAAAGCCAAGGGAACCCAGGTCTCAACTCACAGATCTAACTTGTGGCTACAGGGCTAGCCTTACCATACCCTAGACACCACTGGAATGCCAACAGCTGCCTGAAATTCTGCTTTCCGTAGGATTTCATCTTGCTTTCAGGAACAGTTGCCACTTAATGGAAAATGACATTGAAATGCTGTCCATTTTTCACTCTAATATAAACAGTTGGGGCAATTATTTTCTGAGTTAAAGAGCTATTCTAGCTGTCTCTGAGGCTTAACTGGGCTTCTTGTCAGAAAGGGCAAGATTGAAAAAGTCACATGTGAAGCACATATGACTTGCATATTCTCTAGATCATTTGGTGCAACTGTTTTGAAACAGTAATCCACACTCCTTCATCCTTCCACAGAGAGCTGATGGGAGACAATGCTACCTTTGTTTTATTTTAGGGAATAGACAGTAATTTTGTCTAAATCTAAGGCTGATATTATAGAGCAAGAATGAAACCCTGCACATCTTTGCTGACTGCCAGGAGTTTTACAGGTATAAGCCAAAAGGAGCACATTTGGCAGTCATTAACTCCACAGAAATATTATTTACTTCTCAGTACTTTGGCACACAATCTCTGCACTAACACCTGAATGCAGTCCCTTTGTAATAGACACAGGTAACAGCATGGCATTTTTTGGTGTCAAACAGCTCAGTTCTGTCAGGAAATTGCACACTTCCTTCATAATGGTCTGATGGAAGCTCAAGTTGCTTTAGAAATATATCTGACCTTAAATATTCTGACACATGATGCTTGATGTTCAAGTTCCTTGTGATGATTTTTTTTGTGCACATGAAGAGAGACATGCCTGGAAAGCCAAATAATTTTAATCTGGGTCTTTGAAAACTGACTTTACAGACTTTTTTTTTAACTCGGAAAACTGGGCATCATTAGAGCAAAGAGAGACCATCCCATCAACTAAATAATCAAAGAGTTAATGCATAATTGCTGTACCCTCTCTACTGAAAGACTCCCTTCAACACACCACCACGTGAATCAGTGACATCAGAAGCATTTTTATCACCAGTTACCCAATGCATTCTTATCTGCTTAAGGCAGACTCCAAGTAGGACATGTTTTGCTCATTAAAAATCACGACCTTCCAATGTGTCTATTAACTCTAAAGTGTCTAGTTGGGAATATAGCAAAAGCAGGGAATCAACAAGGTGAGCTCATTGTGCACACTAATTCCTTTGCAAACTCACTGTGCTCCCTTGCAGTAGCCACATGGAGGCTCCTCCATGCAGAAACAGAAGACAGAAGCTTTTGCATTCAGCAAGAAAAACAGACTGCAGACTACAAGGCCTCTGCAAAGTGGATAATCTCAGCCACCCTGCTACTGCAAACTATTCCACATCTTTTGCCTCCTGAAAATTACAGTGGAATTTCCACCCACAACAGCCAACACATTGTTCATTATATTAAAGGTTTCATAGACACCTGATTGTGTGAACATGTTCTAAGAAAGTAAAATGACAATGTTGCATTTAAAAACCCCCAAAACCACAAACCACAAATTCCGCACATTCTTAATCACCTTTTGCATAAACAAATGTGCTCCAAACTATATCCAGCTTTCAAACCACTTCATCAACATAGAGACAAGAGAAACCTCAGCTCATACTGGGTTATGATGTGTAAGACAGACACTCTCCAAGTAGAAAACTGGCAGAAGAATTCAGTGACCTGTCTAAATGTCTTGGTCACAAATGGCTCACCTCCACCATCTCTGAGTCTACCTGGACTCACTGTGAAGGAGCAATTTGCACTACCATTTTCCTTTTCCTCTACTACATAGTTCTGGGGAGTTCTGTGTACAGTCATAGTGTAATCTTTCTTCTCTGTATAAAAAGTAAATATGGCCTAGTTAAAGACATTAAAATTGCTTTATGTCCTTCCCACCTTTATCTCATATAAAGTACCAAACACAAAGAATTTAGCAAAGATATGTCAAGTGCACAGCTACAGTCCTGCTGAATAAAGCTCAGAGAAATCTGAAATCCTCCTTCCGAATGGAAATTTTGGCCAAAAATGTCATTTAGCAATGCAATCAAGACAAAAGAACATGGGAAAGGCAGAACTAACTTTTAAGTTGAGATAGGGAAGAAAATTTACCTGTTCTAACAAGTTTAAACCTCTGCTGCACAAAGAGAAGCTGATATTGTTACTTTACATCAATCAAAACGTTTCCTGCATTCCACCTTTAGTGCACTTAAGTCTGAAATTCAAGTTAAGAGCTTCTGCATACTCTGTGGTATTCAGCTTCCATATGTGACGTCTCTGGTCTGTTTTAAGACTTTAAGGAATTGACACTTTCTAGCAGGTTTACAGGAACAGAACAAGCATATTAAAATAGTGGAGCAATTTATAGCAACTTGCTTTTTAAATATAATTAGCAAAGGAAAAGAAAATCAGATCACATAAAAAAGGATGCTTATTAAAAATACTCATTTTATTGGAAGCAATGTAAAAACATTTAAAAGTCAGACTGAAGCACACATCGGTTACACAATATAAAAATTAAGAAGATGTCTGAAGGAGTATATTTATCAGGCAGCTTCTTCCTAACCCTCACTGCTTCTGCAGGTAGAAGGATTCAATCTCCTATAAAATATGCAGATACAGGTGATTATTTAAATATATATCTAACAAAGTCTGTGGGAGAAAGATTCACTATAAGGGGGAGTTTATTCTAATACACTCTTCCTATCAATAAACTCATAAAGTGGTTTTAAAATAGTAATGGTCCAGACATGTTCTGTCTCCTGGTATTCTCAGGGCTAAAACAAAGGTTTATAAAATTCAGAATAAAAATTCTAGATCCATTTGACAGAGAAATATAGATTTATAATCCAAATAAAATTGAAGGTGGCCTTAAATTGCTAGTTCCTGAAAGGAAAATGGAGAAGCAGATTTTTTTTTTTCAAGGACACTATTCTTATGTTTCTGGTGATTCAAATAAAGCACCTGGGATATCCCTGAAGGAACTCACCTTCCAATCCCCCTGTCCCTTATGCTCCCCCACTTTAAGCAGGCTGGAATAAACCCACTCTCATTTCAAACTGATAGTGCTGCAAATTTTCTCAAAACAAATGGCTGAAGGAATTGCAAGCTAAGATATTGCTGCAAGAGAAGAAGGTAAAACAGTGCCAGTAACTTCCACCTCTTCTACCAGCAGTGTCCTGGTAATGTTTAATGCTAAGAGAATGGAAAGTTGGAGCAAGTTTTCCTCAGAATGCTTCAAGTCTCAAAATAGAGTTATCCAGTGCAACAGTACTCACATGTATTTATAGAACTTTTTAAACAAAAGAGAAAATTACCACTGAAAAGTTTTGTTATTATAGAAGTGTTCTTATAGCCTTTTGTATCACTGTGGCTAAGGTTAACATAATAAAACTGAACAAGAAAAGAGAAACACATCACACAAACCAGCCAGCGACAGGACTTTCCATTCATAGCAGAATGAACTCATCTTCTAAGCAAAACCACAACAATAAAAACACAAAATGCCTTAAGGAAGGCTGAAGGATTGGCATGCATAGGCTGGAATAAACCCACTTGCATTTCAACCTGACAATGCTGTGAATATTCTCAAACAACTGGCTCGAGCAACTGCGTGCAAGCTCCCCGAGTGAGGTGCTACTTACTTCAGAATCCTGTAAAAAATCCACTTGTCTGCCTTTGCACAAAGAGGACAGAAAGAAGGTACAGATGCAGCAAAAGGGGTCAAAGTCTTCTCAAAATAGTTACTGATAACGCCTGTAGCTCTCTTTGGCCAAGTACTTCATAATTCTTGTTTTAAAGAAGTTTCTCGCGTCAGCTAAGATTCTTTTCCCAAGAACCTAATGCTCACCCACTTAGAAAACAGAAAAGTGACTTCACAAAAGTTACCAAATATCAACATGCATGGCTGGCAAGTACATGTGCAGTCAAGATGATTCAGATAAGTCAGATAAATTTAGAACAGCGCTTTCCTAAAAGCATGCGTTCACCAAATGCAGTAAATATGCAGGAGCTATATCCAAGTGCTGATTCCAAACATCAGAGCAAAAAATTTATTAGTGAAAATCTCCTTTTAAGAGTTCGCTGCCATCTGAAGTCCTCAACAGTGTTATTCCTTGATCTGCCTTTAGTATTTCCATCCATCACTGGATTTATCCACATAAAAAGCTATAGGCTCTCCAACCTCTGAGGACTAAGCCAAATGCAGAGTGGCAACTTCACATAGGACCAGCCTTTTATGGTTGGAACAGTAGAGCTTTGATACAGCTAATCTACCATAAATAGCTCTTGAAACTCAGAAGGATCAAATCAGCTGTTGCAACAGTCCCAGCCTGTAGCTGCTTCAAATCCAATTATACTGTCAACTATGGCTTGCAGCTCTCCCTTTTATTCCCCTCGTCCAAAACATTTTCAGTCCACCTCCTGACAGAAATTAGAAGCTGCTAAGGCAAACACAGCAGAATCAAGCCCATTAAATAAATTTTGAAACAGGTGCACAAGTATTCTTACAATTACCTTAAGGAAGACAAGTTTTATTCTCTTAAAAAACAGCTTAAGTATTTGATGCCCATAAAAGAGAAGTTATCAGCCCTGACTTATAAAGCAAACACACAATTTGAAATAAGCAAACAGTTCCAAGAGCAGCAAGCGCAGCTTTAAAAGGCGGGTGAAACTAAGCAGATAAACTTAATAGAGCACTGTCCATGTCCCAGATTAAGGCACAAGGCACTGAATTGCTTGCATGTTTTTTCTGTAAGCTAAATACACTTGACAAGTACTAGAACACCCTGTTATAAATCTTTGAATTACAATGTTTCTTTTCAGGTAGTTAGAACCATTTTCCCACAAAGAAGTTGAGAACTGTAATTTAAGAATTCTCGTAGAATTAAAAGCTTCCAAAATATATGTTTACTAACCATATAAGTTGGTATAACTGAAAATTACCACTAGGACTAAAAGAGCATAGTAATTACTGAGAAACCAGTGCAGTGACATTGTTCTGAGAAAAAAAAGCAGGTTTGGATCCAACAAAACATAGGTGAGCAGTATTATCTTCATGGTTCACCTCACAGTGTGAAGAAACAGTGTACAATGCAAGCATGTAAGTACATGCAAATAAAAGGTATTTTTTCTAACATGTATTATTAACATCCCACCAGTCTTTCCAAAACATTACATCCCAAAACATCAATTACTTCAGTGCAGTACAGGAGTACTTGGTACTTCAAAGGGGAAGAAGTGTCTTGTGGGCCAAATCTATATCTTTATCTCCCACAATCCCATAAATTCTGAACATTGCCAGGGCATCCTCCTAAAATACTGGGCAGGACATCTACATCTAGGCATCCACGCTTTTTATTCAAGCAAGGGTAGAAGAGGATTGCCAATTTCTGATATGTAAACTGCTTTAAGGGCCTCTAAAAGCTACTCTAATGGAAAGGCCAAAATATAAAAATCATCAGCTTCCACTTAATAGAAAATTGTCAGCCATACACTATCTTATTCGCCTTCACACTTGTGTTAAATTTTATCATCTCAGTTAAAGGGCTTGGGTTTTAACTGATTTGCAAAGCATGCAACATACCTTGAACACAAAAAGAATCACTAGACTACAAAGACAATAACAAAACAACCTCAATTAAGTGTGAGTAGGTGAAATTAACTGGTTTGCTGTCTCTAAATTGTGCACGAAGAACCCAGCTGGGTGACCTTCTGGAAGTCTCAGTAAAGTCAAAGAGCTATACAAAGGCACAGACAGTTTTCTCTTTAGGATTTAGCAAATGCTCAACTGAATCAATGCAGATACATGTGGGACAGTGAGCTTTTCATTAGCATGGAGTAAACTCAGCATGTGACAAGTAGATAAAACACACCAGCAAGATCTGCCTGAGTTAGTTTATCACTTTGAACTGAGCCTGTAGAACATGTCACATTATGCTTCTGCATTGTGGTGAAAAAAAAGTAGCTGAACCAACTGCTGACAAAAGTTCAACAGAGCTCTTAAAAATGCAGAAGGCATGCTTGCAGCTGGTATAGAGAAAGAGCAGCCGAGAGCATTCTGCCACAACCACTGGTGCTTTATGTCCTATCCATAACCATTAAAATCCAAGGTCTTTTATTACTGTGGAATTTGAAGGATGCAAGTTATGACATGGAAACACACCCCCTCTAGAAGCAAGACAGGGATTGCTTGTTTCTTTTATAGAAACCACTCTACATTCACTCTCCATATCATACAAGAAACTATGTTGGAGATTTCATGTTTGTACTTGATTTAAAAAAAATAAATAAAAAACCTTGAATGTGCTTTTTTATAGAACATAGGCTTCCTTGACTACATAAAACAGAGCTGCCTACCACAGAAATACAGCAGTTTCTTCCTCTTCCTCCCCAGTACAAAATTTCTGTAAACACCGAGTAGAGGAAGCCACAGACAATACATTAGCTAACCACTATCCCTTTACAACAAGCATAACATCTAGAATGTATCTTCTAGACACTATCTGCTCTATCATCAAAGAGAGTGAGATATCACACATTTGTCAGGCCACAAGTTCTGCCCCAATGAAGACAGAAGTACAAATTAACAGATACACTTTTGATTCTGAGGTCTTGCTTTGAAGGAGGGGATATGTGCTTCAATGAGTAACAGCCAAGAAATAACACCAGGGTAACACACAGTGAAGTGCACACAGTGTGCAAAATCTGGATTAAGCATTCTCTTATTTAATAATTCAGCTTCCCAGTTTACAGATAGCTTCTTTTCAGCTGAGGGGGGTGGAGGGAAGGAGTGACTTCCCAGAAAAAAAAAAAAAACAAAACAAACAACCCAGACAAATTTAATAAAAAGCGACTTACCAGCATCCATTGTTAGAATCATGACCCCACTTGTGTGTCCCAGGAAGCAGGAAGCCTTACCCATCCAGTGTGTGCGAATGACTCAGAAGGACAGCATGGCTTTGTTTCAGCTTATATCTTCTGGCTCATTCACCCCTCCTCCCTTTCGTGGGATAAAAGTGTTGCCTGTGCCTGGCCATCCCCATTGGCTCAGCTAGGGGAACCTACTCATTTAGCACATTCAAGTTTCTGTGAGAGCCTAAAATGACTCACAGAGGATTTTTTATTTAGCTTAAAAAAAACACCAAACAACAACGTTTTTAAAAAAGCCCAAACCCAACACAAACACCTTCTGTCTTTCTGGGAGAAGAAATCATTTATTCTTTCACTATCAGGCACAAATTGCAGTGATGTTATTGCCACAACAATTCCCTGTGCTCTGAATCGAGGAGAAGATGGCAAGTGAGGGAGGACAGTCCCACAGCCTTCAGTAATCCCCAATTCCGCTGCATTGTCTGTCCATGGGAATAAAGCCACATGTTTTGTGTCAAAACCCATGCCCCCCAGCCCAGTTTATCTTCAATGCAAACTCTATATAATCCCAAAATTGAGCATCTCCTAGTTTGCCAGGGAGGATTTGCTCTTCCATTTTATTTTTAAGTAGGCAGAACAGTAAAAGACTGTTGTCTGAAGACACACATCCAGACTCTACAGTGATGAAAATTAAGTAATATTTTCTTAATCTCCAGGATTATTTAGGTGCAATAATTGGTACAATCTAGGCTCTGCCTGAAGCATTTGGAAAGCTGTTACCATCTATTTGTGAGCCTCCTCTCTAGTAAGATAACAGAGTTAAAAAAAAAAAAAGTCTGGTCAAGAGATATCACAACCCATTGTTAACTTTGATCAAACCACAGGACAGCCTAAAAAGTGCATTTGGGTGAGCAGTTGGATGGGGGAAAGGAACTTGTTTCGTTCTATACTGCAAAATCCTTAAGAACTTGCAGTCAGACCCCAAAAGGGAGGTCTTGGCACCATAAAGTGTCAACAGAGTTGATACCTGTGCTTAGGGATCCAGCAGACACAGAGAATGAAACACCGGTGTTCCTTGCCTCTGATAAGAACTACCTTTTCTAAATAAAGCATGGACATATTAGGCCAGTGTCTCACCACATTACTCACCACCAGATAACCTAAGATTCATAACTCTGCGATACAACCACAAGTGTATTTTGGAAGTGTTGCTTGTGGTTGTTGAAATAAACAGAGTACTCTCTCTCCTGCCTCCTTCCGTTTTTAGAAAAGGTATCAGTTGCAAGTCACAAACACCAGGGTTTGTAGACACTATTTATGAAGTCAGAATACACAATTCAAAGAAATTAGCAAAAGCAGCACAATTGTCTCATCGCTTCTCAGATTTCTTGACCCTCTCTCACTTTGCAGTATGGCTTCACAGCAACACACTTCAGTCACAACAGTCTGGGGAGAAACACATTCCTAAGGTTGAAAATTTCTGATGTTTTCTGTAGGGCACTGCAATAAAAGCTTTGGGAAGAGGCATGAGCAATCCAGATCCCAGAAACAAAAATGAAATCTTACAGTGAATGGAAATTAGGGACAAATGACCCAGGTGGACAGGCTGCTCCTCAAATGCCTGCAGAAAGAAGGGCAGTGTCAGAACTGAATGGATTCGAGGCTTCATCCAAAGTTTACAATTCTCAAATAGTCAGGACAAAGTTTTGACCATAATAAATAGCTAAGGACATTTGGCAACAGCACAGGCCATGTGCAGAGATACATGTTAACTTTTGGGATTGACATAAGATATAGTTTCTTTCTCACCAAAAATTAATAGTCTGAAGAAAAATGCGGCAGTAGGGAGATGCTTTTGCACTCTTCCTATTCCACGCTTTTTCACCTGACACCTTCATTAAAAATTTCCAATGGTCTAAATAAAATTCATGACGACAAAAATCAGTTTTGAATTTTGCCTTCAAGTAATGCAATCCCAAAGACTGGGAGGAACTGTATGGAGAAAAAAGTATAACACTTGTCCTTACCAACAAGGTAGAAGGGGAAAAGCTGGTTAGAGGGAAGAGCTTTAAATGCAACTGAAGACTTCAGCTCTCTGCCAAGACACCAGGCCAATCCAACATTAACACTCCCATCCTCAGGTAAACTGAGAGTGAGTAACACTGTCAGAGAATACCAGGCAAAACATGTCCTATGCCAAACAAATACATTTTAAGAAAAGTATTATCATATGCTGTGCAAGAACAAACCACTTTTGACATTTCCTGTAAGCTTGGCTTTTGCAATAAGTCCAGTACCATCGTCCTGGAACAGCAAAATGCAGAAGTTCAAGCAAACTGTTCTCAGAACAACAACAAAAAACAAACCCCAACTGCTGGGTCAGCAATGGATTGTGAGGTACTGCATGCACCACTATTTTTTGAAATGGTAAAAGCATTAATAATTCAGCTTACAAAGTATTTGGAAAAACAGAATTGAAACCACAGTAGAGAGGAAAAATCTTGCTGAGATCCTAGAAAATAAACAGGAAATACAACTATTTGCCTTTATCTTCAGAGAAGTTTTCAATTAGGCCAGCAAGAAGAACATTAACCTGAAAAGGACTGCTGCACAGACATAGGATTTGCAAAAGCTGGGCATCCCCAGTGTTCCAATTCTATTCTAGATGGCAGAAATTAACCTGTTCACTGTTTTACAAGCTACATTAGCCTACATTGGCTGAAATTTATGCAATTAAAAATACACTAGTATTAGAAGGAACACTGTATGTTTCTTCACATATAAGCAAGGCTGCTAAAGTGTCCAGCAAGACAGAACATGAATTTGCACATGAAGCCTTGGCTTTGTTGACTTTGTGGGAGCTATGCAATACAGGCAGCACATGATAAATGGGATGCTGCTAGCAAAGTTAGCATACTATAAATTAATAAAAACAAATCCCTAAAACAGTCCAGAAACTATTTCTATTGTAATGCTATGAAAAGAGGGTATAAGTGACTCATCTGATTGTGCACATTTCTCAGCCTCTAAACTCAACTGGCCAGTCTTAGATGCAACTCCAGCAATGAAGTAAAAAGCTGGTCATGACCTCCAGAAATCACCAATTTTTTCCCATCATTTTTCAGTCTGATAATCTGAAGTCCATGTAATTGCTTAATGAATATATATCACAAGGCAGTAACAGCTGCAGTAAATACTGCACAGTATTCCAAGATGCTGTAGAAAAACATGAACACATTCATCTGAAGACTATATCCAAATAGCCCATGGCTTAGTTATCTGACAAGGTCCAGCTATGTCATATCAGTTGTGTAAATTGCATATTGGTAACAAACTCTAGTTCTGTAAATTCTCTACTAAAATAAGCCTCTTTTTTGTTGCTGATTTTTTAAAAATACAGCAGAACACTCATTCACATGGTCTAATAGCATCATCTTCTGAAGCTTACAACCATTTTATGATGGTATATACTAAGAAACAAGAATTTCAGCAAGAAATTCTCTGAAGGCTTGACCTGAGTCTTTGTTGAAAGAAGCTAAATCCATATTACCCTTAAAGAACTAAATTCCCACTACTGTTCACATAATTTTCAGTACCTGCATTAGTCTTACAAGATCACACTACTTCTGCTCACCTTCATTAAATTATTCATTATAGAAAGTATGAAGCTAATAACTGTGATGTGATGTGCTTGCTCTAACATTTTTGAGGAGACTTTATTCATGTTTTTAATCCTGAATTGTCAAGATTCAGTTCATGTTTTCCAAGCTCAAATCTTCAGAAATCAAGGTTAAGTTTTGCTTTTCTACTACAAGGCCTTACAACTCCTCAGGCTTTCTAGCACATGTAAGAATAAGCACTGTTCCCAGTCTCTCACTTTCCTTCTTTTCAAGTAAGATGTTAAAACCAGCAGAAAGTGATTACATTCAAACTTCCACTCTTTACACGGTGTTCTCCCAGATTTCAGAAGCTATGACAAGTTGCAAGGAAAACAGCACTTCACATAATTCTGGAGCAACAGCTGCAATGGTGCCTTTCATACCTCTGAGAGAAAACTTAGGCTACACATGGCAAGAGAACTAATAGAATGACAGCTCTTGCCTGGCACAGTATGACCAGAATTAGACATCAATTCTCTTTTAGGAAGGTTAAAATAGATCATCTACATTCTAATTTTGCTGATTCAAAACCACTGAGATATTCCTGATCACGTCCAAGAAATCCCATCTCTCCAGTAACAAAAATTACACAATTCTCCACCGATTAATCCCACACTTCACAGAAATTTCGCAAGCTCTGCCTTTGTGAGACCAACAGAACCTGCTATGCACTTCCACACACAAAAAGGTCCCTTTTGTTCTTGGTTTATGTTCACATAGAGAAATGCTTTTCCATAGCTAAGAGCTGAAAAAAATCCTGAATCAAATCTAAACTGCAAGTATTTAATCGCAGTCTGCAACACAAAGACTGTGCAGCATCAAAGAAAGTACAGACCTGTAAATAAATATTACATTTTAAGGTACTGCACATGGTCTAGAATGGTTGAAGCTACTCTCTTATACAATATTTGGAAGAAGGAATAATAGAAAGGCTGCCTGCTTCCTCTCAGTGAATTCTGAGAAGTTTCCGGAACTCTTATTGTTACTTTCTTATTGAGTAACATTTCTTCCCAAGGCAGCATTAGCATCGTCTAAGTATTTAAATACCAATCAGCCTTTCTGAAGGTCCTATGGGCTACTCTCAAATCTTAACTATTATAACACTTCATTTTATTAAAGTGATATGCACTAGAAGGCACACACAGACTCTTCTTTAAATGTTTGATAAAAACACCTCCAGAACCAACAAAAAAAAAAAACAAAACCACCAACCCATAGTTCTTGTTTCAGATCTGCATGTATTTTTCAGCAAAATTTTACCTTAAATCCCATCCATCCAGTCCTGACTCTCTAGGTACAACAGCATCACTTTGTCCAGGTGGCTCACAGTCCAAAGGCAATCCTCCTTCTACAAGAAACAAACACAACAAGGCTTGGGTAAGACCCACAATGCATCCCAGGATATGGAAACCATTTCAGAACTCACAGGCAGATTCACAAAGGGGATGAACTGATTGACTGCAAGGGCTGAGGCAGCTTAGAGCATATTGCTACCTTGCCCATTCATAGAGACAAGAACTGAACTTTTCCTTAGCCAACCCACAGGAAGTCTTTATTATTATATATTCAGTCTTTCAATAAGGTCAAGCAGCACTAGAGATAATAACAAAACCAGAAGCATCTACCAAAACACTATTACCCTCAAAATCCATAATTTTAAACATCACTGGATGCAACTGAAAAAGTAAATTCTTTTTCTAGAACCACAGCAACCAGGAGACAGACCCAAGACTTCTCCTAATGTATAGCACTTGATCTATCAAGCAATTCTGCAAACAACATTGCCACATAACCTGACTTCTGTTCCCCACACCTTGAACCACAACTGGTTTTATTTTATTCTTTGGCAAATACAAAACACCTCTGGCCCTGCCTGTAACATTATTTGCAGGGTGATTCAGCCCATGTGGAGACTCATCTTGATTAAGTATTCAAGTTAGATTGTTTCAAACTAGCTGAATTATCCCAGAACAACATTATCCTTAAAGATGCCAGTCCCCTGAAACGATAAAAACTTAAATCACCAACTGCTCTGGGCTTCTTATTCTATTCTGTACCATATGCAGTTGTTTCTTTCCACAGAGAGTGAAGAGTTCTCCAATGCAGACCTGAACCAGTCCATGCTATTGCACAGTTCATTGTCTCCCTCCTCTTACAGCTGGTAAGTGAAATTACATTTTTACTCTTGCTCAGCTCAGGCTCAGCTCACTTGCATATGTTGAGGTGCCAAATATACTATTTTCACTTTCACAACTGCTTTATTCAACTTTTTTTTTAAATTTATTAGGAGGTACAAAATGAAGTCATGATATCCTATGTGACTAGGGCAACAACTTTCAAGAGCAGTCAGGTCACTGCTCTGCTTCCTGCAGCTGCTGAATATGTCAGACTCTAATAACAGCATCTAGAGAAGAGGTCAAAACAAAAATAATTCATTGAAAAGACATAAGACAGAAATTTTGCCTGAGTTGGGTAAAATTCTAATTTTGGAAGACAAACAGAGCCCCAAACACAGACTACCTTAGAATGCACAGGGACAGGTAAGGCAGCAAATCAGTCTTGTCCCTAATGCTATGTAACTGTTCACAACAATCTAAGACAATTTTTAAGATCTACCCACATTTATCTCTTCATTTGAGGGAGGAAACTAGTCAAAAGTTCTAAGAATATAGTAAACCACATGCTATTGTTTTCCCCTTAAATGAGGACTTCTACACTTTAGAAGGGTAAATTAGTGGGCACTTCAGTGTGGTAGGGAAGGTGAAGAAAAGTGATGGTCAACAATGGATACTTGGAAAAAAGATAAACTAGTTTTTCCACCATCACATAATTCTTGGTTCCATATTCCTTCTTGCTACTTAACCATAGGGTTGCCTGATTACTTCTGCTGTTCCTACTTTCTTCCTCTTTATGTATTTAAAAGAAAAGGAAAGTATTTTAAATCCAGCTATCATTTTGGTCAACTGCTTCAGAGACTTCCTGGAAGCAATTGTGAGGTGGGAAGAGAGGACATTTATAATGCACAGAACACATTAAACCTGGTGCCACTGCACTCACTGCCACTGTCCCACTAATAATTTTATTAATTCTTCACTTTTTTGGGCAAATTTCTGCTTTTTTGGCAAATGCTACATCTGTGTATTGGAACAAGAGAGAAGGGTGCTGCAGTTTTGAAGGCCTGCAGCTTTGAAGCCTGTCAAAGTCTGCCCTTTTAAAGGAACCTTGAATAACTGGTGTGAGTTGAAATATCTTGACAGAGTGGTTTGGGGTTTTTTATATATACATATATTTGCCTGTGTCACTCCTGTGTCAGGAGTCTTAGGAGAAGTTTTGGCAAGAACACATGACAAGACAAACATAAGACCTAACAAATACAGAGCAGCTATCAGGAAACATTTGAGACTGAAATCAAAATGTGAGGGCTGGCAATTAAATTCCAATCTTTTCAAAACTGAGCATGGCTGCAACTCCTCTGCAGTTCATGTGAGAAGTGCCTGGCAAGCCACTTGAACTGTATGCCTGATAAGCCCTGCACTTTGAGAGCTTAGAACAAAAGCAGGAAAAGACACTCCAAATACTAATTTTTGCCTTTTTGATGGACTCTTTATTACACAGCAGATTTAGAATCAGTCAGTACACCATGAAGGAAAGACAGACATGAAAATATCATTTGGATGCTTCATATTATGAACTAGAAAGAGGGGCTAGTGGGTACTGTTTAGCCACAAAGAACCATCATTTTTGACCCAAGAGAACAATCAGACTCACATTTCTTCTAAAATATTCTTCTAGGTGCAGATAATATTCACACTTGGACTGATTTAACACTTGGCAGGTGAACTAAGACAGACTGTCACTATGTGCAGACATAAAGCTGCTCTGCAAGAATCTGCAGCGATCCATTGGGGTGTTCACTAGGTTGGCTCCAGGACACCTCTACCACCTTCTTTCCTTCCAGATAAGCCTCCTAGTTCCTGAGCTCTTACATGCAGAACAGATTTTGATGAGTTCCACAGAAACAAATCAAGGTTGCATGCCTCCAATCAGAAAAGGATAGGAAAAGGAAAGAAATTTTTAGGATGTTTTATTTGTTGCTCGATGACTTACATCACATCAGTTTGGCAAAGCCATCACCTTTTCAGGCTCTTGCCCAACCAAATGAAGCCTAACACCACAGAGATGTTTTGATAAAACCCCATTCTGCAAAGCCTTAGTACATTTTAATTGCTTACAGAAAAAAAAATATGCAGCCAGGAAAAGCTTGGGAAAGAGGTAGGAGAGTGCAATATCTTTCCTTTGCAGCCAGGAATCCTCACAGAAAGCTCAATTACACCAGAGTCTAGCAGCTCCTTCACACTATCTCAGCTGAGGTGTTACCCTTCTTAATGCTCCACAGGCATGTAACACAACATACTGGGCAGCAGCCAGGTGCAAAGGAGATTTTCAGACGGCTGTTTTTCCTTTTACTACGTCCCTCCCACTTCCACCTCACCAAAAAAAAAGACCACAAAGATGTTCATCATTCCAAGTCTCTTGAATACTCAGAATATCCCTTAAAAACAGCAAAATTCTGTTCTGTGCCTTCACTTACCCTCTACATTGGTGCAAGCTTATAAACTCATAATATCCCATGGTCTTTTATTTTTCTGAGGCATTTCAGAAGAACTCTACACAAGAGTAACAGGATACAGGCACTTTTGTTTGTAGTCAGTTCTCATAAAAAACATCCAAGAGCTCAAATCCACCCTAGTGGCGTATTTCCAGCATCTTACTTCAATTGTCATTTGTGCTGTAACCCGCCCCAGTCAGCAGGACTCTCCTTCAGTGCATTTCCCTCCCATTTCCCATCACATTTCACTGCTGTGTTTCAAACAGCTCTCTGCTCTAGTGCCCCTGCCCAGTGATGTCAGCAGGAACAAACTGCTTTTGCACATTCCAGATGTTTAAAGAAATTACTTATCTGGAGAACTGAAGAAGACCTGCTGAGGAAAGAATCTTTACATGTGTCATGACAGAATCATACTTGACTGTGCTTCCCTCAACACCCAAAAGCGAAGCCTCCCACCTGGAAGTTACCAGCTCAGTGCTCAGGAAGCTGACACCTACTCTAAAAATAATAGATGCATGTGCAATTCTCCCACCATGCCCTTAAGAGGTACAGTGCACAAGCTGAGGATGACTCCTGTAAATACCCTGGCATACAGAAATATGAACCAAAAAGCCATGGCATTGCAATGAAAGATGAATGTTTGAGGTGCACATTCATGCTCATCACATCAAAGTACTCTCACTGATATTTGCTTTACATTTGTTAGACAAGGAGAATTAAAAGTAGGAAGCTCAAAAAAGTCCTTTAGCCAAGAAAGTCACAAGACACTTTAATGTTAGGTTTTTTCCACAGTAACAGGCTACAGTTTCTCTTAGAATCTGGTTTCAAAGTTGATGAAATAGGATTCTGCAAGAAACTCTATACCACAGCACAGAAGCTCCCATCATACACTGACCTCTAGTGTAATAAAGACTCAAAACATCAGAAGTCTCTTCAAAGACTTAGAAAAATTATCAGCTTTTTTCCCAGCACTCTGAAGAATATTTTCATGCAATAAAACAGACTGAAGTTAGAAGAGTCTCCCAGGATTACTCTCAAATTTTTAAGAAAACAGGAGCATGGGTGAAAGAAGCTACAGAACTAAAATTGTTCAACGGATGTGAAGTTCCTGCTGTGTTTAGATAAAGTAATTTACATCAAAGCTGCATTTAACGTCTTTGAACCCAGCTGAGTTTAACACCTACGCATTCTGAATGTGTAGATTTGTTTCCTAAATCCAGTTTTACAAAGGTAAATTGAAAAAAACAACATTTAAAGCAGAAATACTCAGCTTGGGCAAGTCCTGTATCAGACAGATCACAATCGGATCACCCCAAATTCTGCACCAGACTCTCACAGTGCCTGTGGAGAAGGCACAGACTTAGATGAGCTTCCTGTAGCCAGCACTGAAGTTTGCTGGAAATGCAATAGAGAAATCAGCACGAGTGCTCATTCTCTGAAGACACAGGGAGGCACAGGGGGTACCTCAGTGTACAGGGGGTGGCCTCTGAGCCCAGGCAGGCTGGGCTGAGAGAGAGGCTGCTTGGTTTGGGTTAGCAGCTTTTGAAGAGGGTAAAAGCACAACCTACCAACACAAAACAAAAAACCACAAACAAAAAATGGTTAGTTTCAAAAACGGTTTCAAACAAAAATGGTTTGCCCACACTTCTAAGATTAAAGGATCTGCATTTTGTTATGAGCTAACTAGAGTTTTATGACAAGAATTACCTAATTAGAGCATGGCCAGTTCATAGAGAAGTGAACAATTGAAAAGGATGCTCAAATTATTTAGGCATGCATGCCACTTGTATGACACTTCTGCCCATTCCCTAGGCACCTGCCTCTGGACAACAAATCCCAGAGACATTTCCTTTACTTCAGACCATTTCTCACACCTCCTTTAAAAGCAAGGAATCATTCAGAGGCTGTTTCCAAGTGCAGTGATATTTTCAATGTGAACAAGCTTTCCCAAGTCTGCCATATGTGGCTATGTTGGAGCAAGAGCTTTTACATGCACTCCTAGAGCAGGAGATCCTATGAACTGTCTTTTGAACAAGACTTCAAAAGCCTCAGAAATACTAAATGCAGAAAGAGTTAAGCACAGCATGAAAGCAGCCATCATAATGTATGAAGGAAGTATTCAGAAGTCATCTCAGAGGTAAATGTTTGAAACTGAGTTCAGATCAGCTAGAGATCCTCCACATTTGCAGTGCCAGACTTGAGTCTGTGAAGATAAACTAGGAAGTGAGGACCAAATTTTTAATATTAGTTTCTAGCTGTGAGTATCTGAACTCAATAAACCCTTATCTGTAATGACAACATCTAAAAGATAGCTTTAAGTGACTTTAAAAACCCACTACCTAATGATGTGTTCAAACCTACACAGTTTCAGACCACTTCACTCAAACAAGAAACTACATTGAGAAATCCCTTTAGTATATTAGAAATCCCTTTAGAGCTTAGTCTTATGCTCAACTCTAATTTCTATCTAGAAAACAGCTTACCACCAACTAGGAAAGCACAATACCACTCTCCCAGCTCCAAGGGAAGAGGAGCTGAGGCACAGAACACACCAGACCCCTGAATTAGTGACTGGAGAACTGTGTGAGCAAGCTCCAACAGCTTGCACAACAGATCTTTCCCATTGTATTTGACAGAATGTGTCCTTCCAACTATTTTTTCTCTAAATTCTTGTGTTTAATTCAATGCATGTGGTGAGGGGAATGACTTTTAGAACAGTGATGTGCACCAGTACACAGATGTTCCACATTTGTCATGTCACATGAACCTTATGGCTAACACCCAACCTTTAAATGTCTAAAAAGCCTCCTACATAAAAATCCACATGATATATTTGTTCCTAGAAGAACACCAGACAATATATTAGATTGCTGGAGACAGGTTTCTCCAATATTATCCTTCTTAAAAAAAAACCAAAACAAAACCCACCTGCAACAAGCTTTCTTTGATTTCAATAAGTTAAAAAAACCTCAAACAAACAAAACAAAAAGCATAACCAGACACAGAAATTAAGTCAATTGGTAGGTTGACAAGGTTTGTCAGAGCTAGGAGAAAGCCCTTCAAATTGAATTAACTGTAGTGTACTGTGTAAAGAAAATGCATATATGCTACATACAATCACATCCAGAATATTTTTTGGGTAGCCCTTTTTGTAAAGAAACTTTCAAAAGACAGAAGCCACACAGATTGCTTTATAACAAGCACAGAGCTCCAAAATCTTCACTCAAAAAAATTTCTTAGTTTCTTTCCTCCCAGATGAATTCAAACAGAAAAATAGAGCATAGAAAATGATGCCAGAATAGATGACCTAAGCCCTCATACCCTTACTTAATTTAAGCACTGCTTTCATAATGTACATAGCTCAAAATGCTGTGCATCTAGAAATTTGTATGCCCAGGATTGGTGAAATGCTCCATTCTAAATTCTGTATAGGCCACTGATAAAGTATCAGCTGCAGATTGTGTGAGTTATCAAGCAACTGTGACCAACTGATTTTTTTTACCAAATTGGCAATATAATACCATGGAATGATTTGTTTCAGGCACTACCACCTGAGCTATCTTTATTAAAGGGCAGTAGTCCTTATACAGAAATATGCTGTAGCTGACAGATCACTGCCTATACAAAAAAATCACATTTCTAAGGAAAAGTTAGCTCAAGCTAATTATGAATTCCTCATGGAATGCACCCAGCTTACACCTGAAGATCTACAGTTATGACCAGTTCAGTATGTTTGAATTTTGGCATACACTAGAATTACTAATATTAATATAAAAACAATAATAATATTAATATTAGTAGAAAGTATCTATCAATAGAAAGTACACACTAGAAAGCCACTATTAATTCATACATCAGTATTTGCAAACAAACAATAAATTCAAGTAGAATAAATCTAAAGCCACTTCCTACCAGTCAGAGCATCTGACAGACCTGTGGTCAGCACCCTGTATAAAACAAGAAAGGTTTCAATTTCTTGCTGACAGAAGCTTGTGTGACCTTGGTGAAGTCACTGGGGTTGGTCTGTGGCTCCATGCTGCTGGCTGCCACATTCCCACTCCTCTCCCTTCCCTGCTCCACAACATGCTTGACCCTGCACTGACTCAGTTCAGACCAGCAACCATAAAAATAATTCAATTGTTCTCGTACCTATGAAACACAGATGACTCAGTGCAGGGTCAGGAGAGCAGAGGGGCAAAGGGGAGCTGGCACATGTGGCTGAGAACGTGGTGGCCAGCCCCCATAACCCAGCTCCCAGTCCATCTTTCAAGATAAAGGGAACTCTTCAATTTCACAGCAGTCTGGTGAGCATAAATAACAGAAGGTTAAAAAAACACTGAGATTCATATTAACTCACTGGAGCATTTTTTTAGATTATTTGTCTAAGGAAGGGGATTTTTTTTCTACAGAACACCCATTTTGGTGTAAATCTATGGCTTCCATCACTCAAATTTCTAAGATCTATAGGGACTTTGAGTCAGAGACTTCGTGAAGTAAAATAAAGCTTACAAAGGAATCCATGCTGATGCAGAGACTCCAGGACCAGCCTGTTTTGCAGGAAGCTCCAGTACAAGGGATGTAAAAGAGTAAAGGCAAGAAGGGGCCTTCCCATACAAGATCACTATTTGCTGCTGTTTCTTTCTGTGATTCCTTCTGTATCTGGGTGTGGAGCATGACAGATTTATCTGAACAAGTACAAACTCCTGTATCAGAAGTATGCATAGTGCTTTATCTCAACTGGATAAAACCAGCACCAAAAAAAAAAAAAAAAAAAAAAAAGAAGATAAGACAGACTTGAGGATGTTCCCTTGATAAGGTGTCCCCAAAAGATGGAACTAATTTATCTTCTCTCAAAAAATAGAAGAGACACAATCCGTTCTTAAAGCACCCCAAAAGGAAGCTACAGGTTCCCATGATCCCTGTTTCTCTGTGGCTGTTTGGGGCTGGCTGTCTCAAAGAGCAGGCAGGACAAGCCATCAGGATGAGGTCCATCAATTCTGTGGCTGAACACCTCAGCTATCTCTCTCCTCCAACACCCATTTTCTGGGGAGCATTTTTTTCTCGTGCAACTGTTGTATTCTTCCCAGTGCTTCTGTTGGCACAGCTGTCTTAGGGGGAGAATTAGATAGGATAAACGGGATCAGAACAGAGATGTGTTAATGGTACCAAAGCAGAATAAAAAAGGTCACAGCAATGCTCACTTTATTACCACAATTAGAACACAGCAGAGAGCAAGTATTTAGCAATATACATTATCTAGCAGAACAAGTAGCAAAAAGCTGACTGAACATTTAAAGGCTATTTTGAATGGATTACTAAAGTGACCTGTTGGAAACACAGCTATATGGATAAAGAAATTCAGCACATATCTAACAATAAGTTATTTCTTAAGGCATACTTTGTATAACTTTGCCATGTATCACTTCACACATACTTTAAACAATTAAGTATTAACATTTACCCCTCTGCAAAACCTTAAGTAGCCTCTGGAGCCTTTAGTCTCCTTGTTTATTTTATGAAATCACATCACAAATAATCCAGTCTTGTTCATGAGCAAAGCTCTGGAATTTTTCTCACTTAGTAGACTACATAATTATGGTAGAGATTATCTTGGCCTGGGGGGTTTGCATAGTTCCTTGCTAACTGTCTCTGCCATTATAAAGTTTACATTGCTTAACAGTTTATTTATGGACTTAGGTTCTTTTGGTTTAGGATAACTGTCTCAAATTATAACCTAAGCCTTAGATCTGAGCAATTTTGTGGTGCACTTCATTGTAGCCAACAGCAGTCTTGTTAGTCAGTAATACAGCTGTGAATACTGTATGTAGAATAGAATAGTCTGGATTCACTGGAAGCAATGACTTTACCATTCAATCTGCCAGTTTTGTGTCAACCTGTTCAGAAGGTATCTCTGCTGCTGGCAGGGTAGTGAATAAACTGTGGGAAGAAAAAGCAAGCATGACATGCAGATCTTGTAAAGGCAAGTCATGTATGTTTATTATAACACAAGCAGCGCTTATGGTAAGATTTTACATTTTCAGAGTGAAATAGTCTGTGCTGGCAAATTCAGTTTTGAAAACAGAAGCAAGTACCATAAGTCAGAACACCAGGAAGGCTGGAAGAGCCACAGTTTGATTTGCATATTTAGTTGTTAGCAGCAAGAAGCTTCCAGCAGAACAAGTGACAGAAGAACATCCTTGCCTCGTGTAACTCCTGGGAAAGCTGATTCTCACAGCATGTTTACTGTGATCCCCCCACCTGGAGCCTTATCACTGCTGGCAAGCTCAGCCAGTGCTCCTCTCCCCCACTGCACAGCTGGGAAAACATCCCAACAAGCACAGCCCTCCCTGCTCCACACTCTTGAGAAACTGCAGAGCAGGGATGTCAGCACACCCTGCCCTGCACAGGGGGTGTCCTCTCCTTTTCCCCAGCCCCATGGAAATTCCTACCCAGGGCAGATGTTCTGTCTGCCAGCTAGACAGCAGCAGGCAAGGGCTGTCTCTGAAACAAACACAACAGGTACATTTTATTTCTTTTTTCAAATTGAGTTTTAGACAACCGTGTTTCACTTTAAATAAACAGTGAGTGTTTTTTCAAGGCTAGTAATGAGGCACTGGAAAGCTAAACAATGTAGAAAGGCAATGCCCTCTCAGCCATGTAAGCTGCTGTGCTAATGCAAAGAGTAACTATTTGCATCACTGTTGAAATTCATCTAAGTTCAAATGAATTTCCCTACTTACAGGTGAAAAAAGAGCAGGAAAAAAAATCCTAAGCCAACCTTCACAGCACAAACAAACAGATTAAAACTTCAGGGTTTACAGCACATCTAGGAATCAACTCTTGTCTTCAGTATCTTCCTTGCAGAGAGTATGTGCTGTAAAACACCCACTTCATGTATCAGCCAGCTGGCAGACCCAAGTGTGCTGTGTTTGTGTTATCTCAGTGACTTCTAACCTGCACTTGCACAGCTCTGCTCAGCCAGGCCTTGGTTACAAACTGGGGCTGTGCTATTTGCACTCCTGCTGAGACAATTCCCTCTGACAGTGTGCAAGTAACATCAGTGGGAGCCTCTCCTGACAGAGTGCCCTGGGACAGAAACAGAGGCCAGAAACACAGACTATAGTTAGAGCTTCAGTCATGAGTTCAGAGGGCAAATCACATTGCTTGAGCCCTCACAGGCCCACTCACTCCTTAATCTGCAGCTGGAATTCCTTCTACATATCAATTAGATATACCAGAATAAAAGCCAAGCACTAGCTGTAGGAGCGAGCTCATCCCACAGATCCGGTTTCTAAAAAGTGCTGCAACTGCTACACAAGAGTGGGTATCCCAGTGATAAACAG
This sequence comes from Sturnus vulgaris, assembly GCF_052056855.1. Taxonomy (NCBI): domain Eukaryota; kingdom Metazoa; phylum Chordata; class Aves; order Passeriformes; family Sturnidae; genus Sturnus; species Sturnus vulgaris. The sequence continues at coordinate 15,017,947 of NC_142243.1, forward strand.
TCCAAGTTTTAGCCAGATCCCTGTAAACACTTGACTGTACATTCAAATAACTTAAGCAAAGTTGACTAAGATACACCAGGCAAAGAGAAGATTCCTTTTATACCTGTAAACCAGCTGCCACTAATTCAAGTCACAGTCATGCATCCTAACACAGGCAAACACCAATGTCTAATGAGACTTGCAGTCAATTGCCTGCTCAACTGTTTATCTGAGCAAGAACAATTACAACTTGCAAAATTTCCCCATAAACTTCCTAGAAATTGAGCACAACTGTAATTAAATAAATGCTAATTTTAGCCAAAATGAAATATGATCTTAGATTTAAGGGTTTCATTATTTAATAACTCCTTAACAACGAAAAAGCGACATCAGAGATGTTTCCATTACAATGCCTCTCTTAGCTCCTTTGGCAGGGGCATCAGTTATGTAGGACATCTTCTGAAAAGGGCTGCAAAACCAAATTATAACAGTCTTAGTCTTGTTGAGTAGCAAACTCATAAAAGCAATATTTTATTAGCATGTAAACCAATGTCTCCTGCCAACCTAATAGTACTATGGAGCAGATTTCCATACACACTTATTAGATTGTCTTCCAAGTCCTCAAAATGAATTTTTGAAACATTTCTTCAGACTCAGAGACATTTGCATGTTCTGATTTCATAACAGCAGTTTTTTCCTTTAGAACACACATTCCATTATGCAGATTACAGTTCTTAACCGCCTCTTCAAAAAGCCCATACATTCAATAATCCATTATTACCAGGTAAATTTTATTTGATTTCCTTAGATTACCTCACTTCTCTGACTCATTTTTCTGCCATATTATCTCCTTATTGTAATTTAAGTCTATGGCATTCCCAGTACGTAAGTTTCAGTGTTTATACCAAGCACTAAGGTCTAGAGAGTCATTCCTTCAAGCCAGTCTGTTCTCTTTCTCCAAAACAAATCAATTTCACATCAATTTTGATACTTTACTGTCTCCCCGAAATATATGAGAAATACTGAAAATCAGATGCAGCAATTATCTCTAGAATGTTTACAAACATAACCTGAAGCACATTTTAAGGAACTGCTCACTCCAAAGCCATTAGCAGCATAAAGCATTCATTGCTTTAAAGATGCTGAACTTCTCACATGCCAAGAAGTGGAGAGATCACAGCTGTTCACTATGGGTCCACAGAGGAACAGAGTTGCTACATCCAAGGACAGAGACAAGAGCTGACAGCAGTGTCACCTCTGAAATTCCAGATCATCCCAAAAACCACTTACAGTTTTGAACTTGGCAACACTTATCCAAACAGAGACAGGTGTCCATTTCTGCCATTCAAGAATTAAGGGGGAAAAAATCTTTTAAAAAGAAAGTTCTACATATAATAATTGTACAGTTTTGAACATCGAGTACTTCAGATTAGTCTGCTCTCAAAAACAAATTAGTCTGCTTTCAAAAACACTCAAAAAGAGAGTTGGAGTTGTTTTTTTTAACCTTCACTGAGTCTTCACCTACACAGACAAAGTTTGTTGGGGCAATATTATTCACATAACTCATGCCCTCCTTCCAAACTCACACTACTTCCCCACTCTGGCAAAATGAGAGAAGTGGGGGGGGGGGGGGGGGGGGGAAGGTATATTATAATGTGTGCGTCTTTTGGCCAGAAAAGAAAGATACTGCCAATATGGCAAAAGGAGAAGATTTGGTGAAGGTCAGACAAAGGCTGAAGTGCTAAATGAGAATTTAAGCTGTGTAGACCCATAATAAAAAAGTAGTCCCTTAAAATATCCCTGCCTTCCAGCAGCCCTTTCCCTAAAGCTAATAAGAGGTCACATAATTAGGAATCCTATTTTCTTCTTCTTTTTTCCACAGGCATCTCTCCTGGTCAGATTATTATCCATCATCCTAAAATGCACAAGCACATCATCCAGCTCAAAAAGAGAACAAGTAATGTCAGCTATTGGGACTACTTGGACCAATTGGATGTGGCTGGTGTCTAGCAATGAAGTCTTTGGAGCAAGTTAAAGAGGAACACACACCGAAGAAACTTCCCAAATACCCAAGAATCTACTAATGATAGAAAGAAGACCATAAAATGCAAATTAGAAACAGTTTAATTTCCTGCCAAAGGCACCAGTCACTGCTAACTACAGTCTCTAGAAAGATTCAGAAATGGAAGGAACATGAAACATTTTGTTTCCCCAGACAAGTCAGAAAGACATGACTAATCATCCATGATCCTTAACCAGTAGGTCATGCACTGATCCATTCAGATCATCACTTTACAATGTATTCAAGACATCCCCCATGTTTAGATTTATCTCCTGGACTTAAGCATCTTGTGACAGCATGACTGAAAACAACTCCCTTACTAATGGAACTAATTTCATTAAAAATAAATTCAATAAGAATTCCTGAAGTATTAAAATACGTATTTTTCAAACAAAATAACATATTAAGGGGACATTTTGGATTCATGTAGCCCACTGCACTTCTGTTCACCTATGTGAATTTTCAAAAATGCTCTGTTAGTGACCACACTGGAGAACAGAAGAACCCTTACAGAACTACAATTGTCTTCTGATCTGCAACACCTCAAAGCATCTCAAGCTTCCTTGACAACAACTGAGATTTCTTCACTGAGCAATTACGGAACAAGACAGAAGACTTGCCTATACATGAGAGAGAGCTGTAGTTCCAAGGTCTTGCAGATGGGTAGGACCACACAAGAAAGAAACAGAAACAAAGCAAAGGCAATAGACAAGATGAAGACTCTGAAGATACATGAAACATAACAGTGAACCTTGTGAATCAGGTGCACTCACAAATAAATCCTTGTTCTAAACAGCACTGAATGCAGAAGATATTAAGAGGATAAAAAAACCAAAACCCAAACCAGAAACCAAACATAAAACACAATGCTCAGGTTGCCATGAACAACCAAATAAAATCAGATCTTGTGCTCAAAGATCAAAGTAAGTATATTATTTAAACAGAATTAATCAAATCAATGGTGCAATTAACCCTGGAGAAAATATAAAGTAGTATTTTCAAGCATAATCTGAACAGTCCCAACTAAGCTCCAGAAGCACATTTCAGGCTAAGGCATCTCCATGTCACATCAATCAAATTACACATGTTGGTGCTGTGAGACATCAGAACTTAAACAACAGAGTGCTGCAAGCAGTGCTCAGCTAACAAACCCTGCAGCTCTGCTGAGCAGCAGCAGCAGCTTTGTTAACAATTAACAGGGCAAAATCTCTGAACAACGTGGACTTTGCTATGGAGATATATTAACTTAGAATCTAAATCTCAGATGCGAATTACACAGCATTTGGATAATAAGATCACCAGACAACAATGTAAAAACAAAAATTTTAAAAAATCTAATGACAATCTTTTCAGGACACTCCTCAAAAGAAAATCTGTAAAGAGATTCATTTTTACAAGTTCAAAGCAGTCAAGCAGTTGCACACTGCTCATTGCCAGATGGCTCTGAAATTTATTTCATCTACCTGTAATGCAGAATACCCTCTCACATCTGGAGCTTAACACAGTTATGTGTCTTCCCTTCACACACTGGATGTGCATCTACTGCCAGAATGAAGTAAAAAATCAAATTGTTTTGGTGGTTTGTTTTTTATTTTTTTTCTTTACCTCAATACTTCAATACTACAGAATGAGGAAAAAGTTTCTTATAATGTAAAAGAAGACAGGGCCTTTTGTTTTGGTCAAAAACATATATATGAATTAGCCTGGAGAATATACTGATAGCACAGCACAGCCTCCTCTAAAACCCTGCAGCAATTCAACACCTGCAGCAAGCAACAGAGCCAGCTCAGGTGTCCTTTCTAAACAAAGCCCAGCAATAATCTGGAGATCTTGGTCTGGGAGATGCTGTCTTCAGCCACCAGACTCTTGGACTGTGAGGAAGGTGTGCAGGGCCAGTGCCTGGCAGTCACTTTACCAACTGCAGCCTGGGATGCCACGAAGCCAGCAGGCAGAAGCAATAGTTGTGATAACGAGGAAGTTATCAGAACTACCTGGAAAGACAGGGCACCTGGAACTGACCATCCACCATGCTGTTCTGTTAGATCTGATGACTTTGTTTCAAGCCAGTGTTTATAAATGACCAGCTTGTACTGTATATTAAAGTGTTTTGAGACATTAAAAAGTCCTGGAGTTGATGTAAGTCGTCATAACTATTTTGTGGCCAAATATGCATTGGTGGCACTACTGAGCAGTTACAGAAAAGGCTAGGAATCAGATCATTGCTGGGAATGTTTCCAACCAGACACTTGTATTCTGCTAACTCAAATAAGAAACTTATCTTCCTTGTGCCAAAGTAAATTCCCAGTTGCAAAACTAGGTGAAAAAGCAGGCCTTCACTGGTGATCACAAGCCAAAGCCATCAGGTTCAATAGCATGTATTACTCTCCAGAAAACCTTTAAGTACTCAGCCCAAGTTTAACAAAGCTTCCCAAAACTTCCTATGTTGTTTGCATTGACCCATGCATAGTTATTTCAAATCTCCTCACTCCTTAGCCCTTATTCCCCATTCTCTTTAATTTTCTCCACCAGTATAAAGAGACATGCTGTCACCATGACCATTCTAACTACAAAATGCTGTAACAGCCTAATTTTGAAAGATGCTGGATTTCATAGCATTTTTACAATCTAACAAACAGTAAAGCATCTATAATTTTAGGTTACTAAGAGTCATACACAGTTACAATCCAACAGAGCCAAGCAACCGTTTCAGGCCTTTCCCAGCTGCAATCTTCCCTGGGAAGTGTAAAGCTTCCTTTAAACAAACAACATGAAAAAACATGGTGTGGTATAGGAGCTACAAACACAAAGGAAAAAAAAATCCAATCACAGCATTTTAAGCTTCAAATAAACACTACTTTAGGGTTCCATTTGAAAGCTTTTAATTTGTCAAATCAGAACTGAGTCATGCCATCAAAAAACGCATGTTCATCTACAGGTCCATGTTAGGCAAAGTGAATTGTGCAGAGAACAGATTTTTTTTGTCCAGTCTGACACTGTCCCCACTGCACCACCTCCCACATGCCTTGGAGGTCTGAAACCTTCCTTGGTTCACCAACAGCAGACACTGATCTGCTGATCCAGCAACAAAACCTGAGATAAAGCAGCTCACAAAGTTGAAGGAGTGGACTAGAACCACCCCAGAATAATCACCACATGCCTACAGCTGGGAGCAGGAAGGAAAGAGGGAAATGGGAGGGGAGCTGTTAGAGCAATAGAATTTCATCCCCAAAAATGGCATTATTGCAAGGCCACAGACATAGAGGGGTTGTTCTGAAAACTGTGATACACGTTTCATTAAAACCATCCCTAGAACAAAGTTTTCAGAGCAGGGTTTCAGTGGGAGAAGGGGAATAATGTCTCTAGATTAAAAACGTCTCCATTCTACAGAAGAGTTCTGAGGCTCCACAGAGTAGCCTCACTATCCTGTGCACAGAATACTTGATAACACTGTAATAATATTGGACAAAGTATTTATTATAAAAGTCTGCAAACTGAACAGCTGTTGGGACATAAACCAGAGTTGAGAGAGCAGCTAACACTGAAGCTACTGGAAGGGAAAGTCCCAAATCCCAAGGCAGTCGATGTGCAAGCCATGACTTCCAGAAACAAGGGAGGAAACCAAGGGTAGGACGCCAGGAGGATGCTGCCAGGATGGGTCACAGAAGCCTTGGTGTGTGCAGCATGAGGCAGTGTTTACACTGTTTGTGAGAAGCATTGCATTTATTTTGTGCACATCTCTCCAGTACAGAAAGTTACAGCTGACCAGAAAGAAAAGTTAATTTGGCCTAGTTTAGCAAATTCTTAAAACTCTGCCAAAGCATTGTCCAGATGACACAAGACATAGCTACTGGCAAGTTGCTGCTCTCAGAAATTACAGACTTTCAATGAGTTGTTTAACTTCTATGTTATTTTTAGGTTGTAGAAAGAGCAAGGGCTACATAGGTAGAGCATAAAGGCAAGAATTGTTCAGGCTTGGGGAAATCAGACCCTAGACACATCATGACAGATGTCCTGCTTTAAATAGCAGCAGTAGCGTTCCAGTACTTGAGAACCCAGCTAACACTCCAAAATAGTAGAAACTATAAAACATTGATGAAGATATGATAAACCTGTTTCAAACAAGTAGCCTGCACTGCAAAAAAAGACCAAAAATCAAACACTTTTATCACTGCTGGCTTATGTGATTTGTTACATCCCCACCCATTGTCCTTTCTTCTGTCATTAAAAAAAAATAAAAAGAATGTGCTGTGTAATTTGAATTCTACTCTTACCAGTGTGTTTGAAAAGAACAAAAACTAAGGAAAACTTAGTTAAAAAGGGGTTTTACTTCATGTGATGTTTGATCATAGATTGCATACCAAATTCAGAATAAAGATTTGAAAAAAAAAAGAAAAAAACATGAAAATAAGAGGAAAAGACAGAAAAAGACTAGCAAAAAGAAAAAGAAGGATGCTCATTGAAGTCATAGAAGTAATTTTTCCAGTCACCTGAAACTTAAGCTCCCAGCCTGTAGCACACATCACACACCAGAGGTGTACATGTCACACTGACATTGCACACAGGTGTTCCAAGGAGTGCACACAAGCAGGGTGTGTGTCTGTGTGTGTGCACTGAGGGACGCTGCTCTGGGAGCTGCCCCACCACCAAAGGCAATCTCAAGTGCACCAGTTTCAGAAACTCTAACAAAGCAACTCATCAAACACATTGCTGTATTTAATATGGGGATCATGTTCAGTTGCTGCAACTGTCAGACTTGAAGGGGTAAAAATAATTGAGCAATAAAGATGGTCTCAGGCTTGTAGGCATTTGAGAAGTATCCAAGCCCCAGGAGCATGCACAGGGACTGCAAGTGACTGGAAACATTTGAGCAAGTGATCTTCTGTTTATCAAAAGAGAAGCATTTCTTAGAGCAGCTCTCCAGAGGCCATGCAAAAAAAAAAAAAATATCCCCAAAAACTAGAACATTCTGAACATTTAATACACAAAACTAATGACTGTTTTACAAGAGTTAGAAGTTTTCCGCAATAAGAATTTGTGGTTTCCTGTGCAAGGAAGAATGCCAATTCATACCAACGTGTTCATGGAAAAAGTTTATTCAGGGCTTCCTTAAGAAACAAACCTCTGTAACTCCAAGATTACTTGCTTTGTTTCAGAGGTGATTGGTGTGATTGTAAGAAACATTTAATGAAGTAACATTGGTTTTATTGGAAGGACACTGTCTTCACTTGTCTGTTACTCTAGCAATCTCACAAGTCATCATAATTTTTGAAGGCAGTAATGAAGGTGCTCCATTTCTTTATTGCATTTGGAAAGATCTTTCAGCTGAAGTTCAGCACAAAACCACTCTCATTCCTGGCTTCTTTACTTCACACACATATATGGGCCTTTTGGGGTTTTGCTTTTGATGTCAGCAGCTTCTTGCTGGCAAAGCTCCTCCTGGGAGTCCAGAAAAAGAGTCCATGTTCAACCAAATACTGCTTTAAAGATTTCTTTTAAAAGGCTACTAGGTGCTCTAACAGTAGGTCAGATGAAACAAAATCACTTATTTTTCACTATCCCTTACTGTAAGGCAGGTTAGGTTCCCAAACCAGGCCATGGAAATTTGTATCTCACCTGCAATGTTTCACCTGCCTTCTCCCTGCCTACACAAATCCCTTCAGGTTATCTGTGGCTGTACTATCCCAGCAGGGTACACCACACAGTGCACTTCAGACATGAAATTTATTACGGAAGTATAAGCTGAGCATTCCCCTCTTAAACCACAACTTTTAAGAACCTGAAATGCATCCCTAGCAGTAGTTAGCTAGGCTATAGTTGGCTTTTATTAATGTAAGCCCTAGAAAATTGTTTAGCTGGGTTCAGTGCCACTTAAATTCAAAGTTAATTTTACTCAACACAATTTAATTTCAAACTAAAAGAATTAAATTTGCATTCCATACCAGGAATCCATATAAACAACTCCCTTCCATACACCAGGCTTTCGCTTGCAGTAGGAAGCCACAGTTACTTTGTTGCCAACCCACAAAAACAGTACAAAAATAGGCATTTGCATGCAAGTTGTTGAGTCAGGCGTGCAACAAATATTATGGAGACAAGACAAACAAGTGTATTTCAGGAAAAACAAATCCTCTGCCTGTCAACCATTGGCACTCTGCAATACAACAGGAAGGAAGAGGCAGGGGGAGCATCCAGAAGAGGTTTGGTGCAATCCCATGGTCAGGGTGTTTATAAAGTTCTGGAGAGTCTTTACTCTCTGAGCTTTGCAAGGGTCAAGTTTTATACAAATTCCTTTGAAGTAATATTTGTCACAGCATATACTTTAAACCACAAATGACAGAAGACTCTGACTAAAGGAGTTTAAGCCTAAAGCCAACAGTGTGATCTGAACAGGAATACCTCAGCTAAGTAGTTTTGTGGAGTAAGGTGGGAGAAGAAGCAGTACTGGTACTTTTCAGCAGTTTACACCTAAATGCTGATCACAGATGAGAGCACACAAACCAGGCAAAGCATCCAGAACTCAAATTGCTGTAACAGGCAACTCTAAGAGAGTCTAACTAAGCCAGATCCTTACTGACATATATTACCTAAGTAAATGTTTTTCTTTTTGTAATTTTGTTCATTATTGCAACTTTTGCTTAAGCAACCTTCTTGCAAAGCCTTGAATCTTTCCAGTGACAGAGAAATTTCGTGTGGTCTCTGGGGAGCAGTGCACATGGCTGAGAAACTACACATAGGACAGAGACTTGAGCCACACAGCCTGTGAGATAACAGGCACCCAAACTCAAGAGTGTGAGGACAACCCACACTAAGAGCTGCAACGACCACCTTGAGAGAAAAATAATTTTAAGTGCCAAAGTTAAAGATCCTAACTCTCATAAACTTGCAGCTTAGTGAAGAAGCTCTATCTGCCACTGCTCTATTTCTGTCTTTAAATTGACACATGCTATACTTGTTAGTCTCAGAGGGCAGTGGAAGAATCAGTGGAGTGAGGCAGGCACAACAGCACTTACCACTAGCTGAGCAAAGGAAATCATTAACAACAGCAAAAGGAAACAAAGGTAGAAGGTATTAATTCAAACTACATTTTCAGAACAGCAATTTTTCTGCTGATGGAAATGCTGCTCTCCTGTGCAATCAACAAGGTCTCCTCCTTCATTAAGCCTTAGAGTTTTCAGCTTTCCTGGAACTGGAAGGTATTACAGAGACAGACATGTCTTTAAATTGGCTGGGAAGCCAATTTAAGTTTAGAGGAAACTTTAAAATAAATATTTTCCCCTGTAGAGGATGAAGCAAATTTAAGCCAAGTAAAAAACACTGGCAGAACCTTCCATTTGAAAGAAAGCTTTTTGTTAGGTGATTTTCTTTCTCAAATGCTTTATTTTTAAGCCTTCCCAAAACTTCCACCAACTTCATTAAAAACAGTCTTCGGAGGTGGGTGAGAGGGTAATCCCTTCTTTCCCCCCCCTATTATTTTAAACGCACTTAAGCAATTTAAGGCCATTTAAAGTCTTTTCACTTCACTTCCCACCACGTTCTGAAAGAAATATTTATTGCTCCTAAAGCGTTCAATAATTGAACACTACTTATTAATCAGATACTGTCTTCCTCCTCCCTTCAACTGAGGACAAACCAACACTTCCTAATATTTTTACTTCTCAAAATCTGCTTCTCCCAATCTCCTCTATGTCCATTCCCTAAACTCATTCCAAAGGGGTTTATGAATAAATAAGCAGCACTTAAATAAAATGTTAAGATGCTCTCCCTAACTTTCTCTGTGACAGAGATTCTTCTCCATTCCCTGCCCCTCTCTCCATGCCCTCAGCACCACACTCGGTTTTCTTCCTCTGGTTTTGAAGTGTGGTCAATCTGCTGTTCTGAAAGAGAACCCCTGTTACCTCTTTTCTAAAGAACTGTTCATACATGTAATTACCAAATTCAAAACACACATTCATTTCTACAGTTTCTGTGATAACTAGGCATTTTAATCTAGTATCTATGACTCTGCTCAGCTAACATAACTATCTATCTAGTATAATCACTTCAAACTATAAGCCTGTATTTCTGCTATGATTTCAGACAAATAATGATTTAGTGCTCCAATACTGACTTTGAAAAATTAACTTTCCAGAAGACAAGTGCAAGCATCTAGCCAAATAGTGTTTCAAATTCTTTCAAGACACTAGCATTAGAATGGAAAAGTTCAAACTCTCAGCTATTTGGAGATATGAAAAACAGATCTTGTAAGCTGCTACCTTAAATCAAGAGACTTTTTTTTGCTTTTGTTTTTACAGGTCAGGGCTCTATTATGAACCCAGAGTTATCCTAGCATAATTTAGGTAGTGTTGATGTTTAACATGAGCATGAAAGCTACAACCACAAGGAAAAAGCAGGCCTGGTGAAAGGGTGGGCAAAAAAGGAAGTAGGAAAAAAGAATTTACAGTCACCTGGAAATTTCCTCTCTAAATAATAGGGTATTCAGGCCAGTTACAATGGGTAACTTGGACCCTGGGGCAGAGGCAGTCTTTTCTGCTATCAGTAGCAAGAACACATAAGTCATTCCTTTCCAGTCTCCTTCACCATGAAATGCATAGCAAAACCATGAAAAGCCAATTTTACATTTTTCAAATACAAGCTACATTAAATATGATTTCAAGTGAATATCTGATTTACCACTGTGGTGGTTTGTATTAATCCCGTTGTTTGGGAGTAAGGAATACTAATTAATGGCACCAGCTCAAGCCTCTGAAAACCTTGCTTTATCACTATCTTTAGCAGTCTCTTGCAGCAACCAAGGATACACTCCTCCTCACCCCAAGTTTCAAACTGACATTATAGAGCAGGTTAAGTGGTTAGAATAGTAACTGCAGTCATGAACAGAATTATGTCCTTTTTCCAAATGAGCTTGAATTCACTCTGACTTTTAACTTCTGTATCTCCAGGCAGATAGCTCTGGATTTAAAGCTGCAGTAAAGAGGAGTTCAGTCACACAAAACATTTTCCAGACGTTTGCTATCATTTCCATGGCAGGGAGAGCAGGCTGGAAAAGACAGGTCTCAGCTTGTGGTTGCTCACCTGGACTGAGCACTCACTGCAGATACAAGACATTGCAGAGCCCCCGTTCCTTCCTTGACATCCAGTCTGAGCAGTGCTGCCACTGAAACAAAAGTCCCCAGATTCAATAAACAAAAGGGCTGGCTGACAAGAGAGCACAGGATGCCTTGTCAAACTGAACATTGTTCAGAGAAGTAGCTGAACAAATGAGCTGTTGACATGGCTTTAAGGCACACCTTTTTGCAACCCAGTTCTTTCAGATTAGTTACTGCTACAATCTGTGGCTGTATATATATGTAAACACAATTGTATTTCATATTTGTTTCAAATCTACAAAACAAAGATTTTTATGCAACCGGTTCAACTAGTGACAAAGAAAACTTCTAACAACTTCAATGTGGTAAGAACAGTCTGCTTTTGTTTCAAGTCCATTCGAAGCAGGAGAGGGGCTCGCAGCACCTAACATGTAACAAGTCAATTTTATCTCCACTAATACTTAACACCAGAGAAACAAATGCAGCTACAGTTGCCTGCATTAAGCAGCTGGCAAGCTCAGAGATGGAAAAGTTGCAGAACAGCTGGGGAATGCGAGACCCTTTTGAACAGGCTGCTATATGATCCAAAATAATGGTACATGTTTACACACAACACAATGGCAGCAACAGCCAAATGCAGGTCTGGCGAATGGACTACAGCTGCTCCTTCCCTCAGACAAGGCACAGCAAGCAGATAAAAAGGAGTTCACATTCACAAAATACAGCTTTCATCTTAAAAGGCAGCAGTCTGAGCTCCAAAATAGACAGCTGACCCTCCAACTGGACTAAACTGTACAAGACTCCGTATTAGAAGTTACCCTCTAAAACAAGTCTGGATTAGGGTCACAGAGCTTTCCAAGCTGCTGCTACTTTACCACCAACAGTTTCCAACCATGTGTTACTCACACCAACACGTTGCCATCTAACTTACAAAAAAACTTCTCTCATGACAGTATTTTCCAGCTAGAGTTAGGAAGACAGCCATTTACAAATGGCTTAATATAGAATCTGATTACACAGAAGGTAGCTTTCCACTTCAGAGGAAGATGTTGAGTATGCTAGAAAGGAGGGTTTGAATAAACATGGACTGTTTTACATCTTTTTTCACAATGGTGTGAAAGAAAGTTGGCACCTGAAGACAGCACATCCCACTGCTCACCTAGACACAAGGGTGGCCCTTTTTTCGTGCCTGCTTGTGCAATAACTGATAGCATGTTGCAAGGAGCACTCGCTTGTTTCACAATTGCCATCTGAAGAGGACAATTTTGTACGCGACCTCCTGCAAAAATTGCATCACCTTATTTCAAGTGATCTTCCCAGTTTCCAGTCTCAGAAGCACAGTATCAGTGGTACCATCTGTCTTGCTCAAGACAAACCATGATTAAATACTGCTAAGGAACTGGCTACTAATTCATATTGTAACCATATCAGTCCTAATTATGCCAGGCACCAAAACACAGTAGAATGTTTCAACTCATTGCATCTTGATTAAATGTAGTGTAAGTCAAATATTTTTTGACTGAGAGAAGGAGACAGCATTGAGAGACCTCCACTTCTCTTCTTCTGCACATAGCCATTGATGTTATAACTCCAGTTAGGAGCTACTCAGAATAGGATGGTTAAAACTGGACAAAGACAGCTGTCATAGCAACAAAAACAGATGCAGACACAGTTTTTAACTTCCTTTGCTTTTACAAAGAAAAATGCCACTAACAGCCATCACAAAAAGCAGGATTTTGGAATATGGGTTGTAAGACTACCTCGTAGCTAATGGGACTCTGCTAATGGCAAGTGTATCTCTCAGCACACTTAAGCAACAACATGCCACATCTGTACACTTCCATTTCAGACTTCAGACAGTCTTTCTAGTAAAATTAACTTGTGAATTAAGCCACATTTGTAAGGAAATCCCCCAACTAAATAAAGAAGGAAAATAAGTTGAGCCTTAAATCATACAGAAAAGATGCTTCTTGTACCAAACAGTATTATGCCAGGTACCCTTCCCACAGTCAAAGAAGTGACAGGCACACTACCTTCAAGTCCTACCATCTGTAAAGGTAAGGGCACAGATTTGCTTTTCCTGCTGCACTGACAGTGCATGGATGCAAGTACTGCAGTGCTGTGGCATTGGGAGTGATGGTTTGTATCCCCAAGGGACCTCAGTGAGCTCCGGAGCCCCATCTGCACCAGGGGCTTTTTCTCCAGGTTTGGAACCACTTCTGCTACCCAGACTTACCCAGTTTTGAGCACATCTCGCTACTCTAGCATTTCTAGAATCTTGTTTGCAAAATAAAGAATTAAGAATGGAAGCTGAAAACATTGCAGGATGTTGGGATGAGTTATGACATCAGTGAAGCTGAGCCCAGTTCAGCAAACAGATAATGCTTAATAATTACAGGTAACGCACTGACAGTCAGCCCACCTGAGCAAGTGATACGGGATTGATCCAGACCACCCATTAGATGCACTGAACCTCTCCCAAATTACTCTCTGTACTTATTGCAAATGTAACCGATCACTCTTTCAACCAAGCTCGCAATAATAACCAAAAAAACAAGCCCAAATTTTAAAACCCACAAAAGAACCAAAGAACCCTAGTTTCTTATCAACTAGTCTCCACTGAACTAATTACTGCTTTAAAGGGAGGATATTTATCTTAAAACTCCAATACTGTACTTAGCAGGTACAGACAAAATAAGTGTAGGTAAAAATCATTATTTGGTTCCACTCTCCTCTTTTGTAGCCAAATCATTCACTGTAGCTTATTATCAATTAAAAGAATGAGAATTTTTGTGTGCATGAATTGGAGTGAGTTTCCGTATTTCTGAGAAGTTTTTTTAAGATGTATTTTACCCGTGAATATAAACTTGGGTGTTTCACAAGACAATTACCACTGGTATTCGCCAGAGAGGAACTAAGAAAACAAATATTCTAATCGCTTATTCCTAATTTTACTGTAACTGCCCACAGAGGTTGTTTTAGAAATTGTTGGGAGGTACATCTACACCAAAGTGTACTTGCCATAACAAAGATTTCCCTCCATGTAGATCTCCTGACAGCCATGTCCCAACAGGCTCCAGATCGTTCATACACATACCATGTATTGTTCAAAGCAGACTTGCTTTAAGCAAGATTAAATACCTGTTCAGTTTGAACTGTCCCAGTGCCAGGATAAACTACACTAAACTAGTTCAGATGATTATCCCGCTGGGCACCAATGGCCTTTGAAACTCCCAGAACCCCAAAATCTGCTGCTTCTGGGAATTATGCCAGGAGCTGTGGGATAGCTCTCCACAGAGGACATTACAAATTAAATATTTTAGAAGTGTGCTTGTGTTTACATGGAACAAGGCTACAGTTCAGCATATGAGTCAGCATGGTTTGCATCCACTCAGAACGGAGCAGTGCAATTGGGAACAATAAATTTTCTAGGGAAACAAAGGGTGTGAAATAATTCCCCCAGGGGAATACAGTCAGGCCGCACCTAGCAGGAGCTAACACTCACCTGAAGACAAGAATTTTTTTCAGAGCTTTATTGTGAAAAAAAAACATGACTTTCCTCTGGTGACTGCAGAAGTTTCTACACAGGATGGACACTTGGTCCTGCCTGTTTCAGAGAGGTCAGTAATGATACCATGGCTAGATATACTTACAGGCACGCACATCCACGCTAGGATACAGCTCTTCAAGCATTATAATTAACACTCAACTATTTTAAAATGAAAGCTGAAGCATATTTCCTATCAGGATAGCAAATCAAAAATTTAACTTCATCTCACTCAACACAGTAAGATCTAACAAAGCATTCAGACAGATAAACAAAGCAGAACTGAAACTGAGCAAACTACCCCAGCACATCTCACCATGCTGCTACCTACGGCCAGATGCATTTAAGGAGCAAGCCAAAACTCTTTTATTGCGGTCTCAGGGGACGGAGGAAAACAGGGTGACATCTCAAGACTCTCAGTGGCCCACCAGGGAAAAAAGGTCTCTTGGCAAGGATAGCTGTCAAGCCTGTGTTTCAGGAGTGGGGCACATTACCACTATTCCTTCCTAGTCTCTAGAACAAGCACTTCTATCTCATGAAGGCTCCAAAAGGACCATAAAGAAACCAGGACTGTTTCTCTGAAAATTCAGGCTGGACCTCTGCCACTGCTGGTTACACAGAGCCAGCGGACAGCACATCCTCATCTCGAGCCACACTTCCAGGTATGAGGTAACCACACCTCAGTGTGGTAACACAGCACACAGTTTTGTTGTCATAAACCTCATTAGCCATGTGAATCAGTCAAGAGTGGTTTCAGTTTTCCGGTGGCTGCTGTTTTCATTTTGAACACATGACACTAAGATATCGCAGGCTGAGAACATTCAGTATGATACAACTTGGTTTACTCTTCCAGAAACACATTTGCCCATTATAGAAATAAACAGACTTGTTCAGAACATATTCCGTATCAGTGGGACTGTTTGCACAGCTAGAAGTAGGTACTAACCAGGACAAGAGTAATGTCTTTCAGCACATGAGATGCTATCTGAGCTAGGATCAGTCTATGATGACACTTATAACCGTCAAAGACACAATATCAAAACAGAGTAATGTTCACTTCCTATTTTCATTCCCAGGCTTCATGCTGCTGCCCCCTGCCAAGTAATAAACTTGAGTACACTCAGTCTTCGAAAGACCACTTAAGTCTCTCTTAAAAGAGTCATAATCCATGATCATGATCCATCAGACTTCTAGAAGTGTTATTAGTAGAATGGATGTAAAGGTGTAATTAAGTAGTCAGCTCTGCAGCACAGGGTGTCCATGCTCTATGTAAAACCCTACAAGCACTGCACCGATAGCTCTCAGCATACCCTACCCATTTTTCTCCCATTAATCACAATACCACATTGTTTCCCCCCCTTTCTAAACGTCATATTGTTTTCTGCAGTTTGGACAAGTCGCGGCAAGCAGGAACCCCACTGTTGACCAATTTAAGTCAAGGTGAGCACTCAGCCTCTCCAAACCAGCTCGGGGGCTCTGGGCCGACGCGGTTCCGTGCACCATTCAACAAGCGCCCTGTTGATTCTGCCCGCCTTTCCCGGTATCCTACTGAGCTGCAACCAGCCAGCACCATAAAGTCCCTCTTTCTTTACATCACACGTGCGCGCTGCTGCCACCGCCGATGCCTTTCCTTTTCCAGCTGAAAGGAGACAAAACTCCTCCAAACATTTCTCAGCCCCGCTGTGATGCGGCCCCTGCGCGGCGGGCGGCCCCGGGAGCGGCTCCTGCGCCGCGCCCCCGCTCGCTGCTGCCGCGGGCTCCGAGCCGTCCCCGCGGAGCCCCGCGCTGCGGGCAGAGCCCCGGCTGCAGCCCGGCCCCCGAGCAGGTGCTCCGCGCCGTGCGGGGCCAGCCCCGCATCCTCACCGGCTGCGGGAGAGCCCCGAGCGGAGTGACAGCGCGGCCCCGCCGGCAGCAGCGGGCAAGTTTCGGCGGCACCTCCGCCACCGAAGGCGCTGCCCGGGAGCGCGGGGAGCCGGCGGCTCCTCCGCCACGGCGGCAGCGGCCGTGCCCGGGGGCAGCGCCCGGGCGGGCTCCCCTCCCGCGGGGAGCGGGGCGAGAGCGCGGCCCCGCCACTCACCTCGCACCGGCGGCTCGGGGGCAGCCGCTGCCTCCGGCAGCCTCGTCCGTCAGTCCGTCCGTCCGTCCGTGCCTCCGGCCGGTCGGCGGGGCGGAGCGGGGCGGGGGCAGCGGCGCGGCCGCGGGGGGCGGGGGCGGCCCCCTCCTGCCGGCGGGGCGGGGCCGGGCCGGGCGGGCCCGGGGCTCGGAGCCCCCCGCGGCGGCCCGGGAGCGGCGGGGCCGAGCGGAGCTCCTGGACCGGACCCGGACCGGACCGAGCGGGAGCGAACCGAACGCGCTCCCGCTGCCGCGCGCCTCCCGCGGACGCCGCTCCGCGCCTTAAAGGAGCCGCGCCCGGCGCGGCGGGGAGCGGCATTTTTGGGTCCCTTTCACCGAGCCTGGCCAATAGAATCTTTAATTGCTCAAAGGAGAGCAGGCCCAACGAGAGAGCTCCAGTGCAGCAAAGGGCTGGGAGGGCTCGGGGCGTCACTCACGCAGCTCCTGCCTCAGCAGCGTTTCTGGACAGTGTTTCTCTGTAGCGTACATTCAGAGGCACACAACTATTCTTTATTGACTTGCACGACCTTTCCAGGCTGTCTCAACCTGATGGAAGAGTTTGCTCCTGCTGGGCTGCAGCAGATCCTGGAGGACCTTGGGGAGAAGGCTGTCTAAAGGAGTAATTCGATAAATGTCCTCTCTCCCTACTGCTGGGGCCACGTGAGGTAGAAGTTGGAAAGTCATCACCACATTTTATTTAAAAGGTGAAACTTTTCCCCCTCGGATCTACTTATTTAAAATCAAGGCATCATTAGGAAGGTGGAGGAAATACAAATAAGATGTTATAGACTTCACCTCTGATGCAGCAAAGGTGTTTGTCCACACAGTAAAAGAGAAACGCAGCATTGAAACTGACTAATGGTAAACATCCCAGCGGGATGTTTTTATCTTCTTTTCTTTTTATCTTCCTTTCACTTCAATATTTTACTTTAATAAAAGACTTTGTAAGTGAATTAATTCCAGACTTGCTTGACCAAGTCTTACAAAGCAACCTGACCAACAATACAGAGAGGATAATCAAAAATCTAAAAATCATTTAAGAATGTGTTAAACCTGATCATTTAAGTAGAAGATGCACAGAACCAAACACAACACATGCTTCTGTTCCACTCAGTTGCAGAGAAGGGCTATCTTCTCTTTATCTGTGTGAAATCTGTGCAGAGAAGGAGGAGAAAATCTTAACGTGCTGAGATGAGGCAAACCTAGAAAATTTCCAGTCGACACTCAACAAGTATTTTACAAGACACACTACAAAATCTCTCTGCAGCACTACAGCAGCATTGTGCCCTAGATTAATTCAGAATGAATATTGAGGGCTTAGCTTGAAACATCACTGGGTTTTATAGCTTTGTGGCAGGGAGAATTTTCTTAATTGCAGGATAATGATGTGGTGTGGGCACATGCCTTTTGCCAAGTGGTTATGAATTACTTTGTGCAGATACATGAAACCCACATCAAATACAAAGCATAGACGTGTCCTTTCAGTCTGAAGGAGAGAAGGAAGAAAACTACTGTGGAAAGGAGGTCAAACATAAAACATGGCAAGGTTAAAAGCCATGGATTAAAAAACTGACTTTGAAAATATGGTTTATCCTGCTGCCTTTCAAGACAATTTGTCCTGTTGTTCAACATCCCTATGTGAAACTATCAAAGGCTTGTCTTTCCTTATGAAAAAAAAAAAAAAAAGAGGCAGCACCATCTCACTAGAATTGTCAAGGTTTAGAGATAGAATTCTGATTCTGAAAAAAACTCCCTTTAACACAGGCCTGAGAGAAATGTCTGAGGGGAGAAAAAAGTAACTGGAATGCTAAATTTGCTTTTCTTGTAAATGACATGAGGCCATTCTTACTTGTTTTCAAATATCAGAATGGTTTCTTGATGGAACTTTGCAACTGAAAGCCTGCAACCCATTTAACCAGAACTCTCTTTTCACCCTGGCTCAGAGCTGATTTGTGTGTCTGGATTTAGCTTTAGACATGGTCCCTGCCATCTTCTGCCAGAGATTTTTCTCCTGCAGACTTAATCCATGATCCAGATACATGATTATTTCAAATTTACATTTCAAAAGGAGTAAAAGATTGATTTTAATTCCAAGGGAGAAGAGGGAGGCACAATGATGGTGTCCAATCTTTTGTTCCCAGAAGAATCAGTAAAAAATTAACAGTTTTGGAGAACTATAATTTGGGTCAGACCAACCATCTTAATCCATGCCTGCAATTTTCTACTCTTTTTTAATGTGTTAGACATAAGCATGTTTGATTTATGACAAGAGTCAAAAACATCTGTACTTTGGGGTACAAGCAAATACTTACTTGAACAATGGGCTCCCTGGGGAGGGATATAGAAAAGAAATGACATTTTTTTGCAAATAATTCAGTGTTTTCCACTCCATAAAGTATTTTGCTTTGTTTTGAAAAGTGCTTTGCAGAAGACACAATGATTCAATCCATTATAAAGGAGTCCAGCAACTTTCACCTTTATGTGACTGGTGTCTGTGAGCCAGGGTAGCACTGGGGAAATGCTGATACCATTTGCTGGCCTTGGAGTGACCCACGTGAAAAGAATTGGTCATCTCGGTCTCATTGGCAGCATACAAGCATTCACATCTTAAAAACATTTGGAACTAGTTGGCAGTCTGAGGCCTTGTCTGCACTGAGGATTAATTCTGATTTCAGGAATTATTTTAGCTTCTGGTAAAAACCCACTGTAGATCAAGTTGTGCAAATTGTGATCTGTGCTGCCATCTGCATCAATGAATCGCTGATGTGGGGACTAGTTCTAATTGCAGATGAGGCTGAAGGAGAGGAACCACGTTCTGAATAGTTACATATTCTGGATCAACTGTCATGATGTGCTTCAGTAGTGTATTTGAAGGTTTTTGGGAAAAAAGTGTCAGGAATATCAGGAGATAAATATCTGTAGCATTTTCAGTTCAAGCCTGCACTGGCTGGAGATTCAGTTCTGTAACCAGATGCTGTGCTGTATGTGCATTGATTAGAAACAGGCTTGAAAGTAACATTTAAAATCACTAGTAAACTCAGACCTCAGTAAGCCAGGTCTGGGATTGAATGCTGTGCCCACTCCTTTTAAACCCATGATCTGGAATCCAGACATCTCTGCACTTGAGGGACTTTCTTGCCAAGCCTTGGGGCTGACCTCTGTGGCTGAGCACAGTCGACACACTGTGACACACACTGTGACAAAGATGTGCCTCACTGCAGAGCCCAGTGTAAACTATTAATGTCAACAAAGGGGCCAGAGCAGAGACAGAAATAATGTCTGTTCCTGTGAGGTTCCCACATATAGAGAAAGCAGGAAAAAAAATTCAAAAAGTAACTGCTCTTCTAAATGAACATATTCAACAATGTGGCAGTCTAGTAGCTTTCTGTGCCTGTGGTAAAACTATGCCAAACTAGAGTGAGAAAGCCTAGGGTCTTTTAAAATAAGGTGTGAAAAACTCTGTAGCAAGTGTAGAATTTTAGAAAAGAGCCAAAGCCTCTGTCCACCCTCAGAAGAGCAAAATGACAGAGCTCTGGCAACCACAGCAGCCACCACCGATTTATTTACGAGTTCCTGGAGTTGGTCCAGTGTAATTATGGGCCTGAACTCCAGATCAGATTCACTTGACATTTGAGAAAGTCTGTGGAAAAGCAGTAATAATAAACTGATAATAACCACCTATCTCATAAGCAACAAAAATAAAGAGAAGAGAAAGGGCAGGTGGGGAGAGGGGGTGGCAACATTATCCCCAAAAAATCTCCTGTTTGTCAGGAGATACTTTCAGTACAAACTCCCATATATTTTCTAAAAGGAGCTGTGGAGAATGTTGGAGTAAGTCCTGCCTTATGTCAGTGCTATTGCAATTATTGCACTGGAAAAAAATGAAAATGGGGGCTGCAAAGGAAGTTTGGATAAGTTAGGACAGCAGTTTCTGCAGGTGGAGTACATATTTTGTGGCCCACATGGCATTTATACAAGCATGCTCATCACCTAAATCATCTTACTAAGAAGCTGTTGAGTTTGGAAAAAGACGTTTGAAGAAACTGTGCTGTAGCATATGATTGTTTTCAATTTCATGCACAGTATAAAAATACATTTTTGTGCTTTACTGTTGGTCTCTGACTTTGCTTGTTCATTTCACTGTATAACATGAATGAGAACCAAGGTTAAAAAAAATATCTTCGTATGTAAAAACATCTGAAGTCTTATATCAGGATTTATATTCTACTTCTCAGTCCTTTCTATTTGAATCACTTCATATCATTTTCAATTGAGGTTCTGTAAGACTGCTTTAAAAATCCAACCCTCTGGGTATTTTCCAAAAAAGAAAAGTATTTTTAAAGTAAGATAAGTTGGAATGAAAAAGGCAGCTTCTCTGAGAAGAAAGAGGGCTGACATTTAGTTTACAGTTGTCTCGAGTATTTTGTTACAGGTGATGGAATTGAATTGCAAGTTATGAGTGAATGTTTAGCAAAGCAAGAGCAGTTACTTACATTTATGCTAGGTGTAACAGCTTTTCTTTATGTTGGTTTCAGAATGTATCACCTACATATGCACAGGTACAAAGGACTCCACATATGTAAAAGGTTTTCCTCAGAGGAAGCACTCCAATTAGCTGCTTTCATCAAACAACAGCAAGCAAATGTCAAAGTTCCCTGGCAATCAATACCAAGTGCAGTAACACTAGACAGTGTGTGACGGAAAAGGAATCCTGGGTGGATGAATGGGGTTACTGGCCCAGAACATGCTGCCTTCCAGTGACCTGCTTTGCTGTGCTCACCTCACTTCCCAGGAAATTCCTGCTCACCACTGGAGTGAGTGGCTTCAGTTCTGAAGGAGAAAGAATATTGGAAAAGGGTCACAGCTGCATTTAGTGCATGTATGCTTCTTCAGGTTAACATGGGAGTCACACACACTGAGGGGTTTGTCCTGTTCTCCCTGGTCTGACAATGGTGCTGTGTATTTCTGCTCAGGAACTATATGTGGAACTAGGTTTGGTTGGTTGG
The DNA here is from genome assembly GCF_052056855.1 of Sturnus vulgaris. Taxonomy (NCBI): domain Eukaryota; kingdom Metazoa; phylum Chordata; class Aves; order Passeriformes; family Sturnidae; genus Sturnus; species Sturnus vulgaris. Next base: position 15,039,739 of record NC_142243.1, read on the forward strand.
TTGGTTGATTTTTAATTTGGCTTTTTATTTGATTTCTTTATTTGGCATCTATTTAGCATCTATTAGGTTATTGAGTTATTTCTCATAGGTCTTGAGGAGGTGACTTAGTCTGAGGCATTGGAATAAGGTCAATAATAAAAGTTTGATATATACAGTAGGATTTTTTTTTCTGATCTACCTTATATCTGGCTTTTACCAGACATATCCTTTTACATTCCTGGCAATTTTGTTGAGGACAAATTTGAGAATGCTGACAATTGTCTGGAACAGTCTCACCAGAATAGCAACTCTGCCTGAGCTGCTGGATATCTGGAAATCCTGGACACATTCATGCACATTGCAGATCTACTCTACAAAGTCTACAGCACTTCCACAGTGTTAAATCTTCTGAGCATATGCTGCCCAGATGAACTGCACAACCCATACTAAACCCATTTACTGTGCAAAGTCAGATTAACTGTATAATTTATGCACTCTACCTCTGATATTTGGACATACCAGGCTTATGGTGATTTTCTGTTCTTCACATGCTCATAGAATTCTACAGAGTATTTTTAGATACAAATAAATTGACTTTTTATTTACTTGTTTGCATGTATCCCCAAATGAGACACTGTTACCTGGAAAAAAATAATTTTTGCTTGGAACAAGTCATAAAATTCAGCAAGACTGTTATAGTTTGACATTGCACCCAAATACTGAACTCAGTAGAGTGTTGGAGCACAGGGTCATGCTGAATGAAGTTTTTAGCTACTGGCAGCATCTGAAAAACATCAAGTAAAAGTTGAAAGCCTCTACACACGTCTTTCAGGCTGGCACTGACATACAGATTTTAGCAAAGGCAGTGGGCCTGTCTCTCACAGAGTTTTCTTCCCATTATTTGGTGTAACAATCCTCACATGGAGATCACAGTTATTAAAATACAAAATTCTAGTGCTTCTAGAATAATGTGTGGGATTTTGACTGTCATTCCTCAGCTTGGGCTTCCCATACCATCTAGCAGTCTTATAGCAGATATTAAAATGTAAAACAATTAACATGCAAGAGGAACAAAAATATTAATTCCATAATGACAAGGAACACCACCATTAGCAATCTCATTTTGCTGTTCACAAGAGAGTTAGAGAGTTACTGACATCAAATATTCATAGTCCATAGTGCTTAAAAGGAACTGGACAGCACTTGGGGCACCCCAGTGACTGCCCAAAGCTGCGTGTCCCCTGCACAGACACGGTGCAGTCATTCACCTGACATGTGCCTGTGGCACAGTGGAGATGACAATCTCTAAAGTTAATGGCTTTGAAATATGCAAGGAACCTAAAAAGCAATTCCTCAGCCTTCCAGCCTTGTCGAGCTGTGTAATTGTGGAGGAGATTGGAGTCTGTTGTGGCTTTCTGTAATAGCACAGGCAAAAAAGAGATGGAGCAAAATCTGTGTGGGTCCATTCACATGCAGGACTTCTCCACATGCCCAAAAACCCTGCAGGTTCCTTGTTTTAAATCCTGGCACTTGTGTAACTGAGCTTACCAGTTCATTGTTTTGTCCATTGCCCTTCCAACTTCTGTTTCCACAGAGCTGGTGTTCTTCAACAGAAGGGTTGCACTTCTGTTTCCAGCACTTCTAGGAAATATTCAATTTATAAGAAATGGCATAAATAAAAATACCAGTACTTTAAGCAGTTCACTCACAAAGTCTTAACATACATTAACCTTTCTTGAAAGCATTGTATGAAAGCAATTTACTTGCAAACATCTACAACTAGAACTTTAGCTGGGAGTTCTTTTGCTGCAGACCTGCTCAGGGTTAGAGAAAGGATTGTTTTGCACTTCTTTGGAGTAACAAGGATTTTATTTTACATAGTCAAGTTATTAAACAAGTTGTATTCAAGGGGAATGTTGTATTTGGGAATGTCAGTTTAATTTTCTTAATTGCTTCAACTATAAAAATAGAAAGGAGGAGAATCAGAAACACTAAATGTTTAATGGTGATATTTTAAACTGAAATGTTTTGACTTTTGGTTTGAAGGTGCCAGGTCAATTTTATAGTTGGTTTAATTTTTTAAAGAGCTGCAAAACAGTTAAATAAACTTAATCATGAAACAAAACACCTTGGAAAAATCACAACTTTAAAAGTTTTTTAATTTTTCCTTTTTTCAAAAATATTGTGGCTCATTGAATTAGAAGTCCATGACCCATTGTCTTCATGGGAGAGCTCTGGCCACTGCTCAGACATCCAGTAATCAACATGAAACTGTGTCTTGGTGTCATTAGCTGGAGCAAGAGTCATTGTGGCTGAAGGAGATGGAAATGTATAGTTCTGAAGGATCCACTATAATAATACATTTTCTGGAGAACTCTCGTGCTTAAACACAGATTTCCCATGAAGTTTTGCAACTGCAAATAGTTAGAAATATGTGAAAAGCACAATCTTTTAAAATTAATCCCTCCCGACTCTTATAGCTGCCAGTGTCATGTAAACATAAAGCATGATTTATATTTACACTCCCAAGGAAAGCTTGAGTTTGTTGCAATATTTCACTAGGATCCTGCAGTTTAATAGTGCATTCATTATTTATTTTCCATCTGAAAGTCATGTGTCAGCAACAGATATAAGAGCCACAAAAAAACCCCAGAAACAATGGAGACACTTCTAATGGGCAATCCACATCAGAGGGTAAAAAACTGCAGGAGGGGAAACAGGAGCTTAGAGTGACTTCTGTCTACAAGAATGAAAATGTTTGCAATCTCACTTGCAGTGTTTGTCTCAGAAAAGCTGCATGAGACCCATCCTCCTCCAGGCCACATCTCATCTGTGAAATAAAGATCTCATTTTTGGCTTGCCTGAAGCAACTTTTCAGAAAAATAGAATAAGGTTATTTGAATGGGAAAGCCCTAATTTAAACAAGTAACACTCTGTACAACTCAGAGCTTTTTCAGCAAACTGAATTAATGAAGGAACAAAAAGCTAAACAGAGATGTTTTGTCTTGTAATGAAATGCCCCAACCTCTTCTAGGCCTAAATAAAACTTTCAAGGCAGGAATTTTATAGAAAGACAGATTTTACGAAGCAAATTCCTGTTTACTACCAAGTGATATAGAGAGTACTTTGGTGACCTAGCAGTTTGTTGTTGCATGATTGTATTGTGATATTTCAAAAACATCATCAATATCACTGTTTTGTGGAAAGTAAATATTGTCTTCAGTATAAAGTGATTTGGCTAATACCCTTCTAAATTCACCGGTTGTCTGTAACATGACTCAGGTAGCAAGATTAAATGGAAAACAGTGTGGACCATCAGCTACAGCTCCCAACCACAGAAATGGAGGTCAGTGTGTCTTTCAGCCGAAAACTCAGTCTCTGGCTGTGCACAGTTTGTGTGAGAACCACTGCACACATCTCCAAAGCAATCCAGAATATTGTCACTATATTGTAGGCAGTGAGGCAGAAGGTACAAAAAATGTTTTAAAAGACTTGCTTGTGAGTTCATTTGCAGTGCTCCCAATTTCACACACTTTTCCTCCAGCCCTGAAGGTACTGTTGCCAAAGATTCATGTCTGGTAATAAGCAAAAGCAAAACCTGAAACATAATAATCCCAGCAGTATCACTGTCAAGGAGTAATTTCCATAATGATGATAATTTTGTAAATATCAGAAATTATTTAGCCATAAAATATATGCTCCAAACCAACAGTTAAAGTACCTCAAATCAAAGACAAATTATTTTCTGCCTTCTATTTTATATATTTATTTGTTTGTTTGTTTGTTTATGCCCCAGTTGAACATATTTGTGCAGTATTTGAGAACTCGCAAAGAATACAGTAATAATACTCAGAATAGAATAGTTGTAGTGGAAAATTTTTAAGTTAAGCTAAAATGATTTGCCAGTTTTAAGCTGACTTTACAAGTTGTGATTGATAGAGGTTCGTAGCAAAAGACATTGGTACGTCAAGCTCTGGGATTGCTTCTCATTTTCTTAATGTATTTGAGGTTCTACCAAGTACTGTAATAGCTGGCAGGTGGATTAAAAAAAAATATATATATATAAAAGGCTGGAATACAACATGATCTGGCAACAAATCTCTCTTCATTGATATACTCCAAAGCCTGGGTACTGAAGTTGGAGATGAGTGAGGGAGTGCCTTGGAAAAAGGTTGAGAAAATCTGTGGACACCAGTTGCATTAACTCTGAACCTCATCATGTTGCTGTTACAGTCTGGAAGAGCCAGAACAGAACCAGCCACACAGAAGGATTTTAAAAGCTCTGTGGGCTTAATGTCATGGGAAGGTCATAAGCACTGAGCTGCCAAACGGCACTCTGAGACCTTTCTCCTGCTGTGAACTAATGGCTACATAAGGTACAAGGCAGTGGAAAATCAGGTTCTAAAGCTACCCCTCATTAACTGCAAAATGTTTGCATTTTAGCCAATTAAAATGTCTCAGTGTGTTCAAATAATCTGTAAATCCATGATCTTGAAGCCTGTCCAAAACCAATAAAGAAAGCCAGTACCTGCCACAAAGACGTCACAAGTCATGGAACTTTAAATGTGCTGCACAGGTCAATATAATGAACATATTTGGGTGGGATTGCTTGTAGATTCACAGATATGGGCTGGCTTGAGCAGACTTAGCTCACTGTTTTGGAAACTGCATCCTCCTATAATAAAGTGAGATCTTCTTCCTGTGCTTCTCTGGGTTTCTGTGTCAGAAATCTTTACACTCAGGTCCAATTTCTTATATTCTTCTTAATCATTCTCACTAAAGCAGATAACCTTCTCCAATCTGATGTATAATTACATTTCATTACTACACAAGTGAGCCATGAAAAAGCTATAAAATGTTATACTTTATGCTAGAAGCAGCAAGAAAAACAATACTACTACTACTACAAAACTTCCTTGACCATGCTTGCACCTAAGAATGGATGGAGTTTAGGCTGTTTCATGTGTGAAGATCACATACAGATCAAATCCAATCCAATCCAATCCAATCCAATCCAATCCAATCCAATCCAATCCAATCCAATCCAATCCAATCCAATCAAATCAAATCAAATCAAATCAAATCAAATCAAATCCCAAAGCGTAAGTGGAGAAAATTCAGGTAACTTAGGAGAGGCTGAATTACCAAAATGAGAGTACTTCTGCTAGGCTACCAAGTTATTTTTCCCAGTGGTTATAATGCCAGAAAATAGGAAAGGTGGGAGGAAAGTGTGTAGATGAACATCTCAGTGATGGGGACAATGGCTCAGGAAGTTTGTTCTTCAGATGTCCACTGCTGTCCTGTCTTCTGCTGCTTTGTGGCCATTGGGACTGAGTGAAAACGAGCAGTCGTGAAGGTTGGTGGAGAACTGAAGTTTTGTTTTCCACTCTTGCGAGGCTTTTTAATGCTGCACGAAAAAGCACAAAGTGGCAGAGGAGCAGCCTGCTGCCAGCAGCATCTGAGATGTTCTGGTGGGTTCCAAAAAGGTGATTCCAGGGCAAACTTCTTTCCCGCCCCATTGAGACAGGCGACCATCAGGTGAGTGTGTACCTTACATGTAAAGTATGCCAAGCACAAGATGTGGAGAACATTCATGTAACATTTATGGTATTTTTTAGTAAAATTTTTATGAAAACAGAAACATAAGAATACTTTGAAGCAGTTTCCCAATCTATTCCTAGTGCTGGGAAAACATTTTCTAAATGTTCTCCATTTTGAAAATGCTGAATCATCAGTAGGAATATGTCAAGGTGGAAATTTCATATTGGAAATATTCATGTTTAGTAAAAGGAAATTTGGTTAAGGCTTATTGCAAAGGTCTTAGAAAAATATTTTTCTTTTTTATTCCTCTTTCAGAAAAACTTTTATTCTTTAAAAAAAAAATCAAACAAACAAAAACCTGATATTCTATCCTATTAATTGATATTCTATTGAATTTTAACAAAGTTATATATTTCCATTGACATGACTTTTTAAAAACATATTCTTTTATAGAAATTTCTGAATTCTCTGATCTTTTATCCCACTCCAAACCTGGACATATTTCAAAATGTCAGAATTTCCTGTGAAACAAAAGTTCCAGTTCTGCCATTGTCTTGTCTGTGGAGCATTTAGACTGGGAAATAGTGGTTAATTACCTTAATCCAAATAAATCCAAACTTGCAGGAGAGAAATAAAAAGAAAAAAAACTTGTGAGAAGAAATAACTTAAGCAGTTTTTTATGATGAGCATATCCTCAGTAACTCAAGCATACATGCAATAGTCCCTATAACAGAAGTAGTTCTTGTAAACAAGAGCTTTCCAACAATAAACCTATGTTTGCTCTCAGACACTGTTGTGTCAAGGAGACATCACTGGTATGGTACAAGCTATTCTTCTGGTCAATTTTTTCCTCAGGCTGGAATGAGAAGATGTGTTTTGCTTAAATCTGTGGCAAAAATAATCACTCATAAAATCATGAAATCTGAATGTAACCATTTGGGGCCTTTTAAAGCTGCCTTGCTTTGCTTAACTGTGTTTCACTGCTCATTATTGGCATACTTAAATATTCATCTACAAGCTTGGAAATCCATTCACTCTCTGAACAATTTATTCACATAAAGCCTGAGACTTTTATTTTTCAAGTAAATTTACCTAGTGATTTCTCTCTCTCTCCCTCTCTCTCTTTGAAATCTCTTTTCAGAAGATTAAAAGACAGAATATCTATGGAGGATATAACATCATAAGGCATTCACCTTACTGATCCTGCCTTGGAAGAGTACTGATAATTCAAGCCATCTGACCAAATCACTTCTCATTTCTAAAAGTGCCTTGATCAGGTTTTATGCTGTAAGATGAACAAAGGGGAAGAGATATGTAGGCAATAGTAAATTCAGGTGGGTGACTTCTGTTACACCAAAGACCAGAGAGAGAACTGCAAAGATTAAGAGAAAGGTTCTTTGCTACTGTAGCTTTTTTTGTTTTCAAAGTCAAAAAGGAACCAAAATAAAGTTCTTGCCTTTGTCTCTTCCAAGAATATGTAAATCTGGATGCATGAACAAGTAACATACTATCTACATAAAGCATTTCCATTGCCTGGCTCCGCCCATCTGAATTTACTGGATTTTGGCCAAACAGTTGTAACTGCCAAATTTTTCTCTAACAGAAAATCCATCTGAGCAGAATTTAATATTGGCAGAGGATGTTTGGAGACATGTGTGAAAAATTACAGACCCTTTAAGGGAAGAAGTCACCCAATTAAAAATGTGCAGAAAATAATCTATCATACATTCCCATCAAATCCCTTTTGATTTCAAGTACCAAAATAATGACTGGATCAGATCCCAGCTGAGTCTAGAGCTGGCTGAACTGTTTGTTATGGATTTACCATTATTTTTGGAAAGGGAAAAAAATGTGAATTGAGCTTTTTAATGTTTTAGTGTTGCTTTTCACCTACTTACTTTGTGGAATACCTTGTACAAATAATTTTCAGTCCTTTGGCTCTTTGAAACAGCTTCCTTTGAGCATTTCCATGCTTTTATCTGTGTTGTGTGTTTGTACTCTCAGGTATTGTTTTTCCTTGACTGGATGACTCTTAAATTTAAAATAGAATCATAAATCAGGGGATAAAAATACCAAACCTTAACATAGTCTGGTTCTAGAGGATAATTGCTTTTCTAAAATACATGAAAAGTTAGTAACCACAAGCAGTTGGAGGAAATGCTAAATAAGGCAACAGATTAATAATACTACAAATTAACAGAACACATTCTTCAGCTTATTAGCAACTCTGTTTGCTACTTAGGAAGTTGTTTTTGTCTTGCTCTGCAAATACTGACTCTACCCCATACACAATAGATGTGATATTGGACTTGTAGAACAAAAGTCAGTGCAGTAGATTTTTTTTCTGTTTTGCAGATAAATGGAAAAACTGCAAAATAGTTCTTTGAAATTCTTTCCCCCTGTTTCATTTTGTAATTATCATCAAAACACTTTCTTGTTTACACAACATCTTTTTTTAAAGAGAAAAGAAAGGTCAAAATAATTTTCTTATTTCCAAACTCAGTATTTAATTTTAGCATTCTTGAACAGAAATCTTTGTGTGGCATCCATTTGACCTGCTGTAAGCATCACCATCCTAAACACATACATATCTCTGAATAAAGCAATTTGACACCCATACATGTGTCTTTCTCCAAATTTTCTGTGAAAATGGAGTTAGACAAAATGGTTAACTCAGATTTGGCTACAGGCAATTATTTTCCCCCAGAAAAACCCTCCCCCAGTCCTCCCAAACCTGTTTTTTGGAGTAAGTTTGAAATTACTTCACATATTGAACTCTTAAATTTGTGATTACTTGACAGTTCAACCTGAATTATTCCACATCTTTGGTCCAACCCCACTTCTGAAGCATGCCCTAGAGAGAGAAATGATCATATAGCACTCAATTCTCCATGTCCATAAAGATTTGAGTTCTATTATTTCATCCCAAATTATGTCTGCTTTATCATAGCCTCAGGGTGTGTTACAGTTACCCTTTGCTCTGCTAACCAAGAAGAATGTGTCTATTATTCCCCACATTTCTTTCGTGAAGCCAGTCAGGGTTTCTGGGTGGATGCAGGAAAAGTGTCCACCTCACCAGATGTATCTGAACAGAAACAGCCCAGTGAGTTTCCAGCCTTGTAGCTTCTGTGATTGATTAAATACAGATCTGTGCATTCCAGAATGGAAAACAAACAAAAACACGTCCTTCACGAGCATCTTCTCTAACACTTGTGGTACAGAGCTGAGAAATTTTTCTTGTATGGTAGTGAGGAATTTGCAAAGATCTTGGCTTCATTAGGAAGCTGCTGGACCTCACCAGCCTCAGGCACAGGCACATGGCAATCCAGGTACAGCCAGTAAAGATAAAAGAGCTTTATAATAAATATATTTTCTGTAGTTTATATTCCTATATTGGCAGAACTAACTACTTCTTGAAACAATTAAAAAATATTTCTTTTCCTTGCACAATTTGTGGTATACCTATCCCCTTGTGTCTGATTTGATAACTAGCTCTAATATTTTTCATAGAATCAAAGCACAATTTGAGTTGGAAAGAGCTCCTGGAAATCATCTGGTCTGCTCCCCTGCTTAAAAGCAAGCCTAGCTTCAATATTCAACCAGGTTGCTCATCCAGTTGAGATTTGAGTATCTGCAAGGATCAAATCTCTGCAAGCTCTTTGGACAGCTTGTTCTGGTGTTTGGCTGCCCTCAAGGAATATTTTCCTAATCGGAATTTCCTTCTTGCTGTTTGTCTCTGTTGCCTCTTTGACTGATGACCTCTAAGATAAGTATGTTTTATCTTCTGTATTAAACCACCCAGTCTCCAGTTAGGACAGAAATTAGATCCCCCTTTCAGCCTTCTTTTCTCCAGGCTGAACAAACTCAATTGCCTCAGCCTCTGCTTTTAAGTCATGTGCTCCAGCCTCCTAACCATTGTAGACCTCTAATAAGAGATGTTATATTTTTCACATTTTCTGCAGTTGTGTTGCCGCTTTAAAAAATCCCAAGCCATTGAAATTAAAATACATTTTTATTTGTGTAAATTCCAATGCATTTGCAGCAATCTGATCATCCCCAAAAGGGAACTGCCTGAAAAATGTAACCAGCTTTTCTAGTCACCTGGTCTGTGGAAAAGTGACTTACTCCAAAGAGGCAGCCAAATTTAACAAGGACAAGAACCAGATTTAGCAACCATATCAAAAGCAGACATGCTTTCAAGAGACTTAAGGTTCCTATTCGATCCAGATACCAGCCCAGGTGTTAGCACAAGCAACTTCTTAACTTCTGCCTTAAAGGTGGATGGAGAATGTATTTCTATTTTAAAACTGTTCAAAATCTAAAGCCAGGAATGAGTGTGTACATAGGGTTAAAAATTAAAAATCGCACATACATTTCTGAAGCCATGCAATGAGGGAAGGGCAATGACAGTATGACCAAAATTAGGGTAACGAAGCCTCTTTTTGCCAGAAACTACGAAGAGTTAACACAGAGTATAAAAGACACAACTGCAATTAAAATACTGATTCCTCTTAGATTTCAGTAGAATGGCACCAAGGCAGACTGGCAGATTTTTCTCCATAAAGGATTCTTAACTGTATATTCAAACCAAAAGAGGATATTGGCTGAGCCCAGCCCTATTTCCATGATCATATTTAAAATGCCACAGCAGAATTTGGCACCTGGCTTTATCCATCCCTACTCTTGTACGGCAGAACCGCAGATTTGGCATCAATCAAAAATCAAACCAATTACGAATTGAAGCACTGTCCCGAGGGCTGGGGTCACAGCGTGCTGTCCCACCAGTCCTTCTGCAAATAGGTCAGCAGCCAATTTGTGCTCCCTGCCTGGCTGTGAGCACAGGCTGCCAGCGGGGAGTGTCAGCTGAGCCCTGACAGCCTCAGTGCTCAGTGCTCGGTGCTCAGTGCTCAGTGCTCAGTGCTCGGTGCTCAGTGCTCGGTGCTCAGTGCTCAGTGCTCAGTGCTCAGTGCTCAGTGCTCGGTGCTCAGTGCTCGGTGCTCAGTGCTCAGTGCTCGGTGCTCGGTGCTCAGTGCTCAGTGCTCAGTGCTCAGTGCTCAGTGCTCAGTGCTCAGTGCTCAGTGCTCGGTGCTCAGTGCTCGGTGCTCGGTGCTCTCAGTGCTCAGTGCTCGGTGCTCGGTGCTCAGTGCTCGGTGCTCAGTGCTCGGTGCTCAGTGCTCGGTGCTCGGTGCTCGGTGCTCAGTGCTCGGTGCTCAGTGCTCGGTGCTCAGTGCTCGGTGCTCGGTGCTCAGTGCTCAGTGCTCGGTGCTCAGTGCTCGGTGCTCAGTGCTCAGTGCTCACTGCTCAGTGCTCGGTGCTCGGTGCTCAGTGCTCAGTGCTCGGTGCTCGGTGCTCAGTGCTCAGTGCTCAGTGCTCAGTGCTCAGTGCTCAGTGCTCAGTGCTCGGTGCTCAGTGCTCAGTGCTCAGTGCTCAGTGCTCGGTGCTCAGTGCTCGGTCCTCGGTGCTCAGTGCTCGGTGCTCGGTGCTCAGTGCTCAGTGCTCAGTGCTGGCTTCCGTCTCCAAAAGCTTCACCCCGTCCCTGCAGTGTGGAGAAAGTAAACCATGCTTTCCAGAGAGTCCCGGGGTGGGTGCTCCTTTTTGAGGGACAACTGGGAGCCAATACTCTCAGCTTCCTGCTGGTCTCTGCTGTGCTCCTGGAAGGGAGGGCTGAGCAACTTCCCCGACCCCAAAAATTTCAGCCATGTGCTGAGGCTGACCCGGTGCCAACGCTCTTCCTGTATCTGACGATTTTATTTTATCCTCGTAATCAGTGACACCACCAACTGCAACATCAGCTGCAGGGGAGAAGAGAATCTCTGCCAGGTATGGGGTTGTTTTTCACATGTAGCAGGATTTGAATTGTTTATTTAAGGAAGTGGTGTTGATTGGAGTTGTGTCACAGACTCCTGCCCGTGTAGGGACCAGTGGGAGTCCTTTCCCATCCATTTAGGCCAGATGTAACTACTGGGGCAATGGGCACAAAGAGAAAGTCAACATTGAGCTGGCTTAGTAGTGGCTTAATCTGACTACATTTCTAGGTTTTCTGGATTTATGCCCAGAAAGCAAACAAAACATATAATATAAATTACTAAGAAAAATACTATTATCAAATAATACATTATATAAAAACTATAATAATATTAATTGATTTTATATTTTAGAACCAATATATGTAGCTAGCTGGACTGCTGATGCCCCGAAAATCTTCCCAAGTGCCCTCTACCAAGGCAGGACTTCTCTCCTGCTCTGGTGAGTGTGCAGAAAGTGTAGCTATGGTTGATATCTGCCCTGCTCTATGTGTTATGCTACTGAAGTGCATATGTGCAAGATGTCCATTATGTCCCAAACATTTCATATTTGCATGACACACACCCAAAAAAAAAGACAAAGCAGTACAGCTCCAGCTGCTTAGTTTATTTGGAAAAAGAGCCTCAAGGCTCTTTCTGCATGATTCTGTTAGCTCCTTGCTGTCGAGACAGTAATTTCTCTTTCTTTCTTTCTTTCTTTCTTTCTTTCTTTCTTTCTTTCTTTCTTTCTTTCTTTCTTTCTTTCTTTCTTTCTTTCTTTCTTTCTTTCTTTCTTTCTTTCTTTCTTTCTTTCTTTCTTTCTTTCTTTCTTTCTTTCTTTCTTTCTTTCTTTCTTTCTTTCTTTCTTTCTTTCTTTCTTTCTTTCTTTCTTTCTTTCTTTCTTTCTTTCTTTCTTTCTTTCTTTCTTTCTTTCTTTCTTTCTTTCTTTCTTTCTTTCTTTCTTTCTTTCTTTCTTTCTTTCTTTCTTTCTTTCTTTCTTTCTTTCTCTTTCTTTCCTTCTTTCCTTCTCTACTTATTTCTTTCTCCCTCCTATTTGCCTTGTCACTCTGCCTGTTTTGTTTTAAAAAAGAATTTATGTAGAAGGTTCCAAATTATAATTATCTGAGGAAATACTTGTGTTCTCTGGAAGCCAGTATCGTTAAATACCTGTGGATTTACTTCAAAGGAAAGGAAAGTTTAAATACAGAAACACTGGCAAATTAGCTCATTTCTTATTTTCATCTGCCTATTTTAGATTTGTAGCTACAGACAGACATTAATGTAGGACAAACTTTGGCTTAAGGAGACACCATTATTTCTATGAGATGAGGGTCAGAAACAAGCTCTGGAAACCATTTGTCAATAAAACCCTGATAAAACTAGGAAACTATTCATGTGGTTTGTATTCCTACTAAGTCTAGTAAAGCACTATTTATCATGGTGACAGCCACCAAATAAATCCTACAATTATAAAGAGACTCTACTAACAGTTTTGACACTGCACTGTTGATTTGGAACATCAAACACTAAGCTGAACCATGTTCTGGGAAGACACTAGAAATATCTCATTACCACTTGGTGAGAGGCAGCATATGGACCCATGTAAATGAACTTTACTACACAAAAGTGATGTACAGAGCAGAGTAACCAATGATGCTTGCCACCTGTTCAGCATGAAAAGATACCTTGAAATTAAAGGAGAGTGGGACAAGGAGTCAGATGTAAAGGATACTTTTCCTGAAGATGGTTTGCAGTGGTTGCTGTCCCTGGAGAATAATAGATACATCATACTCAGGCAGCGATCCTGCACATAAACAACAGTTGCAGTGTTGCTACCATGTATGCAATTCCTGATATGTTTAAAACATTAAACAGTTGGTTGTGGGAAGAAGAGTGCCAGCAGCACTTGAGCTCAAAGCCAGGGCTTTGACACAGGAGAGCTTTCCTTCATCTGAGGGCTGAAAAGGTGACAGCAAGTCTTGAGATGGGTGGTTAATGGACTGAGAGAGCAGAAGACTTTGGCCCTCTGGTTCTCTCTGGCTTTGGGCATACTCAGGCTGTCTTGACTTTTGGGTTAGAGAAAGGCCTGGTTTCTCTGCCCGAAGGTCATGAGATTGCCTGATTTTCCTCGAGAATTTTCACCAAAAGAACTTGTGCCAGCTGCCATAGCACTTTCAGGGCTAATCTGTTCAAGGCTCTGCAGAGGAAAGCTGCACAGTTCCCTGGTTGATTCTTTTCCCAGGCCAGGAGAGGAGCCAGCACAGACCCCTTCTAGCAACTGTGCAAAGAAAGAAACTGGAAAGGCTGATACTCAGCATTGTTTAAAGTAATGAACTTTTAGAAGAAAGGGAAGCCATCAGTTTCCTGCTCTGTTGCTGTTGGATGAGTGGGCTCAACTTTTTCCTCTTGCTCATCTTTTGCTCCTTTGTTTTCTCTCTTCCTACATCTCAGAGTCCTAAGTGCACTAATAGGCTTGAATTGGCCCCACCTTTCCTCTTATTCCAACAGTCCCTCTCGTCTCCTATTTCAATAATATTTTCCCCATGACATCCCCTGAAAGCAGGTTTATGTAATATAAGTACAGCAAATGAGTTAGAAAGAAATGGAGCTAACAAGCCATGCATCTATCATCACCCTCTCCCTTGATTTGTCTCTGGTACTATATCCCACAAACTTGACCATTGTTTGCTCTTTCAACTTGCAAGTTATTAAGGCCAGGAACTCTATCTTTGCATGAGTTTGGACAGCACAGCATTCAGTGGGGACGTAATTTCTGCTTGGAGCATTGCTATTATATTAATTACAGTAACTGAGAGTCTCAGGTGTGCTTTGGCTGGAGTTGAACCAAAAGAAAAAGCAAGCCTCTGGATTATAAGAAAGGCAGAAGCTTACTTAGCCCTGACAGTGGAGTTTTTCACATTTGCAAAACTTGGAATAGCCATTTGTATTGTTTTCCTGAAACTGTACAGCAGATTCCTTGTAGGAAATGCTAGGGGTTCTAGCCCAAGGTTTTCCTTAGCGAGTGGGGCACGGAGATGAAATACCCTAGAGACACCTCCTTATATCCCTCCTGGTATACCTGGATGAAAGCCATCTGCTAAGAATTTTATAACACCACATCCTACTTGACCCACCTGCACTCAGAGATTTGTTCTGTCCATAGCTTCCCCCTCTAGGCCAAGTACCTTTTACCAAGCCCATTTTGTGCCCAGTTAGCTTCTGCAGAGAGCTTTAAACTCCAAATAGGGGTCTAGTGATTCCTTTGTATTGTCAATACACATCCAGGTATAACTGGAATTAAGAGCCTTGCCTCCAAGGCTCTTAAACACTTTACTATCAGCTTTTAGAAAAATAAATTCTTTTGTCCATACATCTGCATATATTTTGTCAAGAGTGGTGCATCTATTGCTCTGCTAGGCAGTTATCTCAGGCCTGCACCTTGTAGACTGAGATATATTAGGTGCCATTTACCTTTGTACACGGGCATCAGTCCCTCGTGTCCATGTGTATGGCAGAGCTGCCCGGGCAGAGAGTGACAGCTCCTTTTCAGTGTCATGACAGGGAACCACTTTAAGGTTTGTTTAAAGCTCACTGGCTTCCCTTGGTTTCCAGTTTCAAGACAGGAGCTGTCGAGCTGTTTTGACACAGCAGAATGTATCAAGGCAGAGAGCTAAGATGATGAGAATGCACAAACAGTTAGCAAGTTCATTAACTCACTTTCTGGAAATCTGGAAATAGGGCTATGGACTAGCCTTGAGTTCAGGAGACCTGGCTGATTCCCATCTCTCTGCTGCTAACCCAGTTCATGAACCTGGACAAGAGGTTTCACTTCTCTGTTTTACCTCCTACTATGTTTGTTCTGTAGATAAGCAGGCCTGGTTACTCAACCCCCATTGAATTCCTTTTTCAAGTATGAAAACACATTCACAGAGAACTTGTAAAGTGGTCTGTAAAGCCTGAATGGAAATGCCATCCCCACACCAGCCTAACTCAGAGGAGAACCATTCCCTCAATGGTTTCACAAAGTGACATGGCAAATCAAGTCAGATAATAGAAAAATTGAGATTTTAGATTCTGGATGTGTTTTCAGAATATTGGATCTTTTTCCTAATTCTACTTTTGTAGTTGGCATTGGCCTGAGGAAAATGACACCTTGAGTACCATATGTGGGAGGGAAAAGGGGATCTTGCTGGCACCAGGAGCAGGGTCTGCACTCAGCTTGAGTAGGGCCTGCTTTGACTTTGTCTGTCTCTTTTATGGAAAAGACAGGTAAAGAGAAACAGCTTTGTATAACTTTTGAGAGATTTCTCAATGTCTTTTTGAGAGATTTCTCGATATTGAAATGTCACAAAACTAAGCTAACATGAGCAACTCTTGCACCTTAATCACATTGTATTTCCCACATTTGGTTAATGATTCATCCTATTTAGTTTCTTCTTTGACAGTGATTAATGCCAGATATTTCAGAAAAATGTGCAAGTAACTTTATAAGCGATAGTCTAAGGTTAGGCTGCCCAAGAAAAGTTTCTTCCTAAAGCCAGGTAGCTGACTGATGGTCTGGTCCAGGAAGATTTGTTTCCCCACAGTAATGTTTAAAAAAAGGTGCAATGATACACTGATTCCGTAGATTGCCTAATCACCCACTGAATTATTTGTTATTCCAAAGTACAAGTTATTAGAAACAGAGCAGGAAGGAATGTTTTGAACTGTCTTGGTTTCTAACCTGCTCAGATGAACCAAAGCACTGATGAATTATTTCAAGTGTCCTTCAGAGGAGTAATGAGAAAGTGTGATTCCTGAAAGTCGTTTCAGTTGCATCCATTTTGAGAGCTATGCCTCTATTCTCTATGTGCTCTGTCCTCAAAAAAAAAAAAAAAAAAAAAAGAAAAAAAAAGAAAGGAGTAGTCAGAAGCAGATTTGGGTAGTTGTAGTTTTCAGAGTCTGGACTCAGTCAAGTACCTGAAAGCTAATGTTTATTTGGCATTTACATATACCCCATATTTCACCAGTTGAAGGACCAGTAAAATTCTCACATAACAATTCTCAGCTCTCTGACTTCTGGCAGTGGCCAGAAACCCTGCAGAGCGAGCTTTTTTCTTCTGATATTTCTGTTTTTTTGGTCCTCATCCCAGAAGGAAATAAGCAGCGTAATAAACATCTAAAAACTTACTCATGGGAACATTTCAGGTGCATTTCAGTTACAGTGTGCCTCCAAAGCAGGATCCTGCTCTAGAAACATTCTTAGCTGATGACACTGACAGCTCGTGGGATGGGGTAGCTCTCTGCAGGTAGTTGCTTCCACTGCTTGTGGCTGACTGGAGAAACATTTATGAAATTTTCCATTTTAAACATTTTCACTGTAATTATTAGAGGTTTTTTCTCATTCATAGTTTGCATCTATCTTGAAACAGACATTAGCCATAATTGTGTGCTCTTCCTCTTCACTTTTTTCAACCAATATATTTCTGAAGACTTGAAGAAGAAGAAAAAAAGATGCCCACTCTCATGTTCTCAATTCTTCTCAAAAATTCCACAACAATAGTGTCCAACCATCTGGTGTTACTGTAGCCTTGAAAGGATCATGTATGGGGATACCATGAAGCCAGAAACACCTACTGGAGAAGCAACAGCAAAACTGGTCACACTTGCCTGTGTGTGTGCTCTGGAGAGAACAGCTTGTCTCCAGTGAAGCCTTCTAAAGGCTACTTCTTCTCAGCTTTTCAAGGCATTTTCTACACCTTGATGCTGTGGCAGTGCCCCATTTGTCTTGTGTAAGTGCACTGGAACCTCACTCTAGGTAAGGTTTATGTAAGTTTATGTAAGTAATTTCATGGACTACACTTGGAGACTTAGTTGTCAAATTATTTGGTTCTCACAAGTTAGTGCAGAGACCAACATAGCCCAGATAGGGCTGAAACTGAACTAAAAGGATCAGCAAAGATGGTTTATAGCCACCTTTCTGCCCCTGCTCATTCGCCTGTGCAGAAGCTGCTGCTAGCCCAGAGGCACAATATCAGAGGCATTTAAGGTTCAGGGCCTTTGTAAAAAATGAATAAAATGAAGAAATTTTGAGAGAACACCAGGATATTTAATAGAGTCAGATCAATAACTGGTTCTAAAAGTGAATTGAAATTCATTTGTGGTGGAAGTGCACATCTTGAAAAGCTGCATCTGTCTACCTGTGGGAGATCTTCTACTGCTAGATCATTTCCTTGTGTGAAGGAGATTTTTGCACATCTAGTAATTCACCAGCCAGACTGGGACTCAAAAGGAGTGGCAAATTACAAGCAAGGTGGCAGGGGTTTTGTTTCTACTCCAAATTCTGGTCGACTGTCTCGAGTTTCTCTTGCATTAAATATTTTGAAGCCTCAGACACCAGCTGGGAGTTGGGCAGAGGAAGAAAGCAGACACACAAAAGTTAATGAGATGCTGAGCTAAGAAGTTGATGTTCCCTGCCTAGGTAAGGGAAAGAGACCAACTCTTGCCATCACCCAGGGATTTTTTAGTGTAATACAGCCTTTGGGATTTATAATTCAGGCAGCTTGGGATAATGTTGTTCTGTCTTTTGCTATAACGATCTCCCAGTGTGATAGAGTTACAAAAAGGGCAGTACATAATGTTGTTCACATTCATGTTTTCCAGGCCAGTTAAACAGGCTTTCATTTGTTTTCCAAGGAATCTATTCAAACTTTGGCAGAGCAAGTCAATAATTGTGAGTTTCCTTTCTTCCTCCCATTTGGAATCCAGTCTGGATCACGCACAGAGATGATGGGGGGGGGGGGAGGAGAGAAAGGGACCTCCAAGAAGTGAAATGCCTTTCCCCATTAAATGAAGCAAAACGATCCTATTTCAGGCACTGCCCTCCACAGCAACTGTATTCATGCAGCACTTCACCCTGTAACAACAAAACAGAGAGGCCATCCCTCACCCTGCAGCAGTCCCAGCTCTGGCCCTTCTCTGAGCTGGTTTTTATCCACCCTATCCAGACAGACACTCAGGCTGTGGCCCCTGGAGCCATCTGTTCCAAGGCCTGATCCACATTTCTGGCCCTACTGTGCCTCCTGCTACTGACATCTGCTCTATCTCCAGCATGTTCTGGGTGTCACTGCCACTCAGCTGTGCCTTTCACAAGACACTGGTTTGTTCTGCACTTGCACCAGCAGCTCACTGGAGCTCTTCCCCATTAGCAGCCACCAGCTTTTAGCACTGTATAACTGAAATGAGCTGAATCCTGAAGAAATTAGGCAGGCTGCATGTAAAACAGCGCTTGCATTTTTATAAACTTGTCAAGTAGCCTCCAGTTGGTAGGTGGTGAATGGAGATGGAGGATTCAACCCTGGGAGTGCAGACTCAAGGAAATATGGAAAGCTGTTGTGGAACTTTCAAAAGGCACTGTCTGCTCCCCAGACTCTAAATGAAGTCTAGCAGTGAAAGAGGTGTGCCAGAATCTTTATCAACTGCCCCAGTAAGGTGAGAAGTTCCCATGTGCAGAACTCATCATATGAGCCTGGTCTTTAGAGGATTTTGTGAATATAGTGGTGAGCTCTGAATAAAAACCTAATAAATTCCTCAAGGATAAACTGTAATTCATGGCTTAATCCTTTTCCTCATTTTAGTCACTGAGCATTCACATTTTTTCTTAGTGGCAAGTTGAAAAAAGTACAGTCATGTAGCATGCACGAAAGCAGGGTAATTGCTGTTACCCATTTCACTCTGAAAGATTAACTATGAAAGCTTAGCATCACTGACCAAAAACCTCACCCTCTATGTTGGGGAAGAAAAGAAGAAAAGGAGAAAGCCCAGTAACTAACAAAATTGTACTGCACCAATCCTCTCCTAAATTTGATCTCTTGCAGGTTGGATCCTCAATCCATCTCCTTTGTTTATGCCTCAAGTGTAAACCTCTTCAGCTCACATTGTTCTGCTTCAAGAGCTAATTCCATGTGAGTCATGGTTCTGGAATGCCAATAAATATGGCTGTAACCATGCTTTAGTTTGTTGCTGCAGATCATTTTGGCACAAAATTAGGCCTGTTCAAAATTAAAAAAAAAAAAAAAAAAAAAGAGAGAGCTTCAGGCCTGGCAGTGGCTTTTGGTTGCAAAAACAGGAGAAAAATTTTAGACCAACAGAAATAGTTCATAACTTGTTGAACCAATCTACAGAGAGAGATGTGTGCCCTTGCCTCTGAAGTCCCCTGAAGTAGGAAACTCTAAGCCGTCTATGAGGACAACTCTCTGTTTCTGCTGAACAGCAAAGTATTGCTATTTGCTAATTGTGATAGGATCAGAAGAGGGAAGCCCCAGTGGGGCTACTGTTAGGTAGGGGTATGTTTCCCAAAATCTGTTCCAATGACATTTTCATGGTTAAATTTGTTGCTAATGAGTTACTTGTGGAAATAAAGAGTGAATATCTAATAATCCTGTTTCCTCCCTTTCTACTTTCCTCCCTTTCTACCTTCCTCCCTCTTTGCCAACCTCCCTCACCCTGTTCTTTTTCTGTTTCAAGTACAATTTTTTTTGCATTTATTTCTCAAAAATAAGTTGTCAAAAAGGTCTTCAAGTGAAGTGAAATCCCAATCAAAACCATGGCAAAGCCTTTTCCTACTAGGCTTGTCTGTATCAGCTAGTTAAGGCTGTCCCTGGGGCCTGGAATGCGGTGCAGTAACTGAGATATCTATTTATAAGTTAGCTGAGAGATAATTGTGTTTACCTAATATTTAATCATTTGTATGAAATTTTATAAATAAATCAGTCTGTTGGATATTGGCCTAGTATGAACAATTTCTATCCAAAAATACAAAGCAGAAAATCACAGGCAGTGTAGCATTCAGTGACAATTGGCCGTTTGCAGTTCCCTCTGGAATTCACTTTTACATCAAGCTGAGAGGAGCAGGGCTGTTGAAGCTGCAGGTTTCTAGGCCTGACTGGAAGGGCACTGCACCTGGAAACTCTGTGGTGTTGTACTGTCTCCTCTGACCAAGGGACTGTCCCTGGGAATGCTGTGGTGTTGTACTGTCCCCTCTGACCAAGGGACTGCAGCCAAGTGCTGGGAAGGGGAGGTGGGATGTGCCCAGACCACTGCCTGGCACAAAGCACATCCTGACTCTCCACCTGCACTGCTTTGCTCTTGAGCAATACTTTTTTTTATGAATGACTCTTTATCTTAAAATTGCTTCACAGTGAGTGATGCTGGCTGTGAGCCAGCACATTTTCTCAACTACTGGAAGGTGTGACTTTGTGAACATCACTCTTTTTTATTTGTTTTTAATGGCACCAAGTTCTTGTTTCTAACTAAAGTAACATGCAGTTTTTAAGCCTGGGTTCCTAAACCTGCTTTTATTCTCTTAGCCAGAGTGGGTAACATTCACAAGTGCTTCCCAAAGAGATGCAGGTACACATCAGTGCTGCTTCTAATGACAGATGAGTGTAGGAGGTCAGCTGCAGGGCAGAGCCATCCCATCAAAGTTAGGGAGGATACAGACTTTTCTTTGCATGTTTTCTAGGAGAACAGAATTTCTTAATCCATAATTTCTACGTGAAATTGCCACAGTTTCACTGCAAACTCCTTGAGAAGATTTAGGTAAAGTAAATAGATTGCATTTTGTTTACAGAACATGATGAAAGAGTGTGTATTCAGGCCAGGGGAAGATCCCATTAAATCTACTTATACTGGGTTTATGCTTATGCAGTACAAGGCTTTTACACTGCTCTCTGGGGTATTGTGCTGGGATTGTCATTGATTAGGACAGTGCCCTTTAACTTCCCGTGTCTGACAGAACCCCATTTCCAGCAACTGGGTGGGCCACAAAAGGCAGCTTAAACAAGCTTCTAAAACATATTCAATTTTTAAAGAAATTTACATTTTCATCCTTCTGTTGTGAAAGTTAAAGCAAATGCAAAGATCATTATCTTTGGCGCTGAACTTGTCTAGTGGGAAAAAACCTTTTATAAATAACTGCAGATATATAACTAAGTACCATATATATAAAATTTATTTTTATGCATGTGCATTAACATGCATATATATGGATCTA
Organism: Sturnus vulgaris; assembly: GCF_052056855.1. NCBI lineage: Eukaryota > Metazoa > Chordata > Aves > Passeriformes > Sturnidae > Sturnus > Sturnus vulgaris. The sequence continues at coordinate 15,061,075 of NC_142243.1, forward strand.
TAGTTATATGTACTGAGATGGCAGTGGAATTTCTGTCCAACTTAAAGAAAACCATTATTTTTTTGAACACTCCCTGAAAATTTGTCCCCAGAGTGGAACCTTCCCTGCAGTGCAGCTTGTTACCAACCTTGGCTTCATAAACAGTAAATACCAGCTTTGACATTGAAAGCAACAGCCTAAAGGGGTCTAAAATTTACTGACAAGAAAGAATTTAATTACCTTAACTGTTGTAACTTGCAGATCAGCACCCCAAGATAATGTCCCTATCTTGGGAAGATAAAAGATAAGGTCTGACTACAAGACCACGCTGTTCCCGAGAGCTCTTTGACTCAGGTGCATTGCCCAGAGCAGCCCAGGATGTTTTGTCCAGTCCCTGCCAGCAGCACAGCCCGAGAGCCCAGCACTGCGATCCCAGTCCTGGCTCCAGAGGTCCTCCCAGCACTGACCTGGAGCTGCAGTAGCCAGGTGAGGACCAAGAGGTTTCTACATCGCTCCAAGTGGAGCTCAGGGCTGCTTTTGATTGATCTGTTTCATGTGAAACTCCTCCAGGCACATAGCCTAAATGATTCCAGAAATTGATCCTTCAGTATCCTACCACCTGTTGTGTGATGAGCACTATAATCCTACATTCATTGTCAGGGGAACATTTTCAGGCATGCAGGCTTTGATCTGTACTTGGATTATGCAGATGTTTCAAAATGAGTCTGAATGTGTTGGTGAGTGTTTCAGAGCATGGCTTTTTGTTTGGTCCTGGAATGAGTTGGGCTTTGAGCACACAAGGACCAATGGATACAAGAACTACTACAAATTAGCAACTGAGGTTAAAATAAGAGTGGAGGTATTTTTCTTAACCTCATTTGTGAGTGTTTGCAGTAATTATCCCAAAGTACATTGACAAAAATAGAAGTCCCTTAAAGGCTGCCATTTCTGTAGGCATCCCTTTTAAGTCACACCGTTGTTGGACATCTGATGAGGACATGATGATGTGCTGGGGGCAGAATGGAGCTAAACTGAACTGCTCATAGGAAGACCCCCTTTGCTGCCTCTGATGGCTGTAATGAGCTTCAGTGGTGACACCCGTGGACTTCTGGTTAATGAGGAGAGAGAATGAACCCAGTTTATACTTAGGCAGCATTAGGTGGGAAGGGAGTCATCATTCCAACATGCAGATGTAATAACTAGATCCTTCCCTGAATCGTTAAAAACCGATATAATCACAGACAAAGACCGTCTAACTAATTAAAGTTACAAAGTGGCATGTTTATTCACTGGCGGGCAGCACGGGAGTCATCTCCAAAAGGTGTGACTGCCCCAAACAAGGTTCTTTGCCATCTATTTATGCCCCAAGATGTTGCATACAATACATATGCATAACCCCAGCACCTCCCATCCCCATCCCATATTAAAATGAGCCCATTAGTCCTTCACGTGTGCACAGTTCTTCTCTTGAATTGGGTCGGTGGTCTCGAAATGGGTCAGTGGTCTTGAAGGATGAAGTCAGGAGAGTCTTCATCAGGTCTTGGTGGCCCTCTGGCACGATCCAAGGCTTCATTGCTTCGTGATTAACAGTTTACTTATTTTACGTTCTTCTATACGTAAGTTCATAATAGCAGATAATTATACCAATTAGCTCTAGCTTAAGCATCTAGTAATTATTAACCTACCATTTACTTACCTAACTTCCATCTTGGTCATGGAAACTACTTCTACCCTTAGCAAAAATCTTAACTCTTTAAAACCATGATTCACCCCCGTGCCTGAAGCCCTCTGCACTTCTGGACGTTCAAAAGGCAGACTGCAGATTCCATGGTCAGAAGGCCTCCAAGACATTTTTGTAGCTGTGGCACTGCTTTCAGTCCTGCCCCTGGCTTTACTGCAGCACAGGCATCCAGCTCTGCTCCTGCCTGTGGGGTTGGGCTTGGCCCTTTCTGGCCCTTGTGGGGTTGGTTTGTTGTGATGATCTTCACTCCACAGGAGCTGCAGCAAGCTCTGTGTCACCAGGGATGCTGAGCACGCAGGCAAAGGAGGGGAGTTGGGCCAGGAGTGGCTCTGAGGTTGTGCACACTACCAGGACGTGATCTTGGGTAACTGGGCCTGGGTCCAGGAGAGGGACAGGGTTAGGGACGCCTTATGTTTCTGTATTTGTGGGAAGTGAGTTAATGTGTTCAAAATTCCATCAGGCTCACTTAACTTATTTGAGAGAATATCACAAAGATTTAGTTCTGAATGCATCCAGAGCCCTGCTAGCCTTTATTCATGTTAACATGAAGTTTCATTCCAACCTTTGATGCACTTCCCCACTCCCTCATTATTTAAAGTGTGGTTTTGCACTAAAGACTGCCTGTATAAAATTGGCATCTGCTTCCTTAACAGATATATTCCATGTGTGAAATCAGAATACCGGTCTAGTGACTTCAATAGGAAGAATTTTTTTCACATGCTCCTTTTTTGTGTTGGTAGAGAGGCTGAGTTGCATTCTTGAATCTCAGGCAACAGCAGTATTGCACTTCCCTTTTAACCCTAAGCTTTTAGCCAAATGAGGAATAGTGGACTATTTCCTTTAAAAGGAAAAATGACAATGAAGAAAGTCTTTTTGGTACACATCTGTTAATGCACTAAGGGTATGCACTGGCCACAAATCACAGGAAAAATCAGACAAAAGGGGATAATCTCTTGTTTTACACTTCTAACCCAGTCAAACAGACTTTCTTTCTTGCAGAGCTTTTTATACTGCACTATTGGGATGGAGTTTTTTGAGGGCTTCTTTTACATCTTCTCTGCTAGCTCCCCTTGGCTGCACAGCCTCTTTCTCAAACACATAAGCCTTTGTGAAAGAGAGGCAGTAAAACTCTCCCCCCTTCTATGCCCCGTGTGTACTTTCATCTGGGGTAGTGACACATACTTGTGTTTGATGTGGAGGTTCCTGTAGGTTTAATTATATGGTTTCATGTGGAATGTAATCGTTTCTTCAGCTATCAAGTGGTGGTCACTGTGTCTGGCCAAAGACAGTATTAAACTTCATTAATTCCTGCTCAGTCAGATTCTGCACTCATTCATCACTCTGCAATCCCACAGAAGACAAAGAAGGTGCCTGGTGTGGAGGGATGGGGTACAATGACATGCACCACACAGGGGAAATGCAGCACAGCCTGGTCTCAGGCTGTTTGGACTGGCATGAGACTTAAGGAGGGGAACCTCAGCTTGACTTTCACATCTAAAGTGAATCTTTTTGCTTAACAAATCAGAAAACCATAATTGTCTGAGACAGAACTTTGCAAAAGAAATCAGAATAATAGTGTTTAATAATTCAGTGATCTTCCAATATTTCACTTGAGAAATCTAAGGCAGGTTTTGTGAAATTGGAGGAAGATGATTGTTTTCTCTGGAAAGGTTTGTTGGGGGACAAGTGGGTTTAAGGAAAGGTAAGCTCACTAACCAGTGAAGTATTTGCAAATGCTTACTTGACACACGGGCACCAGGGATGATCCACATTTGCAGACTGGTCACACAAATAATGAAACATCATTTTGGGTCTTGCAAGTAAACAGAAAGCATGTAAAGAATACAAGAAAATTGCTCTATGTAAAGACTTGAAGGCCTGGCAGCTACAAACCTGGATTCAGCTCCATTCCTACTTCCCTGTCTGTTGGAGGAGAGCATCCTGTGCAATGCTGGAACCTCCATGTAGGTCATCTCCTCCCCATAAACTCGGTAGTAAAATAGGTGCCCTCACCCTGAGCTGCCCTGTGCCCCTCTGAGCTATTAACATCTCCCTTATGTGGTGTGGGGCTTAGAGCAGATGGGGCTCTGACTAATACCATCTACACTAAGTCCCCTCTTATAGTCCCTTCCACTTTATGACAGACTTTATTACTGCAGCTGTGTGCTGGCCTCATGGTTTCAATGATTTTTCTGTAATACTCTCAATCCCTTCCCTGCTCATTGCTCTGACTGATTGGTTCCTTACTCTCACATTAAATTATGTTACATTTTTTGCAGCAAACTGCATTATAGTGTATTACAAGCTGGTATTTACCATCTGCTGGTCCAATCTCACTAACAAGCCAAAGCCTTTTGAATAAAAGGCATTTTAGTTTGTACTGCCTCTAATACCAGTATTCTCTACAGACCTAAAACACATAATTATTTCATCAGGTATTCTGCAAATAGAAACAAGCCGATGCCAGGACATCCTACAGAACATATCTGTGGTGATGTATTTCCAGGATTTGGCCTTTCCAAGGCAGACAGGTAAGACAAGCTGCTATTGCAGCCTTTTTGTTGCCCTCTTATATTAATTAAAATCTCCTTTCACAAGTGCACTCTCCTTCCTTCTCATAATCTGGTTTTTGATGTTTCTCCCAGTTTGGTCAGTTCTATAAACCAATTACCACAGACTTTTCCCCAGGGGACTGTTAATTGCTGACTGCCTCAGAACCACTGGACATTACGATGACTGCATTTTTTTAGTTTTCTATAAGATACTCAATATCACTGTCCACCAATTTGCTACATCTGAACCTGATGGAGTCCTGAGAACCCTAAATGTCCCAAACCCAGAAGTCCCCAGCTCTCCTCCCACTTCCCTCTGCAATGCTTGAGAAAGAAATAAGCCTGGCAGCCAGGTTCCTCCCATGGAGAAAGGTAACATTTTTCAGTGTCTGATTGTCCCACTTAGTCTGTTTTAACTTTGTTGGTTTCATTGATCCAAATTTGAAATATAAATTGGACAAAAATGATTAACTGCTACTTCAATCTTTGGCAACGGCAGTGGAAGGGAAGGAAGGGTTGTGATGATGCTCAGAAATGCTGCTGATGATCAGAAATGCTCAAGAGTTTGGAAGCATCTTCTTTTCTGCAGCTGAAATGAGGTTGCTGTGAATTGGGACTTTGGGAGTAAATTAAGAAAGGGTAAAGGCAGCCCCAGGCCAGGAGGATATTGAGAAGGTCAAAGTAGAGCGGGTACCTCAGGCTTTGTCATGAATTCACATGCAAAAAGTCTACAGCAAGTCACTTCATTTTAAAAGGAGCAGAAGCTAGCAGCCTAGGGAATGTGTTTGTGAGATTTGGTGCAGATTATTTCTTCATGCTAACAAAAGTGTGTTTTCTGCCGTACATGGGATTGTGCAGCCCTTGAGCCTGCTCTGCAGCTCCCTTACCAAAAGGGGCGCCTCTCATTACAGCTGTGCACAGCAACATCTGTGTGAGCCCCAGACCTGGCTGCATTCTCCTCACCCTGACTTCCACGCTGCTCTACACTCCTTGACTGTGCTTGCAGTGTGTATTTTTAAATGGCTTGAAGTGTTATTAAAGCAGGACTTGTAAGGAAAGAAACAGCTTCTGCAGACGGAGGAATACAGTGTCAGCAAAAGAAAACTGTCTCTCAGCAGAATAACTCCATGTGTCAAATAATTCCTTATAAATATGTCTCTGCCACAAGACAAAGCACTACCACATTCATCTGATACATTTCAACTAGTTTAAGGCTTCAGTGTCTACACTGGTTGGCTAAACAATATAAGCTTTCACATTTAAATGTAAAAATATACCACTATATATAATAATAAAAATATTCAAATCTTTTACTATTATAATACCACATTATAAGATGTTGTTATTGTGTGTAATATAATTATAAACCTATAAATAAAAGCATGGGCATGCTTTGAATTGTTCTGCATGCTTCTGTTCAAGAACTTGGGCTCAGCCTTCCCCCTTCAGCTGTACAGAATATGAACAATAATAAGCACATGATTTTTCTGCTCACTTGAGTCCCACCAGTGATTGTGAGCAACCCAAGGGATAAGGAAATGAGGGACAAGAACCTGGATAGAAACTTGGGGGCATGAAGGTGAGAGGGTTTCTAGAGGCTTATGCAGTGCTTTGTAGAGTTTGCAAAGAATTTGTGGTTTCACATTAGTTCCCTTAATCATCTGCAGGCCAGGAAATTACAGGGAAATATTGGAAACTTCAGTGACACCAAGTGTGTACGGTCTACAAGAATATGCAGTCAGCTTTACTGACAGGAGTAACATGTTCCAAAGGGCTTGAGAAATCAATTCCTAAGCCTGTGTCCTGGGGAGGGTAACGTGGAATTGTCACGACTCAATTGATTGAGTCAATGAGATGATTGTCATCCTCTGACCAAGTTCTTTCAGAGGTTTCATTCAAGAAGGGTTTGATGTTCAGTATCAAATTTACTTATTAGTAAGTATTTGACATTGCATGGAATTCTGATGTAACAGAGTGATACAGCAATGTCCTGAAATCACAAGGCAAACACAACAAAGCAAATTGGATATACAGTTGGATTGTAATACATGATTTCCATTACTGGCTGAGAGCAGCTCAGACCCATTGCTCTCTCTAGAGTCCATTTTGTTGGCTTTCAGATTCTGTGTGGGGCAGAACCACAAATTGGTTTCCCCCATGCTGCTGTGGGTGGCTGAGGAAGATAATACTACCTGTTAATCAGTTTATGAAAGGCCATTTTCACAACCAGTTGACCCACTCAAGAGATACAGCTGTTTGTCTAAAATGTAGGCCACCCTCTGGCCCTCTTTGTGTTAAGTTCAGCTTCCTGTACTACATCTGTGGTCACTTCCTGTGTGGTTTTCTGAGCTTCATGAGCACATCATCCTTGCCTATCTTCTCAGAGCCTTCTTCCATGGATAAGTTTCGTTAATTGCCCACAGAAGTCCCCCATGCCTCAGAGCAGGCAGTGGTTCCACCCACAAAGTGAGCGAGTTCATCTGTAAAGCATTCCTGTTAGCAAAGGACAGAATCTACACTCATATGTTTTAGAGACAGGATCCCACGCTCTAAACCTAATTTTTAGTTGTTATTAACCAAATAATATAAGCTAAGCTCTTATTTCTGGTGGCAATAAGCAGCAGCAGTCCATAGCCCAGCCTGACCCTGTGCCCTGGGCACTGCTTTGCCTGCCAAGCCAGCGTGTTCAATCAGCAGTCTCTTCTGTAAACTGTGCTGTGTGCTGTGCAGCTTGAGTGCTTGCCATCAAAATAATACTGTCCAGCATTTTTTAAATGGGTGGTCATCTTTCTGGGTTTTGTGAGCCATTTTCCCCGTCTGGAGACCATACATGGCTAAGATTTATGTATATTTATTTTCGATGGCCTATTCGCTAACCCTACAAGATTGTGCATGAAACACAGGGCATCTAAAACTCCTTTATCCCAGGATGAGGGAGGAGCAGAGGAAAAGATTGAAGATTAAACAAGTGAGACCAATATTAAGAATCATTTTTTTATAGCATTCTTTGGAGTGAATACACTTTTACAACATATTTTTCTCCTAAATGATGTGTTCAGGCAGAGGCCCAATGTTGTAAAAAGACACATAATTGGCACTCAAACAGGTCTGAGTTATTGCTTGGTTGGTGTAATTTTACACCTGTCACTGCCCATATATTTAGAAAGAGTGAAAAAGCCAGACCTGGGCTTGTTTCCCTGCTGGTTGCCTTCAGGCTGTGCTGACATGCTGGCTGAGTTTGTAACACGCCTTTGCAAAGAGCGGGGTCTGCAGAGGCCAGACCGAGGGCTCATCTAAGACACAGCCTGGAGGGGCTCAGAAAATGCCCCCTGGTTGCAGCCCCACAGGAGCTGCATGGTTTTGCAGGTTGGCCCAGCTTTCCCTGCCACACTGGTGCCAATGTCCATCTCAGTGTGCCCCTCCTTGCCCAGGGCCAGTGAGCAGCATAGCTGACATAGTCACCTTCTAAGGGCACCTTTATTAGACACTTCTGTGTTGGTTTTGGTTTGTTTTCTTCCCTGAGATTTGCTGAAAGTACCTAGCTTGTGACCTCAGCTGTTTTTCTTGAGCTTAAAATATGCAAATATATTAGAAATCCAAAATAACTGCCAGCCAAGAGTGGTCAGACATCAGTAGCATTTATCTAGAAGAATAACAGTGCAACCCCAACCATCCTTAATTTACCTTCTGGTGGCTGGGAACAAAAGACTGGACAGGACCAGTTAAAAACCTTGTCCCTCACTCTGCCAGCAGTTTTAGGATCCAAGTGAATTGCAGCTTGCCTCAGGCTGGTGAGCTCCTCTGCTCAAAGGCAGAAGTCCCCCTGGGGGCCAGGGAACTTGGCCACAGTGCTCCAGGGGCTTACTGCAGGTGTCCCAACCTGGGGAGGCCAGAGATGGGGGAAGCAAAACAGCTGGAAACTCAGCTCATGAGCCCAGCTGTGCTAATCCCCTCTGCAGAAATGCTTGTCCAGGTACCTCCCTGCATCGTAATCCTCCTCCTTCATTTGACCCAGATAGATGATTACTTTTTAATTCTTCTTCTTCTTCTAGTTTTTAAGTCAGTCAGAAGCAGGGCAGTTTTCTGCAGAGCTCCAGCAATGATTTTGCTCAGAATTTATCACATGTTGCAGCTGACCCCAGCAGTTGCTGCTGCTAATGCAGCCAAGGGTGGCAGGTTCCTTCCTCCAGGAAGCCAGGCTGCTCGGAGCCCATCCAGCCCTCCTGCATTTCCCAGCCAGGCTGTGATCCCTCTCCTTCTGCTATGATGGAGCTCTGGTTTGCATGGCAGAGAGATTTTGAGCTCCAACAAAACCAGCACCACTTTGCAGCTATTTACTTATCAGATTCATTCAACTGAAGTTGGCAAAGCATCATTAATAGGTTGGAAAATCGGGGTATCATCCATTTTTAATAGTTATACAATGCTGAAAAAAGGCTGGCCTCTCTGGCTGTAGGGCTGATATACCTCTGAATACAGCCTGTTCAATTAGACATTAACACTTCAATTTAGACATAATGATATTTTGTACAATTACTTACTTTGGATACTTTTTCCTCTCAATTTCTGAGAGTCATTAATTCTATTAATTTCACATTTTCCAAGTGAGTTTCTTTTCCTGCTATGCTGAAAGGAATAAAATTGTGTCTTATGAACTGACATTTGCACTTCTTGCATGTCCAGATGGTAAGACTCCAAGGACACCTGAAATGGCAGAAACCTCGTGGCAGAGTCAGGCTATCAATGGGTCCCCTGATGCCAGAGGGAAGCAATGTAAGAATCATTATTATACATACCCTATTTTGTCCCTTCTCAGCTTAAACTTTTTAATTTCCTGTGGCCCTAAGTCACAAAAGGAAAGGTCTCACACCTCTCAGCTGAGCATCATTGCCTTAGTGTCATATTATATTCACACTTGGGACAAATATTGAGAGACCTGTTTTTTACATTTTTATCTGTAAATTCTAGCCTAGAAATTTAGGGAGACCTGCAAGCCCAAACTACTCAAAGTCAAGAGGAGGCCTTCAAGAGGGAAACATTCAAGAGGGAAAGATTTCCCAGAACAGGCTTTCTCATTGTAAAAGGCTGAAATTATTGCTCTCCTGTGATTTATAGTGCAAAGGCCTTCAGTCTTGCAGAACACCTGAAATATCCAGCATTAATTCAGAAACAAAGCTGTGTGTTGTTGATAAAGCATATCTCTGCAGAATCTGTAGTATCAGGGTAGCTTTACATATTTTACACTCCAAGAAATAATCCTAAATGTGCTACTAATGTAAATCTATTTGCTGTTGTTGGCATAATTCACAAGCACGAAATGAATGTGGCTACAACAAAGCCCTCTGGCTGCTCCATCAATTACTCCTCATTTTCCAGCTCTGACTTGTATATGCTTATATCTTCCCAGAAAAGATGAATGGTGAGAGATGAGAAAAATTTAATTTATAGTTTCACCTCAAATTAACTCTTAAGTGGCAAGTATTTAATCTTTAGCATTGTAACGAAGCTACAGATTCAGTAAGGTTCTTTACCACACAAACATCCTGTGAGAGATCCCTGACCATCTTTACCCTCACCCAGATGTGCCACAGTTCAAGCATGCTTCTGAACTTTATTGCCCCTCTCCTTTCTCCCTGACCCTCAGTTCTGCCTTTGGGGCTCCCCACCTCTCAAGTCCACAAAACCAGTCCTGGACAGTGTGTGCCCCTGGTCTGGGGGAAAGCTGCTGTCTGCCAGCCCTGAGCCCTCCATCCCTCTGTCCAGGAGTTTCCATCCAACTGCACACTTCACTCCTCAATCCATGGCATGAATGATGGAGTCAGCATGAATAAAACATGAGACCAAAGCTGGAGAGACATGGAAGGGATTCCTCCTCTACTCCTAGTTTGCTTTAGACATGTGGACACTCTCTGGACCTGCACTTTCTGTTGGGGTGCTCTGTACTCCTTTAAATCTGTCCATTTGGCCTCCAATTTATTACTGGGCCAAGACTCTGACACTTCAAGTACAGGTAGGTACTTGTAGCTCTGCTGTCTTTAGCCCTGAGAGCTATCCTGAATTCCCTGTCCTTGAAAGTTAAAACCATTCTCCCTGTTGTCTGACCTCATGGGGTTGCTGGTTAATTTTTATTCTTTCAGGGGCAACTGGGCATTGAAGCAAATAAAGCCAAGTCTTCATTGAATGATTTCCAAACGTGACAGACTTGCAATACGAAGCAGCAAGGCACAATTCCCACCTGGGACCTCGCCATCTCTGGCACTTCTGCAGTCACTATTGTGTCTGTGTTTGAACTTATTTCTGGTGTGCAGCCTTCCCTTCTGTCACTCCTTTTCCAGGTAACCTGTCAATGTGCAGTGTACCAGACCATGTTTCAGACACCTCTGATAATGCCCTGTATTTCACTTCTTCCTTTTTTGCCTGTTCTTTTCTACTGCTACATGACGTAAATTGTTTCACTCATTGCAGACACATCATAGTCCTGGTGTGAGATTCATTGAGCTGTATATGATCTGTGCAACTGTCCCTACAGGAGTAGATCCAGGCTACTGTTCTCTTTCCTCTAAAAAAAGATATGAAAGCATACCAGAAAAACCACCAGAACATAACAAGAGATAAAGTCCCTGTCATCAAAGCCCCTAGAGAAATGTTCCTTATTCTGGCAGCTTGTGCAGAGAAAATGCAGCCATGGCCATTGGAGATGTAAAGGTTAAATGAGGTGTACTGAATGCATTGCTGTGAGAGGCCAGGGAAGGTCAGGGGTTTTATACCTTTTTTTTCCCCCTGATAATCTCATGCAGCTTCTCAGCACTGTTAGTCAATACCTTGTGCTACTGCAGGAGGATTTAACATCCCAGAGCCTGCTTTTGGGACATGCTGCCTGTCCCTGGAGACAGCCCATGGCTCAGGCTGGCTGTCCCCAGCAGCACTTGGGATGCCACAGGGCTGGGCTCTCCGGTTTAGATCAGCAGGAGCAGTCCAGTGTAGTGTGAAAGCCAAAACACGAAGCTGGAGGAATGTACACAAGGGAGAAAAGGCAAAACAGTGCATTTCAGGATAACTCCTGACTGAGGCTCACTGGAAATGTAATCATGACCCAGGCTCATTTGCTAGTACTGGTAGCTGGGACAAGTGTTTGGTCTCATCTTTTTCTATCACCAAACGAAGGCATGGAGCTCTGCACGGAATAATATTAAGGGTTGATTGATTGCAGATTAAGAGCCTGAATAAAAGCTTAATGACGTCAATGGAAAGATTCTCATTGGCTTGAGTCAGCCCCAAGATGCTGCTTGACTGATGAAATGGATTTTTTTTATTATTTTTAAAATGCAATCATTACAATCTAAAAGCTCCTGTTGGACAGAAATATCTCATATAAACAGTGTTAAAAAGAGGTCTGAAACAAAAGGATGGATTTAGATGTCCAAGACTGGTATTTCAGCATGGATGCATGTTCATGTGATGTTTCATCACTATGTACTTCTCTTTGCTTCGGAGAGGGAAAGCTCAGGTGTGCTCAAATCTCTCTCATAAATTAGATGTTCTTTATAAAGTTTTTTCTATGCTGCCTGTCACTGGGGAGGTCTTTACCAGCCCAGAGTGATCCTTGCAGTCTGAGTGCCTACAGGAGTGCTTGGCACAGAGGCATCAGCAGCAGGACAGAACAGCCCTGTGCCCTCTTGCCATGGCATATACTACCCACCGGAAACACACACACACAGATATTCATATAGCTTTATGTTACAGGTTATTGTCCTCTTTCTTCAAAGCTAAGGAATTTTCATGAAGTGTATATACATCTGGTATCAGATCAATTCAAGATTATGATAAAGAGATTATTTATAGCTCCACATTGACATCTGTTTATTGTATAGATGACATCAGCATGCCAGACATTGCTTTAACTCAATATTTCCCACTTTTATTGCATTTGTGATCCTTTATATGGCCACAGAACAAATCATTAAGGAGGATTCCATGAAGGATAATGAGTACCATAATACTTCTAAACCTCACATACACTCTTTAGCTGTACTCAAATTCTTTTCATCTGTCAAGCGAAGTTGCAAGAAACAGAAAATAGAGTATGTTGAATGACACATTTGCTTGTAATCTCAGGTTTTCCAAATCCCCCTAGTGTACCTGTGTTCCCCTTTTCTTCACTAATGAATTCTGACACTAAAACAGATGTTGCCCTCTAAATTCTCTTACCTTATTATATTTCCGAGCTATGCTGGCTGCTCCAGATATATTCAGTAAAAGGTAAATGCTAAAATATGTGGACACCTTTGTCATATCTTTCCTCTTCCCCTCCCTTGTTGTTTGCCAGATCATAGTGGTTTCAATCCTGCATCATGCAAGGTTGACAAGAGAATTACAGGTTTTTAATATAAAGCAGTAATCAAATTTCTAAAATTTTCTACAAATAAAACATTCCATTGAGTAACTTGTTAAGGTGGGAAGGAAAATGTAACTTTTTTTTTTGTTGTTAAATTCTGTATTTCTGTTATATTGCAATTTTACTACCAAAGCATGGAGCTGGACCTGAGCCTGAGCCCAGCCACAGCTGCCAAATTGGGGAAGCAGCTTTGCACTAACAGGCTGCCCATTCCCCTGTGAGCCTTCCAGCAGTGCCTGCACAGCCACTCCAAACCCACCAGGAACCACCCAGAATGGCACTGCCACCACTCAGGCTGACCCAGCCCTTCCCCTCCACATCGATTTGCCATAGCCCAAGATCCAGCCAGCTCGTCCCGTTTAGTTGTTGGGGCTGGAGCATTGTTTCACACAACTTTATAGATTTGCTAGTAAAATATCTCTTCTGAGTAGCTGCAGAAAGCAGCCTTTCTACCAGGGGACTTGCTCTAGCCAATTTTCTTTCTTTGTGCAAAATTTTACAGGAGGAAGAGGTTTATTTGTGCAAAGAAGGAAATGGATTGCATAGGCTCTGAAATGTTTATGTAAGAGACTTCATTAGCCCTGATCTCAGAGTAGTTGGCAAAATTAAGTTGCCTCAGATTTCTTTGCTACATGGCATGAAATGCACATGTAATTAAAACATAAGTGTTGTGCCACAAAATCATTTCATGCCTCTGTACAGCAGATCTGACAGTGGAGTCAGAGGCTGCACAAACTGTGTGAGGGTGGCCCTGTGATTGCCATTCAGTCTGTCCAGATTCCTGAGAAAACACCCGTTTGCCAGATGAGAACCTATTGATCTTTTTTCTTGAATAACCCCTACTCTTTTCCCCACTCATCACTTTTCTTTTGATTTTCTTTCTGCCACTCTTTAATTTTTCAGAACTTCCATAGTTTTATAATGTCTTGAAAGCTTAGGGTGACAAGGGTAAATTTTAAAAAGTGGGGAAAAGTGCTACTCTGTGGCCACCACTTAGTCTATTATATTTGGCAGCAAATAAGAAACTAAAAGCTAAAGTACCAAAAAGATGAAATATTTCAAAAACATTCCACAAATTGCAAAAAGTGTAAAAAAATATTCACTTCAGACTTTGCAAAATGAAAATATTTTTATTCCATTCTAGCTAGGTTTTTCCATTCGGATTTCTTATTTCAGCAACTAAAAGTCATGGCTGCTTAGGCCTGACCTGTCCCTCCTGGTGTGGTTTGCAAGAGAAAGGGTCACAAGTATCTCTGTGGATTTTACTGGAGATTTGTCACCCCTGGAGGAGAGACACAGCTCTTTACCTTATGGGTAAGGCCTTGGTAGCCATATATGGTGGTTTGCCAGGAAAATGCATTAATTCATAGCGAATCTTGGAGTTGTCCTTCCCTTTATCTCATGGCCAGCATGGAGCCCTTGCCTGTTGCCTCTCCTCTGGTTGCCGTGACCACTGACAATGAACGTGACTACCAGAGGCCTGCAATGGTGGTGCCTTCCCTTGATCCATCACTGCGGCATCGCGGGGCAGCGCTGGGTGAAAACTCTGTCACCTCGGGCACTGCCTTGAGAGCCTTGCTGGCATTTTAGTCTGAATGTGCAGAGGCACGCAGCCCTGGCCAGCACATCCTGCTTCCTTGTGGGGACAGATCCCTGTGCGAGCTGGGCCTCCCTGGGACCGGCTGTGTCCTGTCACCTCTGCAAGCTGGCGGTGCTGAGGGCGCCATGTGTGAGGAGACGCCTGTGGAGGGCTCAGCCCAGCATGGCTCTGCCCCACGCTGGGCAGGGAGTGTGCCACAGCCAGGGCAGCTCCTTCCTGGGCCAGGCTCTGCTGGGCCCGGCACTGCTGTGAATGGATGGGCATAGCGGGACGTGGGACATGTCCCTGCTGCTGGCTGTCCCCACACTGCTGTACGAGGCCATGGCAGGGCTATGGCACATGTCCCTGCTGCTGGCTGTCCCTGGCACCTCAGGGACTCTCACCTGCGCTGGGACAGGGTGCCTGCATTGCTCGGAGTGGAGAGAAGCAGCACAACCTGGTATTAGCATGTCCGTCACAAACAGTGGCACAGGATCTTTCCCCAGGGGTTGTCTGCCTATAAACACTGCAAATCCACGCTCCAAAGCCTTCACTTCCCTAAAATAAATAAGCGTTTTGCCTGAGCAGAGGATTGCCATAAAAACTGAACAAGTGCTGCAGGATCAGCCCTTTTGGCACCTCCTCGTTTTGTCTTTGCTGCTGCCTATACATGCTCAGGGGACATCTCCAGAGCCCAAATTTTGCTGTGTTTGACTGCTAGCTGCCAGCTTTCCAGGCTAAGATACTATGTATTTTGGCTTAGGGACACATCACATGTAGCTTTACATCAGAAATGGTAGTTTGCCAATTTTATGTGTAATTAACAGACCGGAAAAAAACCCTAAACAATAGCTTGAAGTAGCCTCAAGCCAGCTTGTGGGTAGAATATTAAATACACCGCATTTTTCAGAGTGTATAAAGAAAATTAAGTCTGTGGCTGGGGAGTGTCTCCAGACAACCTGAGGGGAGCTTTGAAAGGCTCATTAGCTTGCGATGCTGAGATCAAAACTTTGCATTCATTGGGATGTTGGAGCCTCAGGAGTAATTCCTGGGCTTTCACAATAGACTCAGCCCAATAACTCCTGTACTCACTTAACTTGAGAAAGAGAGAAGATGGCAGCTGCCAATGTGGGGCTCATCAGTGGCTCATGACAGCCTGTCTTGCCCCCATGATTAATAGGATAGTCATTCACATGAGATACTCTCTGGAGATCCAGGAGATTTGGGTTCAGTTGTCAGCTTTGCTATGGATTCTGTGGAGTCTGGCTTCTCTTGTTTGCAATCCCTTCTCTCTGCCTTGTCATGTCTCCTGTGTTATTGAATGTAATGACTTCAAAGAAGAAAGAATCTCCTCTGGCAAAAGAAGCTGTCAGATCTCGATGCCACTTCGAACTAAGAAACACTTGTGATATAATTCAGCAGGCACTGAATTCAGTGTCAATTAGAAAACAAAAAACAGTATGGTATTCAAAGCAGGATAAGAACAGAATGCAAAATATAATAATAAATAATAATAATTGATGTGCCTGTGAAGTCACAGAAACACAGAAAAATAGAAGGGAAGATGCTCCAACAATCCCTTATCTCTTCTCTGACGTCTAAAAGTTTCACCCTAAAAGCATCCACAGTTATCTGTGCAGCCTCCTCTCAAAGATGTCCACTCCCTCCATCAACACTAATTTCCATGCCCTGCTTCTAAAAATGGCAAAACATGGCATTCAGTGCCTGGCTAAAATGAAGCCGCTTGCCCTCCCCCACAAAGCTTGTTATTTACCCCAAGGGGAAAATAACTTTATTCTGACAATTCCATGCTGAGTGCTACTTATTTTCTTGCTAATGATATTTTTTTTTTAAATTGAGACTATTAAAATTAACTACTAATGACAAAGCCTTGCCTCTTTACCCCTAATATGTAACTAACTAACTGGTTACCTGGTTGCAGCAAAAACTGATTTAAAAAATATACAATAAATGTAAATATTTTGCCAACAGTTGCAACATCATTGAGCAGTGAAGCAGGATGTTCCCTGGTCTTCTTATTTCAACCAATGCTTCTATCAAAGGGATTCCTATTCCTCTAGATGTCACCTGGTAGCTACTGCTTGATGTGTGCTGTGATTTTCTTTGCTGTGTCCTCAGCAAGGACCTGCATGTCCCCAGCCCGGGTGTTCTGTCAGCTGTGTCAGCTTGTCAGACAAATGTGCTACTTCTCTGCATGAGTTCTGGGTCCTGAACATTGTAGGACACTACCAGTTGCAAAGCCACCACAGTCCTGCCCCCTTGCTCCTAGTTTGTTCTTGCCTCTCTCTTGCTTCAGCCTTGCCTCTCTTTTCCATACATTATACTTAATTCACATGATATAGTTCCCACAACTTTTGTTTCCCTGCAGCTCCCGAAGCCACCATTTTAGCCAGGCTAGCCACCCACCTAATTAAGATGTTTATCCTTGCACTCTTACCCTGACTTTCTTGAGAAAGTGTCATCTCTCCTTGGCCTCTTGTCTATCTTCTGTCCCCTGGAACCACTCAAGCAGTAATTTTCTCAATTTTTTTATCATCAGATATCCAATCTCTGCTAGAGGAGTTCTCTGCAGGTCTTTTTCATTCCTATTCCCATAAAAAAGAGAAAATCCAGACAAATCATTAAAAAATGTAGATATTTTCCTTGTCTCCATGAAGGATTCTGTACAGACTGGGGAAAATTTCAGCCTGAGTCTTAGGGATGAACAAAAGAAAAAACAAATATAAATTCAATAAATAATATAATAGAGCTTTTCAAACCTTCTGGCAGAACTTAATAAATCTGAGTTACTTAGACACATGTTTATCATACAACTATTTCTAGGAACATGGTATACATCAAAGAGTGTAAAATTTGCTTGCATTCTTGTGCAGACATATTATAAGGTGTGAGAAGAATGTCCTAGTCAACAACTGTGCTTTTATTTCAAAAGCTGGAATATATTATAATATAAATAAAAGAAAGGCCAGTAAGTAAAGATATTTCAGGAGGAACATAAATAGCTAATCCAAAAGTTAGAATCTTCATTGCAGAGGAAATTTTTTTTTTTGAGGTTTTTGGGTGTTTTTTTTTTTTTTTTCATTCCAGAATGAATATTGCAAATGAATCCTAATTGTGAAAAAACACAAGATTGTTAAAACATCTTGAAACTTCTTATACTAACAAAAATGAAGACTTTGATTGAAATAAGCTTTTGGGAATAGGTTATAGCTCATAATACAAAGAAAAAGACATGATGTCCAAATAGAAGAATGTTCAATGTTATGAAAATTATATCTCCATTTTTTTCCCTTCTGTTGATTTTATTAATTGAAGGCCAAAAGTATCCTCAAGACAATTAACTACAGTCAATGTTTTGCAAGTAAAATTTTTCCATGGGAAGACTTCCAGCCAGGTCTCTATTTCAGTTCTGTAGAACACATAATTGATTTTTCCATCTAGTTCCATTCTATTTGATGCATTCAGATCTGTATTAAACTCTCTGTTTATTGTGGGTGACATGTTTTATTAATTTAAAGGACAACTTCTTTTTTCCAGTTTTCTCGGTGCAGTTTTTCAGTTCCTATCCACAACCTGCGTTCCAAATTGTGGTGCTCTCATTCTTGCTCTTGCACTGGGACATGACTTAGCTGTGCTTGTAGCTGCAAGTCTGCTGGGGGGACAGCAGGCACATGGACAGCTGATCTGGGAGCATGGATTGCCATGCCTCAGGACACTAAATAAAGGCCAGTGTGTGCTCCAGCCTCCAGCCCCTCTTGGTGACTGCCCATGAAAGGCAGCATGGTCCATCTGCAAACCCCAAGGGGGAATTCAGCCTGAGAGCCAAACACCTAAAAGCAGGGATCTCCACAGGTGAGGGTGTCTGCTATCCTCCTCCTGTCAGTGGTGATCTGGTCAGTGGAAAGAGTTGGAGAGCCTTTGGTGATCATATCTGGACATCTGAAATGCCCGTTGACCCAGCTGGTGTATCAACCTCATCACTAAGGGCCATAGAGGGCCTTGGACACCCAGAACATCTGTGGGTACAAGTGTCCTGATCTGGGATCTGCATCCTGTCTCTAGTTGCTTAATTAAGTGGTATCCAGAAATCATGGATGTCTTATTTTACTGCAAACTCTTGTTTTACTCTTGTTTTACTCTTGTTTTATTACTTTCTCCTTGCACACAATGCAATGACTCAAAGAACTCAATAACAGGAGCAAACCCCCTTTTCCCATTCCCCTGTTGGATGTGTAAACCTAGATCAGAGCTACAGAGCCACTGTGGTGTGCTGGTTTATCACAGTAACTCCCATAAAGGTACAAATTGGAACTGGACACTGAAGTGCTAAAGCTCAAGGTAAGATACAGGAAGTCCCAAGGTTTCAATGCTGTATTAAAGATCATATTTTCAGCCTTTTAAGGCTTATGAATAATCTTCTTTTCTCATATCATTTTACTATTTCAGACAGATAGAAAGTGCAACACGTAAGGGAACTTGGGTTCCCACAGGCATGGAAGTACCATCAGCCTTTAAACAGAGGACACAGCAGTATCTGTGCAGGAGGAGCTGCAAGAGGAATGAATAATCTGTTTCTTACTTCTTGTCCTCATTGGTTTGACTTTCTCTACCCTTACTGTGCTCTGCACCAGCAGTGTGAGGGAAATGGCACCATCAAAATACCAAAATTCACATGGGCAGAAGTTATTCATTAGGTATTTTCCACTGGCTCTTCAGAATTTTTAAGGGGCACTGGCTGAGCACAGTTTTGATCTTTCTCTAGTCCGAAGATGGACACAGGAAAATTGCTGAGCAATCTATGGCTAGAACCAGCAACAAGTAAGACAAGGGGAATATTTTCTTCCACTGCCATTGCTGAACTCATGTGTGAACAGTCTGTCCTAGCAGCTTGAGAGTTCTTCAAGACAAATCAGTGCTAGTTGTATAATTCTTGGCAAAAAAGAGTCTCACTACACATATGTCTGACCCAGCTACAGGCCTGATCAGGAAACCTCAGTGAGCATCTCCTCAGCATCTTTCACATCACATGTACCTCTCCTACTGCTGACAGCTGCAAAATAAACATGGCGTTTCAAGGAGTACAGCATGTGAGTGTTGTTTTGGATAACAATTTGGTTCCAGTTAGAGGTCAATTGTTCCCTCTAATGTTCCCCTAATAATGTTGATATTTTTAAACTAATAAATACCTCCATGAGGGAAATCCCTACAGAAAATTCTCCTTTGCTTTTTAGTTGATCAGGAATTGTGAGAAAAAAGGATCCCAGGACACCCAGTACAAGCTGTCTGCATGGCATTTAACTGAATGTTTGGTTATCTGAACAAACCCTTTTTTCTCAACTATTTTAAACATGTAACTGTCTCAGCTCCTTATTCACCAACAGCATCATTATTATTTTCACGTCATTCAGCTGTAACAAGGAATGAGGGACAAATTGTTTTATTACTTTATCAGAAAGCATGGTTCTAGTGCACCTAAAATCTGCTGACTGTTACTGTGTAGGTTTGACTATAGAGGAAGAGGCAGGCAAGACAGCTGACAGCTTTCTTGCACATACAACTTGCTGAACAATTCCCACAGGAGTTTTGCTTGTTCCCAGCCAGTCTATGTTCCATCCTTTGATGGAAATGCCCAAGACTAAGACATTGCAATTCATTATACACTTTTGACTCTGTAAAACATGTAAATACAGTGCCAGCAAGAGCCTTCAAGACATATCAGAAAGGAATCTGCTCATCAACTTCTTGCTGTGAATGCAAAAACAGGTAATTAAAAGACTATACCCCCAGGGCAGATGGTGCACAAAGAAGATTGGAAAGGAAAATCTGCTTTGGTTACTGAAGAAGAGACAGATGACACTTCTGATACTGTGCATGTACCAGCCACATTCATCATCACAGAAGGAAATCAAGGAATGGGTACACAGTGATGATGGAAGCCTGATGTTCCCAAATGCAGTAAACCCAAATGAACTTGCAAACAGCAGGGAATTGTACATTTTTTAATGCTGCTACACTGTAAGACATAAAATAAGTGACAAATTACTGTAGAAGCTCTCATCTTTATTCTCGTGCCAATTTATGCTCATCCTGATCTTTCAGACATGCTTGGTTTTACTTTGTTAGGTTTTTCAGTGGCCTATATTATTATTCAAAGTCTGCAAAGTGGCATCTTTATGTATATTTCTGGCATTCCTTGTTGTGGAAGGAAGAATCCCAAATTTTCCTGGTTTAGAAAAAGAAATATTTAGAAGGGAAAATGAAGCACAGCTTCCATTCTGTCTGAGAAAAAGGATTGTTCTGAAAATCATGTTTGTACTTTCTGTGTACAGAAGCAGCTTTTCCATCTCAGTAAAATACAAGAAAAGCTGTTTTGCTAACAAGAGGTACCACCTAGCACCTTTTGGAACTAAACAAGCCCACTACCATGTAGAGGGGACAGGAAAAGGGTATATATCTTTTTCATCGGTTCAGCACTGGCTGTGTATCATTGCCCAGTGAGCAAAATTGCTCAGTGGAAAGTGGAAAGTGTGTATATGGGGTCATACCTACACACCAAGGAGGGATTCTTTGCACTATCTGGATGTGCTCCCATGTGCTGTCAAGTGCATGTCTAGAGTGCATTCCCATTTGTTTGAAAGAAGATGCAGTTCACATCCTCCAAAACCTCTCTCTCATCATAAAACATGACACATTCTGCTTTGAAAGCCTCATCCTGGTCTGCACTAAGTTGTTAATGGAGATAGAGACAGTTCAGGGGTCCTTCACTGGCACAGCAGAGACACTCAGCTGAAGGGAACAGTGAAAACCAACTTTTATTACCTATCTGACAGTACTTCCACAATCTCACTGTTATAATACTGATGGCATAATTGCCCAGCTTTAATGATGATTGCCTCCAGCTCCATGAAGTCTGGCTCTTTTTTATCTCCTTGAGCCCCACAAACCAACTGTGACTGTACAGAATACAAATTAAGGTTATTTCATGTTCTATATCCTTGTAAGGGCATTTGCCATGAGGTCTCCCCTTGCAGAAACCAAGGGGATATTGGCACAGACCCTGAGCAGAGCCAGCTGCCTGCCCCACCAGCACCTTGAAGCCCACCCATTCCCCTGTATTGTCAAGCCTTGCCAACTGAGACCAGGCAGAGCAAGCACTCAGACGGTGACTGATTAAATAAGGGTGATGGAGTATCCAAAGAGGCTGCCAAAATGCCTCATGATTAATCAAAATCTTAAAAAAATTCAGGGAATCTGTGTGCTGCAAAAGCTCACTCTGTTTTTCATCTCCTGAGAAGGTAAACACATGAGCCTACTCTGCACCAGAAGTTAATCAGCTTGGGAGACCCTGGAGCCAGCAATCCTCGTAGCCATTCCCAAAGCAGACCTCTGTCTCTTTTCTAATGCACTCTCTTCCTAGACCCTCCTAGGGCACATCCCCCAGCTTGGCCCCTTGCCCCCTCTCCTCCTGGCCATCCCCCACCACCTCCATCAGCAGTGGCTCTTGGAGTCCCCTCCAAGGGCTGCCCTGGGAGGTGTCCCCCATGGAAAAATGCCCCCCATTGCACGGGGGCAACAGATACACAAACACCCAGTGGTTGAGGAAGAGGAGTATTGGAAGCACAGAGAGTACCTCAGGCAGGGGACATAACCTCTTTGGCTACAGAAGGGAGAGCAGTTGAGTTTGGTCAATTTGCAATACAGTGCTTTAGGTGAAATCCAAGTCTTTGCATTTGGAGGTCCCTCCATGCTCTTTTCCTTCTCTCAAGTGAAGAAGCTTGAAGTATTCTGTCCCCTGAAATGCTCTCTGATGACTCCAACTATCCTGGAACAGGGCAGCTGACTACTCTGCTATTTATTCCAGGACAGTAAGACCAGACACTCAGCAGCCAGCATACCTCAAACACAGGCGAAGGGCAGGCAGGAGCTGCCCTTAAATTAGGAACATAAAAGTTGTAATTTTGGACAGGAAGATGAGATAGTAATACTAGTTTTCTTTGCAGTGGGATTAACTGAAAGAGAATGCAAAGTCAGAACGCTTTGGCTGGGAACTTCTTGCACCCCTGACTGTCCCCCAGAGTACTTCAGGAAGCCTGTGCCATGCTGAGCAGTTTGCTAATGACTACCAACTGCTTCATTTTACGTACACCTGACTTATAATTTGCTGACTCTGCATGTTTACTTTTTTCCTGCCCAGCAACATCAGTCACAGGATGCTGGAAGCAGCTGGGAAAGCAGCAGGAACGCCGGCCTCCACCCAGGGCCAGCATCTTGTGGGGCTCATTTCTGTCCACACTGGCTGAAATACCCTGTGCTGCAGTGCAGGAAGACATGGAAAACTCTGGCACATATGAGCTGCAATTTCTGCTTACACAGACTGAATAAGCAAGCACCAAGACAGAATATGTCATTTTTCTTTTAATAATTTAAGTTTATATGTCAATGTTTTGAAACTTAAAACAAACATAGAGGGAGGTAATTTTCTGCATGGCAAGAGATGTTGTAAAATCTTTGGGCTTGGGTTTGTGAATAAATGGCATATGCTGTTCTGTGAGACCACAGACATCGACACGTGCCTGCAAGCTGCTGCTCTGTCTGGGCCCAGAAATGTGAGGGGCAGAATTGTGTTGCTCTGGCATCACAACCATTTCTGTCTTTTTCTTTTGATCTCCTGTTTGCTCAGCTTCCCCTGATACGTTTCAGCTAAGCTGTTTGTGACCACACTGCTCGAGGTGCATCTTCTCCCTAGAGAAACAGAAAAATGGAATAAAATGAAAATGTATTTTTGTCAAAGTTTTGTTAATTTGTAGAGGGAGACAGACAGGAAATTTGTATGTTGGTCCTCACTGACACTGCAAATAACGTAAACTCCTTATTTCCTCCACAGCTGGCTGGAAGCTTGGCTTCTTCCACACAATGAAAGGAAATGTAATTTTCTGTTTGTTGTATTGTTGGAAGTTTTAGTTTTTACAGCTGCTGTTTGACTCCCTCTACTTTTTATAATAGGCTCTTTTTCCTCCTCATGTGCAGGTTGCCTTCCTAAAAATAAATCTTTGGAGGTTCTGCATCATGATCCCAGGCTCTCATATCCATGCTTGCAGTGGGGCTTGCATCTGGAAAGAACAGATGAATCATCATTCTGGGGTGCACCTCATGCCCCAGTTCTCCTCCTGTCACTTCCCAGTGCAGGCAACCCTGAGGGACTCCTCTGAAAGATGACTGAAAACAATAACATCACTAACAGCTGATCTGGATGGGCCTCAAATATTTGCTCCATGATATAAATGCTTGTGGTCATCCCACAAATCATCCTTTGGACAAATGTTTTGAATTATCTGTTTCCAGGAACGGGCTCTGGTGAATGGTTTGGAACAACCTTCCCAAACACATTTGCTACCTTGAGCCACACGGGTATGTCTGCCACACAGGTTTCCCCTGCCCTGCAAGCCTGGCTGGGCTGCAGCACAGCCTCTGATGGCACCCCATAGGATGGGCAACTTTCAGGTCTTGACAGTCTCCCAGGTCCATTCCTGTTTTCCTCAGGATGCAGCAGCATCTTGTTATCAAATCTCTCCATATGAGAAAGTTCCCACAGAGTGGAATTTGATCTGGCCCTCGTAAGGATCTCACCTTTGTTGCAGTCTGCAGACAGGCAGCCCCAGCTAACAAAGTCCTTAGTGCCTTACAGTACTAACCCTGGCTAATAAAACAGGGGGAACTATTCAATCACAATAAGGCTGCTGTGTAGACACAAAGGCAAGATTAATAAAGCATTGTCAAGCCCAGGCTAAGTCAATAAAGTGGAACTGATTGGAAGCCAGGACAGCAGCCAGGTAATGATTAATCTGTGTG
This sequence comes from Sturnus vulgaris, assembly GCF_052056855.1. Classification (NCBI taxonomy): domain Eukaryota; kingdom Metazoa; phylum Chordata; class Aves; order Passeriformes; family Sturnidae; genus Sturnus; species Sturnus vulgaris. The sequence goes on from NC_142243.1 coordinate 15,085,191, forward strand.
TGAGATACGGAGTTTAAAGACCAGCTGTCACTTGAAACCCGTGCAGATGCAGGGGGTGTCTGGGAGGGCACCACAGACTGTTACCTTACACCCTGCATGGAAAGCAGGAAGACCTGCATTCTTTGTGATTAACCCAGCTTGAACTTTGAAATCTGAGACCCAAATATTTACAAGAAAATTACAACTAAGAAAATGTTTTAGTGTTCGAAATGTTCCTTAGTTCTACAGTGTGGGACAAGCTCCCTACGGGGCTTGGGACAAGTCCCTTCACCTCCTGGGACTTCACTTTCCCATATTCAAAGTACAATTCTTCCCCAAATGTATTTCCTTTGCATATCTTATTTCCAGGGCAAATCGGTACTCACATTTTACAAGGGAGAAACAAAAAAGGGAGAACTAAGAAATACCAAAGCTTAAAAGGCTGAGAGAGTTTTCCTTTATTTCAAAGAAGAGCACAGCTGGCTAGAGAAGTAGCAAACATTTCCAGGCTCAAAAGAAATCTTCTCCTAAATACTAGTAGTGCTTTGTTACCCAGTCCACCCAATTATTATAGGAGAAGACACCAGTTTCCAGGAAACACCACAGCTCTAAACTTCATTTGTGGGGAAAGACAGTCTTACATTCTAAGGGCTTGAACAGAGCTGTTTTCCCTGGGATTGGATGGCTGGTAAAATAATCCCCTTTCCTCAGCCCAGGGAATCACCAGGGTCTCCAGAGGGCAGGGAGGGTGAGGGATATGATGTCCTGGGTGAGGTGATGACCCAAAGGTGCAGCATTCCCAGCCGAGGCAGCCGTGGGGAAAGCCCCAGTGAGGGCACCCACAGGGTGATCCCACCCTGCACACACAATGCTGACAGAGCAGATGACTTACTTTACCCTTGTGAAAGTGTTTTAACTTACAGATAAAATATTATTTTACCCTCTGCCCTGCTGCTCAGTGTAACTCCAGTGTTAGCTTTCATAGCTATAACAAAACTCCTAAGCAAAATGCTTTTAAGCTCTGCTTCCAAATGAGGCTGGATAAGGAGCAAGCAAGCTCAGTTTGGTGCAGTGGACAATTCATTGCCCCTTCCTCTGCCTCTGCTCCCCTGACCCTTGAGAGAGATAGGACTTAGTGCTTCCTTTTTATCTTCCCCTGAACTGAGTGGATATTAGTCCCGCATTTGCTTGGATACTTTAACTGCTTAGAGCCAGGACAAAGCCTCTGGAATGTTTAAATCTGTGGGGTCTGGGTGGAACTCTTCCCTGGAGGAGGACAAATGCAGCCTTGCTGTGACTGCAGGAGGTGTTCCCAGCTGTGTCACCCGTGTGACAAACAAGGCTGAAGAAGTTGCTTTTGCAAGGTGGCAGTGGCTGGTCAGACTCCAGGGTGGGGGCGATTCCCCCCACAATCCCTCCAAAGTGCACAGCTCTGGTGGCAAGCAGAGCTGTCAGGAGGGGAGAAAGGGAAGGGAGGTGATGGAAACTTCCCAGGGCAGAGTTATTAAAGAGCCTGAACAGTCTCTGGTAAATCCAAGTACAAGTAAACTTAGCAATAAGGGCCCTGTTTTGTCTCATGACAGCACCTTCAAAAACATCTCAAACATTTGTTTTCCTTTGTGCAGCCTCACATGCCACCACCCAGCACCAACAAATAGAAGCTCCTCACTTTTTAAGCACAGCCTTATGAGGAAATATTGTCACAATGAGCCGCAGCTCAAGCCTGGCGTAAAGATAAAAATGAGCACAGGAATAGCAGCTGAGTGAGAGTGTGTGCAGAAAACTGCAAGGAGAAGCAAGACAGGAGCAATTGCAATGGCTCCCAAGAGCCCCAGGGAGAGAAGAGGCTTTCAGATACTAGAAAATTAAGGAGATCTCTTAGGAAGAACTTGTGAAGTTTGTAAAAACTGTTTTATGACTCTTTAGACAGAGATGTCCATCAAAAATGAGCAGGTACAATTTTTTATGCTGCTGCAGCAGCACCTTCCTCAGAAACTGTGCCCCAACAGGGTCTGTCTGGTGGGGCAGAAGCTTTGCAGAGCTCACATGAAACGTGGAGCCAGCAAGCCTGACCTTTGGATAAGGATCTGATCTGCTTGAACAGGCCTGACTGGAGAACAGGTGCTCAGCATGCTCCAAAGTTCACATCTACTGGAAGAAATCGCCACTACTCATCCCAAGCCACGACTAGCTTTGCACATCCTGCCCACAAGTCCCAGGCTTCTCAGGAGACTCTAAAGCCAAGGACAGCAACATTGGCTGAGAGAAGCAGCTGATGAGCACCTCACATAGACCCGAAGCCATGGATTGAGCTTAAGGGCAGAAGATCAAACTACCTGCAAATTAGGTATTTAGCCAGTAAAATTTTGCCTAGTTACTTGTTGCTGGAGTCCATAACCATGAATTAGACAAAGACACACAACTCCTCATGGACTAGAGCTACTAATTGCTACCAGCAAAAAATCAAGAATCACCTCTGTAACATCCACATGCAGTTCCTCAATCAAAATCTCCCTGCAGGGTAACCAGGCAGTGTCATCTTTATGTAGGGAAAAGGAGCTTCACTGTATGCCCAAATTAGGCCCCAGGTACATAAACAGGGAGAATGGGAAATTCTTTGCATATTTCACATCCTGTCTTCTCAACTCTAACAAGGTGTCCCCCACCCCTGTGTCATGGTGTGCATCCCTCCAAATGTCCCCCTAGAAGCACAGAGAAAGGAATTGTGTTGCCCTCATCCTAACAGAGATGAGTTAGAAAAGAACTTCCATATTCATCTCCAATGGACATCCATGGGACCCTAGTAGGTCCAAGTCTTCCTTAAGGCCCTATTTCACTCCATCCTGGTGTTGAGCTCCTGCTAAGGCTCTGTGAGCTGCCACTGGAGTCATGGCCTCAGTCCTTGTCAGAACCACTGCTTGCCAAGACCATGCATCCCTGCCTGGGACAGTCACCAGCATTTATCTCCATTTCCATTTGCAAAGAGCAACTGGTTTCAAGGGAGGGGAGCTGAACCCTCCATGCTGCCAGCAGGACCATCCATCAGCTGAGAGGGTCACAGTCTCATATCTGCACAGGAGCAGGGGGTTTGTCCTGTGCCTGGCCACCAACAGGGACTTTCCTGGAGATCTCCCCATGCCCTGGGCCTCTTGTGGTTGCAGACTTGGCAGCTGGCACAAACTGGCCCCAACACACAACTTTCCCTAAATATTATGTTTTTCAGGGTGTTGGTTTTAGCTGTTATATTTGGCAGGTTTCCTTCATTGCCTTTAGCAGCAATGACTTACTGATAGGAGGGAAAATTTGAGGACATCAGTGGATTATTCCAGCTCCCCTACTTTGTCTCCTACACACACATGCCACTCCCTTACTGCTAAGCCCTGAAATAGGAATGGTACTCAGGGCAGTGTATATCTGTATTTTTCTCCTTATAGAATATTTCCAGGAGCAGACTTTCTCTCTATGGTTTGGTTTGTTTTGATAGCATTTACCAACTACTTGGTGGGATGAGATGTGGAGTAGATCAAGAGCTTCAGACTTCCCTGATGGGAGACATGTATGGGGTTTTGTCCTTAAAACTGCAGGCTGGCATTTCAAAACTTCCTCTTAGATGCCAAAAAGGTAGTTACAGGCTCATCAGAGCTTAGATCCTGTGTGTTCTCCATGTGTAAGGAACTTGATGGACAGATGTTCCTTGCCAGTTTCTGAAAAACTTGGTCTTATTTCTATTGCTTCTTTTGAATGTTTCACCCACACAAATACATGATCAGAAGAAAGAGGAAATGAGAGGTGGAGGGAGGTGGGAAGAGGATAGAGAAGATTCATTTATTCTTCCTAACACAATTCTTTGATCTCTGAATATGGGTTGTTAGCTCAACATCAGGATTTGTGTTGAAGGTTGACAGGAAAGTCATGTAAAACCCTTCTCCCATTCTGAGGAAACGCTGCTTGAGTGGAAATAAAAACATAAATATTCAACTGGGACATAAGATGCTTACCAAGGCCACCCAGTGAGTTGGCTTTTATTCTGGACCAACTTTCTGCTCTGTATTTGTGAATGTCTTTCATCGTGGGATCCTTGGCTCCAAGAGATACCACAACCTACCACTGCTACACTGATGGCAAATTAAGGCCTCCTGTGCTTCATGTGCTGAGCTGTGCTGCACTCCCCTTACCAAACCTCCTCCAGAAACAGTCAGGAAGCACATCAGGGTGGAAAACATAGGGCAGGAAAATTCTTTGGCAGGACAGATTCCTGAACACAGTGGATGGACTTCATCTCACTCAGCACAAGCTCCTGGAAATAACTCCTGGGGAATAAGTCCTTCCCATTTATATTGTCACTAGAGCAAGTGAAGGAAAATGGAAGAAGCACCCAGGGTCTTCATGACCTGGGGTCTCATGAAAGGTGAAATGAATTCCACTTTCCAGAGCTTTGCAGGTTTTGGTCTCATTTGCTGATAGCAGGAATTCACTGCCACCCTTTGTCTCTCAGTTTGTTCTTCAAACCTGGACTTGCCTTTTGGGAGCTCCCAGTGTAGCCCAAGCTAACATCATCTGGGCTTTACTCTGAAAATCGGTGTCTGTATAAGAGGGCTAGTTATTCCTAATTCCTGGTGGTTTGAGACCAGCTGGCCCAGCTTTACAGGAGCAAGTGCTGAGTGCCCTCCCAGGATCACTGTGCATGCTCTCAGCTCAGCTGCAGAGACATGGAGCTCCACAGCTTAGCTGCAGCTGCCTCCCAAACATCACCTGAGGATCCAGGAGAGGCAGGAGCACTTCTTGTGCTGCACACAATAGATGCAAGTTACAGGCCAATTTCTGTCTCCAGGAACTCACAATCCATATTGAGACAAGACTGCAGTGAGAGGTGTCATTACAACTGGGGACAGGGAGAAAGGAGGCTGGGAACCAGGAACTTTGCTTCCATGCTGGCCTTTTAGCACACTGTCCTTTTGTTTAAAGCAAACTTTCCTTTCTTCTGTAATGATCTCCCAGCACATCCCACTTCACTCCTGTTTATCTCTGTCAATATCTGGTGCTTATATTGCATTTCTAGATACATAATTCATCAGCTTCACATGTGGTTTTAATAAGCAGTGGGCATCTGCACAGAGTGGTTGCAAAGAGCATCTGACTGATTGCATTGCGGAAGGATGCCTGGAACCAGGGTTGTTTTCCCAGATCGACATAGGCAGGACGTATTTGAGACCATTTTTTTCTCCACTCCTTCTCATCACATGCATATTTTCAGGACTCAAAGTCTGGACAAGCAGAACATCACAATGTCAACCAAGAGAAGATGTAAATCTCCTTAAGTAATTTTTAATGAATAAAAATATTGAGTTTCTCTGAGTGCCATAGTTTCTGGGTGGCTGGCTTTAACTTTAGCAACCCACACTTAAAGGGAAATTTTACAGTCTTAATATATTCCAGATGCTCTCCTAGTCCCAGATGAAGGCTCTGTCATCGTTTACTGCTAATATTTTTGTCAGCAGTAGAATTTTATTGTAATACCCCATTTTATTTGTAGTCACTATTAGTCATGAGAGAAACTTCCTCTACAAGTAATCCTTGGGTCACTCCTTGAGTGTCCTGTCTCACTCTATTTAATTAAAAACCATTAACTGCTTGTTGTGTCCAGGACCTGTCTATATAATGCATGTATACAACGACTTTTTACCTGATGAAAACCATTTGCTTCTAGTAAATTTGCTTTAGTTGGACTAAAAAAAATAAAGTTATACCCTACAATAACAATAGCTGGCTTTATAACAGCTCTCTGGTGAAAGGAAAACAAGAGATTTGCTTTGAAAATAAACCTCCATGAACTTGGATCGACAACAAGGGACATGCAGGTTTACTGCAAAAGCAAGTAACATATTTCATGCTGTTAATCTTTGATCAGATTGTAGTTTCTCACAAGAAGAATAGTGTTTAAATGTGGCAATTTTGATCCTTTGTAGTGACTGATGGTCTGATTACAGAGGGAATGGGATTTGGGGAAACAGTAGAGCAGATTATCAAAACACAAGTCTTCTGGATGGAAATCTGAGGACCTTCATTATTAGATGAAGAGCAGCTAGAGCAAAAAAAATGTCACTACATGATGGGCTCCACATGATATTGAGTTTGTATGCAAGTTGGAAGACGTTTTACTATTCTTTTCTTACAATTGTCTCTGAAGATTGCTCTGGATTTTGAAAAATCAAGTCTTGTTGCTCCTGCTCTCACCTCACTTCCTTCCCTGAAAGCTGAGAGGAGCCACAGTGATGCATGCTTTTCCAAGGCTGTGGCCAGCTCCTGGGCCAGCAATTCAGCATCAGCAGCAGGGTTCTGCTCTTTGGAAAAGGAGTCTTGTGCAGTCTGTTGGCAACTCAGGGTGCCTTTTTTTAATAGAAATTTCTTTTTAAGTTTACAAACATGGTGACAACAAGATTCAAAGTGCCAGCTAAAACATTATTAGGAGATCATTATTATCCAGAGACAGCAACTCAGATGATATCAATAATGAGATAAGGATTTGTCATGTTTCTTCTGTCCTGTAGCTGCAGCTGTGGTTGTATCTTCATGAAGTGATGAGCAAAAAATCACTCTCAGTGCAGCTGAGCTCTTCCCTGTGTGCAGCTCTTCACAAGAGCACAATGGAAAAGAAGGGAAGAGGTGATATGCTGTAGCTGTCGTGGATATAACGAGCCTGCATATCACAGACCTTGAAGAGGTCACCACTCGTCTGACTGTCATTGAGACACCAATGCACTGCTTCTGAATTTCTTTTGTACAGTGGTACTGAGCACTGCTGGCAATGTCAGTGACCACATCTAATTACAGACAGTGTAGCTGCATCTGCAGGTGTTCAGCAGTGAATTTCACAGACTTACGTTGGAAGGAAATAGAAATAGAAATAACTTACATATATCTCCTCCTTTCACTTTGGCATCATTACCATCATCCATGGATTGTTATAACATGAGCACAAAATCTCCTGCAATGCCTGCACTGAGAAATGAATGATAACTGACAACACCAAACAGGCATGGCAGTAATTTATGAAGCTCTGCTACACTGAAATTGCACATCAATGTTACTACTGACTTAAAATCCAGCAGCCCACTGAGCTATCCTCTGACAATGAATAGATGACAACACTGGATATTATGTACTGCACCATCTTTAGACCCTCCATGACTTGAGTTGCTCTGATATTTTTTAAGAGAGAAACATTCTAGGTAGTTGAAACCAGTATGATAATCTGTCTTTTCTCTGTTACTTTTGACAAGCCCCATGTCTGTAAGCCATAGGCTGATAGTCATTATGTGCTTGGCACTGCAGTTGTCACACATTGTGAACTGCACTGTATTAGGAGTGAGTCAGGAGAATATCAGATTTTGCTGGATGCAGTTCAGCTAATGGGCTGAATTGCACATGATCTGTTGGTTAGCATCACCTCATGGTACATTCATGGACCATTACTCAGCAACCCCATACACCATATTTCTCTTGTGGTCTCAATTCCCTCTTACTCCCTCATATTTCCCTTCTTGACTTTTATTCTTTCTACCATGCCCATCACCCCACCTGTAGACCACCATCCCAAGCCCCTCACTTTCTACTTGTGCTCCCCATATACAGACTGGGGTGATGGTGTCTTTCAGCAAGTAAATATCTTTTGTAGCTTCTGTAGATATTCCCATTTGGCAGCACAGTGGTACCACAGCCTGTTGGATATAAAGCACAAATGTGGAACAGCTCTCTGTTCAATGGGATAGTCAGAGGTGCTGATGATTTATTTCCTTCTTAAGTATACATTGCTACTGCCCTTCAATATAATTCAGGTTTTTTGAAGATGTTACTTATTGACAATTTTCATCTCTGTTGGGTTTTTTCAATTCATAAAACTCTGTCTGTAGAGCTCTGTTTAGACAAAGAAAATATTATTTCTATTTCTGCACATGAAAAGAGAAAGGGCATAAAAACTCAAATTATTTTAATAAATTGAAGAATATGACTGAAAATAGAGCTTAGACCAATCTCTAGTACAATTTTCCTTAAAGCTGCTTGCTTTTGATCTTTTGTCAGTAATTTTTCCATGAAAGTGGTTGAAATGATTAATGAAATGTTGTTTGCTGCAATAAAAATGTGAAGACATAGATTTAAAAAGTAATATATACATGGAATTATACTGCTTTACGCCTTTTCTGCCTTGCCATTATACTTTTAACGTACGACTTGAAGATACAAGAATTTGCTATTTTTGTCCTCTCTTCTACAAGTTCTACAACTTCTACAAGTTGTGAGTTGAAACGTGTAAGTTCACTGAGAGCTCTTCAAGAGCCTCTCCTGTAATATTTACAGTAAATCAAATAACAATTGTTACTACCCTCAATTATTGCCACAAAATGTTTTTTTCTCTTGCTTCCAGCAGTGCCAAGTTCTTTAGTCTGTCTTTGAGGGCATGTCTCTTGACAGGACAAGAATGTTACCCAGCACCCACTGTCATGAAAGCAATTTACCTGAGAGGTAACTTAAGTAACCCAAAGTGCTCATACCCAATTTTAGCCGTATTTCTTTCCTCTGCACTGCCTGAGTGAGTGGCATCACAGGCCCCAGTGCCTGCTCCAGACTGCCCTTTGGCTTTGGTGTTTTGGGACACCAGAATGTCCCCATGTTGCACACACTGAAAAGACAACCCCCTGCACATAGGATTGATTGAATCTTTGCAAGAAAACCTGTCATCAAATGCAGGAGGGGAGTATTTGCTCTTTATATACCCAGTCAGAAATTTTCTTCCATGAATGACATTCTTCCACCTGGCTTCCCTCTAAAAACAAAGGTCTGCAATATTATCATGTTGTAACAAGCAAAGCCTCAAGCCTCAATGATTCTCATTTCAAGTGTGAAAAATGCGATGAAAAATGGAGATCCTCATTTTGTGTTTTATTTGGTCTGCAATTAAAGTCTGTAAAAATGCTGTGATTTTCTCCCTGTTGAACTCTAACACAAAAAATCCAGCTTAGTCAGCAGTTGAGCAGCCTGGTGTCACCATATGAAGTCCATCCAATTCTTCCTTTCCTTCTCATGACCCATGAATGAAATAAATATTTTATGGTATAAATATCTGGTGTCCTCCTGCACAGATAGTCATGAACTGCTCTGCCAGCAAGTGATCTCACTGGGCTGGGTAACTGCAGAACACCCACTGGGGGCTTTTCCCCCAGGGCAGGCACTGACCTGGGTCTTAGTCCTCTGAGCAGCCCCCAGGTCTCATGTGACAGGGAGAAAGAGACTCTTTGGGACCCTCATTCCAGCTGGCACACAAGCTGGAAAGGTGCTGGCTGGAGGAGAGGAAAGGAGTCTGACAGACAGAGTGCAGCCACGCCAGCGTCATTTCCTTTGGAAAACAGGCTTGTCAAAAAGTGTACAAACCTTCTTTTTCGAGAAGGATTTCTTTCTGCAGATGCTAGAAGCCTAAGAAAATCTTCATCCCTCTTGGATTCTCTTATTTTACCATATGGACACGTATGTGACTTATATTTGTCTTATTATACATTGGCATAAGTCATGGGTTGAACTGGGAGCTCAGGATACATGCGTGGAGTTGTGCAGTGCCAGGAGAGCAGCTGTGAAGGTTCTGTGTGGAGCAGTGGGCTCCCTCCTCATGAGTGCAGCAGCCTGAAAGCTCCCCAGGGTGAGGCTGTGCTGGGGGACCAGCCAGACATCCTGCTCATGGAGAAATGCTGCTGCTCCAAGAGAAAACTGAGGGTGACTGCCACAAATGCCAGGGAAAGGCACACTGCTTGCAAAAGCCCCTGCCAGAGGAGCCAAGGAGAAGGGACCGTGGTGTGTTTTTTAATTCAAAATTATTTTTATTCATACATGTGCAAGAAAAGACAGAAACTTGCTGTTATTTTTTACCCAGATCGACTTAGGGCTGTACAGAACGGGTACAGCACACGCAGCACAAACCCACAAACCATATAACACTTAGGTAATTAAGGCTATGGGGCTGAATTAGAGATGCAGAGAGGCGGTGCCACTGCAGATGGGGTGAGCAGTGACCCTTGGTGGGCTCAGAGCCAAAGCTGCCTAAGGAGCTGCACAGATTTCACATCCAGCAGGGCTGCCCATCCAGCTCTGCCAAACAACAGCCTTCAGAGCAATCGGTCCAGGTGGACTCTGCAGAACTTGTCCCATTTTTTGCTTGCCCAGTAGACCTGTTTCTGTGCCAACCACAGACAAAAAGTGGAGTTTCAGCACAAGCTCCTTGGTGAAATGAAGCCAATCACCCCGAGTTTGTGGCATTCAGTACACTCTCCCTACCAAAGTGGAACGCAGCTTTGGAAAGGCAGAACCTTATCATAAAACAAGCTATTGTTTTCTGTGTTTGAGTACAAGCAGATTAGTGATGAATCAGCTTTTTATGAATGCCCCTTTTCATCCTTTCTCTATCTCTCACCTGTGTCTGGCTTTCAAGACAGATGTTGTAACTTCCTTTGCAACTTCAGTTCCCATTGCTCACTTCTTGGCTTGCCACTGGGGAGCACTCCCAGGTAGGGCAGCTCATAAATAAATTTTTTCTTTCAATTGCTCAGTGACGTGCAGCCTGTAAACAATCCTGCAATATTGAATAAGGACCTAATTCAAGCTGGTGACCCTTAAGCATGAACAGAATACACTGAATGAAGACAGCTGGGTTATAGGTTCTGCTACTTTTGTAAAACATGCTTTATATTAAAATAAATACATTAAATGTGAACTTAGATATGATCCAAAACAAAACCAATGCAAAGTACAAGTACGAATTGCCAGACACACAAAACTATCAGTCAGCTGCATAAATGGGTAAGTAAATCAATATGCAACAGTCATTTCAGGTTTAAAATGTATGATATAATGAAATGAGATGCATTACAGAAGAATCTGCTTCAGTCTTACTCTGTTCCAGATTCATTGTTCTGAAATAGTTCAAAGTTTCTTTATCTGAAAGTAAAGACTAGTGTAATTAGCAATATGTTTCTGCAAATGGCATATGCAGTTGCTCAGGAGTTGCATCATTAGAGTTATGTTAAAGCCTGGATACTGCAGAGTAAGGACTTTTTTTACAGAATGGAACCCTATTAAAAGACAAACATTTTTTCCCCCCTGAAGGTCATGGGAACTGTTTCCCATAGAGCTTTGCCCAGGAGTTTCTAGTTAAATGGCAGCCATTTTATTAAAATGTCTGTTTTCTGTCAAGGAAACTTAGCACATCTTTAACTGTCAGAAAAGACTATACTAACATGTGCTATAGCAAAACATAGAATCCATATACATTTTCTGATAACATGCTCTGACTCCACTGATAAAGACAAGTTTGTCAGTGGAGTTACCACTGACACCATTAAAGAGCCTTGTACTTGACCAGAGCTGAAGACTAGGAAGAAATACTGCAGGAATAATGTTATCTTTCCCCTCACCTTAGGGTTAAACTGTGGTAAATGACATTGTTGTTAATGTCTTATTTTAAATAGTGCCTGTTACGGTAGGAAGATAGGGGGTTTCTTTTCTTAATTGCAAAAACTGGTCAAGCAAAGAGCCTGGAGTCAGACCTTGTGGGGTGCCCTCTCACATCAGTACAAAGTCACTTCTTTGCCCTGGCAAGCCACTCAGCTACTCCATCCTTCCCACACTGAAACTTATACACTCCATCAACACATCTGAGCTCCTTCCTGAGCCCCCCACTGGGATTAGCTTCTCACATGCTTGCTCTCTTTTACTTTCTCTTCCAGTATATACAATTATTTGAATTTTCTAACAACACGCACATGTTATTATATATTTAAAAGAAGGTAACATCAAAGAAACAGAGTTTATACTGAGGGCAGAAGGTGATGAGGTATTTCCTGGGGAAGTTCATGCTACGGTCTTAGAGCTGTAAGATATTGATGTTTTGGGGAGTTAAATCTTTGGTAACCTTAGTAGTTCGTGTAAATTCATGTAACGTGTGATGTTCTTTAACCAGTGCTTAGTATGCCGTATGAATTATTTGGCTGGGATTTGTATGTCAACACAGTGACAGGAGAGCAGAACACAGGCTGAAAATTTATGGTACACAAAAGTTTCTCAAGTTGCCACTTGAAAAGACAGAGTTCTTCAGCACAGCACAGACACCCTTTGATACACCTGCCCTGAGGCACTGCTGAACCCACCTTCAGCAGCTTTTGCTGTCAGGCCAAAGATTACTTCCCTTTGAGTTTGTGCAATAATTCAGTAATAACTGAATAGCAGTTAAAATGCTGATACAGTAGAAATATTTATTGCTGTTACTGGGTTTGAGAGACAATTATTAGATTCACAGCTATGGATAGCTGGAACTAGAAGAAAATGTTCTGTGATTGCTGAGAGGCCCAAGAAGTGGCAGAAGAGAAGGCAGGAAAGAAAAGAGATCCTGGACTTCAGCAGAGGTCTGGAGAGAAGGGAGTTTGGTTTGCACGAACTGTCAAGAGCCAGGACCTGACCAAGAGACATAGGATTAATGAACAGGCAGGGGAAGGGAGGTCAGGCTCAAAGCATGGCAAATACTGTGGAGAAAAGAGAAAGAGAGGTAGGAGTAGGTAGAAGCAAAACTGATGCAATACTGAAGCAAAGAGCACTCAAGCATGTCCTATAAATGGACAGTTTCCAGGTACTTCCTTTATCACAGGATGAAGGCATCTGTGAGAAAGGACATGCAGGGATGTACAGGTGAAGTGAGTGCATTTTAGCACCACAGCAGGGAGAGCTTTGTAATCCTGCAAGAAATTTCGTATAAAAGGGCCATATAATGCTCCCTTTCTTATTATTGCAAACAATAAGAGAGATATGCAGTACCTGTATGCTCCTACCTGGCACACTGTGAGGCACACACGAGGAAACTATGGAACAGAATAAGCACTAGAAGGAGCCAGATGGAGCTGCCTTGTTAGAGAGCAAAAAGAAGGAGACCTAAGAATAACACAGGGCAAAAGCGAAAGGAAGCAGAAAGCCAGGAGGAGTTGGAGGTCACATCCAAACTGGGATGCAGAGAGCTTGGAAGCTCTACAGAAGCAAACCACTGGTAGCTGCCATGGAGGCTAAAAACTCATCACCAGTGTGTCTGGGATATTTCCATGTTTCCATTATTTCTTCTGTAGGGGACCAAGGAACTTCTGGTCTGGATCACACTCACAGCCAGCACCTCCTATGGAATGACAGCTATGGAGGAAGGAACATTGGGAAGCTGACATTAGGGAAAAGATGTTGCAAGGAAAGGTTTCCCCAGGAGTGAGGCAACATTCTGCCCTATGACCTCAAAGTTTAGATCCTTTCCATTGTTTAACTCTAGAGTGTAAGTGGTCATTACTTGTTTTCAAACCGATAGTTATTGGTGTGAAAAATATCTTCGAAAAGGTATTTTAAAAAATATCTTTAATAGAGCATTCCCTCTAATTCCAAAATATAGAAACTACCAAGTATTTCTTCTGTGTCAGGAATTCTCACTTTATCCCTGGTTTTTCATCTCAAATTTGCATTGTTTTAGCTGAAGAAGAAGTTATTTCAGGATTAGCTGTAAGAAACATCTGAGATGATCCCTGATTGAGCCATAACCCAGCCCTGTTTACACAGAAGTTCCTGCTGACTTTACAAGTCATGCTTTCCTTTTATTATTTAAAATATTTTCTTTTTCTAGTAAGAAGCATTCTTACATTTTGTGGTTAAAATAAATTTTCCTGGAGACACTTTGCTAATGCTCTGTGTGGAGATTTTTGATTCTTCTAATTCTCTACGAAGATTTTAATCTGTAGTTATTATTTTTGTTTCATTTGGCATCTACATTTGGGAAAGAGCCAAGGGAGGAAGTGACAAATCCATCAACTTAAGACGGGAAACACTGATTTCAGGGCTGTGCATATCTCGTTAGAAGTTCCTTTTCCCTTTGGCTATTTTATATTAACATCCTTTCATGGGATAGTTTCTCCATTCACATCATTAAAATGTACCGTCACAATATTTATTCTTCAAAAACTGACTGGAATAAGTCTAATCTTGCCCGTTATATATCTCACCATGTTTACACATCACCCAAGACAGCAAACCTTCATGGGACGTGGGGGCATGACTGTGGATTAAACATGACACGGTAATACAGCCTTACAAAAAGAATGAATCATTTGTTTAATTGCTATCCTGCTTATAAACTATTTTGCCTGGAAGATAATAAGTCATTCACAAATACCACCTTGTCCGTGTATGTTTCTAATACATTTCTGTAGGATCTTTCCTCTTTTACCTGAGGCACAGGAGGAAACAAACAGCAGTCACTCACTCCAGCACCTTCCTCATGAAAAATCCTGTGTATTTCAGCATTAGAGAAAGGGAAGTTTTCAGTTTGCTTCCCTTAGTAGCAACTGTCAGTGTCTCGAGACCCTTATTATAGAAGAAAATCGAGTGAGAATAACAGCATTAAGTTATTAAGTTGTGCCTAGCAAAACAGAGACTCTTTGCCCTGAACGGAGACTCAGAATAGCAATAAAAACATTGCAAAACAATATAAATACCAGTGTGATTAAAAAGTCTCCCTCTAAAGCAAACAAGTCAGAGCACTAAGAAAGAGTGTGACTTCTAATAGCTGCCGTGAGTTGCACAATATCTAGCATCTCTTACTAGGAGCTCTCACCATTCCCCAGAACAGCTTCCACCAAGAAAAAGGCATTTTAGTCCCTGGTTATGGGTCCCAAGAGGGCTTGGTGCCTGCCTCTGTGTGTGTCTTTTGAGTCTTCCTGCTGCGTTGGAACTCTGGCAGGGGAACCACAAGGCTGGGGGTGATCAGCAGCAAAGTCTGGAGTAAGGCTGTCAGAAAGAAAAGGAAGATTAGGATGAGAGCTGCCTTGAACCGGAGCCAGCAGTCCAACCATGGTGCTTACACAGTAAATAACTGTGATGACAACTTTGCTCACCTTTCAGCACTTGCCCCTTTTAAACAATTCTGTAATATCTTGTGCCCTTACTATTAACAACGTATCATTGTGGGTGTTGACATTTAACCTGTTTGTCAACAGATCCATTTACATCTCATTTTGCTGGCACCCCATGCAAGAGGCAGTAAGTGAAGAGCATTTTAGCACAAGTGATGAAAGATGTCATTGCTGGTGCCCTTTTGCACTGCCTGCACTGCCATGAAGTATAGCAACCATTAGTAACAGGGATTTGAGTGTAATATCTACTTTCACCCAGCAAGGTCAAAAATTTATGGTTCTGACCTTTTCTCCCTTCTCTGATGTTGGAGTGGGCTTGGGTCATGTTCACAAGAAATGACATAAAATCAAATGGAGTTGATGCAGGTTCAGTGTGAAGTGATGCAGAGAAAGAATTCCACCTTTCCTTCATAAAAATGAGTTCAGTACCTTTAATAATGAGGGCCATGAAGTTCCAGGAAATTTACAGAAAAGGTTGTAAGGGTGTTGAGTGTTTCAAAGATGCACACAAGACAAGGTAATTATTCCAAGGGATCTACATTTATTCTTATTCTAAAGTTTCTCAGATGTGTTGCTCAAGGTCTCAAATATTTGTTTCAAGAAAAGCAAGTCTTGTTATGACATAAAGATCTGTGTTAATTAAACCAGCCTGACTTCTAAGTGCTGTGCTCTTAGCAGGCTATAAACCACTTTGATTTTGTTTGGGTTGGTCACTTCACACACGCAAGCTAGAGAGACGCACAAGCCCTCCTGCTGCATTCCCCTGATCGGAGCAAGTTGGCTGCATCAGACTGCTGCCTATGCTGACAAGCCTTGGAGGCTCAATGGACTTCTCAGATTTTTCCCTCATTCTTATTTTTAAGGCCAACCAGATCTGAACTCTTCAGTTGAGTCGCTTTTCAGCAGCAGAGTCCTGTGATGAGCACAGCTGCCGCACAGTCTCCAGCACTCTCCTCTCACCCTGTCACCAGCAGCTCGGCATGCGAGGAGCAGGAGTGCTGCTCACACCAGTGATGGAAGGCAACTGCCCAGCCACGGGGACAGAAGGGTATTTTAGGGACTCTTGGCTCCTCTCTCACTAAGCATGACAGACAGAGTCACAAAGTTCAGCCAAGATCAATCCTACTAGTGCTTATGAGTGGGGATTAGCTCAGCCCATTGCAGACACAGCGGCTCAGTGGGAAACCAGTTTCCAAATAACAAGTTGCTCTGCGGTCTCGTTATCTGGAATGGGCTTTTTCCTTTCCCCCCTCCTTTGGTGAGCCTTTTTGGTTTTTTTTTTGTTTTGTTTAGTTTTGTTTTTTTTTTCTACAAAGAAGGTCAATGCCAGTCCAGCTGCCTCAGACACACACATCACAGCTATGCAGAGGTTCAAACATATATTTTCTGTGAGGCTGTAGTACAGCTGACAATTAATTTTGGTACAGCTTGATTTACTCATAATTTATTTTCTAGCTGTTCTCCACAACAGTGAGACTCCACTTTGACAAGGAAAGATTTATAGCCGTTCTGGACACTCATAAAACACATTTATATGAGAGAGCTGCAGATTTCCTGAAATTTTTTTGTGCTGGTGATTTTTTTTGCTTTGTATCTGTAGATGCTCCCTCTGGCTGCAGAACCACAAGCCAAAGCAAAAGGTGCCTTCCTTGAAAATAGTCTTTCCCAAACTTTCTGCTAAGGATGCATAACTTCATCAATTCCCCAAGTTTTAGATATGAATTTGGGACTTCTGCCAGAAAATATAATGTCTATTTGCATACAGCCTATCCATTTAAATGTGCATACAAACTGTCCTCGCTGTCAGAGACTCCAGCAAGCACTGCTGTTTAACAGTGTCTTTGGAAATACCAAGTCATACGTAAGCTATGAAATAGCTTGTTATTTTTATATAAATATTTCTAACGCATTTGAGCACTAAGCAATTAATACAAACACATTTTGTCTCCTGTTAGCTAAATCCCTTGGTATCCCATGTTCCCTCTGTGGTTCTTGTAGTCTGACACAAGATACAATTTGTACCAGCCTGCCCAGGGCAAGGAAGCAAGAAATAAGTTAAACCTTGCATATCTTTCCTTGCTGCTTGTTACTTCTACAGAGAACTTTCTCCCTGCTGTGCAATTTCATGTCCAAATTTCCTCCACAATACCACAGGATGCTGCAAGAGCTAACTAAAAGAAATGCAGGGATAAACACAAAGAGAGGAGATAAATATGGGTTAGCAAGGATAACAAGACAAACAGGAATAGCTGTTACAACAAGGGTTCTAAGACCACTAGGAAACAATATTATATCCAGTAATGTTCCTTGTCAAATCTAATGGATTATATGTACCTCAGCTTCTCCTTATATAGATACTTCAAATTCACTTTGTAAAACCATGAGACAGATACACTAAACACCTACCCCTGGCCATCTGACCGTCCTTGTTGCAGCTCGTGACCTGCCTTGCATTCCGCTGGGATCCTCTATGTCCATACTGAGCCCTTCCTCTCTGGCCAGGAATGCAGAGGCATGGAAACCTTCCTAACTATGGGGCACAGTCAGCTTTGCAGGTACACCCCCAGGATCGGCTCAGCAGCATATTGTTTTTGTTACTACTGGTGGCCAACATTTTTCCAGGCAGTCTAACTCCTCTGTGAAAACTGCATTTTTAGTGCCACTCAGTTTTCAGAGTGTTGGCTTTATATGGAACAAGTGGACTCCTAGAAACTGTAAGAAACCAGAAGCTTTTAAGTTTTGCCATTCCTAAATTACCACTAGATTGAGCTCCATGCTTCTCTTCCTCCTTGGGCTTAGGGGACACCAAAGCCTGGGACACCATGTGAGGCTTAGTCTGGCATGGGAGCTACACCCCAGTAGTGGAATTAGCCTGTGAGCCACTGCTGTGAAATATACTTACCCCAATGCTTGGCTTTCAGCTAAAGTAAGGATCAATTTTGGTTAGCTTTTTGTGAATTTCTTTTCCAGGTTAAAAAAAAAATCAGTTTTTACATCATTATGTAGTTCTTTGCCTGCCTACTGGATACTACCATTGCAAACCTCGCCACTACAGGATCTACTGGGCATTACCACTCATTTCAGAATGTGACAATGCTCAGAAACACAATATTTAAAGCATGGGTTACCCCACTGAGTATTTGATGATTTTGTTCTGCTTTTTGCTTAGAAATTGCCCTTTGTTTGTGTTTCAACAGAATTATTGTAGTAAGACACGTTACCAAAAAAGGAAAAAAAAAGAGCTTTCATGCCAGTCAAGGGTTCTCTTTAATTTTCTAGCAATGACAGAGTCACAAAATAGGACTATTTCAGAGGCAGGCAGTCTGGAGTTTGATTAATCAGGAATGAACAAAAAATCTACAAGTAATAACTTGCTTTTGTAACAAAGATTAGCTCAAAGCCAGGAAATATTACGTAGCAAACTTCTCCTTGTTTGCATTTCAGAACAGTTGCTAAAATATTGCTTCTCTGTACTTGAAAATAACCAGTGCATGTCTTCCTCTCCTTCCCTCCTCAGCATGGCTTCAACAACAGATCAGCTTCCCTGGCTTAGACCTGAGCTGCCATGCATGTTTGTCAGTGGTTTGTCCCCCTTTAGTTGTTGGACTGGAAAGGAAAGGTGGAAGAGCTGGGAGAAGCCAGCTCCATCCCTCTCTCCCAGCCACCACCAACAGAGCCCCCAGAGCAGACTATTTTCTCATCATTGCATGACTAATACAACCACAGGCACTTGAAGTTCATGGGAATTTTTCCAGCCAGTGTTCAGAGCAACCTTTCTTCTAGGGAGTGTCTTATGACTTATTTTCCATTTTTTTTCCTTTCAGTAAAGAGCTGGCTGATACCATGAGTGCAGCATGACAGGCCCCAAATCTGGCATCAGTGGAAAATGACTCTTCTTGAATCCTTCATATACCTTGAATTTCCCACCAAACAGGCTACATTAATGACAGTGACAGTCCATGCATTTCTGCATTTTCTCAGGCATGTTCTCTAGTTAAGCTTTGCCAAAAATGGCAGAGCTGATCATTTCAGAACAAGAACTCTCAAGACAGACAGAAGCCTTGCTAGGCTGTGCAACACATGCTACAGCGCAGTACCAGCAGCATGTGGTGGCAGCTTACAAGTTTGGAAAGAACCATTTTAACTCTTGTATATGCTGACACTGCATTTTCAGGTTCTCTTCTGGTTAGCCAGGAGCCTGCAAGTCCCTGAGCAGGGTTAACTAGCTCCCTGCTGGCACCCTCATTAGGAACAGCTGAGGCATTGCTGTTTCTTCCATGCCTCTTTTTACATCTGTTTCTATGTTTCTGAGAAGTCTTGCCAAGAACCCCCCAATTTATTTAGCTCTCACATCTGATTTGATTTGAAGTTTCTCAGCCTCTCACTCGGGCCTGGCCAGATCACTGGAGCAGAAGTCACAAGATTTCTTAAAAAGAAAACAGAAAAAAAAAAAGCTGATTAGACAAAACTGCTGAAAATCTTCAAGAATTAATTTACAGACTATATGTGATAGTTTCCCAAAATGGCATCCTTCCAACTGCAGTGTCCCTATCACTCCAGTCAATGATGGGATAGATTAGGCACTGAATTCCTGACAGCTAATTCATTGGAGCATTTATATTTATAAGAAATATTGCAATTTGATAGGCTTTGACCATTCCTTTGAACTTTGGAAGTTCATATTGTCAGGCAAATTTGAACTTTGGTGAACAGCTGGGTGCTGTTCAAGATCTACATGACCCCAGCAATGATACCTTTTATTTATAAATGTGACCCACGTGTGCTTCAACTACATGAGATTGATAAAAATCCTATCCCAACCACAAAAACTGAACGGCAAATTAATTACTAACATTGTCTCAGATGAGTTCTAAATAAAGGACACTGTGGTTGTCTTCAAGGCTGATATTTTAGGTATGAAACTCAGTTTCATGTTGGAGATCCTCCACTCTGTGGGGCCAGACAGGCTGCTGGCACAGAGCCTTGCCAGCCCAGTGGGAATTCAGTTCTGCAAATACCTCTGAATGATGCTACTAGCACCAGCCCACAGCTGATGTCTGCGTGCAGGGAGCATCACTAGCTAGACTGTAAGATAAATATGCCAGTGAGCCTTACAGAAACACTGCAAAGTCTCCACAGGATAGAGTGGCAGTGTGTGGCCACAAACCCAGCTACTGGTTGGTAAAGACATGGGCCAAAATCAGTCTTTATACTTTTGAAATAAGGGAAAATTGTATTTAAGCTTTGAGGCCTAATTCGTGCAGACTTACTTTCTAACTAGCTCCACAACGTCCAGTCCACATTAAGGAAAAAAAAAAAAGGTATTCTGTGAGTGAGGAAAAAATTTTGTGTGTCTGACTCTCCAAGTTTTGCAGAACAACTTAGGAAAATTACAGTCAGTAATTGTTCAGATTGTAAACTGAACCTTTGGTTCAGTTTGTAAGTGGATCCCTGGTATTAAAATACAGATTCAGGACCAAAGTTGCAATAGAAGAGATTGTTTTGTTTGACTTGTTTCCTACAGAGGTCAAAGACGGGTGGTTATTTTTTATACAAATCTAAATGTGTATCGAGTGATGGTTAAAATAGGAAAATACCCCAGGAGTTCTGACTTCTCTGCACAGGTGCAAATGTGCAGTTCAGCTGGACTCATACCGGAGCTATATTAACCTGAGCGCAGGTCAGCAGGTGGCAGCAAGGGCAGAGCGGGGCAGGAGCAGAGACTCGCTAAAGCCCGGACTTGGACCGGGATCTCTGCCCAGGGCTGCTCAAAGCCGGGACAGCCGGGGGCAGGCAGGGCTCCGCTAAATCAGGCCCTTGCGCACCGATTTATTTTA
Organism: Sturnus vulgaris; assembly: GCF_052056855.1. Classification (NCBI taxonomy): domain Eukaryota; kingdom Metazoa; phylum Chordata; class Aves; order Passeriformes; family Sturnidae; genus Sturnus; species Sturnus vulgaris. Next base: position 15,105,979 of record NC_142243.1, read on the forward strand.
GAAAGTCCAGGGCACAGTTACTGGGCAGCCTAAATATAGCTCTACCAAAATGGGAAAACAGGCTGGATTCAGTGGAGCACGATCCACAGCGGCGCTCGCCCCTCGGCAGCCGGGACGCGCTGGAGCTCGGCTGGGCCGGAGGGAATACAGAGCCGAGAACGAGCCGGGAATCCGCTGGGAACAGCAGCAGATACACGAAACAGCCTGCAAAGCAAGCTGGTTCTACCATAGCAATACCGTAAAGACAGGGAAAAAAAAAATCTGTATAGAAAGCAAATGGTAATTACATGTTTCTAGAGCTCCCATTCTCCAAAAACTTACTATGAAGCAAGATGTGGAGGAAATATGATTTTTACTTGTGTAAGCAGTTCTTAGCCAAATGTCTTCTCTTCCCTCCCCCTTCACTACTTCGCTACAAATCCCTTTCCTTACTCCACACAAACAAGGCTGTTGCCATAGAAGTCTTCTTGACTCGGTTAAAAAGCGATTCAAGAGGATCACCCGGTGGCTGAACGGGATTATGCTGAGAGCAAGGCAGGAGAAAGCAGGATCTCTGGTGGCTGGGGCTGGGGGAGAGCCCAGGCTCTCGCCTTACAGCTTGCCAATCTCGGTCTCTGCTTTTGCTCAGAAAGTGAAGCTGAACAGGAAATTATTGTGCTGCACGACACAGAGAAGTACATTATGGAGTATTAGGAAGATTATGTTTATAAAATGTTATTTTTCCACTTTAACAGTTAAAACCCTTGGACTTGTTTTCTTAACATAATTTTCATTTTCTGCAGTTATTTATGCTTTAATGCTCTCCTCCTCCACAGGAGAGGATCCCCTCCTCTGGCACTAATGCATAACCTCCGTGTCTCCACAGCAGCCCTGGGGCTGAGGGAAGGGAAGCAAGTCCTGACACAGGCCAGGCATGTGGGGGAACCATCCCCTTGTGCCTCTCCACTCCTGAACCCACGCCAGAGCAGAGAGCCAGGGGCACACGAGAGGCTTTGTGGACCCAGCACAAGGAGCAGGTGGGTAGGTTTGCAGAGCAAGGGGCTAAGTGGGCCCTTCCTCCAGTGGGTGCAAATGTGCTCTCACCTCCATCTTTCAGAAATGGTCTGTAGCAAAGTGCTGGTATTATAAGAGGCCCTGTGACACTGAGAGTGCAGTTTAAACCAGTTCATCCATTTCCAAGAGTAAGGTTAAAATAAAACACACACTGCTCAGCCCACTGTAAACATTAACAGCCTCATTTGTAGCCTCTCTGATGAGCCTCCTCCAGCCACCCCTGTGCTGCAGCAGTGGTTTGGCATTGCCATTACAGATATGTTCCCTCCCGAGAACATTCCCTGAGTTAAGGGTCGCTCTTTCCTCAGAGAACTTGCACTTCTCACATGATTTACAGAGACAGAAGCTGCCCAGCTCTCGAGGTGCCCCAGCTGTGAGCTTGCCCCACTGCCCTTTGTTGCTGCATGGCACTGGCCCAGACATGTGCCACCAGAAGCCATGTTCCTGCTGCTGCAGGCACTGAGCAGCTCTGGCTGCTCCAGGGTCCCCCTGTGCTAGGCTCATGCTCCCTCACAAGGTCCCAAATGTCCCTTTGCCAAGAGAGTGGCAAGGGACAGGATTCAACATCCTGCCAACAGAGAAACCAGTGGGGTCTGCCAAAGGGAGAAGGGAAGGATGATGTGTCTGTTGGGGTGGATGGGATATGTGGAGAAGGCAGAGGACAGCCACATCCTCACCAGCTCTACTGGGTGCTGGCAACTGGCTGCTGAGCTCCTGCTGTGGGGCCTGGGGTCTGACTTCTGACCCTGCCCTAGCCACAGGAGCCAAGGTCCTGGATTACCCTAAGAGGAACAGGATGAAGCCCACCTCTTGATGAGCTGTTGGTTGATTAGGCTGCTGTACCCTGGGTGGGACAGAGATGGAGCATCTGGCTTTGAAGGATGTGACACAAGGCACACAGGAAGGTTGCACGGGGGTGGGTACTGGCTTCCCCTAGCCCAGGGGCTTCATTGATAGCTTCAATATTTAGTTGACACATTTTTGTGTTATTTTAAAACGCACCCTGAAGTTCGACACAAACCACTGTCACAGGCCTGAAGCTGAAAGACAAGACAGGGCTCATGGTGTATCCTCTGTGCATGTGGATCTAATTATCAGGGAGGCATTAACAAAATAATCTTTGCCAAGGCTTGTAGAACACCCAAGACATCATCTGAGAGAACTATCTGACATTTTTAGAGTGTTAAGGCTATGGACTTTTCATATTTTTTTAGGGCTAAACATGTGGAATGCATACAGTATATTTCTCCAACCTAATTAGCATTTTCATTGGCTAAACTGTGCCTGGCCCTAATAGTTCTAAGAGACCCACTGACTCCACACTCCAGGAGGGCCCCAAGAAAAACAGATACACAAAGACAATGCAATTATGCAGGATTTTAAGCAGCTTCCACTTAACCAGTGAGTGGTGTAATACTAGTCTAAAAGCTTCAACCAGCCTTTGAAGTAGAATTTGACTGCTGAAAAAGAAAGACAGAGAGAGGAAGAGGGAGAAGAAAAAGCCCAGAACAGACTGTACAGACTGGAACTGCATTAAAAACTGCTGATCAAACATTAGTTGAGTACCATGATTTGAACTGAAGGAGAGCTGAACCTCTGTTTCAAAGCTGTTTCCTTCCCAGATGCAAACTCAAAAGATCACCTATCTGCTTGGTATTTAATTTGCAATATTGATGTGCCAAGCTGCTCCCACACAGAGTAAATCAAGGAGCAAGGAGCCGAAGATAACTGCCAGCCCATATGGGCAGTGACCTGCTTCATTTATTTATTACCCAAGGAAATGTGTCCATTTTGCAAACAGAAATGGCATTTTCCTTGCTTGGTGGCACTAAGCATCTTATTACAGCCAGACTGTCAGGATGACAGTTCCCAGCCCCCCATGGCTCTAACTCAGTGAAAGCCAGACTGATGCAGATGTGGGCACTCATATCTCTTTAAAGAACAGAACATACTGCAGTGATACCAGAAGGTCTTAGGTGCTATTTATCTGTGAAACAATGTGTCTGAAAGGGAAAAGAAAAGAATTTTGACATGCTGCCCATGCCAAATGTGAAGTGGTTTGCTGCCTTCTGGAAGCAAGCAGGGTAACCCTGAGGAGGTGCACCTTCCCAGGCCTGCTGAGATGCAGCTGGGCTGTCAAATCCAGCCTTTGCCTCTGTTAAGACAGGCCAGAAGCTCAAGAAATGAAAAGAGGGAGATACCTGTTCCATCACCCACAGCAGCACTTCCCCACTAGCAGCTGTTGAACAGCTAATAAAAAAAAGCAAGTACAGACTGGTCTAACACTTGAAATACACTGTTACCCTTGTGTGTCACTGTCATCCATCCTTGCATGCTCCAATGCCTGCAATCTTATTTTCATGTAAGGCACTGGAAAAATTATTGCTTGTGAAGCTGAGCAGGGTATCATGTGATGAGGTAGCCCTATAGTGCAGCCCTTCTTGGGCCAGAAGCTTTGCACTGGATTTCAAAATACTCAGGACTGAGATTTTTGGGCTCTGCTCTGTCTGAACTCATCTTGATCTGCCTGCAGATCAAGATCAGTTTTGTTTTACTTTGTTTTGCTTTATTTAGATGCGGCAGTAAGTTCTTGAAGTGACCGTGTGTGCAAAGTTAGTTGGTTTTATTTTTGCACATCTTTGCATGCTATGGCCATAGTTTTATAGAGACTGTACTTATTCTAGGCAGAATAAGCTAATTTCGATCAATACAATAATGCAGTGTAGGGGTGGACAAGTCGGCCACAACATCTATGGAGAAGTGGACAAACAGGATGCAGCACAGAAGAGCACAGGCATGGGATGGCAGAGATGTGGCACAGGCAGGCACTGGTGATCCCACAGCTATAAATTTCTCTCCCGTCAATAAAATTCAAGTAGAGTTAGTTCAATGAAGTGTGGAACTGGACAAAAGTGGTTTTAGAGTAAAATATGAAAAAAAACAGTACTAAATGTATGTAAAAGGCACTACATATAGTAAATTCCAGAGCAACATGGAGCTGCAGACCAGTGCAGAAAGAGAAAGGTGTGTAAAAATCTAGTTAGAGAACTTATGAAAACTACTCCAAGTGGATCCTAGATCAATAAAGGAAACACCAACCTGAACATCAACCTGAACATCATGATCCTCCTTGCAAAGCATTCTGGATGTCCCTGACTCACTGCAATGCCCCAGCCCTACCAGACTGAGACCACTCACCTCAGGGCATGGAGGAGCAGCCTGACACCAGGAAAAGGGGTAGAAACCAGGTGTGTGTGAAAGAATTTTAACTGCACTGTTATCCTTTCTCTGCAACAAGACTAGACTAGCAGTGATTTTCAAATTAATGTTAAGGTTTCCAATAGTACATGGTGAGTTTCTCCTTCACCTGCAAACAAGATTTTTAACATAAGAATTTCTGGAATTAATTAAATGCGGTAAAATTAAAATGATAGGGAGGCCATGGATGGCGAATGATCTCTGACCTTCTGTGGGTTTTCCCTGGCTGTCAAAATTCCCATGACTGAGATGTGCTATGGGGTGACTTCTGGAGGTCAGATCAGGCATGGCTGGGAGCTGCACAGCACAGCATGTTCCTGGGAGGGGGAGAACTATTTCAGCTGAGAGTGGCAAGCTTTCACCCACCATGAGGAAATCACTGCCTTTCCCAGGAAAGGGAACATGAATTTCCTCAGATCCCACAGAGGAAACAAAACTCCTGGGATAGATAAACTGCAACACACATTATTAGTGTTAAAATACTGAAGACCAGGCCAGGAAATGCTATAGCCAAATTGATTTGGAAGGGCTAAGCTGGATTCGTGAGAGGGAGGCCAGCAGAGAAGGGTATGTGTACAATTTGTAGCTTAATCCAGGCTGCAGTGATATGAAGACAATAGCTGTCAAACCCTTTGTGGATTCATAGAAAACATTTAACATGATTTAACAGGACTTTTTGAATCAAGTGATTTTGAAGTTTGTTTTTCACAAGACCTTTACTGATAGTGTTTTCTTTATGGACCTTCCCATGTCAAATTGTTGCCAAAACTCAGCAGGATGCAATTTCTTCCTCATGCTCCCTGGGAAGTGAAAACCACTGCAGTTCTGTGGTGCTAATCTAATATTAGCAGGTATCTAGTCTTTAACAGTCTTCAAACAAGTCCCTTCCCTGCACCGCCCCCCCCCCCCCCCCCAAACGAGGAGAGAGGTATTTGCAGTTTCCGAGTTAAGGCACTTAGGAAACAGCAAGTGCAAAAACCCAGAGGTTGGGAGATGCCGAGGCCATTTATCATGCAAAATGCATTGCATAGAGCTCTGACTACAAATTCTGTAATCATAACTTTTACGAACTCCAGGAGCTGCAGTGTGCTTTTAAAGCCTAGTTTTTAGATAGACATACCTGGATGCCAGATCCAATTAGCCTAACCAGCTCAGTGGAATTATACAAAACCAGCTTCAATAGAAGCACACATCTGTGGCAACTCTTCAAATGTGCAAACATTTTTGAAGGCCATTGCCAGTTTTTCAATATCACAATTTTTAGTCTAATGCTCGGACCTATTCCACCTGCTTTACAGATACACAGAAACTTTGGTCTTTGCTTCAAAGACTTTATTTTCTGTACATATGGATCTCATGCAGGCAAGTCTGATGTTAGAATTAATAGTCTACTAATCATGTTAGCTTTTACTTTTCAGCATATGCTGATGCCATATTTCTACAGCCAAGTTATCCATAACATGATGGATAATTTTGTCTGCTTCTAGTTTTCAAGTAATACTGGGAAAGTTTTAGATTTAATCAAAAGAACCTGACATTATTCTATGGTTTTGTTCCTGGCATTGCTTTCGTGGTTCAAAAACATTCCCAGTTCCCAGCTTTCTCTTAATAGAGATTGGTTTGGGTTTGGGTGTACCCAAAGTTTCCAGTCTCCATCATTACATGTCAGCCTCACTCAAGGGATGGACTGGTTTCCCATTACTTGCTGCAGAGCCTGAACCTTGGGTGCCAGCCCAGCACCAGGCAGCAAACTGCTGCCTTGGACAGAGGCTATTGGGGAGGAGAGAGGAAGAGGGAATATCCCTCATTGAGTCTTTCTGGGAAGCAAATTAACTGTAGAGTCCACTGCACTGCTGAATCGCCCTCCCAAAGCAGCTGTGTCAAGGAGAGCAGGCACAGTGGCTCACCCATGCTGGAGACAGAGGAGCTGGCAGGTGCTGCATCCCATAGCACTGTCATGGTCCTTGTGTAAGTTGGACTGTGTGCTGTCAAAGGAAAGTGCTGCAGAATGGTTTGTGGTGCTATGTTCTCCCTCCCATCCTGGCAATGTAAGTCACAGAGCAGGGGGAGTTCATTAAGTTCCATGTTTGTTGATCCAAGCAGGACAGAATCAACTAAGACTGATTTTATTTGGCTGGAAAGGGCTGAACAGCAGCTAATATTAAACACCTCTCATGTGAAGCAGGACATCGGTACTGAAAGAATTATAATTTAATGTGAACAGTAATAAAGCATTAATGAATAATACATTCTAAATTATTACCTAGATATTGGCTGGCTGGAGTTCCAACCTTAGCCCATATTTCTCTGGCAGTATTTAACCTTGTCACTAATTTAGAGAATTAGAGGCACTTGAAATCCTAGCTGGAGGGGAAATATGGGTAGACTTCAAATACAATTCTTGTCCCATTCACTCACTGTTTTTCTTTAGCTTGTATAAAGGAGAGTAACAGATAAAATGAAGTCTGTGAATGAAGTCCATAAAATTTAGTCTACACTGAGTCTTATGGCCTCTCCACACATTGAGATGGGCCTTCCACTAGCCCAGGCCATGCTGTGCCCATAGAAGCTCGTCAGAAGTGCAGGAGCTGTTTTCCTGGGATGCTGCAAATACCTGCAGCAGCATTTCTGCACTTCATTGTGTCCAATGCAGCAGAGAGCAAATTCAGCCCATCTCCTTTTAACTGTGAGAGTTTAGATTGGGATTCATATAGAAATTATCCAAATAGCCAGAATATTCCTGGCAATAGATGGAGGAGGCAGATAATTCTGTAACACATGGGCATATAAAGGGACACACTTCCCTTTTCCTGTTGTCAGCACAAGTAGTTGTATCTATTTCCAACACCCCATGCCCTTTGCAGGTACCTCCTGCACAGCTGCTTCTTGCACCACTGCATCTCTAACAAGCTTTAGTAACACAAGGTACATCTCCAGATATTTCTGAATGGAGGTGTGGATTTACAGTGTCAGTGTAGCTGCAAGTGGCAACTTTTTCCTCTTGCCTTGGAGCAAATTTCCCTTTTTGGTTAGGGGACTTTTCATTTACTATAGGCTGTGAATGGGATCTTGCTGTGGAAAACATGATGTGATGTACATGCGTGTCCCCACAGCCGCTTGTTTGTATAGCTGTACCTTTAGAAATAAGAGCTACAACCCGAGTAGGGTTTGAAAAGAGTCCTGCTGCTGCCCAAACAATGCTTTCAAAGGACTTTCAAACAGTGTGTCATGAGGGATTTGTAATTTGTTTTGCCATACAAACCGCTGTGACACCCGTTTCAGCCTGGGTCTGAAGCAGAGCTTGTGGTTAAAAACACTGTGCAGCTGTAATACAATAACAAAGCAATTCCTCTGACTAAAACTGGCCACAGTCCTAGGGTCTTTTCTCTTGCTTTCTCAGCCACACCCTTCCCTGCAATCTCCTTCTGGGTTATGCAGCTGACCCCAAGTCCATGGGGTTAGTCTATACCAGCAAAATGATTTTCCAGACCAGAACATGTACAGTTTGATATCTAGATAAGAAGTGACTCATTTTTGACTCATGAGTAATGACTGACCTTACTAATGTGCCCCCAGCTGGTTTTCAGAAATTGAACTATCAGGGGAAATACTCATCCTTAAATTCCCAAGTGCCATAGATACCACATGGCTGTCACCAGAATGACAAATGTGCACCCACACATCCCTCCTCTGCCACACCCCAAAATGCTGTGGCCCTTCAGAAGCTGAAACATCTACAGCCTTTCTTCTGAGCTTGGGTACACACACAGGTGACAATTGTTACCTTTCTTCCAGCAGCTGTACACACAGTTCCTGCACGGCCACCCCTCCTGTGCCAAGCAACGCTTGGCAGGACTGTGCATTAATTCAGGATTGGGATAGGGTTAAGCAGAACAGACATTTTGTGTAGGATGTATTCTGTTTTCATGGCAATACTTTGAAAGCAAGGGAACTCATGAGAATACGTATTTGCTGCAACCCAAATTCCCTCTTTTTTTGTTTTTATAAGAAAACCACGAAGTCTGCAGCTAAATATTCCCCAAATATTTTGAAATTTCCCCCAAACTGAAACTGCTGTATAAGTCAGGCACTTTCACAGAAACAAAAGCAATAACAAAGTTGGATCGTTAAGATTGTGCAGAAGTCCAGTTTCAATAAATTAGTTGGAAATGTTCATACTTTCAGTATCTTTTCCTCCTTACCAGTAGGAATGAACCATATAACTTAAGGAAAGAAGATGGAACAACACATAGTACAACATGGAAAAACTTTAGTAGTTCTCCTCACTGCTCAGAGATCTCCCTTTAGCAAACTTGCAGTCTACCTTGCAGTCCACAAGAGTGCCTATGTGCTGCAGTAGCTCTACTAGACCAGCATCCACTTCAAGTGATGAAAATCCACAGGAACAGGTGTCTCTTGGCCAAGCATTCCAGTAAGTAAAATTTATTGTTTTAATATTCCCTTCTCCCATTTCTCAACCAAGAGATCTTCCATCACTAAATCAACATGACCCAGACTGATGCAGGAAGACAGAAAACAGGAACAGTGCAGACTTTCAAATATTAAAATGGAGTCAAAAAGGTCCTCTGCAACACTGAGTTTTACTGCAGTACCAAGATGACTTAAGAGAGCTACTCTAGGAGGCCAACAGAAGAAGGAGGTAGCAAGAAAAGCTCGCTACTGGTACCAATATGATAAGAACGGGTGAAAATCATCCTAGAGCTGAGACAATCTGGTCCCTCCACCTCAGTGCCTTTATCATCACAGATGGTCACAGATGAGGATAGGAGGGTTTGAGGGTGAGCATTTGCTTTGTGTTTTGCCACTTTCTCTGTTCCCAAGGCCAGAAGGATAAGAGCATCACCTATCACGTGTCAGTCCACTGGCAATTTCTCAGTGCTAAAGAAGAAACTGGGCTTGGCAATGCCCTGTCTTATGAACATACTTCCCAAGGGAGAGGATAGAAACAGCAGCTTCATTCTTTCCACATCACCTGTCCATGTTGGAGCCACTAGAGCTACCTCTACCTGTAAGTGGCCCATCCAGCTCCTGCAGAATACCTGAAAGTGCTTTATTTCCTGGTAATGCTGAAGGAGAGTAGTGTCTTATGGTATGCAGTGCACAGAAACAGGGTAAAAAAAAAAAAAAAAAAAAAAGATCCAGAGGGTTTACAACGTAATTAAAGGGTTTAATTGTTTACATACACTGTAAAACTGAAAATCCAGGCTAGGTGCATTTGAAAACAAAGCAAACCGGATAAATGTGAGCTGTTTCACACTAGACTATGGGTGTATTTATCTGGAAGACTGAACAAATAAATTCATGGGTTTTTTGTTATAATGTAAATACTCCCAAGAACACTGGAAATCCCAGCAAAGTCATCTGGATGGGGATATAATGCAGTGCAGATGTGAAAGTGCTTGAAGGGAAAGAGGAACCCTCCAAGCCTTTCCCAAGACTCTCCTAACACCCTTATGACAGTGATCTGCCTCAGTGTTGTTGTTGGCATGGCTACTCAGCAGCCGTCACATCCCAGATTCATAATTGAAGCTACAGGCCCAATTCATTAAAAGAAGATTTACTGGTGTTAGGAGGGTTTTGCCATAGATCTTGTTTTCATAAATGGGGCTCTATAGTGCATGTGATTTACAGAGGAAAGAAAAATCTGAATTATGGGGAGAAGTGCATGTGAGCAAGGTTCTTGGAGTGAGAATAGTTTAGTATGGAAATGTGACACAGATCTGGAGGAGAAGGAATCCGATCTTCCCTCTTACCTGCTGACATCCCAGGAGATGTCTCAGCAAGATGAAACCACACTGGGATTGCTGTGGTCCTGTGTACACCACTCTGCTCCTTCTAATCTTTTGTGTGCTCCAGCAGCTCTAGGGGACCTGGCAAGGAATGAGGGAGTCCCAGCTCCCACTGCTCACTGGCTCCCCAGTGTAGCTCTCCTGTCTCAGAGAACCATGTAGCTGATTGCTGAGGCCCTGTAGACATCTTTTACACTTGGAGTGACTTTCCAGCCAGACTTGCAGGTATAGCCCAGCAGGATTAGCAAGGGGAGCTGCAGCTCAGGTGCAAGCAGCTGTGGGAGGTACAGTGCAAGAGACGTGTGTGACAGCTGGTATGGCGTAATAAATAATAATGGCAATAATAAATAATGCCATTATGAATAATAGTAGTGAGCAGGAACCTGTTCAGTGTGAGCAGTGGAGACCTGAGCATGTCTCATCCTAAATGGGTGTCTAAAACAACAGGCTCTCCAATAACCCCCATCTTTCCATTGCCTACCAAGGCAGCCAGGGTGCTGATTGGACCCAGTTGAGGTGAAGTCCCTCCACAGGTCCTGATTCAAGCTTAATTGCAACCTTCAAGTTTCAGCTACCCATGAGGCAGAATACAAACAGCACAGCTATGTACAGTGCTGTCTGTATGGGCAGAGCAACACAACGACTGGATGCAGATGGAGAAATCTGGAGGACAGACCAAAACTCTTCTAGTCCCCTTCCCTCTTCCCTCTCCCCTAAAACCAGTTTATGCCTATTAGCCTTTATGTCTAGAGTGCAAAAAAATTGAGTAAAACTTCCTGTCCTCTCACTGAACCCATTATATTTCTTATTAAAAGACAAGTAAACTATTTTATCAAAAAAAAAGGGGGAAGTTTTTAAATTTTTATGAGATTTTTCTCTCAAAATTCATAAAAGGCTCTAGTGTGATTAACAAAGTCAATGAGTAATGTACAGCTTAGTATCAGACATGTTGGAGCTGGTCAAAATCCATGACAGCCAGGAGTTAACAGACCATAGAAGTGAACAAGGGAAACGGTTACTTGTTTTGATTATGATGTGATGTTGTAAGTATTTTGCTCTTGCAGATCTGATATGCTGCAGTGACCTACATGTGACACACAGCTCTTCCAGAGGGTGTCCTGTATACAAACGAGCAATTTCCCTGGCCAGATCTTGTATGTACAACTGATTTTCTGGAAACATTCTTTCACATCTTTACTTAGGGATATCATATAGGCCAAAAAAGTTTATTGGCTTTTTAATAAAAAGGAAGTGTGAAGTGAAGCATTTACTGCCTTTAAGTTGTTCATAGCTGTCCAGCAATCAGGAACTGTTTTCCAGAGGCCCTGCAGGTGTCTGAGTGCACATTGAATTTGACACCATCTATTGCTTATGCTAAGCAGTAGATTTTTAATGAACATTTGGTAACATTCACAGAAAAGGGAAATTTTGGACTTGGAAATTTTGGAAGTGATCTTGCACAAAACCTGAAGCTAAATTCTACTTGCCCAGTGGGAGAACAAGGTGCAAAACCACCCTTATGAGTCATGAATTCATTCAAATCATTCAGTGTCTAAATAGTGCATATTAGATATAGGTCGATCTTAAATTCTTAAATTCTTAAATTCTTAAATTGCTTTTGACCAGGGAGTTATCCAATGAGTAATTTTGATTAAGCAAAAATGTTGTAAAAAGTCATAACTTCCTTGTGGTCAATACACAAAAAATCTCAAAAAACCAAAACAAAAAAATTAAACCATCCAAATATTATCTTTATTCCAAAAAGTTTATTCTGTTCTAATCACATGGCAACATTCAAATATGGCTAGTTAAGCCCCATTGGCAAGCCATCAGCAATAGAACACCAGGAAAATCAGCCTTGATGCTTCAAATCCATGTTTTTAATTTGCAAACCAAGAACTGTGTAGTAGAGGGGAAGAACCTGGATTTCAAATGCAAGCTGTCTGACAACAAGCAGTTCCCTTGGACAAACTCCACAGCAGTTGTTCCTGGGATCTGATGACTGAAAACTAGTGTTAGATCAATCATATTTCATAAACCAGTTTTAGGGCTGGGCTTTTTCTGTCTTGGAACAGTAAAACTAGAAAGATATTAAGAAGCCTGCGTAATAATTAGCATTCCAGCCTGTAGGAGTCATATTATGGCACATAAAACTTCGATTAGATGAACAATCCAAAGGTTGCCAAGATAAGATTTCAAAAGCCAGGCAATACCAGAAATAAGGTAATTATGCTCAGTTTCAGAACTCTGAATGGGGGAGTCATCACTGTCCTCCACAGAAAATACACAGTCTGTGTAATTAATATCTCCATGAATGAAGATCCCATCTGTACTCACCAATATAAATCAAGACAGCTGGAGCTTGCCAGAAAATTGATTTTTCTGTTTGACCCTGATTTTTTAGAATTTTTAAGCCTGGCACCTCATCTGCCTGAAGTGGTACCACCCACCTCTTCAAAGAATGCTTGAATGAAGTGCTCTGCATCACCTGGGACAGAGGGACAGGGACTGTACTGTCCTTTCTATTCTTGTCCTTCCTGGCTGCAATATGTGCTTTCCTTCTCTTTGTGCTCAGAGAAGACAGACTCTGTGAGGTTCTAAAATCACAGCCTAAATATACCTTGAAAACTGCTCTGGTCTTTCATTCTTTTTCTCCATGCTCTGCACTATAGTCAGTTCTTTTGCCACATTGCAAGCCCTTTCCAAAGAATGGAAGAATGGCAGTCATCCTACTGCCCATACAAGAAAGACCACTCAAGAATTTCAGGCCATGGAAAAACCAGCATTTTTTCATCCTTAACTTGGATCTTGAAAGTAGCTTAAGCTGGATGTCATGGAAAATCTCCTGCTGAAACATATTTAAAAGTTTGTCAAAATCACAAACAGAAAGACTGGGGATTTATAAAAGAGAAAACTCTTCAACCCAGATAATGAGTAGACTTGCTATATCTCTCCAAAATAGTACTTTATGTAAGATCTAAAAGCATTTCTCCACATAGAGTTCAAAGCTAATAAGCTAAGGACTGGTGCATTTTATAGATGTAGAAGGACGGCAGTGAATGCTCCACATCTTCCTCTAGACATTCACTGAGATTAGACTGACACCAAGAGTTGTGCTGAACTAAATCCACAGCCAAAAAGTGATAGTGTCTCTTGCTTAATATGAGTAGCAAGTCTCTTCAGACTGAATTGCTAGATTTCTGTTCTACACTAATGATCTGTAGGACTAATTCACAGACCATAACTGATCACTTATTAGATCAAGGCAAAACCAAATACTCATATAAATCACTTTCTTTCTTCCTACAGATGGCTTCTTCAAAATGTTACTGTTCATTTGTAGAAAGCCCTGTTTGGAAGAGAAAGAAAAGCATTACTTTGACACTATCTGTATGAGCATTGCCTCTCTTTACCTATTTTTCTGAGGGCTAAAATGTGGGAACTGAAACAGGAATTCCAAAAAGTTTCTGATTTAGATACCTAATGTAAGCTTTGCTTGAATATTTATCATCCCAAATATATTTCAGGTTTTTGGCTTTTTGCTCTTGTCTATTCTTTTGAATTTACTTTTTACTGATACATGTTTTCCCTAAAGCCTCTTGTACTACAGGAAAGAAGAGCCCCCCAAAGCTGGTTTGTGTAGATTTTTAAAACTGACTTACATGTTAAGCAACAGATACAGATGCAATAAAGAGCACTAGGCTTCTGATCTTAGAAAAAAAAAAGTATCTGAGTCTCAAGAACACTCATTTTATGCAAATAAAACTGTGCAGAAAAACAATGTAAGAAAAATCTATGCCCTTTAGAGACCCGAGAAAGCTGCTGGTGTGGCCCTGCAGGAAGCAGCCTGCAGGTGCTGGGAACTAGCCAGAGGGTCAGATTTGCAGCTGCTGGACTCAGACCTGGCCTGGGAGCAAGATGTGCTTGAGGAAGCAGTAGTTGTCCCTGAAGAGGTTTCACCCCTTTCTGGCTCCAAGCAGAAGGGAGCTACTTGGCTCTTTCCATCACATGCAGATTTCTATGTCGGGATTTGTGTTTTTCTTGTAAAAAAAAGGACTTAATTTGAGAAATATTTATTTAGAGGTTGTGTCTGGCAGGCATTTCCCTTTAGGGCAGCCTGTCCTCTGATTTTGGTCAGTTCAGTAAAAAAAGTCAGAAAAATGCTTCTGGAGACCTGCAGAGGAGAGACTGATACATTGCTCATTTGAAACAAGTGTAGTTTCTTTTTGTAGGACTTGTACTTCTTTTTTTTTTCTTTTTTTTTTTTTTTATTATTTTTCCCTGCTACTGTGACTGTGGATTTTCTCCCTTTTCAATATCTTTCATATGGATATCCTACCTTATCAAAGGCAGTATTAGAAGCTGAGAGGCGAAGGGCAGACAAAAGAAGTGCAGCTGCCATGTGTTTCTTTCCACTCTGGATTGCTTGCCCTTCACCTCCTTAATCTGTAACTCCAAAGGGATCAGCACAGGTAAAAAATGTTATGCCATGCTTTGTGACTTGCTGTATGAAGTCCAAGGACTGTGTAACAAGCCAAGGCTGACACAGTGCAGACAATGTGATGGCACTGCCTGCCTTTAGTATCACTACAGAGAAGGAGGTGGAGCAAGGCATTTGCATATCTCCGAAGAAGATGGGTAGACAGCTGGAAAAACAAACATTTTAAGAAAACCAGATGAGAAACAACAGAGAGCACAGTCATAAATAGGTAGTGCTAGTACAACATTTTCCTACCTTCTGATCTCAAAATGCTTCACCACTTTCTAAGATGGGAAGCACACAAAACCCATTGCCATGTTCACCAAATGTGTTCACATCAGAATAAGGGTGAAAAATTACCTCCATTTCTTTGTCCCAACTCATCTTGTGACATGTTTCAATATAAATGTCCCTGTCCCCATAACCGAGATTCACTGAGTTCAAAGGTTAGAGAAAATCTAAGTTAGACTTGGAATTGAGATGGATTTCAGGAAAAAATGGTGTTGATTTGGAAACAACTCTTTCAAACTTTGAGAAAAACTGTGTAAGTGATGGGTGAGTTTAATGAGCAGATGAACAATTAATTATTCCATTCAGTGGGTGTTCCCAGTCACCCTGGAACCCAGCTCCCCATGAAAGAAATGCCAAGACACAGCTTTCCTCATCCAGCATGAAGCTAACATGCCTAATCTCTTCCCAATCATACTTTAGCCACCTCCACCCAATCAACAATGACGATCAAAGCCAACCTCCACAGGCTTTTTAGTCCTCAAGCTATTTTCCATACAAGTGTGAAATGTCAAATTTGCCTATGCTGGGTCTGAAATCACAGGATTGGGATGGGACAATTCAGTTGTGGTATCAAAGTTAAATGGGATTCTGAGCTACATGTTTGGGACTGGGATGGTTGGCATGAAAAGAGCTATGGAGCTCTGGCTGCTAGAGTTTGGAACACGGTAAGAAACTGTGCTTAATGCAATTTTGAAGAGTATCTTATTGCTCTGCTTCCATGAAAACCATAATTGGAATAAACCCCATGTCTTTTGAAATATTCATTAAAAATAGAAGATTGTTCCTTGCCAGAAGAGTCCAGTAGCCTGAAGTATCTAAGTCCAACCTCATAATTTGGGTTTGTACCAGACAGAGAAGAGCATGGCTTTCATGCATTTACATTTATTCTTTTTTATTAAAATTTCAGGGAATGTCTCTGTCTTTCCATCTAGAAGAATCGAATTCTGTATTTAAAATTTGATATTCAGTAAGACTAGGAGAAAGTGTGTATAGGCTATTAGTTGCTGTAGACTGATGACTGATTACTGGCATTCCAGTTTAAAAAGAGGAAAGAATAAAAACACAGGGTTTTGGCCAGAGTGCAAGGTGTAAATGAGATCAAGCTAGGCATGACACCGAGGGCAGGGAGGGATGGCTATGGGAAGGATGGCAAATAAGATGCTCTTAAGGGGTTTACTGAAAAGTCAAATGTTGGTGATGCTGTTTTGGCCGAAGTGAGAGTAGATGTGTTTAGTTCAGAACCATGAGCACACGTCAGTGAAGCACACACAAAAGTTTTCAAGCTGATGAATGTGGTGACACTGCTGAGTAATTTCGTGCATATTGTGATCACTTCCTAATCCTGGGAAATCCTCTTACAGTGAAGTTGCAGGTCCCTCTGCCTTTGGGGAATCTGCTGAAGCACAACCCATGTGTCTCAGGGATGCTGAGAGGATAATTTGGTTGATGGCAGTAGATGGATTGGCCACCTAGAAGCACAACAAGGCGCTGTAATGGGTGCCTGCAGACCTGACAGAGCTGCTGCAGTCAGGTACATCATCCCAGGTAGGCCTACCCTAAGGAGGGTTTAAATGGAAGTGATTCAGGACAGGCACAATTGGCACACGGTGTGGCTCTTGGGGTGGTCTTATGCAAGGCCAGGAGATGGACTTCAGTGATTCTTGTGAGTCCCTTACAACTCAGGGTATTCTACGATTCTGACACATGCCTCCCAGGTAAATCCAAGGAAGTGTGAGCTCTATTGAAAAGTTTCTGGATTTTTTTGTCCCCATCCAGGTCTGTCAAACAATGCTTCTAAGAGTATGGCACAGCCAGACCAACAAGCCAACACACACACCTGGCCTCCCTACCCTCACCTCACCAGCTTTTTCTGCCCCTTGTCCGGGCTCCAGTCCAACAGGACTTGGACCCAGCAGCTCCTACGTATCCCACCTGCCTGCCACCCTTCCCACGCTATCTCTGAACGCTAAGCTTTCCTGCCTCAGCCTGTTTCCGTGCCAGCTGTCCCCGCAGCCCGTGTCCCCGCGGTGAGCGGGTCCGGCCGGGCACGGCTCGGCCTCTCCCCGCCGCTCCCTGAGGGCCGCGGGCAGGGCCCCGGCGCCAATTCCCGGCCGGCAGGTGGCGCTGCTGCGCCGGGCCCGCCGCCGGGCTGAGGGGCGCCGGCCTTTAGCTCGGTAGAGAACGCCAATATGAACAAAACAACAGCGAAGTAAGTTTCCACTGACGAACAATCTTATGCGGAAAAGAAACAAACAGGTAGCCAGGCCCGGTGGCAGCTGTCCCCCACAGGAGCGGACAGCACCGCCGGGTGCGGGAAACAAGGGCTTTTCCCAGCGGGTCGTGGCTTAGGGTCCGGACACACCTGGGGAGGGGTCGGGGCAGCGGCGCATGACAGAGATGAGACGAAGTTAAGACAGACACACATCACAGCCGTGACTTTGTCACTGCTAAAGTGAGGAGGGTGAAAGGTCCCTGAGGAGGACATGGGGAAGGAGATGCGCTGTTCCTGCTGAAGAGCCCCGTGGCCCCCGGCTGTGCTCAGTGCCCAGGGGACACGCCAGCCAGCAGCCACACTCGAGTGGGTTTGTGGCTGTTGGCAGACCCGAGCTCAGCTCCAGCCATCCCAAACAAGATGCTCTCCTGAAAGCACTTTTTTCCCCCCCTTTTTTTTACTGCCCTGCCTGCACATAATTGAGGTTTTTTACTCCCATCTCAGCTCGATCTCTTTGCATCTCCACCCCACAGCTATTATGAACTTCTTCAGTTATTTATATGGTTCAAATATACCGACACTGCCTAAAAAAATCCTCAGGGCAGAGTTTTAGGAAATTGGTCAGAAATCTTAGAAACTGAGTCATTTGGTTGAACTTTGCTTTTTTTCCCCTCCAGCTGCCTGCTGTGTGTTTGTCAGATAGGGACTGAACTGAGAAAGGGTCCTGGAGTTCAAACGCCTTCCCTGCTGCAGCGAGGTGGAGCATGGCACAGGATGCAGCTTATCACAGATAACAGCTGTGTGTTTCAGGGGTCTCCGCTTCCCTCTCCCATGCTGTTTGCTCGGCTCCCTGCCTCTCCCGTGCACGCTGTGTGAGAGGCTGGGGTAGGGGATGGATTTCAGACCCATTAAGAGCTCTCCAGCCAGCTAAAGTCAGTGTCATGGGGCACATCCTGCTGATTCAGCAGCAGAGGGCAGTTCCTATCTCAGGGAGAGGGAGAATAAAAAATAAATAAATCTGTTTTGCCTTAGGAGCCATGAGTTGCACCTTTCAACCCTGTCTGGGTGAAATGTGGACTTACATTACAAAACTATATTGTTTTACTTGCATAGCTAAAGCAGTGTAATTTCTAAGCCATTAACAAAACCGTACAGATATAAATGCAATCCCCAACATTTACCAACCACTTAACTTTAGCTAGAATAGACACTGCATAGGGCTGTGACCCACACCAGAATTCAGTGGTTTGAAAGGTGGGGAAATATTCAGGTACTCAGATCAAAACCATTAATAACTGCTTTTGAGGTATGGGGAAAAGGAAGTTTGCAAAGACCATTTCGGAAGGTTTGG
The DNA here is from genome assembly GCF_052056855.1 of Sturnus vulgaris. Lineage (NCBI taxonomy): Eukaryota > Metazoa > Chordata > Aves > Passeriformes > Sturnidae > Sturnus > Sturnus vulgaris. The sequence continues at coordinate 15,124,434 of NC_142243.1, forward strand.
AGTCAATCCACCACTTTTTCTTTATTTCCACTCCTCCCAAATACTCTTTCTAAATCTTACCAAAAACATTATCCCAGGATTATTAAAACACCAGTGACATAGCAATAATATTTTGATATTAAAACTGCTGTAAAAGGCACAATGTTCTCAATGAATATCCTCTTACTGCATGACTTGACAAAATTCCTGAATTTTGTTTTTAACTTCTCCGGGAGAATAAAGGATGATTTTTACTTAAGGAATGTTTCCGTTTAAAATCTGTCCCAGGAATGGTGGCCTCTGTTTGACTGTCCTGACTCACCTCCCTGCTGTGTGTGTTACTCCTGGGGGCAGGGAAAAGGGCTCTGTATTTTTGGCACGGTGCTGATATCCTTCAGGGGACTGTTGGCTGAAGTGTCAGAATTGTATGAGAGCTGCACAGGGTAAGGAGGATGTTGCAGGAACACGGAGGCGTGTCTGCACTGAGAGGGAAAAGGAGCTGAAAAGTAATGCAGAAGGCAAAAAATGGTTTGTGGATACTTTTCAACCCAGGCACTCAGGAGGAGGCTGAGAAGGGAAGGAAATAAGAAAAGCAGCATATCATGAACTGAAGAAAGCGGTGACATTTTACAGCAGCCGAAGATCTCCTCCACAGTGTTTGTACTCCTTTCATGTGGTGTTATCAGAGCTCTTTGCAAGAGTTTATTATCTGTTCCCCCAGACAGCAAGCAGACAGCCATCCTGTGACCCACATCCTGAGTTTTACAGCCCTCCTTGTCCTGTGCCATCTGGGGTATTTATAGTGTGACCCACCACTGGGAGAGCAGAGGACTTCCTTTATACTCTAAACATTATGCTACAAAAATAATGAGAAAATGGGACAAATGACAAGGTTTCCTGCCCAAAAAATGGCATAACCCCCTGCCACTTCAAATGACGTGAGCTGGCCAGGTCACCACACTCATGGCTCTGTGGGTTTCAGAGTACTGAACAGGTATTGTTGTTACTACGCTGAAAGGCTGAAGGCTGTACCTTGAGCAGTACATGGAAGGAAAGTCTAAACATGCTGCAGACTAGATCATGTAGGGAAGGAGTAAGAGGAGAAGCTGAAGCTCCTTGATTAGGGCACATCTGCCCACTCCTTCCCAAGGATTGGCTGTCGATGGCAAAGTGAGCTACAGCTGGCCTGTAAATATACTGCTACAGAGCATAGTAGAACACCTCAAGATTTTAGGGCTTTTCATTTCCTTTTTTCTCCAGGAATTTGCCTTGATCTTAATATTGTTACAATAAGTGATCTTTTAAGGGATAAAAATAAGGGGTTGGCTTCCTTCCTTTCTGCATCACCTCCTGAGGTATCACACTTATGCAGGCTGATGTTAGCACCTCACTGCATAAATGGTGCAAAGGGATTCCCTAGGGGGCTGTTTTTCTTTCCCCCAAGAAAGGGATGATTTTGAGAGATAAAATAGCTTTAACTGAACGTGGTAACATAGTATTGTTGCCCAGAAAGGTCAAACAAAGGGGCTCTGAGAGCTCAGTGGGAGAGATAAAGAAGATGGGATGTGTATAGAGTCAGATAAGAGCTGAGGGTCTTATGCGATTATCAAGGGTCAGGCATGTGTGGGCTAGAGTGGCAAAGGGTGAGTGAGCTGGTGGCTCTCCCAATTAGTGCTGGAAAGGGGGAGAAGGGAAGCCCTGCATCTGGAAGGGTTTTTGATTAACTTAGCAAGGAAACTTCTGAGTGAGAGCTGAGCAACCTCTTCTCATCTTTAGCCATCACTACACTTTCCCACTGATGTGCTTTGCAGGCCAGGGTGGGCCTGAGCACTGACAGATTTGCTTGGCAGGAGCACGGACTGTGTTGGCCAGCCCCAATCTCTGCCTGGTAGCAGCAAGCAGAATGCATGCCCCCTGAAGCATGCCATGAGAGTGCTGGCCAGGTGACATCCAAGAGCAAGAGTGAGAGATGGCTCCCTGCTGGAGGGGCTGGCATCAGCCTTGATACTGCAGAGAGGGGGGGTGGTAGCAAGTGCAGAAAGGTCTCTGCCCTTATGTTTTCTTTGTTCCTATGGGGCTGTGTGTGGTTTCCCCAACATACGGTCAGCCCCTTTCTTCAAATTTGGGTCTCAATGTAACAGGAGAGTTTGGACCCTGAGGACTTCTGCCTTTTGTAGCTAATAGCAAATTGGCCCATTCTGTTATGTATTTCTGAAAAAAGTAATGAACAACATGCTTGAATTGATTCAGGGATCAAAACTGAGGTAAAGAGTAGAAACAAAAACCCCCATATATCAGCACTTGAAAAGAACTGAATGCCTGCATTCTCCTACCTGCAGAAAAAATGTAGGAAAATTGGTTTCTAGTCTCAAATTGGGTGGAAGGTGGGATTATCCTGGACTAGAGATTTTTATACTTCAAGCAGGTGGGGAACGAGAGGGTATAGTGAGGTCAGATTGGCTGTATGATGAAGAGGAGAGCAGAACTGCCACAATGATTTCTATCTTCAGTCTCCCCAGATCTGTTGGATCTTTTGTTCCACAGGTTTGTTGGTGACACGTGAGACGTCCTGGGATGCATCCACTGCTTCTACACAGCAATACATGTGAGTGTGACAGTAATGTCTAACCTGCTTGTGAGCCAGTGACAAAAGACAGAGCTGCACGTTCTAGCCATGAGCAACCTACACTTTTGCCCGGAGGAAAAAGAAATTGTATTAACTTGATAACTTAGCTCTCTTGAAGTCCTATCAGCACAGATACAGAACATGCCATTCTTTACTGCAACATAGCCAAAGTAAACTATCCCAGTGCCATATCAACTTTTGCAAAGGGAGGGGAAAACACTGACATGGAGTGGAAAATGCTCTGACGGCGTAGGTTTGGCCGGTGCACATGGCTGGTTGCCAGGCAGTAAAGGAGGAATACACCCTTTTTCAGAGGCAGAACACACCCTGCAGGTAGCAAACAAACAGAACACAACCTGGAAATTAATGTCTGTGCTGGTCTGAGACAGTTTGGATGTGGAAAGAAATTCTTTAAAGTACAAAAAAAAAAATTCTGTTCCTCATGCTGTAGACACCAGGTTTGGAAGCAGAAGACCCCTGCAGAATACTGCAGCCTTTTAACACTTCACCAATACATTTATCTTTCTTGAAGGCAGTGCAAACATCAGAGCCCATGCTCCATTTTACCTCATTATAACAACATCAACAACATCACTGAGTAATGTACTCATGCAAAATATTTATTTGGAAAATGTCTTGTCTTGAATAACAGCACCCCTCTGCTTTACGTGTAAGCCCAGAAACACTATTTGCATTGTGAAGGAAAAAAATACAAAGAAAACGGTTTAAACACATTAATCTTCTGATATCATATAAATAGTATTATAATTGCTTACGTCTATTTCCTCTATTTTTATCCCACTAAATCTGCCTGTGGAATAGTGAGAGAAGATAATCAAGGCAATGACATAGTATTAGTTTTGGAGAAAGGCCACAATATCTTAAAAGTCAGTGTGGAAAATTATCTGTATTGTATAAAAACAAAGACACATGGATAATGATTCACTGTCTAGTATATATATCTCCTTGTTTTCTTTCCAGGTCAGGAATGGCTTTCAGAATGGTTCTGATTATTTTCTCTGCTGGTTCAGAGCTCTAAAGAAAGCTGAGATTGTGGCTGTTAAGGGTAGAAAGTTCCTCCTTCATTTTATAATATGTATGTTACTGTGGTTTCTCTTGGCTGGGAAATTTCATTTCTATTTCTAATCTCAGCCATGTGTCGGTCAATTCTGATTTAAGTTCCCTTCACCATCTCCCTGCTGTGCAACTCTGCATGCCATATTGCAAACATATTTTTCAGCATGGGTGGGAAGTAACAGTGTGGTTTGGGCTTTGCTGTTGATATCAGGATTCCCCTTTTTCTTTGTTGAAATTTTTTTTTTCTTTGAAAATAGAATTGATGGTAAACAGGTTTCATTTAGTCCACGGCAGAGGGACAGTGAACATTTTCATGCAAATTTGAATAAGAAATCACAATTTTCCAACTTTTCTAATTAATTCAATGATATAGTCATCATCTCATGCAATCTTCATCTTGAAACTTTATTTGGATTATGCAGAAGAAAAGAAGTCTAAATTTTGTAGACTCCACTTGTAATTAAAACCCACTCCAGTAAATTAGGGCTGCAGCATCGTGGCTTATTGCCAGTGGAGGGAAATTAGGGGATTGTTTGATCCTCAACCAAGAAAATACCAATGTCTTCCAAAAGGACAGCTTTACACAAAACATTCAAAAGTCTGACAAGCTGTCAGTTCTCTCCATTCCTTTTAGCACTGTTTTGTCTATCTTCTTTCCGCTGAATGCTCCTGCCAAGTAAAGATTCATTTCTCACATATACTTGCCTCTATCAGATTTTGAAGCTGGACAGAAGGACCCACTTTGCAATTGCAAGAACTTTTGTCATTTAAAATGCAAGAACATTTGATTTTTGCATTTCTCCCAGTCACTCCACGGTTGTTTTTTTTCCTTTGAAAGGAGGCAGTGAAGAAGATATCAACATTTTAACCCAAAGAGAAGGTTGAGCACTATAAAACTAACATTCAACTGGCTGTCCATGTGGCAAAGGCAATAGAATGTTGACTCTAGATATTTATATTGATTTGTGATACTAAACAGAAATATTTTTCAAAATTCCAGTATTTATCCTTAAATAAGCTTGATATGACTGATTATTTTCTAAGGGTGAGAGGTTAATTCTGTGGCTTTACCAATTTAAGCATTGCTGTCCTTCCTGTTTTCTCGGAGTCATTGGATGTTTCAGTACAAACACTTGCTCCCCATATCAGGAGCTGAATCAAGGAAACTTGATGGTTTTGATACACGATGCTGGTGTTTTCAATAAAGACAAACCTGTGATATGAAATACAACAGCCCTTCTTATGTCTGGGGAAAGCTTCTTGAGTTAATATCTAGCGACTGATGCTTGGTCAGGTGTATTGTATCACCAGTCATTTCTGTCACCAGAGCTCTCAGGTCATTCAGAGGCATTTCCCTCCTTTGCCTTCCCATCCCCTCCTTTAGCTGTGGAGGCATTTCAAACACTCAAGAGCTCTGTTCAGACCGCACTTTGACTAGTTCCAGACGACTCGAGCAAGGAGGATGGCGTGGGGCTCTCGAACAGCGGTTCCTCAGGGAAACCAACCTCCTGCTGGCGCTCGGGAACCGCAGGAGGGAGCGCGCTGCCCTCCCCACATGCGTCGTCCCCGGGCTGAGCCCGCCCGCCCCCCGCTCCCGATCCCAGTCCCGATCCCAGTCCCGATCCCAGTCCCGATTCCGCTCCCCCCGCCTCTGCCGCACCGGGAGAGGCCGTCCTGCCCTATCCGCGGTGCTCCGGCCGTTCAGCAGTCCCGGAGTTCACGGGTGGCTTCTCTTCCTCAGATAGGAGATAGCAGCCTGGAATGTCGTGCTCGTTTTTATCTCCCTGCTACCAGCCGCTCTTACTGGCCCCAGCCCCTCAGGACGTGACTGTCCCTTCTGGATTTCAACAGCGTAAAGGGAAGGAGATGGCAGGTCCTCTTTAGCCATCCGGGTCCCGACTGTCCCCATAAAACATTTTTTTAAGTGTATGAATCAGTCAGGTTTGGGGTTTATTTTGGATTAATTTCTGAGAATGCCCATGAAACCAGTATCTTCCCCCGACCTCACCTTCCCCAGCTACAACAGCATAGCACGTTCTAAAAACGTAATTTCTGAGGTTCTAGCTCTGCTTTCCCGCCTAGAATAAAGGCAGAGTTCCTCACTTTTCACTGTGCTTGCATTTGTAGAGGCACTGGAAGTAGGCTGCTGCATCCTCCACCTCTGCACCCACTCAGCCCTGAGCTCCTGCTGTTGCCATTACCAGTGACAGCTGTTGCCGAGACAGTTTTATGTACCCATTGAGACAGGCACTGGCAGTTACTATTTACTGCTTTTTAACCATGTCTGGTGTAAAAGGGGCTCTCTGTTGACTGCAAACTGGCAAAAGTTTTCTGGAAAAGTGGTTCAGCTGTGGTACCATACAGTCCATTCCAATAGCTGACCCATGGCATCAACACTGTAGAAATACTGAGGCAAAATTGTTCAGAAAACTGTACCCCATGGATTTCTCAGTTGTCTGTATCGTAGTATCAAATGAAACTACCAGCGTTGTTAGAGGAACACACCATTTCTAAAAGAGTACTAACTCTGCTCTTTCATCCACTGGTCAGTCATGTACTACTGCAAAACAAAGCTTACCCACTGTTTAGGTTTTAATTTTTTGGTTTTGGCCAATAAAACGTACCCTGCAATATTGTTGCCTTTTTTTTTTTTTTTTTTTTTTAAGCTCTTGGATGTTTATGTTCTTTGGAAAAGTAATTACTTGGCATGACTGATGAAACAGACACACTGCAGAACCAATTAACCTATTCCAATCAGAAGAAAACAGCATGCACAGAAAACTTTTGTTCCATGTAGACGTAAACAGAAGGTAACAGGAATGTTTATATGGGACAATTTAAAGTTATTCAGCAAACAAGGTTAAATTAAAACTTTCAATTAATTGCTATGCATTTCAGCTTCACTGGTAAGTGGGAAGATGAGAGTTGATGAAGTTCTTTCAGAACTGTTTTTCATAGGCAAGATTCAAGTGGGGGAAAATATGTTTTCCAGGGGGAAAAATATGTTTTGTAGCTATTTACAATTCCCCAGATGTCCTAGATGGTGATGAAGAGAGGTGAATATAGTATGAGTGGTAGGAACAGTTTATCAACAAGTATTGCTACACAGCATGCACAAGGGTTAATAAAATAAATTATACACCACATTTTCTTTTCAAGCAAGCTTTAAATAGTCCATATGTAACAGAATCATGTGTTACAGACAAGAAAGTCTTGCTGCCAAAACACAGGATGAGTGTTTTTCCCGATTGTTCTTTCCAAATTACAGACTTAGGAAAAAATATTTCAAGAAATTACAAGATTTTTAAAAATAAAAATATGCTAAAATCCAGAAAAGGCCAATAGAACAGACTGGTGAAGTACATGAACAAGTCATCAGAAGAATGTTAGTACACAGGTATACTTACAAAAAACATACAGGAATGAACATAAAGGCCACAGATACTAAGCAGGCTAATTCAGGATCAAATGGCAGAATGCATAGGCTTTATTATAAATTCTGTAATTCATGCATTTGTGTGTGCAGATAAAATATATTTAAAGCCATGTATTGAAATGCCATCAAAAAGACACCTGAACTTCTCCCCAGCAATACCTGGTGACTTCAGGGAAGAGCCCAGTTTTGCTTATTTTTGTGCACTGGCCTAATCTGAACTCATAATCTGAAAAAGGGAAAAAAGTATAAGAAAGAGAACAGGTATTTTAGCTGAGCCACTCAGTAACATTGGGACAAAGATCCAAACCTATTTTTTGGTAATCAGCGTCCCTGGAATGGAATGGCAGCAGCACCAGCCTGGAGAGTTCTCAGTGTGTTTCAGAAAGTGGCTCCAAGAAGAATGATCCAAGGGTTGAGTGTGAAAAATTAGAAATTAACCCTGTAGTAGATAGATAGATAGATAGATAGATAGATAGATAGATAGATAGATAGATAGATAGATAGATAGATAGATGGCTTTTTTTTCAGAGCAAAATAAGGTAGCACTACTGAGTAAGTGGCAAAATGGTATGTGCATTAAGATATACAAGTGAAATCTGCTTGGGGCACCTTCACTCAGAGGAATAAGTCTTCTTAAAATATAATAATAATAATAATAATAATACTTCTTTATACTTGCCACTTGTTAGCAATTGTTTACATCGTAGAAAAATAGATAGTATTCTGTAACAAGAAATATAGTTACTTTGTTAAAATGGGCTATTTTAAACCAGCTACTATTCTTTCATATAAAGAATTTCTAAACAGCAAAACAAAAATAGGTAATACTGAGTGCAAAACAGCCAGTGGTATACTTTGCATTGGTTTGAAACATAGTTGCCAGCTACTATAATTACATGTTCTGTACACTGTACTACAAAAGTCTTTCATCTTTTAGAAGCTTTTGGGTTTTGTTTTTCTTCTTTCTAGGTGGCAAGTATTTAATCCAAGTAAATTCAAACTCTGGAAGTCAGAGATTATTTCACAATCAGTCTTTGCTACCATTCTTTCACATTCCTTTCCCCACACAGTGCAGCAGCACTTTTTACTTACGGCAAAAATCTCTTAAGTTAAACAAAGTTTAGAATGTAGATACTTAGAAGTTTAGCTTATAGATTCACATTCTTTTAAAAATAATTTCACTAATTTCCCGCGTTTACATTTACACCAATGTAACACCTCACTTGATGCACTTCATCATCCTTGCTAAAGACTGAAATAAAGTTCAGAAGAAAACTGTTTGAGAATGGTAAGTATTGTCTTAAACACTAGAAAGCCAGACGGTTCCAACGTAGAAGTCAGATTTTTCTGTGGTCTCCACAATAGCTTCAGACATGAATAGCTAATTCCTAGTGGCAGTGGTAAAGGCATTATCAGTACACCATGAACATCACAAATGGAGACAATTTCCAAACATTAAAGAACAAAAACCAAACAAAAAGCACCCAGAAAAAAAAATCAGTGAAACATTCTTAGTAGAGCAGAAATTTATCTGTTCTCCTCTTCATTAATCTCACACCTTTTCAACTTTGGTGGGGTCATATGTATCTGGAAAAAAAACCAAGAAAACACTATTAATAATGTATTGTGAAATCTAGTCAATATTGCTAGCTGTGGAAATGACACATCTTTTCCCTAGTTTTTATTTAAAAAAAGAGAAGCTGGTAATGGACTTGCTGCATTAAAGATACATATCACATTACTGATCCAAATTCTGTATTTTTGCCAGTATAATTCAGGAACACCTCTGATCAAATACATGAAGATAGAATTTGGGAAGGCCTTGGGTAGGTAGGAACAAGCACAGTGAATGCTAAGAGATTACTTCCAGTTTTCAGGTGCTTTGACGGGAAGAAAAAGACATGAGATTTGTTCCCCCTTGTACTGAACACTAAGGATCAGTAAATGCTTTAAGCATCCTAGCAGGGTGTGTAAGGCTGGCTGAAGGAGTGATTATGCCATGCAGCCATCAAGGTCTTTTCATTTGATTGCAAATCCTTCATTTTAGATTAATTCAACAGAAAACAAGAAAGCACAGCTGTGTTGCATCACTATGGTTAGTCTGTCTCGCTTCAGTCTGCAAAATTGCAGCTCATGTTTCAGCCTTTTTCACTAAAGCACTGGACTGGCTTATTAACACTCTTCTTCACTTCCAGCCTCCCTTCTGCCAGTTCACAGGACACATCACAGGTTGTTTTTCCTTTTCCCAAATCCCCGAGGACACTCTTCTATCAGAGTTTTTAATTGGATTTATCCCAGTGCTGGCCATGAAGTGAGCAGACATGAGCCTTTTCCTTCACCCTCGTCACTCTGGGACGGGATTATGATGAAAAGGCTTTGCCCTGTGAGGTCTGCCTGCCCAGTGCCATCACGCAGACACCTGACTTGCCCTTGGGGTGCACGGTCACGGCGTGTAGGAGCCAGGGCTACCTAGGGAGGAGTGTGCTGGCACAGAGGGGCCCGGCCAAACCGGCACTGCAGCCGTGCTGCTCCTGCTCTTACGCAAGCTGAGGATCTGCACTAACCTCAAACGTCCCTCCCGTAGGCTGCACTCCCACAGCGCTCGCCTTCAAACAGCTGAGCATGAAAATAGTTCCACACATAAATATCACGCTTTGGAGTAAAACGTTCATCCTCAGGACTTTCGTGTTCATGTGACTGAATGTCTTCATTCAAACATAAAAAGCATAAAAATCCTCCAGGGAAATTTTTGCTCCGGTGTGCAAATGTCCATCTGCTACATCCACACTCATGTCAAGGGGGAACTGGCTAAGAAAGGACTTCTGGATTTGGCCCCAGTGCGTGGATTTGTGGTGCAGAATCTTTTATCACTTCTCTTGCCCACCCTTCTCAATATGCTAGTTCAGCCAACAAAGGAGTCTGTGCCAGCAACACCTATGATTTCTGCTAAGCCTTTTATTTTATTTCCAAACAGACTCTACATGAATGCAAAAAATCAACAGGAATAAAGTTTTTGAGGGCCAGTGTGCTCTAGGATAATGCTGCACGTTTTCAAGCTTAATGCACTGGTGGTGTATGAAGATGCCTCTAAAGCAGTAACATTTTTTTCTTTGTAAATATTTTGCCATCTAAACTGTTAGAACATAAAATTCTGAAGTGTTCTGTGATAGGTTGACCCAAGAATAAAAGCGGATTTGCATTTCAGAAACCTGATTTTCCTAAGGCCAGACACATTCACAGAATTCGCCACAAAATTTCAGGCGCTCACTGTTTCAGGGAGTGGCAGGACAGGGGCGGGGAGGAAGGGAGAAAACCAGGCCACAAGACATGGAGCCTCTGCATGGCTCAATATACTTCCCTGGAAGCTTACCCGTGCTCTCAGCACCTAAACCAAGGACACAAAAGTGCCAGACTGACAAGCCAGGTCACTCTTTTGAGGGAGACAGACATTGGAGCTCTAGCACTGATACTGAAATGTTTATTCAACATTTGGTTAAGCTCATTCGAAATGCTCTCTACAGAAACAAAGCCAGATTAGCAGCTTCATGTCTTCAAACAGCAAAGGAGAAAAGACATCCAATGCATTTGGGAACACTTGGAGATGTTCTCCTAATAGCAGTATTTGCATAGTAAGATGAGCTTCTTGCACTCAGTTTTGGCAAGGCTCTTACTCTGAGATGATTGTTCGTCTGCCAAGCTACATTATACATGTGAAAGCCTGTTTCTGCTAAGGGCTGCAGCCTCTGTGACAGGCCCAGCCTGCAATTATAAGACTAACATCACCCTACCTCACTCCAAATAGAGTGGCTTTTTAGAATGGAATATTTGTTTTTTGAAAGCAACAAATACAATGGTTTTCCAGGATTAATTCTCATTTGGGCTTTCAATGGTACCAATGAGCTACTGTGGAAATTGGAGTGAGACTTAACAGAGGAAGACACAACATCAGGCCTTTTTACAAACATGAATCTACAGTCCCTCTGTAAGCTGAAGTTTTTGGGGCCATCAGCAAATGAGGGTCTCTTTGGATGGGAAGAGGCCAGTGGAGGAGCCACCTGCCTAGCCCATGTGTGTCACCCTGCAGTACTGGACAGTGCAGCAGGAAGGGACATTCATGCCATCCAAACATGGGGAGGGCTGTTATGGCTGTGAGGGAACTGCTGCAGTGGGAACACACTGCAGAATACAAGCCTGGCATTGTCAGCAAGAGGGATAAATTTAGACCTAATTTACTGCAGAATAACTCTCCAATAAAAAGCACACAATCTGTTTTGATACATCCCTGAAGTCATGTCACCACAACAGTTATTTTCTTCACTCCAGCAGAAACCCCAAGGGAGGAAAGCATATGAAATGCATGTGGGACATACAAGACCTGATGGGTACAAGAAAGCTGAATCAGCCTGTTTGAAAAAGCTGGTCTGGAGAAATACAGTTCAGAGCAGAAAGAGACAAAGATGTGGGATACAGAAAAAGACATGGAGAAAAAGGCTGCAAGGCTGCAGGAGTCAATACTTAGAACTCACACAAGCATTTATTTTCAGTTGGAAATGCATAAATCCAGTTTAAAGTATACTCCATTTAATTTCAGTCCCGCCGTACTGAAAAACTGTGAACAGATTTATATCAATGACGTTAAATGATTAACCTGTGCAGATTTCATGGTAGAGTGTCAACTGTAACAGAAAGGGTAGAAAAAGGAAGGAGATTAATTTAACAACTTTCACGTTCTATGTTTGCTCACTCCAATCCATTTAATGGACTAGGCAGGTAGCCTGAGAGATTTATCCCTTTAAGCAGGTCTATAGGAACAACTGATTTTCAGTTGTTCAACAAAATGCTAAATGAAAACTGTTTGAGAGAGGAAACAGCTCATGTTACTTTGGGGATGTATATGGACTACACAAGTTTATATGTTTTAGAGAGATCAGAAACACCAAAAAATAGGGGAAAAAGAAAGGTGTTCACTGAAAAAGTCAACTTTCCACTTGTCCTGGGGTTAACAGTTATTCTCAACATCTGATCTGGAAAATATTCATGAGATAGAGAGAATTTCCAGGCCCCTATACGCAGTCATTTCCCAGAGGCTTCACAGAAGAACATCAGATATTTATTTTTAGTTTCTTCTGAACTATGATATAGTATGTGTCTACTTAAGTATTAGAGAAGGAAAAAAATTGGCATTCAAGGATTAAATCACCACATGTTCCCAAACACTGGCATTAGAGTGACTGTCTTTGAACTCCACTGTTTTAGCCTGGCCATTCCCTGAAACAATTAGACAGAGATAAAACCTTAAGGAGCACTCCAGTCTCTGTGAATGAATTTCTGTATCACAAGTGAGTTTTACAGTAACTATTCCTAAAATGGGACCAGAGAACACTCATCTTTTCCACAAGGAGAGCATAGTGGGTGGATCCCAGATGAGGATAGTACCACCTACAGCCTGTTACTATTTGAGCAGCATTACGTGGGCATAAGCAAACTGATCATGCCCATTACATAAGGAACGAGTACCCATCTGGATATCCCATAAAAGGATCTTACCTAAAGAAAAATCTCTGTCGATCTTCTTCTTGTCCACTCCACCTAAACATCCATTTTCATTGAGAGAGATAACACGCTTGGAAACAGCCCCTGAGCTTGCCAGTTTGCTTCCTCTCTCCTCTGGTACCTTCGACAGCTTCTCCTCATCCACCTCCTCTCCCGAGTCTGCGCTCTTAATGCTCAGACGTCTCATCCGCGACACAGAGTCAACTTCTTTCATTCGCACCAAGCGATCCATGGCAGTCCGGCTGGGTGGAGATGTGAGCTTGCCTTGGAGTGTCTCTATCACTTTTGAGGTGCTCCTCACTCTCTTTTCTGAATGCTGATAAGCAGCTGACTTGCAAACCAAGGTTTGGTCCTCACCTTGGCTGGGACTCACAGGTTGTTCAAGAACTTGCTCAGTTACCAGTGGTTTGGGGCTGGCTTCCTGGTGAGTGGCCTGGCATTCATCAGGGTATAAAGATCGTCCTCCTGCTCTGACAAATAGAGCACTCTCTGTCCAGCCACACTTTCGTCTGCCTTCATAAGAACCTTCTTTTTTTCCTTCTTTGTTATTTACTATGCTCCCTATCGTTGATGACTCAAAGTCCTGAGCACCATTTGAAGGGCTAGTGCTGGGGTGGGGCCCAACATGGTCATCTGGAAGGAGAGACTCCACTGCTATATCGATACCTAAAATTCTTGCAGCTCTTTCCTGCAATGACTCGTTCACAGGGATTTCCACTGCATTTGCATCCGAAGAGTGATCAGAGTTGTTAGCACCAAGTTCTGGGGCCACATCAAGTCCCACTGACCTCAAATCTGGCTCAGAGCACCTTTGGTTCCTCTTTGTTAGTGACAAGCGTACTACTGACCCTCTCTCTAATACCTTATCATTTGTGGGAGTTGCACCTTTGCTCAGTTTTACAAATTCTAGGTAATTTTGGTCTTCGCTCATCTCCCGCAAGACAAGGTTATTAAAAGGATTGCTGTGACATGAACTACTTGGGCTACTGGACAAAACTCTTTTGACAGGGCCCACATGAACTGGCTGTTTGCTTGTTCTGCTCTTGGCTTCCCCCATCCCCATTTCTGTTATCAGACTTCCATCTGCTGGCCTGACTCCTTCACTGCTCCCTCCTGGCTTTGAGGAACCTTGAGAACCAACGCATCTTGGCTCACTACCATGCTCTGTCCCCATGCTCCAACTTTCAGACTTACTTTTAACCCTTCCTGACCTAAATACAGGCACCTCTGGCACAACCATTTCTGATTTCCCCCCATGTCTTGGCTCCTGGCTTGATTTCTCATTTCTGGACTCCCTCCTTTGCATAAAGGCACCTGCCTGCAGAGGAGCTGCAGCACTTTCCAAATCTTCTTCACTGCTTGTGCTCTCCTCCTGCCCTTGCAGCTCCTTGTTAAAACTTTCTAGCTCACTTATTGCATCCCAGGGACGGCGACTTACAGGTTTCAACAGGAACTGCCCAAATGGTTCTTTACTGTTGCAGGGAGCACCTGGTTCTCCCTTAACTACATCTCCCTTGGAAAGAAGGCCATTTTCCCTCTCTTGGACAGGCACAGGCTGGCTCTGGTGGGCTTTTGGGGAGGGAGACTGAAGGACTGAGGGGGCAGTCCTGGAAAATGCACTGTTGCTAGACTGGCTGAGGTGTGTCTGGCCCTTCATACTATAACTGCTCTGCCTGCAGCCCCTCTCATCAGAAGGAGACCCTGCCTGTTCTGCCCCCATTGTGGACGCTGTACATCCCGGGAGTTTTGGAGATAGAGGTTTGCTACTATCAGGCTTCCCAGGCTTTGTACCATGGAAAAACTGTGGGCTCTCAGGTTCGTCAGAGAAACTGGTCTGTGTCTGCTGGTCTTTGTACTGATCACCTGGCCAGGAGCCAGAATATTTGAGCTCTCTGTGTTTTGTAGGCTGAATAAATCTGAGGTCATTCATTTGTTTGAACTCTTCTGGTCTCCACAGCTCTTGTTTTTGTAACTCATTTTTATTGGTCATGCTTCCTGTAAGCGCTTGTAACTCCAAGTCTGTTGAAGACATACTTAAGAGACTTTGTTCTTGCAAAGCCCCATTGTTATCAAACCTATTCTTATCAGGGCTCTGAGTTATGTTGTTGTTCCTATCTGTATCTGGCAGATTGGATTCTGATTTAACTGGGATGGAGACCAAACAAAATATAGTTTCATTCATTTTTTTCTTTGAACTCTTCTTGCTCTGCATCCCAGTTCCAGCTTCAAACTTTTTCACTTTTGTAACAGTCTCACAGGTGTTGTCCATATGTGAATTTCTTACAGAAAGTTTGCCTTTCGTGTACTCTGTGCTGGCTTCATTACGGGGGCTGTAATTAGTTGCTCTACAATTGTCTCTTTGGTCCGTCAAGGCACAATTTTCCTGGTCTCGGATGGATGGTGCCAACCATCTGTTGAGATGAGTGGAGCTGTCGGAAGTTCTTTCTCCCTTTGCAGAACTGGACAAGTTTGATGCATCCACAAAGGCACTGTTGTACTGTACTTCAAGATTTCTCTCTTGCAAAGCACCAGAACTGGGACTACGTGCATTTTCAGTGTGGTTAGAGTTGCCCTGCAGACCTTCCAGTGGTGCAATTTTAATATGTCGTATCCGAGGATCATCAAAGGGAATATACTGAACGGAACGCAGGTGGTCAGCAGGGCGCCTTGCATGGCTTTGCTTCCCATGAGGAAAATGGTTGTCTTTGCAAGGGTCACCCCCCACTTCAAAAGTATTCATGGCTGGTCGTTGGCAGGGGACAACCCGCTCTGCAGGACCCTGTGGATCACTGCTGGTGCACATGTTGGTGTTAGGCACTTCACTGGGGGAATGTGGGGTCACATGTTGGTGAGGTGGGGATTTGTAAGAAGGAGGAGGTACATACACTGGGGGCTCCAAACCAGAGTCTGGAATGCCAGCATCTTGCCTTGGCTCACTGACTTTGGCTAAGTAGGAGATTGGTTCTTCTTTCTGGTAGTGGTCCTGGAAACCCACGGTTTCTGCAGGTGCCCTAGTCTGCCGCTGCAGTTCATAGGATGGAGGCTTGAGAGGTCTCCCATACTTGGGCTTCACCAGGGGAAGGACATGGCCTCCAGTCCCATGGTGCTTGGCTGGTTCCACGCTCAGTCTGTTTGGGGGATAGGAGGGGGTTTTAGTGACGCTGAGCGAGTTGTTACTGTTGGTCAGGGAGGGCATTTCCACGCACCTCATGCTCTCAGGTGAAAGGACCCTCGGCAACGACTGCGATTTCCCCCTGCTGTGGGTGCTCAGTACATTGTCTCCCAGGGTCAGCGAATACAGCTCTTGAAGCAGCTTCTCCCTGTCACCCTCAGACATTTGCCTCCCAACCTTTTTTGGCTGGTTCCAGCTTTCTACTTCCAGACTTCGCCATTTGCAGTCTCTGGGCACTTCACAGCTTTCCTGCAAGCCGCTTCTTCTGACATGCCCTGCACCTGTCCCCACCTTCAGCTGATTCTCCTTGGGGTGCCGGGGTGCCCCTGGGGTTGCAGCCAGGCCTTTCATCTCCACACTCGACTTCTGGGAATAGCCCAGCAGCACACTGAAGTCCTGTCCTCGTCTTCTCCAGTAGGCAAGGTCTTTATCAGTCTTGGGCTGGGGAGACCATGCTAAATGAGGCCTGTCATAAACCCTGGAAAAAAAAGCAGTGTCAGAAGCAGTGTGCACAGGTGCCTGTTTTTTCTACCATGGGTAAGGTCATTAGGAGGTCAAATGATGAGTTATGCCAATGGGGTTTTGTGTAATCTATTTGCAACCAGATGACAATTTTAATGAGAGGACTTAAAAGTTAGTCAATTGACATGGGTAAAGGAAGGGACAGAAGTTCCTTTGACATGTTGTTAGCTATGCAAAGATGTTAGAAAGAGAGAAAAATGCACACAATTACCTGCTGGGCAAACATGCACAGTTGTCCTTGATGGACAATAGAAAACTCCCTGCTTACAGCAGGGGACTGGGAACTAGAAGATCTTGAAGGTCCCTTCCAACCCAAACCAGCCTCTCATTCTAAGATGCCATTCTAAAACCAGAAGTGACTGTCTTGAATTAGTTCTGTATCCTGCTAAATTGAAATCCATAGATGTCAAGGAGACTACTGTGGAATTCAAGTTTAATAGGATTCCAAGAAACAGAGGTAGAGAGAACAGGTAGATGTCTATATCATAATGTTTCTTAAGATATAGTCTGTAAGAAATATGATTTGCATCCTGGTAAAAGTGCTTAAATTAAACATGTCAGTTCCAGAATTGATTCTTGTTCATCTTTCTGAGGGAACAAATTTCTTCAGGGTGCTTTGGATTAAATGACACATGTCACAACAATGGTGATGTATCAACACAGTTCTGAATAAGATGGAACCAATACTTAAAATGTAAAATACTTCAAAAGAAGTATAAAATTCTTAAATAAAAGAATATATTACTGAAATATGAAAGACATTAGACATTGCAGATTAGAAATTCAGAACACAGATTAACATGAACAGAATAGGTTCTCTGTCTGTTCTGAACAGAGTGTAAACTGTTTTTTACATTCCTGCTGAACAAAATTTGTACCCTTCGATATAAATAATTAATTTTCTACTTGAATTGCATTCTGCTATTCTTGTACCTAAGGTGTCCAACAATATAACTGCCTTTACACTATGTGGCTGCCACCAGCATAAGACTGGAAAGAAAAATCAAAATTGACAGAAATAGGACAAGTATGTAGATAGAACTCAAGAATTTCTTCCTCTTCCCTCCACCCCAAGGTATATAAACAGTGTCATCGGGCTCTTTTTTACTAAAAACAATGATCTGTTTAAATAGGAGTTTATGAAGACATAATACAAGTCAAAATTCAGAATGAAAATTAAGCCATCCAGATCCACAGCAATTTCATTTCATGTGTATTACCTTAATCCTATGAGTCTAAAAGTTTAAAAACCACACTGGCATAAGGAGCATCTTGCTCATATTAATTCAATTGGATTAAGATTGAACTTCTGAACAAAATGCTCTGCCTCTGAAGCATGAAACACAGTTTGATTGCTGAAGCCCAAGAAGGAACAGACGTCTTCATTAATCAGTGAAATATAACAGGGCACCTCCTATATCAGAATCTGATTGTAGTAACAACCAACACTTTAATGTGGAAACATACAGCTGAACAAATGCTGTCTTCGACCTTTTCATCTCATCCCCATACTGCTGTGGCATCATTTGTATCTGTGTTTACAAAATGAAGTGAGAAACAGGATCCAGCAAGAGTGAGGAGGAAATGGACAGGTTGCTCTTTCTGATTGATTTTATCCATCGTTGTAAAAGGGTCTACAGAAATTGCAGGGAGTATAGTCATAGATTCCAAGATCAGATGAGACCATTACAATTATTTAGTTTGATATCTTGCTCAGCACAGGCCATCAGACTTCTCTGAGATGATTCCTGCTTAAGTGGTAGCATGTCTTAGAAAAGCACCTAAAAATTCTGATTTTTAAATTTCCAGTGATGTTGCAAA
Source organism: Sturnus vulgaris (assembly GCF_052056855.1). Lineage (NCBI taxonomy): Eukaryota > Metazoa > Chordata > Aves > Passeriformes > Sturnidae > Sturnus > Sturnus vulgaris. The sequence goes on from NC_142243.1 coordinate 15,142,620, forward strand.
GCTTAATTCACTATTAAAAAAAAAACAACAAAGTAACCCAAAATTCTTCTCAACAGAGAGAAAGCCTCTCCATTTATTAAAAGCTGTTTAAAGGATTAAATTTATTTATAAATGTTAATAACTAGACTCCAGTAATGAACTTCAGAATGTGATACAATCCACCGTGTAACCTGTTCTATGTCATCATTGCAACAAGAGTATAAAAAAGACATTTAAAAGGAGGCATTTAGAGCATTTTAAACCTAGTCCTTTCTAAGATCTACTCATAGGACAGACAGTATCTGTCTAAGCTCTGGCTAAGGCACTAGAAGCGGTTTCACAGCCAGCTTCTATCAGGGACCCTGTAAACTTCTGAAGATGACATTGCACTGTGCAGTGGGAAGAGGATGCTCCAAGGACCCTCCAGCAGAGCTCCGTGCTGAAGTGTCCTCTGCTCTCAGTGATGGAGAGCAGCTCCTGCACACCTGCATGCAGGCATGGCAGGCAGGAGGCAATGGGGCAGCACTGCAGAACCACACTGCTTGTGGACACAACTGCAGCAGAGTGTGCCTCCTTCCAGGACATGTGGTACTTCTGGGTCTTGCAATCAATAAAGTGGTAGAAGGGGAAACTTCCAAGAGCCACTTCAAGTTTAAAATGCTTCACTGCGGCCTCAGCAATGCTAGATCTCTGAATGATGAGTACCAGTCATGGTGCAGTCTTTTGTGCCCATGACACATCACCAAAGAGAAGACTTCACAGCCCCTCTGTGCAGTCGTTCATCTCTGACTATGCCACTACACAACTCTGTGTCTCTCCACGGTGTGCTGGTGCTGATGCACAAGGAAATGCACATCTGGACACAAGTGCCTGACAGCTGGGAGGAGGATGGAGCCAAGGATGGAGCAGCACCATGGGACCAACTGTGGAGATTTAAGTTCCAGGGGCAGAGTGGTCCCAAGGGATCAAGAAGGTGGATTTTAACACTATGAATTCTTTTCTAACAGGCCTCATTGTAACGACTATCATATTTGCTCTCATGAAGTGCTTTGAATTGATTCTGTATAAAGTTAATTAAAATGGTTTTAAACTCCCAAAACTATTTCTAGCTTTCTGTGAATTTTTGGCCTTTACAAGAAATGAGGCCATCAGTCTGCCCTCCCCAGCTGCATGACCACATTTCACTGAGCTGTCTTGCTCAGAGCCATGGGCTGAAGCTGCCCATTTCCCCTAGGGTGACGCTGGACCAGCAGGACCTCACATGATGCAGAAAACAGGGCCAAAAGTGAAGGAGTGTGGCACAGGCATCGAAGTCCAAACCCTGCAGAATTAGGCCACTGCAGGGCTGTGTAAGGAATGTCTGTCCCTGTTGCTGGCTGCCAGCATGCAAGTGGAAGGTGTTGGGCACACAGTAGCTCATCCTGCAGGCACTGCCGCAGACTTTGTGCCCTACAAAAAGCACTGTTAAGAAAGTCAGCAAGGTGGAAAAATTTTCAGAGGGCTGTTCTGGACACTGGCAGCTTCTGTTCTATTATGAAACGCTATCTTCACATACACTCTTCTGAGATCCAGCACTGGAAAACACCAGTATACTTTTTTAATTGTTCCAGCAGGTGATCTCATTAATGATGATATCTATTTATCAGTAAATTTGCTAGCTACTAACATAGTTCCTCCCACACAAACAACTAAGCAAAATGCCTCTTCTCTCTACTTAGAACACAATCACGAGGGAGTTCTCCTGTGAAGAGAGAACTCTCATCTATACCCATAGGATCAGCTTTCCCATTTTCTTTGACTTGTCTCCTCTTCCAAACCTTTACTGTGTGGCCTCCAAGTGCTCAATTAAGCAAGGACAGCCAGGACAGCCCTTCCACCATCTGCTCTCTCACTTTGCCTGAAGAACAACAGGATGGAGCCAAACACCACTTCCCCATTCCACCAGGGCATCACTCTGCCCTCACAAGCAGCAGGAGCAGTAGCTATGAAGTCTCTACCCTTCTCAGCAAGTCTGATCAGCAGAACAACCTTAATAAGCAGAGACAACAGCATCATCCCCTGCCATCAGAAAACACCACAAGCCCTGCAAACCTCCCTGCAAAGGCAGCCATGAGGCTGCCAACATCACTCACTTCCATAGTGTATGAGAGGTGATTAGTTCTTCTACATCAGTGGTGTAAACAAGAGTATGGTATAGATAATTCCCTGGACAAGAAGCCTAAGCCATGCTCTGAGTTGCTGTGGAGCTGTCACCATCTGTGAAGGACACATGGCCTTTTCACGACCTGCTCCTGCTCAGTGCTGACTGAAAGCAGCACCAGGAAATAGTGGCAGGAAGCCTGTGATGCCCAGAGAGTATCTTGCTGGATGATCATCTCCTCTTTGGGCCCAAATTTGCCCCAGCTATCTGCAGTGTGGAGTACTCTCCCAGCCTGGGAACCTGCAGCTGATTTCCCATAAGAGTCTAAAAACCAAGCAGCAATATCAAAATGTCTGGTGGAGTTCACCACAGCCCACCTGTCACTGGCCCGAGCACTCCCAACTGGGCCATCACAGGTATCTTCTGTTCAGTTTTAGAGCAGCTCACACACACGTGGCAGCCTTGTGACTTGCGAGTGGATCTGGAGGGGGACTGTCACCCGGGGCTCAGGAGCTGACATGAGGTGCTGCAGTGCTGCAGTTTCCCCAGATCTGGTCTGGAGAGCTCCCTCCTCCCCTTCTGGACCAGCCAGGCCACGGCTGTGCCACGCTCCACATTGGAGGCACTCTACACTCCCAGGCATGGCAAGGAAGGGATGATACAAAGGTTTTCCAAGCTGCTAGCGCCTTCTGAGAGTTAGCAATAGGCTCACTGAGAATCAGAGTTTGCTGAAACAGTAATAGCAAGAAAATATTTCTATTTTTATGGAAGTGTGACAAAGCCATTTCCAGGGTTGTGTTCCCTATTTTATGTGGAAAAGCCACTTTTAACAACCAGGATATAATATTTAACTATGCTGTAGACTGGCAAGTCCCACCCCTTGCATTTAGAAAGAGATGTTTAAAATGTTAGAGAGCATTATTTGGTATTTAGCCAAGGCCAGCAATTACAGGTATCTCTGCCATGTCCAAGATGTGGGGCAGATGTGTGAGCCCCTGCAGATGCACCGAGAGGAATGGGAAGCAGAGAGGCAAGAGCCCTCCCAAACCCCTGTGCATCTACACAGGCTCTGACTAACAGCGTGCAGGAGCAGCAGTGCTGTGGTAGCTTCCAGGCTTGCACAGCCAGATCTTCTTCACAACAGTATTTCTATTTCTCCCCACTGCAAACTCAGCACCAGCTTACTCAGCACCCCTGCACACTCTCTTCCCCCGCTTCAAAATCTTTTTCCCTTTCATTCTTTTTCAGTATCTTTCCTCACGTTTTGTGTTGTCTAGTTTACTTCATCTAAAACACACCAGAAAGGATCCTCCCAATTACCTTTACATCTGTGTTCTGTCCTTCCTTCTCCAGAATGAACAGTTCCACCTGGAGACCTTCACCAGGACTTGCTGTCCTGTGACTGCTTTAGAGGGCTCACATCTCTTCCTGCCCATTATCCCAACTGGCAACCAGCAGCCATTCCTGCTCCAGGCAGACAGACTTGCAAGGGGAAAAGATGTGAAGGGAAAGAGCAGACGAGCCCAGCAGTAAGGAGACACATGGCTTTGCCACATGTTACTGAAGGTCTTTGTAAGAGGACAAGCTCCCAAGGCGACAGTGTTTTGCCCTGCTTTCAGTTTCAAGCCCACTCGGCGGGAGGAAGGGGCTTTTCCTTGTAAACCATCGTCATACTTGGGCTGGCTTCCAGTCCTGCTCGAGCCCCTTTCCTTTGTTCATCTGCAGCACTCAAATAGCAGCAGAACAATGGCCGAGCGTCCGTGTGTACACACAGCTCTTCCTGCCCAGCCGGCCCCAGCCCCGCTGTGCACGTACTCGGTGTTGTGCAAGCATGGTTGTACAAGCACGTTTTATGGAGTGACAGCAAGAGCTTCCACGGGCTTGCAGCTGTTTTAAAAAAGAAGTGCACAGGCACCTTCTTATGCTTGCTCCGCAAGAGCGGCCTTAGGAGAACAAGCAAGTCCACCGAGAGCTGTATGTGGCTGAATCCACAGTAAAACCTGGGTGTATAAGTGGCAGAAGGAGCTGGGTGTAGTTTTAAAACTGAAAAAAAGGAAGACCTTTTTCCCCTTTTTTTTCCCCTGTGCTAGAACTAAGCTTTCCTAAGTCCATCAGAAAGGCCTTTCTCATACAGACGACATTAATAAAACATATTTTCCCACACTCAGCCACTTCCCATTACCCCAGTTCTCCCAAAGGCCTTTCTCCAGCAGAAGGTGAATGGATGTGTCACTGGATATGGACATCCAGTGAACGGAAATGGTTACTAGGATGGGAGCAGGAAAGGATCACAGGAAGATGGTGTTAAGGGTTAGAGTCATGATTAGTTATCTGTCAAAACCAAAAGAAAGAGAAAGCAAAGCCATGGCATGATGCTGAAACTTACCCCCCTTCTGAAGTATGAAAAGTGGACAAACCCTGAAGGTCATGGTGGAAACCAGGACCTGCTTGTCTCCCTTGGCTCCCGTGGCTGCTTTCAGTGCTGCTTGAGCTGGTTTTCACCAGAGGTCTCTTGCTGTAGGCCCCAGCTCTGGATTCTGCTTCAATCCCATTCAGTGCTGTTCTCTGAGCAGATCTGTTCCCCGTGATTTCATGCCGGTATCCATCATACCTGTTCTCATATGAAACAGGGGGATTTTTTGACAATTTGTATCCATGAGAAATCAGGAGGTCTTCGACACTGAACATGTTGTGCTGGTTTCACTCACAGCTGTGCCATCAGAAAGCTTTTTCCAGCTGGACCCATCACTAGAAAACATAACCAAAACCAAGCAGAAGGCCACTTTAGACAAGGAAAGATACCTTTGATCAGCCAGTAAGCTACTGAAGCTAAAAGTCTCATCTCCTGCACTCAGTTTTTCACCCTCTTAATAAAATAGATAAAGCAAAGTGCATGCAGATGCTGATGAATCATGTACTGTCCTTCCCTAGACAATACACCTCCCTCACTCAGCCAAGCAGCAGATGCTGTGCTGCTGCTGCTGACTCAGTCCCTTTCACTCAAGACTTCACTGGTGATTGCAGCTTTCAGATTTCACTAATGTGATCTCAAAAACTTTGCACTAGGGGTAAGCCCACAGCTTGAGCAGGCATTTCCTTAGAAAACTATTTTTCTTCAGTCATGGAAAGGTGTGCTCTGTATTAAGTTGCTGCAGGAAGAGGGGGTGGATTACAGAGAATAAGCCTCTCCCTACAGCTCTGCATATACCAATTAAAAAAAATGTTCACATGAACAAGGACAAAATATGCATAAGAACAAAAACGAATTATACAACCACATGAGAAACCCAGGTAATATCATGCAATACCCCAGCTACACAGTCCTTTTTACAGATTATTTTCTTTTCTCCCTGCATTAGCCTGCTGCAATCCTCAGCTAGAATAACACAAAACCTAAGATTTCAAGTATGCTGTTTTTACAGCACACTTCCATTGTGTAACATGACTGGAAACAACAAGTGATGCCCATGTGTATTGCATCTCAAGAATCTGCAAGACACAGTATGGTCAAGATTTTTCTTCCCCCATGACAGCCCTCAGTTCTACACTGACTAGAGCAAAGATCCAGCAAACTGAATTAGTTGGCTGAAAAGAGTCTCCATTGTCTATACCACTCTCACAGCTTATTATGGCACTTATAGAATACCTATTCTTCCAGAGTTTTAAAATGTGTGGAAGGTAATGTTCTGTTCTGAAGGTTGTACAAAACAATGGACCCATCCTGATACATTCCTCCCTGTTTGAACTGTGTTACCAAAGGAAAGAAATTTTTAAAAGGTGGATAAAAGGTAAAACACACAGAAATAGATTTATGTAAAATATAAACTACAAGATTATTTTCCCTGCATGAAGAATTAATTTAACACATCTAGTGAGTACTGCGTGTCCTTGGTAGTAGCAAGTCCACCTGAGGATCATGACCCCTGCACTGAGGATCATGAACCCTGCACTGGCAGCTGCTTAAAAGGAGACTGTCTCTTCAAAGATCATGACACAAAAGTGCATTTTATACACTGGTCTCTACTGCTCTTCTTGGGCACGAAAAAAGGAAGAAGTCTGTTCACTACTGTTCACAAGGGTTTACTTCAAATAGAGCAACTACTGAGACGGCCGTTGCATGCTTATTTGTACTAACTCTCTCAGGCTACATATACACAGAAGTGGATGGCTTTGGCATGCTATATAAACCAGTTTCTGTGCTGCAGCACTCTATGTATTATGGCCACTTTTTGCCTATGCAGTGCCACATCCATTTTCTGTCCCACCTTGACTCCAGGATGATGTGCCAGCTGTGGAGCCAGTCTGGCCAGCTGCTCTGGGCCAGCCTGCTGTGCAGCTCCTGGGCATCCAGGGACCCTCCAGCTGCCTCCGCACTGCGCTGCCCACTGTGGCCACAGCACTTGCCCGAGGAGAGCTCACAGTGTAGAAAAAAGGGCACAATTTTCATGCAGAGCCACAATTTATCCTGGAACACCGCAAAAGTGCATTTCCAGCCTGAGAGCCTCCTGAACATGTAAAGCGGTTTGTCCCTAGAGCTTAATGAATCTCCTCCCTTTAAACACATGTAACACTACACATCCTTTAAAAACAGAGAAATAAAGCTCTGTGCTGAAGATAATAGCCCCTGATAGAACAGAACTCCAAATTTCCAGTAAGAGTAGGTGAGCCAGCAGTACGTACAAGCAGGCAGAAAGCAGGGAGGAGTGGGACCCTTCCCTCATGGAGGGAAGGGAAGGCTTTGTGGGCTATTTCTGAATGCTGACCTAAAAAGCTGGTTTTCCATCCACCCCCTGCCCAGACTGTGCAAGGAGCCAGGTATGAGCAGAGCAAAGGGAACAGCTGGCTGCTAGAACTGTTCATCTTCTAACAGGAGAAAGATCCAATGTGACTACCATAAACAGCAGAAAGCCCATCGAAGCACTCACAGGTGCAAGGAAGAAATGTGCTTTTCCTGCTATTATCAGGCTGGCTTGGAGAAGAGTTTAACCCTCTCTCTGCCACCCACTGCAGCCATCAGAGAGGCAAAGATGCGTGGGTGAGAAACCTCCAGCCCATGGGGTTTACTCTGATCCTTCTTTTGGCACCAGTGGTGAGGAGCAACAAGTGGAAGTGTGCCATGAGGAACTGGTATGACTGTCTCTTCCTGCTCTGCAAATTCACCATGTGTAGAAGGGGAAACCCCATGGTGTTATGTGTGGTGGGAGGCCCATGTGGGAGAAGGATGCTATAACTATGCCCATCACAACACCCATCACAACTCTGCAATGGGAACAACCAAGGGGGAGAATCCTGCTCCATGCTCATGGCACAAGTTCCGAGGAGCCAGCAGCAACGGTGGCAGGTGGCCACTAGTTGGGACATCGTTGGGGTACAGCCTCAAAGGACTGTGCAGAAGTCATGGGGAAGCAGCATTTCCTGCACTGGACCTGAACAGGGACAGGGAAGCTGGAAGTCCTGCCTGATCAAAGCTTGCAGGACATCAATCATGTCAGCACCCATCATCTGCAAGGATGCTGGCCAACTTTCTAAATCTGGCTACAGTTCTGGGACACTCATCCCAGCCTCCTTTAGATAAATAAACCTAAAAAAAAAAAAAAAATCAAAGGAATTGGATTGGCAGGAGTAACAAAACCATTGCTGCAGCATTGCCATGTAAATAATCTGTCAGACTGGACCGCAGAGTGAAGGCTGTGCAGAACTTCTAATTTGAGGGAAGATCAACAGTGCTGCAAAACAGTTTGTTTTTTCAGTGCTCATTTGTTTTGTTTGCCAATGACATCAGTGCTTTCTGATAGGGTTTGCTTCCTGAGGATGCCTGCTATCTTGCCAGTGTTTCCGACTTATCCCCAGCAGCCGGTACAACTCTGCATTACATTGGAAACAGGGGCCAAGCTTTTCTCTGGAAACTTCTCAACAGCACTATCAGATGCAGAGAAACAAGCGTGAACAGCGGAAATCAGCATCAGCCCCCATGTAGACAGACACAATGGACCCCACAGCCTGGGCAAACGGGACACAATGGGATCACCAGATGGAAACGTCATCAGAGCACCTCACCTTGGGGTGCTCTGTCCATGAGCACGGATCTCACCTCCGGCCTGAGAAAAGCCAAAGCGCTCCTGAAAAACACTCTGAAGAAATTTGGTGCTAGTTTCCTCTGAGCTGCTTCTGGAACTCATTCTCAGTGAGGGAAACACATTGTTTTCTATTTATGATCTGCCTTTGTCTGTAGCTTTTTCAGTGGCAGGGGTTCCCAAGACTTATTATTTTGGGGGGTACCGCCACCATCTGTATGATGACCAGTACCAGTGGTGATAAATGCCAGCACTTGCAGCAATGGCAGAAGCAGGTCTTACCTCCATGCTCTGAAATGACTTGCATGGCATTTGAATGCTCCCTTCATGGTGCTCTGAGCAGCCCCTTGGCAGGCTTCTTCCTTTAGCCCAAGTTCCAGAGAGTGTCCTGGCACATACTGGGTGGGAGACCAGAAATGACAGAGGATTTGGTCCTGGCTGCCCTCTGTAATATCTCTCCTGCCCTCCACTACTTGAAATGTAGTGGAAGGTGGTAACCCTTTAATTGACTGAATACAACCCCTGAAGTTCTTCTTGAGCATGATTTTCCCTGCCCACCTCTGCAGAACTCTTTATAACAATAATGTAAATGATTTTGTACAACTTTCAACAAAAGAAAACATCGAAGGAACGTGATTCATACTGCAAAATGAAGCACATAACATCAAGAATTGCCAAAATCACAGCACCCTGCATGGACACACAATTTGCTTAGGTCTCTAATTACATGACTTGAGGCTACTGAATTCTGCAGAACTCTGGCCTCAACTAGTGTGCAGGCTAGGTGATGGTAGTTCTTCCTGGGCTGTCTCTACAGCAGCTATTCAAACACTGCTCTGAAGATATAGTTACTAACAGGCATCTGAATTACAAAGTGTATTATCTAGATGGGTCACACATTAAACAAGCTTATCTTCACTCACGTCTGGGTGACATTATTCCTATTTCATATGAGACATGTGCCAGACAGAATATTTATGCACAGAGACTAAAGTGAAAACAACCCTCTCCACTCTAGGCACCCAGTCTGAAGTGCTTACAACCTGATTTTTTTAAGGACTCAGCTTGAAAAGTGAACTAGGTACATTCAAAGCAACTGCTGCAAGAATCTAGTGCCTCTGCACATGAACCTAAGTGTGGCAAATAGCCGTCCACACAATGAAGACATGGGATGAGCCAAAAAAACTGGTTGCAGTAATGTGTGTACTGTGCTTTCCTCCATCCCTCTGTCCATCTAATCCAACACCAACACTTTTGTCCAGGAAGTCTCATATTCCCCCACCCCTGTTAACTCCTCACCACCATGTACCTCAGTGCCTTCATTTCCCCTTTCCACACTCACCAATCCTCCTTGCTGTCCTCCCCCTCTCCTCCAGGATCCTTTCTCTGCCCTCCTGTCTCCTGGTCCCACCAGCTGAGCCACTCTTCCCACACAGCCCACCGCTGTGTCAGTCAGCCCCGTCCTTCCTCCTGCAGCCCTCACAGCTTCTGCTGCCCCATCCTCAGTTGGCATCCATCACTCCAATTTCTTCCTTCCCCTCCTGATGAACACTTATTCTCCTGTCTACGCTTCCAGCAGAAGCACCTTTGTGCCCGCTCTCTGCTCCCAGACTTGAGATCCCATCTCACCTATACCTGGAAGAAGCAGGAGCTGTCATTACAGGGATGATCCCACTGCAGCAGCACAGCCCTGGGCTGGGACTACACAGGCATGCTCTACTGGCACATCCCTTGGAGCAGTGAGGGAATGAGCATAGGGCTGGGTCACCAATGGGCTGCTCAGCACCAGAGGCTGGGCTGTGCTGATGGATGGCGAGAAAAGTCTTCAGAAAACAGAATAACTCAAAACAGAGATGAGTCTGCCAAGAACATGCACAGATGTCTCCAAGCCTTGTCACCATTGATCCTGCTCCTGAATGTGATGGCACCGCAGCTCTCAATCAAAAAGCTGGAGGATTTATTTTCTTTCCCCTTTCTAATGTGGGCAAAACAACATTCTTTCTATCCTCCCCCCTAGTTTTTCTTGGAAATGGTTGAATTGGTTTAGCTGACAGTATTAAAATAAACCTAGCCTGAGAGAGAGAGACACAACCTGAAAGTCTCAGATCAAATGATAAAAGCCTGACAGACTGGAGCAATGGAAAACAGGTTCTTATGATTGTTTTAATACTAGATGGTGCTACTTGCTCCATCTAAATATAACCCTGAGCTACATCCCAGGAGAATATCTAAGGCTTTGGACATTTTAATTGCTCCTGTTTTCTCACTCTGGCTTTGCATGCGTGCATACAAAACAGCCTATCAAAAGCACATTAAACAAGGCTTTTACCTTGCTAATTTCATCTTTTGCAGGACAATAAAGTCGGATGGGACTGACTTTATTGTCAGCAGGCTGCAGTGGTGCTGGGCAAGCAGCCACCCCAGAATGCCATGCCCCTGCCCTCTGCTGTGGAAACAATCAGAACCACATCCACTGACTTGTAGACACACGCTCCATTGGGAAAGATAAAATTAGTGTGTTTGAAGAGCCTTCAACAGTAATGTTCACTATGATCAAATGTTAGCTATGTAATGCAAAGGTATGCCAGAACACAGGAAAAAGAGATGGGAGAACATTAATGCAAGTTGGATGTATCCAACTCGGTGGGGCTTAATTAAGCATAGGCTAGGAGTAAGGAAGAAGAAGGGAACCAGTCAGGGCTGCCTCCAAGCCATGAGTAAATACCTTCTAGAAATTCTCAAAGGATAAGTGAAGGGCAAACATATTATCTAACTTCAAACAAAAGGGGGAAGGAGACAGATCTGGGGTATCATAGACCAAACAGCCTTGCTTTGATATCAAATCAGACAAATTATTATTCAATTCCCTTGTAAATACTTATAACAACTGTTGATTTGTCGTGGAGCAGGAGGGAGCAAGTGTGTGATCCAAGAAGTGTTTCCATCTCCCTGCTTGCCGCCTTGCACTGCAGCTGCATCCACTCCCACATGATAAAGTCATGAGAAAACAGAAAATACAGACTTGTCAAGAACAAATTAAGCCTAATCTGTTTAATTTTCTTCTTTGACAGAGCTGGGAGCATAGCGACTAGGGAGGAAAAAACAGTAGAAGTCACACATTGGAATGAGGAAAGCTTTGATGAATGCATGTGATAGTCTTATATGCAAACCAGGTGAATAAAATTGAGCTACACTTTACTGTGGGCAGGCATACAAATGCTTCAAATCTGTACTCAAGGAACAGTAGCAAGTCCAATGTCAACCTGAAAAGACACATAAGGGCTGTGCCTGGGGTCTTGTTCTATTCGGTATTTCCATTAATGACTTGTAAATTAGGAGGAAGATTACAATTACAAATCTTTGGGGAATGCTGTGAGCATAATCAGGGATTAAAATTAGAATAAAATCTTAATAAATCAAAGACTCAGTCTGAAATTAATGACGGAGATTCAATATAAGCAGGTGTAAAAAAGACATGTTGAAGAAGAAGGATGTCAGTACAGTAAAAGAGTCTTTGGGGCTACAGTCACAAAGAGGGAAGACATACTTTGATTCAATGATCTTAGAGACCTTTCCTAAGATTAAAAATTCTATGGTTTCATGATAAGAGCAGTGCAGGGCTTGGTACACACAGGTGAATAAGCTTGGAGATACAGCAAGAGGAGCATCACACATCAGGCTCTTTACTACTCTCAGTCCTATATCCAGCTTGGGCCCTACCTCAAGCAAGATGCTCACAGGAATGATAAAAAATTTGGCCAAGTGTGACCCCTAGAGAAGAGGGTACAAGAAGTGGGCTTGTTTAGTTGGAAAAAAAGTGTGGAAGATTGAGTTTTAAACATGTTAGGCTGCTAAAAGGCTGTGATAACCTTGTCCTACTCTCTGCAGATGTAGATGACCAAAGGGACTGACTTAGGAAGCAGCAAGGGTGATTTAGATTAGACAGTAAGAGGAACTGTCTAGCCATAATGATAGTTATGCACTGTTGATGCTGGCAGGCTGTGAATCAATACAGGCTTTCAAGAACAGACTGAATGAACATCTATCAGAAGCAGTACAGATGAGGCAACCCCGCCTCAGAAATAAGGGATTTGGGATGGAAACTAAACCTTTTAATATTCTTCCTCTACCTCCCCCCTCCAAAATTTATTGTTTTGTTGGTATGCTCCACATATTTCCAAGAAAATCAAAACCCTTTCGTACAAATCTCTGTGTTACAAATAGCCACCTCACCTCAAATACAATGTGACTTTCCCCTCTATCACCAGCCCTCTGCTACAACTCTCCTTGCACCCTCCTGTCCTGTCATCTTGGCATTGCAGGGAAGAGTGAAGGGGGGTGCTAAGGGGGAGCAGGTCTGGCACAGGGGTGGAAAAAGAAACTTTGCTTCTCCTCCAGGGATGGGAGGGACAGGGACGCTGAGACACACACTGTGGGTTGAAGGCTCCTGAGCAGGGAAGAGGCAGCAGATGAGAGGAGGCACCAGAACGGGGTCCTGACCAAAGAACTCTTATCAGGTCATGGATATGCACCAGGCAAAGCTTCAAGAAAGTTCCCATTACAGTCCATGCTGTACTGAAGGCTTCAAAGCCGCTAGTGCTACATACATAATCACCTCTGCAGACTACATGGCAGGAAGACATGCCAAAGTCATTGCTGAAGATAAGCCAACTTTATGTTGGCTCTTCATGTCTTCCCAGGACAGTCCCTCCCATTCACCTCAAAGAAATTTAAAAGAAATATGTGAATTTTTGTGTTCAACTCTCATTACCTGCGGGCAGGAGAATTCACATTTTTTCTCTAACACAGAGATTCACAGACAGTGAAAATTACAGCTCACATCCTCTTTGCATTCTTTGAGCAAAAAGACCTCACTGAATCCTGGAGGAACTGTGCCAGAGAACAAATTAATGATACAATGTGTCTCCAATAAAATTAGGAAGTGGGGAGGATGAGAGGAGCAAGTCTTAAAGAGTTAATTTAACTCTCGGAAGGCAGTTATTCCTGTCTTGTATCTCACTGGCACAGATGCATCTGCAAACCCACTATGGGATGAGAGAGAGTGCACAGCATCTCCTGGGGCAGATCTCAGCGAGTGACAGCTGCTCTTCAGGTGCTGCCATTTGTTAGGAGGTTTCAGACATTGCTTTCTCACATTTGCCAAGAAAAAATGGTAGGGAAAGGGATTTTTGGGTTTTTTTGTAATGTTTGAGTACTGGGTTCACACAATGCTAAAAAAGATGTCCCACTGTGCATGGATGGGAGTTGGCATCCAAAATAAGTTTGATTTTTTAAATTTGCCACGGACCAATCCAGGCCTGACTGAGCACTGATAGGCTGAGGCTCTTAACCATCCAAATAAATGTAAATGCATAACAGATATGTCCAAACATACACAGATACCAGTGTTTGTATTAGCTGTTTTTCAAAATGTCAACAGCTTGCTTTCACTGATGATAGACCAGCACATTAGTCTACTGAATTTGGCCTAGATTTTTTCAGAGAAGGAGCAATTGTTAAAGAGGACTCACTGATACTCTGTGCTCCAGATATAACCAGTCCTTACACCAATTGGCAGCATATGGTGTATTTCCTCAAATGACAGCTTTTGTCTGTCACAACAGGAGAGCAAAATAGTACATTTATTACACAAAGCATAATTAGTCAACTCTTTGCCTCCCAAAAAGGAACTGCAGAAGAGGATATTTTTTAGGACTCAGATGAATGTTTCCATGCTGTTTACAGTTTTGTATGGAGCAGTCCACTCTGTTGGAACAAAGCACAGGGAATCACATTTGTTGCTCACATCCTAAAACCAAGCTATTACAGGCTAATCATCCCTAAAACACCTATCCCTAACGCCCTAAAATACCTACTGGCAAAGTCTTAATAAGCTATTCTCACATTAGGACTTCATGAATAAGTATTAATTTTTGTATTTTTTAAATAGAAAACCTCTCCATCTGTACAAGACAAAAGAAGAAAAAAGGAAGAAAGGATCTCAATGATAACTTTCTTTATTAAATCTTTCAAAGCAAAAATTTTTAATAAGGGATCTATCACATGGCTGAACTTCTTTGAGGTGACAGTGACATGACTTATAGAGCCTGGGCTCTGTGATCAAAAGGATTACACACATTAGCATCCTACTAATCACAGCAGGACAGGCCGGCCCATCAGGCCAGGACTCATGGAGGAGGGATCCATAAACAAACACTTTCTCCTGCTCACAAATGTGGCTAGGAGCAGAAGCATTCCAAGGTTGGTGTGGTCTTCTCTTCTTTCAAAGAGATAAGGATTGTGTGTTCTGGAGTAAATAAATTCTCAGCATAGTCTTACACATCTGTTTGTTTACTCATTTTGGACACTACCATCCTCTCCTGTGTGTTATCCCTTTTATATTACCCTTGTACGTATAATCAAATGCCCTCTCTTCCAGACTGACTCTCTGCTTCTTCCTGTATTACAGATGCCTTTGATCTTTCTTGGATCTGTGTGTCCTGACTGGTAGTCTCAGCAGGATTTCCCCCCAACCCTTTGCTTTACCAGAAAATAAATGCCTAAGTAGCATTTTTATGCAGTAGTATAAAAAAAACCCAAAACTAGACAGATGCTTAAGAAGGCTATACGCTATCAATGCTGTGCTGCTGAGGAACTGTGTGTGCTGGGCAGGGCTGCCCACCAGTAAGGCAAGCCCAGGCTGGTAAACGGTGACCCACTCCCCGAGCATACATAAGCCCCTGGACCAACAAGTTGATGACTGCTCATCACAAGGGGGAAGATGGATCATCCTGAAATTTCAGAAACATCTGTTCATTTTTCCCCCTTCATCACCTGCAGGGTGCTATGAGCATTTTCAAAAAGCAGAACACAACTTTTAACTTTTTTTTCCTTTTTTCAACTATCTCAGATTTTTTTCCCTTGCCTCACCATTTGAGACGGTCCAAGTTATGGCTGACAAATTCCATTAATATCCTAACTGTAATACTCTTGGGCAAAGAGGCTCCTGCAGCTTTTTGCTCCCTGCAGGCACTGCCAGTACCAGAAGAACTGAGGGTTATTTCTAGGTAGATGTGAAAAGATGCCATCAGTTCACATAGAGCCCTTAACAATCGCATCAGGACTGCTGAAAGGCTGACCAACCCCTTCCTTCACAGCTGGAACTGATGAGTAAGTTTCCCCAGCAAGCCCGAGTCCACTGGCCCTTGCAACAAAGCACAATAACAAGGTTGCAGAAAGCAAGATAACCCTTCCACCCAAGGATTAGAAAACAACATCTGTTAAAAAACAAATAAACTGGTGTAATGGCTTCAGCAAGAGACCCAGAGGATTTTAGAGATGCAGCTCGTGGCTTGGTCAACACATTGTGAACGGCAAATTACAAGAGAACAATTGTTCATACCAAGCTCTCCCACCCCTGAACTCCCTCAAGGTTAATTAGAATGGCCCCTGGCCAAATCAATTAGAGGAGAAGATTTGGGCAGGACTTTGCTATGCACTCGCAACTAGTTCCAAGGTGACCAAGAAGTTCAGAAATGCCTCACCTTCCAAACAGAGCTTGCTTGGCAAAAAACAAGCTCACATGTGCCATGTCATTCTTCTGACAATCAGGAGAAACACTTAAAAGTAATGTTTCCCTAACTAACAGCTAACATAGAAGAACTTTCTGCATCCTTCCCACTGAACAATATGCCCTTGTTTATTTTCTGTGTGCTTTTTAGGTCATAAGAGGCCAGTGAAGTTATGCATCTAAAGAACAATATAGTACTGTAATATGCCAGTTGATACACACAGCCTGGCAGACCCTGAAAGATCCGTCTTTTCCAAGAGCTGGCAAATACATGTTGCAGTGTGGAGAAATACTGAACATCAGCATAGGAAGGGAGGATGCAGAAGGGCCCAGCCTTTGAAATGACAGATTAAATTGGTGTTTTGGTTGGTGTTCAAATGTGCCCTGGTGGTGCAGCTTAGAGATGACCCTGCCTTGAGGGGCACAGCCATGCCCAGCTTCTCTACCCCATGACAGCAGTCTTTCTCAACTTCCTCCACTGCCCAAAGCATCCTTGGAAAAGGGAACAGCTATAGGACCACATTGTTTCCTCCATGTGGTACCATGGTGAGTAGAACTGCACAGCATAGTAGGGTAGGGCAGATCTAGCCTCTGTGATTACCAAGTGCTGGCACAAATTAAGGGCTCTGCCAGTGGCTACATCTCTGATCTGTAGAGCCCTTCTCTGTCATTAATCTGATATTGTTTAGTTTGAAGCCGGAAGGTTGCTATTTTCCATGTGCCTGTTACCCACAAAAAGCAACAGCCGTTCTGGGCAGAATCGGAACTTCTGAAGTAACAATGAGAAACTGCTCCAGCTCACGCAAAGAAGTGCAGTTGAATACTTTTCAGCAGGACACAATTCTCATTGTCACTAGCCAAGATTTAATGTCTTGACTCTGTGAATCAGACTGACTACTTAGAACAGTTACATCGTGTGTTCACTTAAAGACATGGGCTGGAGTAACTTAATGTGTAGAGCCCATGCCAATAAAAAGCCATTATTCTCAACTCTTTACTGAAAAAAAAAAGAAAGGGAAAGGGAAAAGAACCCAAAACAACCACAACCACCCATCCTTAATAGATGCAAGAGTCCTTTGGCACAGATCCAGTGGCAGACTAAGGCCATAATTTGCAATTCTGAGGCAATTATGAAATGACATAACAGCACAGATCTCCATCTGACAGAACAGCTGGGGTTTTGTCTCCTTTGCAACAGGACGTGGTTTAAAACAACCATCAGAAAGTAAAATAACCCAAAGAACCATTTGACTACTGTGTAAATATGGGAGTACAGATAAACACCAAGAGGAACGGCACTTGGTGTTTCAGACCCCGGTGCCACATCCTCTCGTGTCGACGAGAGCCGGCACCGAGCCGCAGCTGGATCCCCGGTCCCGGGCGCAGGGGATCAACCACAGCGACCGGCGGTCAATGAAGGGGAGCGGCTCCAGCGAGCGGCATCGACCAACTTCCCCGGGACCCCGGCTCAGGGCGAGCTGCCGGGGGGATGCCGGCAGAGAGCCCGGCCAGAGACGAGGGGGGGAGAGAGGAACGAGCAGGTGCAAAGGATGGGAACCCGAGGGATGTGCCCCCCGCCACTGCCGCGGACCGCCGGCCGCCCCGGCACGCTCGGATTGCCGGCGCCCTTGCCCTCCCCGCCCGGCCCCGCCGCCGCTCGCCCGCTCCCCGCGCCGCGGCACTCACCGCTCCGGCGGCGGACACGACCCGCGCTCAGCGCCGCGGCTGCGGGAGGCGCCGAGCCCGCGGCGGGCGGGGCCGCAGGGAGGGACCGACGGACGGACGGACGGACGGAGGGAGGGAAGGAGGGAGGGACGGAGGGACGGTCCCGGCGCCCCGCCCGTCCCCCCGCGCCCCGGCCCGCCCGCCGGGCAGCGCCGCGTCGGGCTCCGAGGGAGGCAGCGTGAGCGCTCCGAAAAGTCGGACTCGCAGCTCCTGCCCTCTCTCCCTCTCCCCACGGCTGAGCGCTCATGGCTCAGCTGAGATGAGCCACTTCAACTTTCTCAGCACAAGGAAAATCTGCAGGAGGGAAGACGAGTCGATCAAGGATGGAGCGGGACACGAGCAGTCCTTTCCAAAACTTGCTGTTCCGGCTGGCACCCGGCCATGCACCCAATGGGCTTGTCTTCAACGTGGTTTTCAAGCTTTTCTGAAGCGTTGTTGGTTGCTTGCTTCTCCACCTCTCCCCTCCCCATTATTTATTCGGCTTCTAGAAACAGGTGAATAATTTGCAAATCTCTTTTGGTTTAATAACACTCTCCAAAAAAAGTATGTTTGTGAATCATTTACTTTAGTAATTGGTTGTGCCCATCAGCTGCTCGCCCTGTCTTAATTGACTTTTACCCCAGGCTATCAAAGCGCTTTTAGACATGTTCATAAATTGAATCCTATTCAGTATGTGCTGTAGTTAATAGTGAAAAAACAAGGGCAGTAAAGTTACACGATGAGTCCAAGGTCACAGAGAGAGCAAGAGAGCCCAGAACTGAATACAGGTTTCCTGGTGGCCCGGTTTCACCGGGCTCTGGGAGTAATCGTCATTGACCTGCTTTTCTACGGACATCTCCTTTTGTCTTCCAGCAGTGATAGTGTGAGCCTGCAACTGCTGACACATGATGCAGACACCAAGGACAATGCCACCGGCAGCAGGGGGACCTTGGGCAAGACCCCTTGTACCCTGCCTCTGTAGGGTACATGTGAAGTTCTTTGTGGCTTTGCTGCTTGGGAAACCCCTGTATTTTCCCACAGTAAAGCCTTGTAGCTGACACAGTAGTCAATCAGTAGAAGGTTTAGGTTTTATCACAGAGCAGCTTCATGTGGCTGTGACGATAGGGTTTCCATAAAGGAAGCCGTGCTGCCACAACTTACAGTTTATTATTTAAATATCTTGGCTCTGACAGGCAAATTGGGAGTTCTGGGTTTTTTTAATACTTGTCTTCTTTGTGTTGTAAGAAAAAAATTCTAGATTTATTTTCTCCTCGGCATGGCTGCGGCTCTGAGCTGTTTGTTCCCCTTGTTTGTAGGAGACAGTGCTGTTTATATCCCTTCTTCCCAAGACAAAAGCTTTAGCTCTGGTGGGGTAGTCGTGGTGTGCCACACAGAGCAGGTCCTTGTTCCTGGAATTCACTGCTCCCTGTTGGGAAAGCTGCTTTGGCCCTGGATTTAGGGGATAGAAAGAGGTGAGGGGGGGAACAGATTGGACCATTCCGATGTCAAAGTGAAGGGACATCTTTTTGTCTTCATGATGTCACAGCCTGTAAAGAGCATGATAAAAGCACAGAGGACAGCACATCTCAGAGCTGCCTTCCTGCACCTGGGGCTAGCTTTTGCTGCATCTTTTCTGAGAACAGTTTGTGGGCTGCAAAGGGAGGGTGCAGTCCTTGGAAGGAAGCACTCCTGCAGATTTGTCTGGTAGTCCTGAGTCCTGCAGTCACTGAAGATATCCCCCAAGTGAAGTCAAAGGACATTGAAGTTAAAGAAAACAGAGGAAAAGCTCCTAAAAAAGAAAACAATCTCCTAGGCCTCCTGTTATAGACAAAACCCCGAAAACTTGAGATGGCCATATCTCCACAGTTAGGCACCAGAAAGCAAACATGATTTTTGAGACAATAGGAGGGATGCCTTGGGCTGGATTCACAATTAACAACAAATGATGTCTGACAGCCCCAATCCATGTCCAAGGCACATTGCCCAGAGGGTTGGTGTAACACGTGAAGCTGTTAGTCTGTGATTTGGGAAGTCTGAGGGCTGAGCTTCTCATCATCAGTGGAGCTTTCAGGGACTCCCTTTGCTCCTGCAGCATCTTGCCCTCTGCCTGTTAGAGAGCAAGTTCTTTAGGCAGATGTTGCTTCTTGTTTTGTCTTTGCCCAGTGCTTGGATCAGTGGGGCTGTGGTCTCAGGTTGCTACTGCAGTGCCGACTGTGGCCGCCAGAAGGGCAAAGATGAAGGAAAGCAGATGAGGCAGGAAAGTAATTCTGCCTTTTGATGGTCAATGTGCACAACTGATGAAGCATTGCTCCCATGCAAAGCCCACAGTCCTGCAGCTGCCTGAGGAGATCTCCCTCTCCTGGCTCTTTCCAGAGAAGGGGACCATAGTCAGACATTCTTGAGTTTAGAGCTTCATCCTTAAAAAGGCTGAAAGAACTAAATGTGGCTGAGAGACAAATGTACAAATGCAGTTTGTGGAAGAGAAAAGAGCACTAAAGACAGTGTCCTGTCATGTAGGACTCCTGAGATGGGTAAAAATCAGTGTGATGGGGCAGGGTGGCTCAATGGGGCAACAGAGGAGAGAACCATTATTGTCCCTCTGCAAGGAGAAGGGCAAAGAAGCCATGGATCAAAAGCTGATGATGGCTGTGTGTGCAAATCTGGGTATCTGGGCAGGAGCACAGTGGGGCTGCATGAGCCCAGCAAGCAGTAGAGCATTCCATGTGTCACAGCAGGCAGGCTCAGATCAGGATCCTGTGGGACATGGTAGAGCAGGTCTGCGTGCCTGGGCAAGCAGGGAACACCAGGACTTGGTTCCTCAGGAGATGAAGAGCAGCGCCTGCAAGTCTGGCCTGCAAGTGGCCATTATGGACAGAAATTGTGGAAAACAGAAACACACAAACATGAGCAAGACAGACCAGATGGGGAAAATACAGATGAATTAATTTACAGGGAAGGGAAAAGGAAAAACACAGAGACATGCTGCACACCAGCCAACTCTTCAGCAACAGCACTGCAGCGTGTCATCACTACGACAAGTGAATGGGAAGTTGTGCTCTGCTCAATGCAAGTTATTGCTGCTCTATGCCTTTATAATTCTCTCTGGCCTCAAAACCTCCCTGACTGGGAGCCTCTGTTTATGTTTTATGTCCCATCAGCAGTGTCGCTGCTCAGGGCCAGAATTTTCCTGCCATTCCTACAGAACTTTTTGTGGGCTTGGAACCTCATTTCTGGAGGTGATCATCTGTGCTTTTTACAGTGAAATCACATACTTTTTCATAATGTGGTGGAGTTTGAAGTGATTAGGTGCATTAATTACTCCCCAAAAGACTGTAACAGGTTTTGTCTTAGATCCAGTTGCTGGGAAAATATTTAGGAACATATGCTGAAATCACCACATACCTGAAGTTTACCATAATTAACTAGTCACAGATGTGCTATTAAACCCCTGGTTATTTTTTTCCTCTTGTCCATCCTATATGGCATGTTACAGCCATAAGATATTAAACTTACTTAGAACAGCTGCTTGTCAAAAACAAAATAGCTATTACTTTTTTGCAAGAAAAAATTCACATTGCCCATACTGACAGTAATCACCTGTTTATACAATAGGCACCTCTTATTAACTTGGAACAGGGAAACTTCAGATATTTTATTGCCACATCAAGGGAAACACTAAGCACTGGTGCGGAGAAGGGAGGTTTTCGTTTGCCAGTTCTCTGGTGCTTCTTTAGCTATATTTTGACTTGGTATTCATATAAAGCATGACACGTGAAAGTGTGCTGGAGGGAGGAAAAAATGGGGGAAAAAAGCTAAAAATAAAAGACTAGTTAACACAGAGGAAGCGTACACCCATATCGTGTGAGTTCCTGAACATTGTGAAGACTGACGAAAAGCTGAGGGGTGTGGCACACAAATTACCCCGCAGAATTTAGCTGGTTTACATTTGGGAAAATTAGGTAGTGCTTCCAAAACTTTTGAAGTGCTAAATATTGTTAAAACAATCCTTACAGCTCTTTCATTCAAGAACTTGGCTCAGGGTACTCAGAAAATAACTAATGAGTTTCTCATCATAACACCCAAGAGAGGGGGGAAGTTATCACAGTAATTACCCCTGTTACCCAGCTGAGGAACAGAAAAGTTAAGCCTTGTTTTTCAGGGGTGTTTCTTGACTGAAATATTTGTACAGTCATTCAGCTGAAAAGCTCTCGAGAAGGATTAGAAGCTCCAGCTGGCCCCTTAGCAAGGTGTTGAGGGGAGGAAGAGTCATCCCTCAAAGGCAGGGGAAGATAAAAGGAGAAAAGTTATGCAGTAGCAAGGCATGTTGGTGTTGGATCTATCCTACTTTTCTTAGTTTAAAGTTTTAATGCTTTCTACTTCAGAGAAGACTAATTCCTGCATTTGCCTAATAATGTACTATAGATTTGACAGTATATGCATTATGTACCAGAGTACAGAGTGGTACTGTACTGATGTTATGGCAGCTCCATCCATCTCCATAAGGATACACAGGGAGGCTCAGCTGTGACTGCCACACTGGCATTCCTGCAAGAGATGTGGGCTTCACTTGATAAGGAGGGAAGACTCACAGACTCTGGGAAGTGAGACATGTACTGGGAAAAGGTCTTTTTCCAAGTAGAGGTTTTAGCTTGATTTCTGTAATAAGAAGAAATTAGTAGGAGCTGTGGATCTCATTAACATCATTGGACTAGTGCATGAGGAAAACAAACTTCAAATAAGCTGAAAAAAGAGCAGCCTTTGGTCAGATCTGAGGAGTTACCACAACGTGTTGATGATGTCTGTGGAAATGCCCACCTCACATTTAGTTGTGAGTGCTCAGCAGCCAGCTCATGTCCAGTGTAAGTCTGGTAAAGCAGTGGGTTCCACCCTGTCCTCCCATCAGATATTTGGCCACATCTCAGCACCATCCCACTGTGACCCCAGATTTATTGTGTCAAGTTCAGATACTGACCTGCTGGAGTTACAGTGAAGACTGAAAACAAACTGAGGTTACCCACAGGCATTGGCTAAAAATCCTTTGCCTTTTTCATGAAATAAATTTCAAATTTACTTGGGGGAAAAAAAAAAGAATCAACTTCATCTTCAAAACAGCTGCAATCTTATTCTTACTAATACAGATAATTTAACTTTCAAATACATAATGGGTGCTGAGCAGGTCTTTATTTAGGAGAATAGACTCTGAAATAGTGGAGAACCTGGGGGAGGAGAAGCACAAAGGACACAGTGATAAAGGTATATGAAGTAATGTAGAAACCAGAGAGATCTTTTGGGAATGTCTCCCTTTCCTGAACATATATGTATAAACAATAAGCTGGAAGATGGCAAATACAATACAGATAAAAGCGTTCTTATTTGTTTACACTGACACATCTAGGCTGTGAAATCACTGCTATTAAGAGGCAGCTGAAGCCTTGGATTTATTAGGAACAAAAGAAAATATATACTGATGGCAGAAGAACCTATAGCTACAGCAGTAAATATCAAAAAATAGAGCCTGGAAAGGTTTTACTCTTCAAAACTTTGGTCAGACTGTAATTATTGGGAAGATAAAGGAAAGTTTCCCTGGAGCAGGTTACCCCCTTCTCCCAGGCCCAGTCAGTGCCATAGAGAGAGGCTCAGAGGTGCTGAGGCACCTGTGTGCAGCTGGCAAGGGCACACAGCAGGAGAGGCAGCTGGATCAGTGGCCATGGCTGTGGGCCTGCCACTGCCATGATAGTCCTGCTGCTTGCCCTCAGGAGGCTGCAGATAAACCCTGGGAGTGACTGTCCTTGTCCCAGCACTTGCCATATTTTGGGTACCAGCCATGGTGGAGCCTCTGCAGCGAGGCCTTCCCTGGGGAGTGCAGATTCCCCCAGGGAGAGGAGAGCATCCTTGAATCTGTGTTTTAATACACAATAAAAATTCTCTTTTTATAAATGCTTTGTGTCACAGTTTCTATTAGGTCCATAAGGACTGAGTTAATAGCTATTTAATCGATTTCAGCTTTTAGCTGTGGTAATATAAGTTTTCAAATCTTAAGTTTCAAAAGGCAGCACTGCCCTCTCTGAAATACTGCCTCCCTCCAGTGGATCTACATGAGCTGGTTTTATGAGTTCAAGGGGAGAAAACTATCTACAGTAGGTTGTTTGGGTTTTTTTAATAAGAGAATTTGAGCACAGTAGCAAGGGCAGAGAATGAAGAAAGGCTTGTTTGTAATGGGAGCACTCAAAAAGTTCAACAAGAGTTTGCAAGACCCCTTCATGTCAGCACATTCCCACAGACAACCTCACCCAAAAAGCTGAAATTACAGTCTTTCTCGGTTAAAGAAAAAAAAATAGGAGAGTGGCTTGTAATTTTTGAACCAGGAAAGCTGTGTTTATCTTCCAAAAAAGAGCCCCTTGAAGACGTGACTGTCATGCAGGGTTAAAGACAAGCAGAAAGCCCAGAGACGGACGGGCCTTGGCCGCTCAGCACCCAGCACCAGGCATCTGTCTCCTCAGGCGAGGGATGCTCCTGTTATCTAGCTGATATAGAACAGTGTCACGGCTTTCCATATCCAAACACATCTTGACACTGGAGATTGCACAGATCCCAGGCTCTGGAGGGAGGCCAGGGCCGTGCACCCGGCCCAGAGCAGCTCCCGGGAGCGGCAGAGGCGGCGGGGAATCCTTATCAGGGAGCAGTGACATGTCACGGCCGTCTCGGATGGGCTGCAGGGTCAAGGGATTATGACTCAAATCCATTCTTCATAGAAAAATCTTTTCTAAATGCCTGACTACGCTATGAAATCACACAGGGAGTGTGCTGTTATCTGTGGGGGTGGTACAGACCCACCTCTGCTTCATATGGAAAACCAGAAGAAGAAAAATGCAGCTGTGCAGAGCATCCCTGCTGTACAGAGCCAGCTTTCCAAGCTGCTTTCCTTCCTTTCTACCTGCTTGTAGACAGGTTTAGTGCAGTGAGTGGGGATGTGTTTCAGCCCCACATTAATAAACTTGTCCTGTGCATGTATATTTTAGTCTTATTATTAAACTCTCTTATTCTTTTACATGCACTTCTGCAGATACTGATGTCATCCCTATTTCTTACCTATTCTCCACAGGAATTGCTTTTTGAAGAGATAGGAGAGGAGATACCTTTTTGGAAAAGTAATGGAACCAAGAACTTATCTGAGCAGCATTATGGAAATACAATTTTGCTTGACAATCTTTTAAGTTACAGCAACTGTGCAAAGGATTGCAGCACAACACCAGAATGTCAGCTTGCAGTGGACTTCATTTGGATTTGAAAGTCATTGAAATCCATTTGTTATGTTGTAGAAGTTTATACTGATATTGCAAAGAAGTCCTTGGAAGGCAAAGAAATTCAAACTCTCTTGCCAGAAGACCTTCCTGATCAAGCTGAATTTTTCTATTTCTCTCCTTCCTTCCTTCCTTGACCAGAGAGAAAATGAAACCAAGAACCAAAATAATAGAATTTTTTTTTAGGCAAAGTCTCATTCAGATTAATCCAAAGGCATCCATCTGCATTTTACTAGGTAGGTTTGTTCTGAGGTCACCTTATGCACAATTTATGCAGCCCTCAATTCACTAAAGGACTTCCAGACTTATCTGTGGAAATTACACCTCTACCTCACCATATTTTCTCTACTTCAGATGAGAAACAGACGCCACTGTATCCTTTTTTATCACATCCTTTCCTTCCCTGGATCAAGCTTCACCCCTGCCATTTGGGCATATTGCAGCACTGTGATACAGAAGTGTCATGCAGGCATCCCTTAGAGGAGACAGGCTGTTTAAAGACCAGGGTGCTGTGGGACATTTACACCTCACACATCCTTTAATTACATCGCCATTGTGCCCAAACCCAGTCACCCCCTCAGGCAAGTCCCTGTTCTGGGGGTCCCACATTCCCCTGTCTAGATGTGAGACCTCATAAGTTCTGCCTTCACCTGACAAACCTAGAAGGAGATCCTTTGTTCAGGCTCTTCGGAGCGCTCTGGGAGAAAAGCAGGCAGCCAGCCTCTGAATAAACGGCTGTTTGAAAGGAGATTAAACCCTTCCCTGTATGTGCAACCTACAGCCAGGCAGCCTCCATCAGAGAAGTCAGGCTGCATCCACTCCAAGGGGAAAGTTAAAATAGAACTGAATCTTCTTACTTCAGCTCTGTCTTTTGTTGTGCCCTGCAGGCAGCGTTCACCTGAACGTGTATCCTCCAAAGTCGGAGTACGCTTGCCCAAAGTGAAAAGTGGCACACACAGCCCTATCTTTTTTATTCCCTCTGCTTTATCAGCCTCTGTTGTCCTTCTATAATGAATTTAGTGGTCATGAGCAGCACCACTAACCATGTAGGTACTTAACATATTTCAGAAGGGAAGCTGAAGAGTGAGTTGCAGAAGTTGTCGGGTCCTTACAAGTGGCCACTCCATATTTGAAAATAGAGGCAAACAATCCCTACCAAGCTAACAATACTGCTTTAAGATGCAGTTCTCCTCTATCTGCCAGGATCCACCTTCCCCTCTAACAGAGTCAGATGTACGGATAATGGGACCTGCTTGCCCATTTCAACACCGAGTCCGTGGTACTAACTTGGTTGGATTTCTGGACTGCACTGGGCTGAAGGCTTTGCAGTGAAGGAAGTTCTGCTGAGGGGTGTTTCCTTGTACAAGTGAAGGAAACAGCTTAGGGCAATGACACCATAAGCCAGCACAGCTGTTTCTGCAGTGATCATTTGTTTGCATTCTAGGATGCATTAAAATAGCAGCTTGGAGCATTTCTGTTGCTGCTTATCCTCTGACTGGGCTGTTGTTAATGCAACACTCACTCAATGAAGTGTTTGGGATGAAGTCCAAAAGAGCACTTAGGTGCCTAAATCCAAGACAGTTATTCACAGCTGCCTAAGGACTTAGGTTCCCCCTTTTGTACGCCCCTTCCCTGAACCTCTTTAAAAACCTGGACTCCTGCAGCAGGTTGACTCAAGGTGTTATCACCTTGCCTGGGCTTGGCCAGAGCCTGCCTGCTGTGTCTGTGCTGTCCAGCCCTGCAGATGAGGTGGCTGTGTTTGGGATACTCAGACGCTCTGTGGATGTGCCAGAGCTCTGAAGTCAGCAGCCACAGCTGCCCTTGCTCAAACTGTGGCCAATGCTGGTCTTTCCAGCTGGTATAGCCACCATGGGGATCTTTGCAGCCAGAGGGTCATGAAGAGAAAAGCACAAATGTGATTGTATGCTGATGAGGGAGGAGG
Organism: Sturnus vulgaris; assembly: GCF_052056855.1. NCBI lineage: Eukaryota > Metazoa > Chordata > Aves > Passeriformes > Sturnidae > Sturnus > Sturnus vulgaris. The sequence goes on from NC_142243.1 coordinate 15,169,330, forward strand.
CAGCCACTGGCCTGGCTTGAGTACATTTTCCCCATGTAACACTCTTCTTCTCCCACTCTCTAACAGGGCTCCACAGTAGAGATGGTAGAGATACCTCTCACAGAAAATTAGTGATTTGTCCTCTGCTGTTCTTGCTGCTGGTGGCCTGAAAGGGAATGGTGGAGTCAGGTCTGGCATCTGCTGCTTGTGTGGAAACTGGATGGGTCATGAGATGCCAGGCTCAAATCCACTCATACTGCCACACATCAATAGAAATCTATGCAATAACAGCTTAAAGGCATTCCTAACAAGGCACAAAGTTCCTCCAATAACGATCTCTTCTATTACATTGCAGACTATATCTGTCCAAGTGCCTCTTTTCTCAAGATAAAGCTTGAAACAGTTACAGAAATCTGGTTATCAAATTGCAGCGACTCACAGGGAGTGAGAAAGAGCATAAGAGCTCTTCTACTACAGCTTATTCACCTTGCTCCTGAAAAAGCCACTTGCTTCCAAGAAAGCTCTGAGTAGATGACAAATGGAGGCACACGGTTCCCAGTGCAGGGAACTGGTTATTTGGGATGGCAGCATCCCTTGCTGCACTATATTTGGGTGCTCTGACATATTGACCACATTCACATGTCTTGCCATGAGACTGTTACACTTTTCCAGGTTTCTCCTCTTGTCTGATAAAGCAGTTAGGGCTCTGTGTGACAGACACTTGCACTTTTCAAATACAGATCTCAGGTAGGGCTCTGCATGCACAGGCTGTTTTCCTCATTAAGCCCTTCAGTTACTGCACTTTACTTAAATCCAAGCTGGGCTGTAAAAGGCTTAATCGATGCAACACATTCACTCCTGATGATGTCAGGGAGCCACTATACCCATCTAACAGATGAGCTGATCTGCTAGCCAGTAAATTTGGGACGACAAGCAAAGTTTATCATGGTAAACCAGATGCCATCAGCATCCTTCAGTTCTGCAAAAATGCTCTAGTTCTTCAAAAAGCTATTACTGAGATGTGTAAGGAAAACATGAGATCTGAGCCACTTCCTGCTCCAGCCTTCTGCAGTTGGCACGTCTTCCCACAATCAGGAGAAGAGCCCAATGTGGAAGCATGTTTCTGAAATGATTTCAAGGATGAGATTTGGTGTCTTGTCTGCCTACATGTGTCCTCAGCAGGAAAACTGCAGAGCAGCAGAAGAGGGAAGATGAGAGCTACTGTGGGACAGAAAATTAATCTCCTGTAGATCTGTCCATCCATGTGTGTCTGTCTGGGCCCCATCCTCTGGCCCTGCTGTGATCCATATTTCAAAGGGGCCATGATTCCTTCTCAAATTACTGCTGCTGGCAGAGCAGCAGAGCTGGCAAGCGAGCTTTCAGGAATGTCTTTATCCTTCACGATCCATATGAAATAGGTCCAAGTAGTAATATTTCTGGAGAGCCAGAAAGGTTGGGAGCAGCAAAGCACACTATTAATAAAACAGTCACACTGCTCTTGGTTTTGGTCTTATTGTGGTAATTATAAGCAGAAGTTTTCTTTTGTCTGGTCAAAGATTCTGCTGCTTCAAATTTAGAGCTGTCAAGACACTGAGCAAGAGGGCTTCATTCAATGGGTGGCATTATCTGCTTCAGCAAGTGCCATCATTCTGCTTTGGTAAGATCAGTGAAAGAATAAAGAGGAGCTTGTCTAGGGGTCCACTCTCCCATCCACTGTTAACACTACTGTAGCTCAGAGTAAGCCTACCAATGGTAGGCTAGAGAAAAAGATTTTTTATATATACATATATATATATGCATATCTATCACTGTATACAATGATGAAAGCTAGAACTACTTTAACTGTCTTTTTTTTAATTAATGACGACTTATTTTAACATGGTACCTTCAACAGGGAGAAAAAAAGGACATACTCTCAAAATACTGGGAATTACATACAAAGAAGAAGCTGCTCATAATTGTCTTTTTTTATGCTCAGCCAAACATGAAAAGAAGTGCCTTCTGGCAGCATAAACCTGCCTAGGAGTAAGGATTTTGTTCTCATAGTCAATAACGGTTTCTTTACATTTTCAACTGATAAGTCTCAACAGCTACCAATAAGAACAAAAGTCTTGATGCTCCACAGGCCAAAGCACCCACAATTTCACCTCATTTGTAATTTAACAGGTTTATCATTTACACGATGATGTCTCTTTTAATGGAAATCCCAGTGGAATTATCCAATACTCAATTTCAGGTGCAGGAGGAAAATGTGCAGTGGAGCATATTTATGCTAGAGACAGACTTTTGTGCCTGGGTACACAGCAGTGGATATTGCTGAAAAGGGCAGCTTTTCTGCAAAGTTCTGTTATATCCCCTCAGCAGGAAACAATTATCTGTAATACCAATTTCCCGCAGAATTTTGCAAATCCTTCCCTACAGGGATTTCACCTTTCTTTGTTTCCCCTGCACAGCACAGAAAGTCTGACTGCAGTGATACAAAATCAGATCTGACTCATTTTTATTTTCAGCCTCTGGCAGCTGAAGGGAATAATCTCATTTTTGACTAGTAGGAGATGAGCAAACAGGGTAAGGGCTGGTGATCTGAGTCCCAAGAGGACCTCCAGCAGTGCCTTCCCACTGTGTCCATTTTGTGATGGGATGCCCAGAAGGAGGGGTGGAGGATGCAGTGGGGTGGTCTCTGCCCTAGGGGTACTCATGCCTTGGAAGGAGAAGGGGTCCAAATCCAGGCACGCCAGGGCCCCAAAACATCTCTGGGAAGGGGCACTGTCATAACCAGTGTCTACCCAGAGACACCCCTTGCAACACCTGCTGCCACCCCATACATTGTCTGAAGACCATGAAATCCCCATGGCAGAGCCAGTGGCTGCCTTGAACTGCTTCTTTTTCAGCTGCAGCATGGTGGTGTTATGAGGAGAATTACAGCCATGGAATCAGGAGTCACATTTTCAGCAGTTTTCTGAATTTTTTGTCTTTTTCCCTGTCCCCTCTTCCAAAACAAAGTATCTCCTTGCTCGGCTTCCTGACGGTGTGGACACAGCCCTGCCTGTGCCAGCAGTCCTAGAACCAACCCACTGCACATGGGAGGATTCTGCCTTGATCTCCCACCCTGGAAAGAAACTCTGAGCTCAGTGTGGAGGTGCTCAGGCTCCATGCTGGGCAGGCCATGCCCAGAGGAAGAGGATGTGTGGGGTTCGCTGGGGAGGTGGGCATACAGAGCAGGAATGCTCTTCTCAAGCATGTTTAGAGCTACTGTATAGGAAAGTTTCCTTGCATAACGCACTTTGCTCCACCTCTATGGTAATTTTTAGAGGGCCTTGCCTATGTGGTTAGGGATGCAGGTACGGTGAGCCTGGGACATCTTCCTGTCCCCAGAGTCTGGAAGCCCAGCAGCAGTGGAGCCTGGCCCACTGACTGGCAGGGACAAGTACCAAGTTGGATTATTTAGCTGCATTTCCCACCAAGAGGAGGCTTGTGCTGTCAGTCCATCTGCACCAGGCAGTGTGTGGCTCTGCCATAGCCAGAGGTGCTCCGAGGCCATGAAGTCCCCATGGTTTGGGACATGTGAGGAGCTGGCTCTGTCCCAGCAGGGCACGGGAGCTCAAGGCAGCACCAAAGGCCAGACCCTGCAGGAAACCAAACCAACAGGCTACCAGAGGCCACTCCACCACTGTTTGTCCCTCTTCATCCCCAGCTGTTTATTAACTCCAGCATAGCTGACCTGACATTCAGGTAAGCCAAATCTGATTTTCCGGCTGAGATCTTCACTGTTTCCAAACAGATTTCATCAAGGAAAGCAGCATGCCCAGCTGCTGGCTAAAGGAAACTCAGACCTTTGCAAAGCTCTGGCTGAGAAACAGGGAGGAGAAGGAGCACAGGAGCATCCCTGGATACAGCACATGGCTGAGGGTCTGACCTGGGATGTGCCATCAGGGCCATGGGTAGCCCAGGGTGCAGCCCCTGCCCTGCACAGTGGGCATGGGGGAATGTTCACCCTCTCCAAAATGCACAGTGCACCAGGGTGATGCTGGTGTTGAGGTGCTGGGGCCACTCTGGTGAACTGGTTCAGTAAGGCAGGAAAGGCAGCAGGGGCCCAACCTTTGGGGGTACAAGAGAGATGGACAAACAGGGTGAAGAGACCCTTACAATATAAAAAACACCTTTTGATATTTTTTGAATTGTTGTGTACCCGGTACTAAAGATGAACAAATGAAATTCTAATTTCTTAAGGTATTTTGTTTTTCAAAAACTGTAGGCCTAAATTACAGCTGTCTTTTTAAATACACTGCAAAATACTTGTTTAAAAGCAACTTCTTGTGCAACAAAGGACTTAAAGAAAAACAGTGACAAAATTCTAGTTTGGGAAGAAAATTTTTAAGTCATGAAAGTCTGAGTGCTCTGATCTCCACTCTGTGCTGAGATCTCCGCTCTCCACTGCAGATGCTTTCAGACCTGCTCAAAGCATGTGCATGTGCATATGGAGCTGTGATTTGCCATTCTTTGGGAAGTCTCTGTTGTTGGCCTTGAAGCTGCACGAGAGCTGCTTTGTTTCCACAGCAGAAGCGAGAACAGAGTAGGCTGCCATTGTCCAAGAACTGTGAGTAATTCTGTGGAGACACACAAACCCACAGCACAGAAATTTAAAGCTATGGAGCAATTCTGCAGGGCTGTTAATATAATCTGATATTCAGCCTTGATCATCCATTTGTATTCATGATCTTTTTACTTGTTAAACCTCTCTAGTAATCTTTTATTAAAAAAAAATTCCTTTCCCTCTTGAGAACTCAGATGAATGGGGTAAAAATGTCATTTGCATGATAATCAAGGTCTCCTTCAAGGAAAGGATAAGATCTGGATAAATTAGCTACAACTTGGCAAGCATGAGAACATCCATCAAAAGTTTGTCTTCTTCACCAGAGTCCAAGTGATCACAGTGTCACTTTTATAGAAGCTGGGAGAGCAACAGCCGAATGAGGATTCCTCACCTTGCTCGTCTTGCCCTCACTCTGCTGAAGTCTGTAAAAGGGATTGGTGGCACCAGATCTCAGCATTGTTGTAAAGGTTTTCTATTTTTCAGTCTCAGGGTTTAGTTGTTGTTTGAATTTGAACATTTTTCATTCAGTTGTAGCATGGCTGTGATGTCCCATGACGTGCCACAACATTTGTTGATACAAATATTAACAACAGTCCAAGTCCCTCGTTGACTTGGAACACTCCTGGCTATTTCAGAGTGGGAGAAGCAGAGATCACAACAGGGATCCACAACATATCCTTGAGGAGGATGTGATTACTGAATTGGATTTTCTGCTGGGTGTGCTCTGACTGACAACCCAACCTATGACAACTTCTTAATAGTGGAAGCTTATCTGCCAGCAGTGCCAATAAAAATAAATCACCTACTTGCCTTATGTTCTGAGTAGATGAAAACAGAGTCATCAATGGTCTTGTGTACTTCTACACTAACTCAACGCCCACAGCATTCCTTTTTTAAAATCAAATTGCAGGATTTTGAGAAGGTTACTATGTGCTGGCGTACAGAGAGCCAAGGTTCCGTGCAAATGAATTATGAGGTTACAAAACATTCACTGTTTGTTTAAATACTGTTTTTTCAAATTAGGTTTGCATGTATGAGTGTAATGTTCTCATTGACTAGAGCAATGCACAATAGACCACCCACAATCTGGGAGGGTGCCACGAGTTTGTCCCTCTATGGGCAGACATCACTTAGTTTTTCATCCCCATTCTGTCAATATATCTTCAGCCTGGCCTTACTTGTTCCTTCTAGATTAGCTGGAAGCATATGTGGATCACATAATTTTCTGTGGTGACCTCATATACAGTAAAAAGATGATTTTAAATTGAAAGTCCTCAAAACCTGTAGAGTTGAGACCTGTACCACTGATCCAAAATTCAGCTGCAGCATTTCCCACTCATTCCGTGTGGGAGTAAATCAAAATGTATTCCTCTGAAGTCAGAGATTTACATAATTTTAAGGCAGGGATGAGTGAACATACCTCATCTGTCAAGGGGGAGCCACACAGGAGGTTAATTTTTTTATTATATATTGGGATCTCATCTGCTTTGCTGTAGTTTTGTCATCGTCCCTATTACCAGTCCTCCTACATTCATAAAAAAGTAAGTGAGCAGGCAGCCAAATACCATGCACTGTGTGGAGGAATCGCTTCCTCTCATGTTGCATTGAGATAAAATTACATAACTCAAAGCCACCAAGGGCACAACCCCTGGTTGTATTTCCATCTGGAACATATGTCCTTGCCCTTTCCCCCAGCACTTGTAGAGGAGATGCTTGGACAGGTTGTTATTTATGTCAGCATAAACTGGTAGTACCAGGCACGTCTCTGTGGTGGTGGAGGAAAGTATTAGCTCCAGCATCATTGTGAAGCATATGTATGTGATGAGATAATAAACATCTGGCAGTGAGTAGCTACTGGAGCTCTGTATATCCCTTGGCTTGTAGTTTTTTGCAGAAAAGCTACCTCCAGCACAGTATATGATTGTATAGGCTGGAGTAACAAATGAAAGATTGTGTTGGTCCTTATAAAGCATGGAGCTACGTGATGCTGCTTTTGGATCCCCAGCTTGGCCCTTGTGCCCAGATGCCCCCTGTTGCCTGAAGAGAGAGACAGGGAACCCTCAGGTGTCTCAGGACTTGCTTGTAAATCTCTAGGGCTTGCTTTACTGCTTCACATCCCAGGATTTTAGCTGGGCCAAGCAGCTCAGCACCTGTCCTTGGGCTGTGTATCCCAGCGGAGACCCTGCAGATGATGTGTGCTGCCTGCACGAGTCTTCCCCCAGGAGAGCCCACACCACAGCCCTGCCAGCACCCCACTGTGCAGATGTGCCCACCATGTTTTGGGCCTGAACAGATGTGAATGCCACATTTCCCAGTTCTGGGACAGGAGAGATGAGTGTTCAGATCCCTGCTCCAGGTGCATGCCGTGCATTGCATCCAATGCTGTTTAGGATACCCACCCTAAACCCCTGTGCTATTAACTCAAGGTCAACATATTGTTATTCTTACTCCAAATCATGAGATTACAAACACCGTTAATATTCACCACCAGTGAGAAGCCTGAGAGAGGCAAACCCATTTTCACGTTCTGTAAATTGATGGGTCACTGCCAGCACAGGATCCCTTGGGATGGGTGCCGGATGAAATTCAGCTCTCTCTTGCACTGCCCTACAGCTAAACCAACTTCAGTTTGCATCTCCATGGCTTTATGTGGTAAATTGGTGGGATATTTGATCTCCAGTACCAAGAATAGGAATGAAGTGTCTGATTCCAGTGCATGATATTCTGTAAATATCTATTTGAGTAGCCAGGTCTGAGTAAAAGAAAAGAAATCAAACAGAGGGATATGGAAAAATCTTTTTATGCCTATAAAAGGATCACTTCAAAACCACAGGATTTTGTATAGGAACCTTTTTCCTTAAATAGTAGAAACAGTCACTGGGAGCATTCCATCAGCGTAAAAAATGGGGGTTAGACGAGAGCTGCTGTGTTCAGCAGCAGTTTTGTCTCCTTCCATCTCTTCCTTTCCTCCCCCCACCACACATGTACCTTGTCTTAGCCCTTGAAACTGTGCTTGTAAGAAACATGGAAACAGTATAATTACTATATATATATTTATACACATAGTTATAATCAAACCCATACCCATATATATATATATATATATATATATATATATATGTATGTATGTATATGCTGTGTAGTTAAAGAGAACGGCAAGGTAGGATTTTTCTGCATTCTTCATGAAACATCTTTCCCACAAAGATGAACGAAACTTGGCAGAAAGTTTTGCTGGGTATCTAAAATGCCAGCTCAGGCTCTTCCTGCAGGTTCACACCTGCAGCCTCCTCCTGCCACCAGCAGCCAGAGCCAGGACCATAAAACCCAGAGCTGTTTGGCAATGGGCCAAATCCTGCCAGGCAAAACCCTGCTGACATCACGGGGATTAGATGGGTGGCTAATCAGGACAGTGGGATTTGTGCCAATCTTTTGCTTAGGAGGCAATGTGAGTCCCCCAGTAGTCGGTGGGGGTGGTCTGGGGCTGTGAAGGCACCTGGTTAGCAGCTATGGGGGTGGCACTGGGCTTTGGGGTATCCTGTCTGTGCTGCCATAGGAAGGAGTAGGAACGTGGGAATGGCTCTCCTAGTGCCACAGGGACACCAGTGCCACTTGGAATAAGGGTCCTTCCCCTTTCCTTTCCACCTTGGGGGTCCCAGGCTAGCAGAGGACCGGAGGGGAGAGATTTCTGTGACTCTGGGGTTCATTGGCCCCTTTGTCTCAGAGTGAGTTGGGGAAAGGAGTCAAAACATTTCCGTCTCCAAACTGGAGGTAGGCTCAGTCGAGACTGAAACCTTTTTGAAGGGATTTTTGAAAAACCAAGGTGGTGTCTTTAGTAGTCTATAAGAAGAATTTTGTGTTCACATTAATGTGATGAAAATTTCATGCAAAGGGTCCCCAGGGACTCAAGCTGGCTCCAGTCCATCATTACATCCCATGCTTAGGTGAATCCTTACAGATGTCTGGATAACTTGTTCTGAAAAACCTTTAATAACAAAACCTCCACAGTCTCCTGAGACAAAGTATTTCAGTGTTTTACTACACTTACTATTAAAGACATTCCTTAAATCTGTATTAAGTCTTTCTTAACGCCCTCCCAGCCAGACCCAGTACACACCCGGACTGAAATTTTAGCATGTGGCTGATATCTACAACAGGGACTGAGACCAGTTTATTCATGTTCTCAATGATCAGTCCTTTATGTGCTTGAAAGCATTTTTTTCTCTCTTTAGATTTCTCTTCTTCAATGAAACCCAGTTTCTTTAGCCTTCCCTCCTGCACATACCCATATACACCTTTTTTGAGGAATACTGTCTCCTTCCATGAGAAAAATCTTTAGGTGAAGTCTCACACTAGCAAGGGGAGCTGAACTGAGGGAAGAGAGATGTCTTACAGGCTGCATTTCTATCTGTGCAGCTTACAGTGATGTTTGGGGTTTTGTTTGGAACAGCATGACATTATAGGTACACATCAGAGGCAGCCCATGACCCATCACAACCCCTGGGCCTTTGGGGCTGACCAGCAGCCCATGTAGTGCCAGCCTGTCTCAGGGACACTGGGGAAAGCTGTGCTATCATCCCTCCCAAACTGCATCTTTGGGGTTTTCAACCCCTATATCCAATCTGTCATTCCAGCAACATACAATGAGCAAAACACCTGCCACGGTTGCAACAGGCATATTACTAATTTTCACATTGCCTCTGCTGTCACTGAAAATGTTGGTTAGTTCTGTTGTTAGTTCTGGGGTAAAGGAGACACCCACAGTCCCATTCTAGGCACTCCCTTAGTCAGCAGGGAAGTATTGACACCTTTCACATACAACTTTTTAGTGGCTTCACCCTTCCCACAACAGTTTCGAATTCTCATTTCTGCTGTTTCCTTGTGGAAGGGCTGACACTGTCATGGTTGCTAGAAACCAGGAGGGAAGTGTGCTGTGGTGAGAGTGCACTTACTCTTGCTCCATGTACTGATCTAGAAAACACCTCCTGAACATTTTTTAATGTGACCTGGCAGCAGACCAGGGTAAATGGCATGTTCTTTTTCCAGTGCTTTGGCCCAAAGTGTGTTTCAGAGACTTAAAAGAATAGTCAGTCAATTAAATGTGATAAACGAGGCCATTTGTCACCAGCATTTTCACTTTTCTTTAAAGTATAAAAGGAGATAATGAGCAGGGCTCGAAGAAATCCTTTGTGGAGTTGGAAGCCAAGGTCACATGGTATACAGAACGGATTTTCTGCCTCTCCCATCATGAGAATGCGATCTGACAATACTCCCCCTCATGACACAGAAATCAGAGACGATGTTAAGAGAGAAGGGAAAAAAATCACTAATGGTTGAAAAAACAGTGACATGTTGCAATGAAGATAGGAAAAGAAATGCACTTATTTAAGGGCAAATTTGCCCCCAATGCAAACTTCCTGTCATAGGTGCTGGACAATAGGAGCACTAACAAAGAGACAGCTGCACAGTACCTTCATCTTACAGCAAAGGACCAAGCAGCATTACCAGCACATCACCCACTCAGGAGACAGCAGAGCTCATATCCAGGGCTGGCAGTTTGATGGAACAGATGGATCACCCACTGCCCCACTGTGGAGGGGAAGGGACAGAGCTGAGATGGGCTATGGGAACTGTGAGGTCCTGCAGAGTGTGAGTGACTCCCAGGGCCTTGGGGCTCCAGGTGGTGGGAGGGTTTTCCTCCTGTAATGCCCACAGCTACATCCAGCACACTGGGACACCCCACTCAGTGACAGCCACTTAAGCAATGCCACACAGGTACGTGTGGCATGCAGCCCCCAGGAGTGGTGGCTCTTTGGTGCTGTCTGCATTAGTGTAGGTTTGTATTTGTGGCTGGAAGCTAGAGCTGGATATGAATCCAGAGCTGGAGTGTCTCCAGCTCTCTTTTGAAAAATAACACCTTTCTTTCTGGCAGGTTACCAGAATGTGTTTCTTTCTGTGTGCTGTTCTTTTCTATCATGTGTGTCTAAGAATTAGGAAACATTTACTCCAATGTGTGAAACCTCTCTGCACCTGTGGGACATGAACATATTGACTATATTGACAGCATTTCATGCTGCCCTGTTTGCCACCAGGTCGGTGTTACCTCTGCATCCTTTTCCCATCTCCCCTCCACACTTGTAGAAGAAATAACTCTTTTTTTTTTTTTTTCTTAACCTGCTTCCTCAATCAATCATCAGTTTATACGGAATATATTGAGGCAGGAGCACCAGTAAGTATGGCTGTGCACAAACAGTAATGGATATTTAAGGAGCTGAGAACCACTGACAGTTGGTCTCTACAACTTATGTTTTATTTATGTTTGCACTGTGCTGTCTTGGCAGCATTTGATTTAGCCCTGGGATTAAACCCCTGACTTTTTGCAAACATGGACAGCCTCACACATGCCTCTAACATTAAATAAGTGATACACACAGTGCAATGAAACATATATTTTAAGAAAACTACCCAGACGCACCAGCAACAGGAGGTGTTGAAGTATCTCAAAAGACTAAGAATTAAAATCTTGTTAGAAAAAATGCAGGCCAGAAGGTGCCAGTCAGGTACCAAACAAGTAAATGCCAAACACACAGTTGAGTCACTGATTCAGCACCAGGTTAGACTGAATTCCATGAGTTTTCGTCTGATAATGGACTTTGTACCTGGCCTTTGGCAGGGGGCTGTATGGAGGAGTGCCCTCCTCAGCACCCCAGTGACCCAACAGGAGCAGCCTACAGCCAGCTTCACCCAGCTGAAGATTTCCTACACCATAGTGGCTGCCACAGTTGGGCTTGATGGTCTTTGGGGGTCCCTTCCAACTCAGGATATTCTATGATTCTGTGATTCACATCAGTGGGGTCTGTGCCCGAGGGGATTTTTCAGATGAGGTTTCAAGCGACATGACTGGATCCTGTGGTGTATTAAACTGCTGCTAAGAGCAGTTTGCCTGTCCCTACCCCCACTAGAAGCAGGCTCAGCCCCAGCTCATGAGTTGCCCTGGCTGTAGCTTGCTGAAAGGGTGGGATAATCCTGCCGAAGCCCTTGGTGGGCTGCCCGCTTCCTCTCCTTCCAAATCGCTTGCTTCCAAAACAAATTCCTCTTGCAAAAACTCAGATCCTTTCAACTCCACATTCCTGCATGTAACACAATCCCTTTGAAAAGGAGGTGAACTGGTACAACTCAGTGAACTCGAAAGGAAAAAGATCCCAAATAATTGATGGAAATGGTTGGAAACAAATATGTCATAAAACAACATGTTTCCCAGTGTTTCCGATAGCAACAAATAGCCGAGGTCTGTTTGCAAAAGCACAGAGACTTACCATGGGTAGGCAATGGAGCTGTGGGAGTCAATGCCAACACCATTCCACTTCTGATGGCCAGAGCTCCTGGGATGGCTGCCTGCAAGAAGAGGTGGTTGTGTGAAGGTGCTGCCATCCATTCCACCGGAGAGAAATCCCCCCTGTATCTCTAGCTATGGCCCAAAGAATGAACCCTCAGCCCCTTCTGCAGCAGAGACTTTCTGGCATCCACTTCATTTGTTTGGGTTTAAAGAGGAGGACATGGAGAAGGAGGGAGAGGGTCTGACTCCCACAGGTTCAAATTTACTGCTTTAGGAAGATAGTTTCTTTGCAACTCTTTCAATAATTTTCTTCTTCCTGTTATCTCTACAGAAGGTTGAGCATCTTTAAAACTGCATAAGCTTCCCTTAGGGAGGCTTGTTTTCAGATCCCCTCTCAGCCCACTTTGGAGCAGGGACATCAAAGGCAAAGAAAATATGGTCCCCTGTTAATTTGGATCCATTTGGAGCTGGTCTGGGCAGTTCCAGCTTGCCACGATGTTCACAGTCTTTCGAAATATTTACTTATCTGACAGACAAGAGAGTTATTTAATAAGTTATTATGTCTGCAGTTTTGTGTAAACAATTTACAGTGCTATGATTGATGCTGGATGCTGTTTGGAGAGAGGCAAGATGGACTGTGTATACTGGGCTTCAGTTTGGAGAGTTCAGGCTCAGGACTGGGCAGTATTCTACCTAATAAATAACAATAGTTAAACAATGGGACTCATCCTGCTTCAGTGCTCCCAAAGCCACACAAACAAGGCTGAATTAAACCAGAGCAGACACTGGCCATGCAACCATCTGAGACCTTTACAGGGGTGCCTGGTACAGTGGTCACAGTTCCTGGTTTTGTTTTTCCCCATGCCTAACTCTCCAGCACTCACTGGGCAGAAGGAAACAGCTGGTTTTGTGGGTAGGACAGCCAGAACAGATGCAGAGCATCACACTTCAAGCTGCTTCTCCAGATCTAGGAGGGTGAAAATTGGGAAGTGAATATCACCATGTCCAAGAGGCAGCTCCAGTTCTTGCAAGAGTACAGTGAAATAAATGGGCTTGCTTCTTTTGGCACAGCTTCAGGTCATGCTACATGGCTAGTTTCCTCAGTCTTACATTTTTCAGGGCCTTACATCAGGTTCCCAGGGGCTTCCAGGACAAGATGAGATTCCTGCTGCAGTCCTTTGGGTTACATTGCAACAGTGCCTTTTCTGGGTGAATTCTTTCCATTACAGGTGTGTGAGAAAATTGGTGAAAGGAGTATTCCCATCTCCAGTGGAGCAACACAGGGATGTGACTGCTGTGAGTGATGATTGCTGAGTGTGTGCAGCTCAGCTGGTGAGACTCAGCTATGGGCAAGAAGAACCCTCATGAGACACCACAGCAGAAAAGAGAAGGCATGGGCTAACGTCAGACTGAGAGGAAGTCAGAGGCTTTCGTTTAGTTCAAGCTAGAAACAAGTTGTTTCAGTTCTGAACCATCGAAGTGTTTCATTTCTGGAATTACACAACCTGGAAACAACAGTTTCAGGACCATGCAGCTCCCTAAAATTTTCTGTAATTTGACTTTCTGACCTGATTGTGGACAAAGGTATGATTCTCAGAAGATCCCTGAAGTGGAGCTGCCAGGCCTAGTGGCTATGCAAGAGCTGAAGGGCAAAAGTGTGGAAGGAGAGGAAAAAAAACCCTTTCCAGCTACCAAGTAGTTGTTCAGATTGATTGATCCAGACGAAAAAAAAAAAAAAAATAAAGCCCCTTTAGTTTGGAAATCCTATTTCAGATACATTCACTGTCAAAGGTCTACCCCAGGTGCTGTGACTAAATAATGGCAGGAAATTAAAAGGAGGGAATTAACCCTAAAACTGGCACAAGATGTCTGAGTGGATGAGATGGATAAAGGCTCTATGTACCCATGGAGAGAAAAATGTGCTTCCTCTGAACAGAGAAAAGTAATGAAGTATTGATTTGAAATTATTGAACTGTGATACTTCATCCATGTTGCTGACCATGGCCTTGCCTAATGGAGAGGAAAGTACAAGGAGGCTTTTCCCATTCAGACTGGAAAAAGGAAAAGGATGTCTGAGGCACACGTTCCACATATTGCATTCACCAGGGGAGGAAAGTAATGCTCAATACCCTCCTGATGTTCAAAACTGTTTCTGCAATCATCTTCAGCTGAGAAAAGGCTGATTGATCTCCCAGCTTCACCTCTAGTGTTAGCACTAAAAAGGCTCCATCTTTTCATTTAGTCTGCTGAAATCTGCACTCAGAACAAGAAGGATTTCAAACAAAATGCAGCCTGCCTCTTCCTCCCAAGAGACCATCCAAAGACACACTGCACTTAGCAAAGGGAAAGTTTTGGGGGGACCTAAGGGACAGCAGGCTGATGGCACCACTCTTTGTCTCCTTGGAGATATGTCTTGATGTAATTAATGATAAAGAACAGGGGCAAGAATAAAAATGATTCAGAGAGGCTTTGGTATTTTTCCCCAGTTCAGTTCTATGATTAAACCCACACAGAGCCTCAAATGAGGAGATGAGCCTCAATTATGAGCTAAGGAGCAACATAATGAATTATCTTTTTTGCACTTACTTTAGCTGGTGAGTAATTCAATTTCCACCCAAATCCATGTTGACTATGAAGATTTAGCCAGTAACTGATTCATCAAGATGCTGGAAGAATGTAGAATTAGAAATGCAGAAGAAGGGCTGTAGCTCTTCTCCACTTAAACATTGCTAATCTAGTGCAAAATTTTTAACAGATAACTTTAATACTACCAACACCTCTTTTTAAGTCCACCTTTAACAAAAGTTAAATACAAAAAAATGACCTGCTAAATTAAAAGTTTGAATCCTCTCTTTTACATACAATTAAAAAATATCTTTATTTGGGATAGTGAGTCCTTCTTTGATTTGCAGGCTCCAGCCAAATAGTAGAGACTGTTGTGTGTTTTATGTATTTTAGAGTGCTTTGCTCAGGAAATACCCAGACCTACAGGTTAATAAGTTATAATTTAAATACTATTGAAAATATCAGCAGCCTCAGCTTCCTCCTGCTCCCCAGAAGTTGTGAGCTGCATAGGGTTGGCATTGTTGTGTTTCCAGCCTCAGCTGTGGTGTGTGGGTACCAGTAGGAAGAGATGGCTCTCAGAGCAGTTTTCCTGCATCCAGGAAAGGAGCCTATTCCTGGAAGTTACGAGATTTTTGAGTTCCTGGGGCAAAAACAATATGACTTCTGAAACTCTGCTCTGTGACTCTGTAGCTGCTGGAACAATTTGAGGGCTGGGTCCATAAGTTCCTGTGGAGCAGGAGCTGGCTTTCAGAGCTGCAGGATCTTCAGCCCTGGCAGAAGGAGGTGCTGGCCCACAGCACTCTGCTCAGGCAGAAAACCAGTTTAATTCAATTTTTAAAATAGTGTTTGGGGTCAATTTAGTACAGCAATTTACAAAGAGCTCAAAGGATGTTATTGTTTAAATAAATATTTAAGGGAGATCACTCTCAATTTAAACACAGTGAACTGTAGCATGTGAAAAGCAGCAGCATTTATTTACACATGCAAGAGGCCAAAATCATCCATTATGAGCAAAGGTGTCAGAGGATAACATCATTTTGTTTGATTCTGTTTCTCTAAGGAAAGTTATTGACAAGGGAATTTCTTCCTCATTCCAATGTGCAGCAGGGGTGCAAACTCTGGCAGTCCTAGGCAGTGGATGCACAGTGCAGGAAAGCCTCTCTGCCAGCCCCACTGACATTTTGCCTGGTGAGGTGGCTGGGGATGGAAGTGCAAGGTTGGACTCTGCAGGTTGGTGCTACCCAACACACAGCAGGACACGTTCCCGATGGGAAAGGTGGGTATGGCTGGCTGTGCACAGCCCATCCCGTGTGTTGGCCCCTCTCTGATGGACACACAGTCACAGCCATGATGGCAGAAGGTTGCCCATTGCAACGTGGGTTTGCTTTACAACCCTTCTTGATTTGGTTGAGGGTTAGGGATGGCAAGTCAGGTGAGAGTTTATTGTGTGTGGTGGCTACAGAGCCAGAGCCACCTGCTGTGGTGGGATACAAGGAGCTGCTCTCTGCCCACCAGGAAGACAATGCCAAGGGCATAAACACCCATCCAGTAGTAGCAGAAAAGAAGAGAAAAGAAGAGAAAAGAAGAGAAAAGAAGAGAAAAGAAGTTCACTGCTGAGGGGCAGGACATCTAAATAAAAGTGAAAAGATACTAAAAAGCCATAAGCAGTTAAAAGCACTCAGTGAGTTTGAGGTTGTTAGAAACACGTGTGTGCTGTAAGTCTCATACATAGACTTGGATTATGGGATTCACAAGGGTCTTATAAATTAATTGATACAAAAAGGAGTGGGGGAATCACAGCATTTGTCTCACTGTGGGAAACCTGAATTTCTGTCTGGGTAGGGGTTTCCCAAATTCACCAGTGCAAAAGTGCTCATCTTCCTCACCCTGTGCTAGCCTCCTTATCGGAAATTAATATTTCTTTCCTGATACGATTGTGTATTCACTCCCCTTCTGCATCTGACTTGCAAGACAATAGAGCACATAATAAGTCACTTTTCCAGAGTGTCCCTGAAATTGGAGGATTCTGTAAATGTCACTCAGCCCAAGTGACACATGTTTCATGGATGCATTTGAAGACATGGCAGAGCCCCTGTATTAAGCAGGACTTGATTTGTATAAGATAACACTGTTTGGATTGCCAAGATGGTCACTACAGAAGTACTCAGAAAGGGCTATGCCTTGATAGGAGACAAAATTTGTCCATCCATTCATAAGCAAATTTATTGATTATTTATTGATGTTTCACCCTAACACATCACTGGACAGCAGAATAACATGAAGACATATTTATATTTGAAGTGCAATTGCAGGAAAGTAGCAACCTTCTCTCAGATCTTGGATCAATCAAGCCACAGGTTCTGGAGACCTCAATATTACTCTACAATTGCATTCAGAAACCCAAGATTCTGGCATGGATCAGGACAAAAGGCTTGGCCCACACAATCTGTGGAAACATCAGGGTATGCAAAGTAGGTAAAAAAATAGCATTAATTTCTGAGACAAAACAATTCATGATTCATGACTAATTGGAAACAAATGACTAATAGTATTACACAAAAGCCCCATTTTGTTCATTGAAGAACCACAGAATTAATTGCATGTACTTTAGTTTCCAGCAGAGGCAAAGTCCTAAGGCACAGTGTTGTGATTGTTGAACTAGTCATGTTGTACATACTGGTTTAATTCAGACCAAAACTGTAGGAAGATCATGGGATTCTCTGAGTGGAGTCAGAGCCTCAAGTAGGTCAAACAATTCATCAAGCAGTGAAGGTTTTGAGTTAGCACTCATGAGGTGACCTGACTCTCGCCCTGGGCTCTGTGCAGTGCAAGGAGCTGGCTGGACCAGCTGGGGTGGCAGATGAGAAGGCAGCAGCTCTTTTAGATCCGTGCAAGAAACCTTATGCACAGACCTGACTGCTTCATTCATGGTGCTGCTCCCTACTTGTAACCATCTCATCAAAGCTGTAAGAGCAGCATCCTCCTGGATTTATTTATTTTGTGACAACTTCCACAAGGACATCCCCAATGAGTATTTCTGGTCCTTCAACTGTCAGTCTCTACTCCACTCCTCCATACTCATTCAGCATCAAACTTCAGGGATATCAATTTTCTACCATGACCCTTGGAGCAGACGCCCATAAGTATCCACCACTCCTTTTGCTTTTCTGTTTCAGTTCTCCTGCAAATCCCTGCTTAAAACTCCTGGTTGTGACATCCTTGACTAAGGCAAGGCTGTCAGTGTGCAGCAAGCACTGCCTGCAGCACTGGCCAACACTGTCTCACAGCTTCTTAGTGCTCTTTCCTCTCTCTGAGCTGTCTGTAGGCAGCTCTGATCTTCCCTCACTGTTCTCACAGCTCCTGGCCTTCTGTTCTTTGTTTCTACACAGTCTCACAGAGCTGGCTCCTGGTGTGCGCATGGGGCTCCCAGGAGCTGCTGAAGATGATGGAACTTCATTGCCTGTCTCTGTGGAAGGAGGGTGTGTCCAAGGCTGCTCCATAGTCTATAGTCATAAAAGATGTGAAGTAAACCACCTCTCCCTGCCACTCCAGCAGGAGTGGAAACAAGCAAACTGCAGCTCCCTACCTTTCAATGTGGAAATCACATCACAATGAACACTGAGATTTTGCCATCTGTCTCCAATGTTGCATATGCATTGCATGCAAAAATAGGTTATAAGAATACTGTTATGACTGAAAAATCCATGAGGCAAGAGATGCCAGAATTAGGCCTCCTTTGTGCTATGTGTTAGGGTACAATTGTTAATTAGATGAGCACACAGTATTTTTTCAGAGGTCTCAGCTTTATCCCATGGTACCAGATGGACTTTTTTTCACTGGAGATATATAGAATTTTGTTTTTCCCTTAGAGTTCAGTGTAGTCCTAGGCTTTATTTTCTCCTCAAGTTCTCTTCAATAAAAATGACTGATTTGCCCAAAACTTGGAACTACAAGGACGCATTGCCCTGTAGTGCCTGGGTTCTTCACATGTGTCCTTGAGCTCTAGTACCTCTGTCAAGGGAGGTAGTTCTTTAGCCATTTGAATAAAATGGAAACAGAGACAGGCATGTAAGCAAGAGCTTGACTGCATCAGGCACCAGTTTATCAGGATCTTGGTCACTCCTCCCAGCTGTCCCCAGGGGGTGACCAACAGACATGGGGCTGTGCAGGAGTGCCCCTCATCAGGCACACTGCACATGCCCGAGGCAGGGCTCCCACCAGCTCCATCCCAGCAGCTGACATCAGAAGCAGGGTCTTATGGCACATGCAGGCAGTGGGGCACCCCACAGCCACTGGCTGCAGACTGGGAAGAGCTTCAGCAAGACCTGACACAGAAGACCCTGCAGGGAGAATGGGACTGAAGCCAATTCTGAGGTCACACTCATATTGTGAAAAAGAGACCAAGGATGGGGCAGCTGAGGTTTCATATCAAGGTCTGGTGTGTCTGGACTCTCCCAATGGCTCACACCTTGATACAAACCTTTCTGACCTGCTCCCAAGCCCCCTGACTCCTCATTTGTACCATGCACTCCTCATCCCATTCCCATGTAACCCTCCAGCTTTAGCATCTGAGTACCAAATCTTTGCTTAGCCCAGCATTGCCCGGGTCCCTGTCTGCCACCAGGCTGTGACAGGAAGGAATCAGAGTGTTGTTCCCTGCCTGCCTTTCCACTGACCATCAGCTCTGCCCTGAGCAGCGTTGTGTGAAGAGCCTATCCTCATCCTGCTCCTTGAGCTGGGATAACTCTTGGATTGTAGAGTGAGGACCTGGGTTGCTGTCGTGCTGTGAGGAAGAACAAGGATTTGCAGGAACTTGGTAGCACTGTTTGCACAGGAGCATTGGGGTCAGCACCGAGAGCTGCTGCAATGCTGGACTGAGCTCACTCACATGGGGAGGAATCTCAGCAGATTTTGACTGCTCAGCCTTAGCACATCCCTAAGAAGTTGCTATTTTCTCCCTTCAAAGGCTATCACTAAGCCAAATTGGAGGAGATTTACAAAGTTAAAAAAAAAATCACATTCCTAACAGAAAGCTGCCAAATTTCAGATCTCAACTCCAGAGCACAGAGGGATAAGAACTATCCAAAGAAAGGATCACCAGGTTCCCCCCTTCCGTTTCTTCCTTTCTTTTTTTTCCAATTGGACAACAATTCCTTTTTCCCTATGCTTATTCTTGGAATGGACAAAACTGGCTGGACAGTTTTGGCTGAAATTTTCCAGAAAAGAACTTAGCCCAAGGCAGACAATCAAGTTGGAAGAGCTCAGTCCAAACTTTTCAAGTCTGACAAAGTTACAAGCAGCAGCGAAGGCGGTCCTGTGGCAGGACAGAGATGAGTAACCTTTATCACAGGAGCTGCACGAGATCCCACCTCTGACGCACTCAGAATTAGAATAGCTGATGATGCTGCTCCATTCAGGTGCATCTGATCACAATTCAGATATGTCACCAGGAAAAAAGCTTTAAGTCAGTCATCCCACTGAGCCTTCCCACACCCCTTCCTACTCGAACAGCTCTTTCCGTCCAACAACTGATGATACAGAAAAATACAGCTCCCTCGCCTCCAGTATTTGTGAGCTGTGTATGCGAGGTTCGGCTTCTTGGATAGAGGCAGCTGATGCTAAAAAGGGATTGCTCTCTGAACTAATGTATTCAAAATTAATAAAATAAATAAAACAACACACTCCTCTGGCATGTTCCCATGCATATTTTCCATAAAAGTTAATTTTTCCACAAGAACAAGTTGTGAGTTTGTGGGGGTTTTGCACTGAATCTTGATACGGAGCTTAGAATTCTTGGCACTGTTTAGGACGTTAAAATGACATCAGCTCCACTTTCTATATTGGAATTTTATAGTTCCTGCCTGACCGCATTTCTTTGTTTTGCACATGTTCTCTCTCCTCTGAGCTGCCTCTCTGCCGCGGTGTGTTCAGGGAATCAGGAAAAGCGCTGTGTTTGTATTCCTTGCAGCCCTGCTGTCCCTCCCTGTGCCGGGCACCCGAGTGATAAAGCTGCATTTCTCCCCCAGGACAAAGCAGCACTGTTGCCTCAAGGGATGAGGGCACCTTTTCCTGTCAGAAATCTGGACCTGGCGTGCAGAGTCCTCTTTCCTCTGACCCAGCAGAAGAGGAGAGCATCCTGCCATGGGGAGTGACATGGCTGTGGGACATGGGCACCGGGGAGGCCAGTGACTGCACACAGGGCAATGTGAAACCAGCCTGTCTTGCTCAGGGAAGGCAAAAAGGGGTGGAAAGCAGAGGAAGGGGAAGGTGAGCATCTCTGTGTGCAAACCAAGACTTTCTCCAGCACTGGAAAGTAGCACCTGGAGCAGCATTTGTTCGTGCTACCCCGATGGAAGGGAGGGTAAGTGCCCCCACAACGCAATCATAAGTGCCCCATGCCTTGGGGCACGGAGGGGCAGCATGGTTTTAAATTAAACAGAAGTGTGAGGAGCGGTGTTTCCATATTCCCCAGCAGTGCCACCCTCTGCTTTTGACCATCGTGGTGCAGGAGGGCTGATGTGATGCTCAGGTTCCCCTGCGAAAGACAGCGCGGGGCTGGGAGAGTTAACAGGCTCTGGCACTGGGAGTGCAGTTCCGCGGGCATTAGCACAGACATCACGCTTGTTTCCTGGATTTCAAATAAAATAAGGATTCAAGGAAAGATGATGCTTTCCTACATCCCCTGTGACTTGGAAAGCAGTAAGAGCAAATAAAGGCAGTTAATTATCTGGCACGCCGCATCCAAACATTCCTGCAAGCAGGGCTCCGCTGTCACTGTAGGAGTCACGCCGGAGCAGCATTAGCATATACTCTGTAAACAGTCAGTGCCATCCTCCAGCACAGCCTCAGCCTCCCAAAGGGCAGTGCAGCAGCTGGACAGACCCAGGAGGGACCTTACCTGGCAGTAAGCAAAATGCCAATTCTGCTGTAGTCTGGCTAGATCACGGTAATACCCGGGTTTGCTATTTCCTACATGCTCAGCTTCTCTGATGTGTGATGGAGAATCCCTGCTCCTTGCTTCTCTGTGCAAGATTTATCATTTCATCATTTCACTGTCGCGTGGAAATAGCCAGAAGACCAGACTAACATTTCAAGATTGTGAAGCCAAATGCTTCTTCTTCTATAACAGCAACATTTCTACAATTGCTTTTGCAACAGCCTTTCTGCAATCATGTTTATAAGCTCCTTTACAAGCACATGCAACCGTGTATAGAATGCAGAAAATCTTTACCTTGCTTGCCCAGAGGAGAGAGCCTGGCTTCCTCTCATGGATCAAAAGTAGGATGAAAAACAAACCCGAGAAAGACCCTTGAACAGACTCATCTGCTGAGAGTTGTTTAAATCCCAAGCCTGCTCCTGCTCGCAGCTCTAAGTTTGTGCTCTGAATAGAGGCTGTGTTATTTTAACCACAGGATTTCTAGTCATGGGGGAGGAGAGATGGATTAGGTACGTTTGCAATCTAATGCTTCACATTTACCTCAACTGAAATGAACCACTTTTAGCCTGATGTAAATAAGTACAGCTAAGATATAGATTTCAAGAGCCCACTAACCAATTATGCTTAAACTAACATGCTAAATAACTGTGGAAAATTCCAGAGGAATAAGATAACATACTTTTGTGTTCTTTCCTAAATAAAAGGCATGTGTGGAATTTCATGCTAGATACTATGACAAGTGAGGGGTAGCAGATGAACTGCACAAACTAACCTATGCAAGGTGCTGTACCTCATAAAACGATATTCCTAACACCTGTTAGCATGGATTTCAGGAGGCATCCCAGAAATTTGCATTTTCATGGCTTATAAAAAGCACAGATATGAGGGATTTGAATCTAATATTTCAAAAGAGCAAGTAAAGCTCTCTAAGTTAATAATGCATGATTTTAAAAGGTCACGGGGTCTGTAGTTCTGCAGGAGCACAAACATTAACCCACTGAACTAGTGCCACCTCCAACAGGGATGTGAGCTGGATACCCTCCTGCAGCTCATGGATCGCTACGGAGAGTGTTAAATGCAGGCAAATATTGTGCCTAGGACAATTGTTTATGGTTTTATTGTTTAACCCAGCTTAAACTCTGCCTTCGTTTCCTGGTACTTTAGTGTCACAGCTGATGGGATTGCAAAGCTTGCCTACAGCCTAGGCTTCCATGGCCACTGCCCAGGCTTACATGGTCACCTCAGAGCTGATGGAAAAGATATTTCCTCACTTTCTGAGATGTATAATTTGAAAATAAAACACATTCTTAAACTTTGGGATGAACTGAGAAAAACAATTTGAATGCAAAGCACTAGAGACTAGTGGAAAAATTCCAATTTGTCTTTGACAGCAAAAGCTTCAGGAACACAAGTTTAATTCCATTTTGGATAAAACCTGGCTCTATAAATAACATTATCTTACACTTACATAACGCTCTTCATCCCAAAGCGCTGCCGGGTGCTTTGCAGATGTAATCATCCCTTCTGAAAAACACGGGCAGACCTCCCAGGCAGGCCTGGAGGATGGGGAGGATGGGGAGGATGGGGAGGATGGGGAGGATGGGGAGGATGAGGGACCCTGCTGTGCAGGAGGAAGGCAGCAGAGCATCCAGCAGCAGCCTGGCTGGCTCCTGTCCCTCAGGAGCAGCCCAGCTCGTGGGTGCTGGCTGGAATCGTGGGGATTCAGCTTGTTGGGTCACCCAGACACAGCTCAGAGAGCTCTTTCTGTGCAGGTCTGGTGTCTTCAACAACCAGCAGTGGCTCAGAGTCTGTCACCCAGTTCAGCTTGCAGGCTCCCCAGGTGGGCTGAGGCATCTCCAGAGATGCCAGCCTGCTGCTCAGAGCTTAGACTGAGCTCTCTGAGCTTCCCCTGATGCATGGCTCAGCCTGGCTCCCCTGAGCTTGGGGTTTTGTGGACCAAATTGGTAACCTGTTGTGGTTTAGCCCCAACTAAGTACTAAGCAGCTGCTCACTCCCTCCCCACAGCCTCCCCAGTGGGGTGGGGAGAAGAAGCAGAAAAGGGCAAAATCTGTGAGTTAAGGCCAGTCTAATAACTGAACTAAATTTTTCTTTTAAAAAATAGTAATAACAGGAAAAATGCCCTATACAATTGCTCACCACCTGCCGGTGATTGACCCCTACCAGCCAACTCTCTGCAGTTTATACACTGAGCATGACATCCTGTGGTATGGAACATCCCTTTGGCCAGTTCAGGTCAGCTGTCCCAGCCTGGT
This sequence comes from Sturnus vulgaris, assembly GCF_052056855.1. NCBI lineage: Eukaryota > Metazoa > Chordata > Aves > Passeriformes > Sturnidae > Sturnus > Sturnus vulgaris. The sequence goes on from NC_142243.1 coordinate 15,193,011, forward strand.
TCTCCCAGCTTCTCGTGCATGAGAAACTGAAAAGCCCTTGACTTAGTACATGCACTGCTCAGCAACCACTCTAACATCAGTGTGTTATCAACATTATTCTGATACTAAATCCAAAACACAGCACTGTACCCTCTATTAGGAAGAAAACTAACTCTATCCCAGCTGAAACCAGAACAGATCCCAAGTATCTGTGCCACAGGTGGAGATGTGCACCTGAGCTAGACACAAAATGTCCCCAAACCTCCCATCACCTTACCTGAACCAACTTCTGCTTCCACGACTCGAGCAGCTCACTCCACCCAAGCTGGCTTTCCTTGGCTGTAATTGTCATAACATCAATTTCACTGATGTTTTCCAGCTACAGGCTCTACCTCACCCTGCATGGGACCCCACAAGGAAAGCAGGCATGAGAAATGCTCACAGGGCAGGGACAGGGAGGGAGCTCCAGTGGGAAGAGCCCAGGTCTCTCAGTTTGCAGATACTGGAGTGTCAGGGACCAGAGCACTGCACCACAATGCTGCAGTCTGCCAGAGACGACTTCTCTTGTGGTCCCTGTTGCACCTGGATGGGGGATTTTGTGTGCACACAGAAAGTTCCTCTGCTGCAGATGGATTTATTTTTCATTTTCATTTAGCTGGTTCAATAGGAAACAGCAGGAGGACGAGAGGCCAGCAGACTTTGCTCTGCAGGTTGACCTGAAAAGAGTCCATTTTTCCAGAGAAACCAAAAACACAAAGGAGGAGGGAAAGCAAAAATAATTTTGAATTAGGTGAAAGCTTTTGATCCTAATGCATGATTTGGTTTTTCTAGCTTCCCTCTTAGGTCAGCCTGTGCTCAATTTACAAAGAAACAGCACTTTAAAAACAAACATAGAGGAAATTTAGAGTTTAATTTCAGAAATGTCAAGGCAAGGCATTTCAGCATTCCACATAACTCCTGTTTCTTTGGGATGTGGACAAAAGTACTAACAGAGAGATGGGTTTAGTGTTTGTTTCCTTTGTTGTCCTAGACAAATCAACAAACTGAACACAAATTCATCACCAGTTCCTTCAAGTTCACATTATTTTGCAAAAAACCCCAATATTTCAGTCTGAAACCTTTACCAGAGTTAGACCGACACAGCATCCAGCATTTGGAGGTCAAACACCTGCTTATTGGTGAAGTTTTGTATTTTCCCCCTGTGCCTTGAGGCAGCTCAGACCTGCTCCCTGCCTGATGTATCTGCTGCAGGACAGACCATGGACACACTGCCCTCCTAAACAAAGGCAGCTCTGGTTCCCTTTCTCTCTTCATTATGGATCCAAGCTGGAATGGCTGTTTCCCAAGCATAAACAGCAACAAATCATTCCTGGCCTGTGAGAGGAGCATTCCCTTTCAGCAGCCCCTTGCAGTGCTGGATATTTCTGCACTGCAATCACACTGGCTGAGGTCGGGAAGCTGCAGTGCTCACCTGCCTCCCATTAAGGCCTGCAGAATAAAACACAGCCCGAGCTTGACTTACTTAGGGATTCAGTTTTGCACTTCAGTCAGCATTTGTATGACTTGAGAACAAACGAAAGGAAATGTGAAGCACAATGAACTGTACAATAAAGTAAAATTTTGCACCATCAAGAACTCCTACACTGGCCACTCCTACTGAGATAATGGGAGGAAGAATTCATAATGGACATTGTTGATGGGAAATTACATGTTAAAGAAACTTGAGTAGCTGCTCATCTATTTTGCATGTTTTCTCCCTTTCTTATATAGTGAACTGAAAACTGGAAGTGAAATGTTTCTATTTCTTTTCAATTGGGGAACTGCTTCTAGAAGTTATATTGCTGATCCACTCTGTTAAAAGATGTTCCATTGAGATTCACACAAAACTTCGTGTTTGATCTAGAAAACACAAGCTTTTGGGAAAAGGAGCCCATTGGGAATGGTAACAGACCACATTTTCACACTTCTGCTCTACAATTTTGACATCTGGTACTTCCATTATAAAAGAAAGAAAATGTTTTCTTTAGTCAAAGTACTCCATGAACTGAGGCCCTGAACCAGCCCCTCACCCTATCAAGCACAATAAGACACAAAACTATGATAGATGTCAAAACTAAAAACAAGAGAAATAGTGTGGGGAAAAGTGATTTTAAGTTCATGCATCTGAATTATTTTCTTTCTAGATTGCAATGCTTGCTTCTGTTCTGTTCTATTTCTAAAATTAACCAATCACAACCATCAGTAAACATAAAACACCAAATGATGTGACAAGCTAAAATTGAACAAATTTACAGTTAATTGCAGGTTAATCCAGGCAATTCCACCAAAGAGCTTCCTCTTAAAGGAAGTGTGTGCACCTTTGTTACAAGCCCAAGGGGAAGAGGGTGGCTTCCAGGCCCTGTTGACTGGCACTGGAGGGCTCTGGCAGCCTTTGACCCTATGTGGGCATTGCTTCCCCATTCCAAACCCAGCAGGTCTCACCCCCTTCATGAGGAAGTTGCTCCCAACCCACCAAGAAGGATCTCCTGGTCAATGGTGTTCAGACCCTGACCCTCACTCAGGATTATGTGGGGACAGCCCCAGGCACCCATGGGGTGGTGACAGGTCCAGGGTACCCCCAGCCTGGCCCCAGGAGATCCAGGTGTGCTGAGGAAGGACAGGGATGTGCTGGTGTGGGCTGAGCCCCACATCCAGGCCCTGCAGGCTCTGCCATGGCTCTGGAATGATGAACAACTTCAAATCAATCTCCTTCTGGAATGAATACTTGTGGAGGAGGGTTTCAGTTTCACAGCCTAGCCTGCTTCAACAAGCAACTTCATTTCACAAGGTAGAAACCTCTGAAGTTGTGCTGAGTGTTAGTATGTGAGTTTTGGACAAACCCTAAAGTTTATCATAAACTACCTGAGATGGTGCAGGCTCTGCTCACCCTGCAGTGCTGGGTCACAGGGAACTGCAGGACTCTGCAAAGGAGCAAAGGAATAAATGACTCCAAGACAGATCTGCCACTGGCCACGGACCCATCAGTGACAACAGGTAGCACCCCTGGGATAACATTATTTAAGAAGGGGAAAAGCTGCCTGCAATGACAGAGGAGAGAGAATGTGAGAGGAACAACTCTGCAGACACCAAGGGCAGTGATGAAGGAGGAGAAGGAGGGGCTGCAGGTGCTGGAGCAGTTTCTCCTGAAGCTGTGGTGCAGACCATGGTGAGGCAGCTGTGTCCCTACAGCCCCACACTGGGATACAGCTGGAGAAGCCCACAATGGGGTCCAGCTGCAAGATGTCAGGATGAAGTCCCTGGTTTAGCTGGTGCATTCAATGAGACAGAAGCAAGTAACAGAGGTCAGAGGTCCTTGTTCAGATGGAGGTGTCAGGGCACTTGGAGAAAACAGAGAAAACGTAGGCTGAGAGGAAAGGAACATAGGGTTTCAGAAGTCCTGAAAATAGAGGCTAATGAGGAAAACAGCAGAGCTCTCTCCTAAACTTAAGAAAAGACTGGTACTCAGAGAACGGTGTGATGGCTCTTGTTAGGTAATAGCAGTGGTTTTCTTGTTTCTCTCACACCTCTGACTGCAGGAGCCCAGGGACCTCTGCCAGGCCCCAATACCATGGACTGCAAAATGAGCCATGTTAATTGGAAGATGCCATCACACAGCCAATATCTCGTGGTCACTTTGGTTTTTCACTCTATGCCATGAAAGTAAATTGCAAAATCAGCCACCTGGAATGGAGTGGGTCTGGCCTGATGGCTGCTCCCCTGGGAAAAGGAGTAATTGCTGTTAATGAAAACAAGGGTGAGTCTGACAGAAACTGGAGTCCTGTCCCATGGCCTCAGTGGCTCTTTGCTATTTTCATGTCACAGCTCTTGCAGATTTCAGCAAGGCAGGGTGGGAGGGGGAAAAGCCTCTTTTTAATGTATCCAGAACTGCAGCTGCATCTTTAAGAAATCCTCTGTTTTTGCATCTTGCCTTCAGCTACTTACCTGCAATTACTTCTGTCACAACTAGCCACGTGGCTGTCCAGGATGCAGTGTGAAAGCCTGTCTGAAGGAAATGCTGAGCCAGAGATATTTATGAATAAAAAGGCAGAAGGTGTGGCACCACCCCACTGCTCACCCCTTGCACTCTCTGCAGAGCAGTGCTCCAGCTTTGTGTTTGTTTTCCACAAGTTACATGATATTACAAGACTTGAGGTAAGATGCTTCACTGACCTGCTCACAGACATTCTCCAAGCCTTCATCTCACCTAGCAGCCCCAAGGAATTTGCTCAGAAATTATGAAATGTGCATGGAAGTTCTAAAACTGAACGGAGCCACAAAGCCCTTTGCACTGTCCAGGGTGGACAGAGTGGTGTGGGGCTGCCTCTACCTTGTTACAGTCATATCAACCCTGACAACATCTCCTCTTAGAAAGAATCACAGAACCATAGATTGGTTTGGGTTGGAAGGGGCCTTAAAAATCATCTAGCCCCAAACCCCTTGCAGAGGGCAGTGATACCCATCACTAGTCCAGGTAGCTCAGAGCCCCATCCAACCTGGTCACAAAGGATCTGCACAATCTGCTCCGAGCTCCCTTTTTTCCCCTTGTTCTAAAGCAAGACAGCTAAGCCAAAGCTAAATCTTGTCCTTCCCAAACAAGTAAGAGGCCTGAATAATGTACTTTTTTTCAGACACGAGCATTTGATCCCCAGATGTATCATAGACTCCCTGCATCGCTTTTGGCAAATCACCTTTGATGGATTTTCATACACTCCACACTAAAGCCAAGTCATTGTAGCAACTATATGAGGCAAGATCCCCAAAAGATCTCATTTCCCCTTGTCCAGAATTCTTTGGATAAATTAGCCCATTATTTTACTTACTAATGGAAGCTCAGCTCTTCTGAAAACCTGCCTGCCCTTGGCAGCCCCAAGTTCTTAGGAAATTTTATCTCCACACCTCTCTGTCTCCATTCCCATCCATATACTGAAATAAACCATCTCTCCTTGCAGCCCTTTGTCTGGCTTTTCTGTTCCAACCATGAAGGCAGGTGGTGAGACCTCCCTCATGTAAGGTGTCCTAACCTGTCTTTCATGGCAGGGCACAAACCTCTGGCACACATCTGGCTCCCCTGTTACACAAATACACACTGTTGGCAACAGGAATTAAACTTTAAAAAGTAAACTGCACAGAGGAAGGACACTGGAATGGGAAATAAAACATTATGTTAGATTCCTCTTTGGTGCACTTGAATCAATTTTCTCTTGTAAGATCCTGAGTGTTTGGGACCCATTTCTGCTGTATACACTTGGAGGATTAGAAGGCACATTGCTTCCAAAAGGTAGTGTAAATCTTCTTTGGGTTCTTAATAATGAAGGTGAATAAGGATGAACATGCTTTCTCTAGGGTAAGCATCAGAAGGAGCAAAACACCAGGAGTTCCCAGGAAGTAGAGAGAAACTGCACTTAAGGTCAGAGCAAACTGAACTTTTCTCAATTTTATGGCCATAGCAATTTTATTTTCCTAAACATCATGTTTAGCATAGGATTTCTCAGGTGCTGGAACTGCTCCTTTGAGCTGTGGAAACTTAGAACTCAAGGTGCAAAGGTCATTGTACTCAAATTTTGCCCTGCCCCTAGCAGACCAAAACTCATTCCTTCCTGTATGCAGTCTAGAAAGTCAAGCCTCACACTGTGGATGTGCACTGATGGGCAGTGCACAAGTGTTCAGAGGCAAAGGAGAAAAATAAGGCAAAGAACTTTTTGGCAAAGTTCTGATAATCAGACTCAGATGTGCACCAAGACCAGAAAGCTCATAGTGACCATTCTCAACAAAAATTACAAGAAGGCAAGGTAAAATTAAGGGGAGTAATGAGTGAGTGGCAGATGAGTTCCCAGCTCCATCCTTCAGAGACAATTTGCAGGCCTGACAAGGTGGTATTCTGGAAATCTTGAGTGCATTGTAGAAAGATGTAAGTGCCCGTAGCTTCTTCTAAAGCCAGGGCATTTGGCACTTTCTGAGCCAAACCCTGCTCTGAGGCCGTGCTGTGGATGGATTGGCACTGCCTGCCAGGGAGCTCATTCCGAGACAGCTGCTGATGGAATCGGGGTCAGCCCCATGGTCTGCTCTGCTTTCACCTGCCTGCAGCAAGTCAGAAAATTCACAGAAGGCCACAGGTCTTAATCTGGGCACTCCTACTTCGTATTGGTCCGTTCAATATGAAGAAAGCATCCCAAAAAATTGACAACTGCATCCATGTTCCATGTCTGTGTCCAGTCTTCACATTGCCCAGAGCTGCACTCCTGTGCTTGCCCCTCACTGCCACTGCAATCCCAGTTTTTGGTGCCAAATCACCACCAGACATAGTCAGGGAGGACCCCTGCACAAGGACAGTGTGGCAGTGACATTTCCCATCACATACAAGTGTCTATGAAAACAGAAGTATGAACATTTAGCTGAGCAAAACCAAGGTGCAAATTTCTTAGTTTCCTGTGGTACCCCTTTGTATGGATGCTTCTGAGTTTGAAGCTGGGTTTTTAAAACTAAATAGCAATCCACTTGGATTTCATTCCTTACCATCTCCTTTGCAGTGCATTTCTCTACAGGTCTCTAAAAAAAGCCCTGTCAGGCTGTTCTGGGCTGTATGCAGGGAGTAGCCTGGATACAAAGTCTTTTGCTTTTAGCAAATCTCTTCAAATCTATTGAAGACAGGAGCAGTTTGAAGCTCTTACCCTCTGAGAACTACTTGGCAGCTCAAATGAGACGAATTAGGCCAGGCTCCCGAAGATGTGACGTTGTCACAGCAGGGTCAGCAGCAGCCTTAGCCAGCATCCTGATCCCTGTTTGCAGATGGGGTGAAAAAAAACACCACACCCTGTCCTCAGCCATAAGAGATGAGTGAGATATCACAGGAGATGAGTGAGATACCACAGGCACTTTCTTCCCAGAGCACCACTGGCTCTCTGGGCACAAAGCCAGGCTGTGTCCCCTGCTGCTGCTTGGTGTCTCCCCTGGCCAGATGTGAGTGAGCCCTAGCCCAAGGATGTCCAAGGAGAGGAAGGCAAGGTAGTGTGCTGCCAAAATTCAGGCCCACACATTTTCCATTATTGTTCAGATTTGTCTCCTTGGTCTCATTATATTTTTTCTATTCCATTTTGTTTGTCTTCCTTTGAAGGAGATATGGTTGAATTTGTTATGAATTTTCAGAAGCAAAGCAGTTAACCATTGATGATTCCCATGCATCTGTGTGTGCTGATATTCCATAATGACCTATAAACAGAGTTTTTTTACAGATTCTTTTTTGAGGCAGATCAGAAAAACAAACTTCTACTACGGGAGAAGTTGTAAGATTTGAGCAAGCTTAGGAAAGCTCTGTTGTGTGGAAGCAGAGATGCCTGCCTGGTTTGCCTGCAGAAGTCTAGCTTCCCTAGGAAGGTTACTTGGAGGAAAGTGGGGAGGGGACCCTTAGGCAAAATCAGATCCTGTTTTCAGCCCTGCAGGTGTGTGGGCTGTGGAGTTCTAGGGCCCTTTGGTGCAGAGGGGCTTTGTAGCAAGAAGCCCCATGACAGGGGTTTTAACTCCCCTGACTGCTGCAATCTGTCAAAATTGACACATTCCTGAAGAACATTCCCATTTTGGCCAATTGGTATCTTCAAATTGAAGAAAACATTCAGGTAGAAAATATCCAATGGGATCTAGGCCCACCATGCACTGACACTGTTTATGCACTGCAGGCTGGCACAGCTTTCACAAGTAAATTAAACCAAGAGGAGCCTCCACTAGGAACCACAACCAGTTTTGGAATATTAAGACAGCAAAACTCTGTGCACTTTATAATCAACTCAGGCAGTGCCCTGAATGTGACCATTGCCAGTCCACATCAGCTCTTGTGGTGATGATGTGAACTCATCAATAACTCCAACTCCCATGGAAACCAAGCTGCCTGAAAGCAAACCTGCTCCTGCTCCTCCCATTTAGACTCAAATGATGAGTAAAATGGAAGGGAAGAAATTGCATTAATTAGACATTCACAGTCCCAATTTACATTTTACTGTCCCTTCACACCTCTTAAGGAAAAGAAACATAGTGTTGCCTGCATCAATCTGAAGACAAAATAATTTCTGAACTTAGGAAACTGGAGATCAGAGCTCCTTTTTAGTATAATTTCCTAAGCATCCACCAATATGAGATTAATCATAGCATTGCTTTACAATATGTCACCCAATCTTGAGTTTCAGGCTTTTTAACTTAAATACTTTGTTTGCTCCATTTAAAGGAACAGAAAGCTGTGAAGTTTTAAATTGCTGTCTTTAAGACACACAATGTCATTGTCAGATTGATGACTCAAAGAGCAACTCTTGACCTGTGCCTCTTTCATCTGACTCTGCTACCTCAGAAGTTCACAGCACAGTGATGAGAGTGATATGGCTGGTGCTGGTGGTCTTACCAATACTTGCTCAAAACCACTGGAAAATCCAAGTTCATGGAATTTAGCATCAAACTACAGAGAATCCCTGCCACAGCCAGGATCCAAGCATTGTCCTTTCAGTGACCCTGCTCTTTTCACAGCTTCTCTTCTCCATCTGCTGCAGTCTTGTGCTGTCATGGTGTGTTCTCCTTCACTGCTCTCCCACCACTGGTCCCTTGAGGCTCTGATAAAATTCGGGAGGGGCTTCTAAATGTTCAGGAGGCTAACTGGATCAAAATGTGAATCTTTAAAATGAAGGATAATTCTCCCATCCGTGATGCTCAGGGGATTCTGTGTTTGCACCTCATGCAACAGGCTCTGGCTTTCCTCTAATACTCCAGCTCCTGGAATAATCTGATTATGTGAAAATGCCTTATGTGAAAGTTTATTTAAGGAAAATATTAGTAGCTGTCTTGTTTGAGGATAAAAGCTCAAACATATGAAACTAAGGGGATAAAAATCCAGGAGGCAAATTAAAGAGCAGTTGGATGATTTTTCTCAGCTCCCCCCTCAGCTTGCCATTGCTCGTGAGACCTTCATCTGCCTGTTAGGAAGCTCTCGAAACCGGGCATGTGCACTTGTGTGAACTACAATTAACAACATTTATCAATCACAAGTCAGCATCAGGCTAGACTGGCACGATGCTGCAGGACTGGCTGTGCTGGGAGGGGCAGCACAGGCTGAGCCAAGGGGAGAGGCTGCTCCAGGAGTGAAGGGGTGCAGGGAGAGCTCTGCTGGGCACTTGGTGCAATGAGAACACTGCTGGGCACTTGGTGCAGGGAGAGCTCTGCTGGGCACTTGGTGCAGGGAGAGCTCTGCTGGGCACTTGGCAGGAGCCCACTTGGAGGGCAGTGCACATAGCAGAGGTGTGTGAGGAAGCACAAGTCATCCAGCAGAGACAAGGAGGTTACACTCACCCAAGTACCCTGTGTAGGTGTCTCCTGAAAGTCAGTCCTGACTCAGACAAAGCCAAAATCCCATCCTTTCACCAGGAGCATGTATGTTGGATCCTCTTTTATCACATTTCAGTCAGACAAAACCAAATTGCTCTTTAATTTCTCCTGAGCATTTTCTCCTGCATGCTCAGCTGATGGTCAGTGTAGAGAAGAGCTGGCAGTAGATGTAGTGTGAGCAGATGTTGCCATTAATGTGCTGTTCATCTTTGGACCAGCGTGGTGCTCGTGGTGCACTGGTGGCATGGGGTGTTTCTCATCAGGCTCACTGCTGGGTATCTGTGATGAGTGGTGCCTGCTGGGCTCCCAGCCTCTGGTGTGAAGGCAAGGCCACCCTGTGAGCTGCTGGCCATGCTAGGGAGTCTGTGCTGCAGGCTGGGAGGGGCTCAGGAAGGTGCATGAAGGGCTCACACCACCAGCTCCCACTCAGGCTGCACTGGAGAGGAGACTTGGCTGCATCACTCTCAGCTTCTACAGCTTCAGCATCCCCAGCAAGACTGGTCTCACCAGACAACAAGAAGTATCTCACTGCGGAGAAGATGAAACCCCTTAATCATTTCCTTGAACAGATGAATTTTTTTGCATGAGGTTTCCTTGTTTGAAGCTCAGCCATCTACTCTGGTCCTGCAGGGGCAGGATTAGCTGACCTACAGAGCACACTGCAAGGCAATTTGCTTCCAGGGCTTTTCCTGGGGCTGTAGGGAGGGCCAAAACAGCTGCAATCTGCAGCATGCCCAGCTAGAGGAATGCAGCACTAATAAACAACACTAATTAGTTGCCGTGGTAGTGCTTGGAGCTATGGATGGAGACAGCTGCTGTCATGCACTGGGATGCAGCACCTTCAGTGTGCCTCTTCCTGGCCAAATTGAAATCCAAATCTGGCCAAGGCACCATGGCCCAGCACCTCCTGCTGCTCACAGAGCTCCCTGGAGGCAGGCAGGGCTGGGGAAATGCCCTGAGAGCCAGAACTGGGAACCTCCACTCATTAGCAGTGTTAGTGATCCCAACCAACTTCTGAGCCGTTTCCAAACATTGAGCAGGTGAGGAGCTGTGAGAGCAGAGCAATCACCTGGTTCAGTCATGGTGAGGGCTGTGCCTGCTCCCCTAGCTGAGCTGGGCTACCCCAGCAAGGGCAGTAAAGCTGTTCTTACTCTCTCCTCTATGCTTGGAACATTATCCATGTTATTTTTTCCACTCTCCCATCTCCTAGAGAGAAGTCCATTAGAAGTGATATTAAAAACAAAAAGAATCCAATAGAAACAGAACCCAAGAAATTTAGCCAGTCTAGAAGCAGATGTGGCCAGGCTGATCAGACAGAGGAAGAGGGCCAAAAAACAAGTGGTCCCACTGGTCACATCTGAGGAACAAAAAGGTGATAGGCACTGCAGGAGCATCCCTTCCTGTGGATCCCCAGCCCCTTGGGGAGTGTGTCCTGGCTGGTGTCTGCTGCTGCAGCTGTACTGCAGGGTGGCTGTTTGTTTTCATGGTTATTGTCCTGCACTAAAGAAGTGTTTCCTTCAATAGTTTTGAAAAATACAATTCCTCTTAAAAAGGTCAGCTTTTTAAACTACCCATGTATTTCAACACAGTATTGGAAAATATCAATATAATGAAAATATTGTGTTTGAAATCTTATAACCACCACAACTTTGGTGAAAGAGTAGCAGCTAGGTATTTTTGGCCTGGCAGTTGCATTCATGCTAGTGCCCTGCAATTCTGTATCTCAGATTTGCAGTGACAGTACCTTTATAGGCAAGGTACTCCTGCCAGAATGGTGAAGGGACTTCTCTCCAACAAACATAGTTTCTACTTGTTCATATTAGAGGACTGACAGCAAAGCAAAGCAAGAAATATTTTCTTTCCCCTTTCTTTCTCCTTCTAATTTAAACAGGAGGTAGCCGTCTTAAAATGACTTCACTTCAGTGTGAGATGGGAAATTGCTAAAATGACTACTGTGAGGAAAAAGAACTAAATAATAGAGAGGACACCAGGGGAAAATAGTGCAGGGAGCAAACAGCGTTTTCTTTTTGCTGTTGGTGTAATGGGCAAATTACACACATGTGTGCTGTTTGTAGGGCTTCAGGAGACAGCTCCATCCAGCCAGGCTGGTAATCTCACCCCGTGGAGAGGTGGTTTTGGAAAGAGGCCTGGTGCCACAGAGGCAGGGTCACCTACTCCTGCATGACACCTGAAAGGGGCTGCAGCAACCCCAGAAACGCAGGACATGCTAAAAGGATCTTTCTCGTGTGCTTTATAGGACTGCTTCCCACTCTGAGGAGACTACATCTGCGAGATGACAGACCCTCCCCTAAAAATAATGTGGGTTGATGCCTTGTTACTCAATACTGAAGAACAGCAGGGACTGCAGCTGCCCTTAGGGCTCCTCTCTCCAGAGGTGCCACAACTCTGCTGGCATCTGAGTCCTTCAGGTAGCAACAGGAGGGAGCAGCAGCCACAGCTGGTGGTGGTGCCCTGGCTGCTCTGGTTCAGGTGGCTGTCACCATGGTTAACCTGTGCCAGGGAGAGCTGGGAGGCACCTGGTGTCCATGTCGGGAAGCCAATCCTGCAGACCAAGAGCCATTCCACCCTGGTGCACGTCTTCGTTTGGGTGACACCAGATGGTGCCAAAGGCTGGAGGGGTGGAAGGTGGGTCAGATGCTCAGTCGTGCCAGATGTGCTGCCAACCCCACACCCTCCTGCTTGCCCCACTTTCCTCACAAGTGTGTCACCCTGCAGAGGCTTCTCTGCCTGCCCATATGCAGGAATCACAGAGAGCCATGGAATGAGTTCATGATTCAGCTGGGAACAGGGAGTTTTACTGGGATAAGGACTGAAGTGACAAGGGCCTGTTTTGGCAGGAGTGGTATTTAACAGCTGTCAAGTGTACTGACTTGGAGTAGGAAAAGCTATTTATGTTAAGCCATTACAAAAATTGAAAACGATTTAGCACTAATGCCTACATTTCACTTCACTTTCAGAGGAAGATGTAGGAAAAAACTCTGTGCTCTCAGCTTTCTGTTTAAATGGGCAAGTTTCCGTAGGAAAAATCTCTGGCCTGCTAATAGCTAATACAGAAATTACTCCACGTTCTCCCAGCTGCTCTCCAGTTCTCTTTTCTAGTTAGATATACAAGGGGAATCAAGGAATATCCAGCTACAAAATTATTGCTTAAACTTGTTGTATTTCAGGATTACATTGTCTGAAAGAGATTTTGCAAAAATATTGGTTCTGGCAAAAAGATAAGTGGGAGCTCACTCATTGATACAGAGGATAAGAAGTATTATTTCACTGAAATGAAAATTTGGGTTTTTTTTCCTCTATAAAACAATTCAGCTAATCAAATCTGAGAAATACAGGAAATCTCAGTTTGAAAAAAACACACAAATATACCTTTACAGTTAATCATCCTTGATTCCCTCCAGGGCAACAGGCTTTCCAGTGGTCTTGCCATCATTGCACAAACTCAACAAAACCCATAATGCTCATGCCATTGCATATGGGACAGTGATGTTGAGTGCTACAGAGATGGTATACAAGGTGTCAGACAACCTTTGACAAGTGTCTTGGGTTGTACAAGTGGACAGAGAAGAGCAGTTCCCTAAAGGCTCCCTCTGCTCATGGCCTCAGGATGAACATAAACACCAACTGGAGAGGTGCTGCAGAACACACACCTGAGGACACACAGCAAATTCAAACAAAAGAGCCAGGGAAAGAGTCAAGAGGCTGCAAAAACAAAGTGGATCTTGAAATTAAATGTGTGGTCAGAGTAGGGGATATCAAGGCTACCACAGCATAAGGGAACATGAAAGAAAAAATGTATGTGGTGGTTTATGTTTGGGTAGTGGCATAGGGCATACATGAGTAAAGGAAAAGACCTGAAATTCATTTCAGAATACAAGACATGTCATTGGAGGGCCTGCAAAACATCCAGAGAGCAGGGCTTGCTCTGTTCACTGCCATGAGACACTCTACCTGCTCCCCTGGTTAACCCTGGCCCAAAAGTGGTTTTCTTCAGTTTCTGGAAGTGCTGCAATAGGAAAGTCATTGAAGCACTCATAAGCACTCAGAAAACCCCATCAGGCTGGACCAAGTCTTTGAAAACAAATTTTATTTCTAGATCAGAGAGTAAAATGAAGTGTGACATTGAAGGCATTCCACCCATCTCTGCTTCCCTTTCACTATATATAAAATGAGCATAATTAACATTTCTGTATTGTGCTTTCTGTTCTACTAATAAAAATAATGAATATGAGTCCAGTATTAATTATAATTGTTACTATTAACTAGAAAATTAATCAGACAGCAGGCCAGATCATTCAGAGCTTTATACCAAAGGTACTGACTGCCTTTTCCATGTGCTACATGCATGTGATGTTGCAGAAATCTTGCTCTTGCTGTCCATATGGCCACAGGGCTCATGGACCCCCTGCCTGTGAGCTGCTGGTCACATCAGGCAGGGGATCTCTCAAGGAATGTGCCACTATTGGTCACTTTGGACAGAGGGATAGAAAAACTGGTGTGTAGGGAACGGTCTCAAGTCCTAATGAAGGGCCAATATCTAACGAGCTCTACCCAACCCCCCGATTGCAGGGACAGACTAATGGTGTGTTCTTGCACCCTCCCTGCTGATAGGATTTCTATATCATCCCTTTAGCACGAAAATCCTTCCTCACAAATCAGCATGCATTGTCACCTACAAACTACCTTAGTTACAGTTGTATTATTTCATGAAGGACTTACGGGGACAATCATAAACTGAAGTAACATAGCTGACCTGACTCTGCTCTCAGCTGGGATTCAGCCTGAGGCTGCTGCATTATATTAGCTTGGGTTATCTGAAAAGAAAATGCCTTTGACAATTGGGATGGATTTGAAAGGCCCTTCAATATATGCAGTTCAATTGAAATGTGAAAGAGTGTCCTTCACCTCTGTGGACTGCCTTAGAGACAGGCAGCCAGGCTCCTTGCAAAGAACATTGTGCATATCAATATTCGAGGCTGGCTCTTAACTCACTTGACCCAGCCTTTTCTGTCTGTGCCTCTCTTTAAAGCCCTCACCCAAACCATCTGCCCTGTCCCCACGTCTTGGTGCCTGAAATGAGCATGTTCATGCTCTGCACCAGGCATTGGAGCAAAGGTGGACCTTTTAAAATGGGTTGTCTTGTTGTAACAGCTTCACTCTCAATATTATCCCCAGTTATTCGAGGTGTGATGTCTTTATACAAACATAAAATAAGCCTTAAGGTTTGCCTTTGAGAAAGACACACATAACAGACTTGTGCATAACAATGCAATTCACTTAGCAGGTATTATCCTTCTTAGGGACTGCTTTGTATTTCAGGATCAATGCTAATTACACACACAAGGAAATGGCTGGAAGACCAAAGGCTCAGACCTGCCAGATCCATATTATGAGGTGACTGCAGGAATGCCTCTCCCCAGACTTGTGCTCAACAGCTGTTTCATTGATGGAGATTTTCTTAGCAAAGAAAGAAACATCACTGGTTGGGAACCTTCATTGCCTTCAGGACTCTTCTCCAGTAGGTTGTTTGATTTCCTTTTAACTTTACCTCAATAGACATGTTTTTAAAACAAAACAACCCACTATCCCATGGATCAGTGATGAATAACATATGGGAAAAAATAGCAACAAATAATTGCAGACAATGATGGTTTTGTTCACTTCTTAAAGAAATTCTCTGCTACTGAAGAACGGTGTAAAAGCAAAAGCTAAGACAGTTGATAGAAAGTCAGTATGGGATGAACTGGTAATAAAACTAATGGGGAAAATGTTCAGTAGAAACACAGGAATCTCTATCAAAGCCAGGCCAGGAAGAAAAAAAATCAGCAGCTCTGTGACAGTGATGTTGTCTTATATTAATATATATAACCCGCTGTTACCTTTGAAGCAAAATGAATATACAAACAGGTTGAAGTTCCTCCTTGCCCACATGAGCACACGTGGTAGGACACAAGGCAGCAGGGCTGTGTATGCTGTGTGCCATGGGAGTGCTGCTGCCTGGAGCTGGCTGGGCCAGCCCACACGAGGTCCCTGGTACAGCAGGGGCTCTCAGCTCTGTCTTCTACTGCTGGCTGTGGGTCAGGCTCAGCCAAGCCCCCTTTCCCCCAGGGGTAGGTGTTAAACCCCAGTAGTCAATGGAGCACAAGTTGGTAATGCCAACCCATCCTCACCCCATCATGCAAGGTAAGGGAACATTTTGGCTCCCAATTGCTCATCCTCCATCTCTCACCAGCCTCCCTTCACCTCCAGCCCAGGCAGATAAAATGAGCCCATCTAACAATGTGTGTCTGTACATCACATTTTATGCATTTAAATGGGAAAACCTAATAGACTCCAGAGACAGGTTTTCAAAGGTGAAGTTAAGGACTGAGGGGACAGATCTAGAAAGGACAGGGCTGAAGGAGGCAGGATGTAGAGAAATAAGGCTGGAGGGGACATGACTGGCAGGAACAGGGCTAGCTTTCCATGCTGGGAAAGCAGATATCTCTCAGCTGAATCTGTGCTCTTTGCTCTGAAGTGCCTAAAGCTGCCTGGATAGATGGGGTTTAGCAATCTCTCCAGGTGTTCATTCCAAATATGTGAACCATCCACTTAGAATTTATTGTCTTTTTTTGTGCTCCCTTCTGCCTCTGCACATTTCTCAGCTGTTTTGCAGAGGTGGCAATTCCAGTGCCTCATGTAGGCACTGGATGTTTGCCTGGAGGCTGGATAAACGTGCAGGCAGGTACTCCTGGTTGGGAGAGAATTTCTCTTCCTTCCCTGAGCTGCCACAGGAATGAAAAGCATTCTGGGGACCTAGCAGAGAACTAGACACAACTCCAGAGCAAGCAAGGATTTATCTGGATTTTCAGTGGTAAATAGCCCCCAAGAGCTGATGAGGAGAAGGAAGATGAGACCTTCTTGTTTTGGTCTCAGTCAGCCTGCTTGCTTGCTTTGTTCACAGTGTCCTGGAGAAAGGCCTAGGACAGAACAGGCACTTTTAGATGAAGTTGAAGTATGCATAAACGGTGCAGGCAAAGGAAAAAGGATCTCCAGAAAGGAAAAAGGAGAAAGGAAAAAGGATCTCCAGAAAGAACACCTGGAGCAGAGTGATGAGGGAGAGCAGGGCAGGAGGGATACACCACTACTGCCCAGCAGCTCCAGTGCCTGTCCCCAGGGGCAGGAGCAGTGGTGACAGCACCACTGGTGCCACTGCAGCTGCAGAGCCACCTGCCTCTGCCATGGGACATGGAGGAAGCCAGATGTGCACCTGCTGTGCCATTGGTGTTTCCCTGCAGAAACCATCTTTTCCAGGTACTAATCTCTGCTCAGGGCTTACCCAGCCAAACCAAGAAGCTTTCCCTTCAGTGAAACTATTCTCTCTGAGAGAGGAGGAAATTCCCTTCTGGCCCTGACTCAATGTATCTCCCTTTTAATTTCCTGCCTTCAGTGCATCCCAGTGTTTTGGGTGAGGAGGTGGGGGTAGAATAGCAGAGCATTCTTGCAAGGGATGAGGAGATGTGCCATCCCCTGAGAGCAGGTCATGTTTATTTATGTGCCAGCCTCATTGCAAACATGGAGCTGCTAAACAGACCCTGGAGCTCTCCACGCAATAAAAACAACGCCCGAAACGACAACAATGCCACGCCCTTGTCATGGGCAGGGCAGCTCAGACTGCTGGGCTAGTGGAGTGTGGTGGGATCTTGTGAATCATAGGGGCAGCCACTGCAGGAAGGGTTTGGGGAGCTGTGAGGCATTGAGGAAGTATGATGGGCATAACTGCAAGGAGTGATAACTATTCTTTGTAAACAGCATTTGAGGTTCTCAGGGTGGTTTTGGAGTTTGTCAGAGATGAATTCAGAGGGCTGGGATCACTGCTTGCTTGGGTGGTTCTCATCTGACTAAGCACAGATATTATTTAAACTTATCCTTTAGGCTTCCTTTGAAGCCAACACAGAGAAAATAAGCACTTTAGGGGTGAAATTCTTTTTCTAAAGGAGAGGTCTAAAACAGGTGACAAAACTGTATCCTCAAAGTACCTGTTTCCCTCAACTGAGTATAAAGAGCCTATGGTGACTTGCTCTGCTGGAGACATCCTCTCTGCAGCTACCCAAAATAAGGCACTGTAAACCAATCTAAAGAGCATAAAAATATAATGAGAGAGCTCATCAATCTGGAATACAAAGGGCAGCAAAATCTAGAGCTGGATGGCAGAGGATGGGAGTTGTAGATCAAAGGGAAGATGTTTAAGGAAGGACATTAACTAAATATGGGAGAGGTTTAGCATAGACTGGGATGGATTTTCAAACCCCAAAAATTTTCCTACAATGCATTTTTAAACAGAAATATTCCAGTTCAAAGGCAAATTAATTCAGGGAACCTCTGGTATGAGCTGCCTGGGAAGTCAGAGCAAATGTGTATAAGAGTGTTTTCTGATTCCGGATTTGGCAAATATAAATAGTAAACTGAAGACAGGTTTCACCAGTTTTAGTACATTTTAAAATTTGCAAGTTGCTGCAATACAGTCATGAGAACTGGATCTGATGGGCATTAGTAATGCTGAGCTCCATTTGCTGTATCTGCCACTCCTTCACCGGGGCTGCTGGAAAGAAAAACACTTGTTTGCTTGAACTGTCCAAAGCTGCATCAGGAAAGCAATTATTTTGAAAGGGAAATGACTGAAATCATTCAGGGTTTTGCTCCACAGAACAAAAAAGGGACACAATTGAAACTGGAATGGTGTGGAAAGACTGGGGAACGCTTATTTTCTTGACTGAGTCACCCCCATCTTTTTCCCACGTAGGTACTTACTGCTCATACACACACAGAAATGGCACAGAGCTGTACTTGGAAAAAAAGGCTGAAATCAATTTCACAGAAAGTTCAGGCAAGCATGTTTTCCCAGGCCAAACACTATAAATGCATTGTTTAGGAAAGGCTGAAGTGAAAAAGGGGCTTTGGCCAGGGCAGCAGTCAAGTGCAGGGTCCCCACAGCCACATTTGGCTGCTCTCTGCCAGGGCAGGGCTCTGTGCAGTGTCTCCTGCTGCTGCCACATCACAGAGCTAAGCTCTCCTACAGGCATTTAGAAAAACCAACTGCTGGCTCTGACATGACCTGTCTTCATCTCACGGTTTTCTTGCTTAAAAGAAGAAAAAGAGAAGGGTTTGTGGCAGCACGGGCATCTCTCTCTTTTAACCCTTAATTTTAGCAAACTGTGTATGTTGTGATTTTCCCTTTCTTCTTACATAGGGATGGAATTCCTCTTCCCTGTGGAAAGACTTTGAGAACTGGGGTTGTCCAGCTGGAGAAGGCTCCAAGAAGATCTTGTGGTGGCATTTCAGTACTTGAGGGAGGTCTATAAAAAGGTGGGGACACATATTTAAGCAGGGCCTGTTGCAACAGGACAAGGGACAGTGTTTCTAAACTTTGGAAGGAAGAAATTTTTTATTAGGAGGTTGGTGAAACGCTGGAGCAAATTTTCCAGAGGGGTGGTAGATGCCCCAACCCTGGAAACATTCAAGACCAGGTTGGACAGGGTGCTGAGCAACCTGATAAACTTGAAGATGTCCCTACTCAGAGGAGTTGGACTAGATGACCTTTAAAGGTCTTTTCCTATCCAAACCATACTATGATTCTGCCTTTTGAAATATTTTTTTGTCTGCCTAAGAAAAGCATTTCACAAATTCTTTTTTTAAAATACGCATGCATTTGTGTCTATAAATATACATACCTATGGCATGGTATTTCCTGCTGGAATACACGATCTGGGGCAGGAGGGGCTCCTCAGAGTCCTTTGGGAAAACTCCTGAGCTTCCTTGTGTGCAGGGAGATACACACAGCAGTGTGTTAGGATGTGTTGTTCACTTGATGGCCAACTGGGAAACACTGAGGCCACCACACCTGGATGTTACACAGCTTTTCCTCATGCACATGGTCACTTTTTTGCTGCCTCACCCCTTTTGGCTGTCAGCGTTTTTCCTCCCAGGTCTCTCTGTGTCTCCCTCAGTGACACCCTGAAAATGGCACAGCTTCCCCTGTAGACCTGCATTCTGTTCCTAATATCTAATAATTCTGCCTAATCCCCCACAAGCAAATTCTTCAGTCACTGCAGATTGCATTGTTATTTTGAGTAACTGAAGCTGGATATTAAAAAGATCTGTTTAATCTTTAAGTCTCATCCCTTTTTCATATGTAAAGATCAAATCCCTTTTGAGAGGCCACGCTAAATATTTAATGTTATATTACACTTGATCTTCACCAGAAGCCTCTCAGAAGGTATTTGTGAAATCCTAGGCCTAATTAATAGTTGCTCTCCTTAAATTTTTCTTTTTTCTTTTCCTTTTACTTCCCCATAAGAAACAGCAAGTTGCTTCTTAAGAGGAAACAAATAAGGGGAAGCTTCCTGGTGTATGAAGGATGGGAATAGCACCCAGGGTATCTCGGCCATAGGAGAGGAGCTGCTGCTCATCACCCTCCTGTGAGCTCTGTGATGTGCTGCCTGGAGCAACACTGGCACCCCGTGGGTGAGAGTCCCCAGCAGAGCCCCTGCCTCTGGGTGGCCATGGGACATCAAAAAGGGCAGCAAGGAGACTAAAAAATGGACTAAAGGACTCAACAGGGTTCAGCCCCAGGCTGGAAAGCAGAGCACACATGAGGATGTGCTGGGAATAGCCCTGTCCCAGAAACGGGACACAACCTCTGCTGCCTGATGGCTGCTGGGAGAAGCAGGTCTGTGGTAACCTCAGCCTCATTCCTCATCTTGCTGCTGCTTGGGTGTCCATCCCTTGGAGAGATAGAGCAGGATCCCCACGCTGCTGCTCCTCCTCCTGCTGGTGCAAGCCTGGGAAGAGGGCGGTGTCTTGGCTGGGATGCTGGGGAGAGGGGCTCTGCAGGGCAGCTGGAGGACACACTGCCTGCCCCTCCACAGTGCTCAAACTATGCTGCTGCCAAGGGTCTGGAAAGCATTGGCACAATCAACAGCGGGGGTGGAGTGATGGAAAAACCCCCGAGCCCCTGTGGTCTCACACACATCAGTAAGATCCACTGCCAGCCTGTGAGAGGCAGCTCCACTGTCCAAAGGTGCAACAAGAGATGAAATAGTAGTTCATGGCTATGTGCTTAGAGAACTGGCCTCACTAAAGAAGTCCTGAGTTTGACCAGTCTACATAAAAGATAAAATATCAACACACGGAGAATTTTATATGTGAATACTGTAGGTCTGGTCCCAGTTTCCTTGGTTTCATCTTTCTTAGGGAAAAGAGGCAATTTTGTAGCAGGATGCTGCTTCTTCATGGACTGCAGCCCCAGCCAACACAGAAGGATAACACGGAAGATTTTGCTCTATGTTCTGTGCCAAGTGAACAAAAGCATAAAAATACTTTCTAACCCCTAATGAGAAATACAGCAATCCTTGTAGTCAATGAACCATAGAGGTTATAGATGAGAAAGATCCATGAAATAGGTCAGGTTGAGCATCCCTGTGCCAGTGCCAGACAACCTTACAGCTTAAAGGGCAAATTTTAAAGCAGAGAAGGCAAGCACGTTTTAAAATGCATAGAGGCTATGCTAGGGGTTTAAGTCATGCCTGGGCATCCTGGTTCTAGCAGTCCTGCTGAGATCTTTCAGTGTCTTTGGTGACAATCAGCTCAGGAGACACCAGTTTGCTGCAAACATTTGTTTGACCTTGGCCAGTCACTTGCCTTTATGATTTTTTCACTCAGGTCTGTAAGGGACAATCACTCTGAGCATTGTGAGGTGCTCCAGTTTTATAGTTAAAGTGATTACCTGAGTAAAGATACCTGCTCTGCTGACCAAGGTAGAAATGCAGATGAGCAAAACTAGAATTTCGTGTGAGGCAGGCTTGGGATATGACTTCTCAGATTCTTGGATATTTTAATATTTAACCCATGGTAAAAGTTGGCTGAACTGGAGAAGCTCATCTTTAGGGAAAAAAAATGCTTCCAGGACTTCTGTCCTCCATGGCCCAGGAGAAAACAAAGATTTGTGGGTTTGTGGATTTGAGGCTGTGGGCATAGGGAATAAAAAGGGAATTAATCCTTCACTGTTTCTCTCTGCTGTTTCAAGTGTTGCAGGAAGCAGGACTGGGAGTAAAACTAATATTTTCCAGCTTGCCAACCTCTTCACTTCAAACTCCATGGTTTCAGAGTTTCCAAGCCTATTAAATTCAGGAGGAAGTAGATTCCTTAATGCTCTTGCTCCTGTGACAGCGCAGTAGCCCTGCTGAAACAGAGCAGTGGAAGTCCAGCAGGGATCTGCTGGACCCGTGTGGTACCAAATTTAGGAGAGTGTTTCTGGGGCCCCACAGCAGCCTGGCTACAATCACCATCCAACAGGCTTTAGAGGAAACTAGTTCAGAAAGCAGGATAGCTTGCAGGTGTAGCACAACCCCAAACAGCTGTGAGGAGGCACTTTCAGCCCTCCCAATGTCCTGATTTTGACGAGTTTTAGGTAATTTTCAGATTTTGGTTTGTTTTTTAAGGAAGTAAGATCCCAGATGCTCTGAGAAATGACAAAGGAAGGAAAGGTCTGGGTGTATTATCCCAGTGCTGCTGCACTGTTGCACCAGGCTCAGATCCAACAGCTTCCTTGCAGCTGTGTGGTAGAGAGAGAACTGATGGCTCCAGAGATGAATAGAGTAATTTGGATGTGCTGCCTGCCTTTTCATATGTACAGCACAGGGTATCTCTCTGTTCCTTGTGGGGCAAGGACACAGTGTTTAGGAGAGGAAATTTCTCTCCTTGCACTTGCACTGAAAAGAATCCATGCACCATCCCTGAGGCATAAACCAGTTGTTCTTCATGGCCCTGTGCTGTGAGATGCTGAAGGATGGGCCAAGCCCAACCCATGGCTCACAAACTCTCTCCTGAACTTCCTCCTGCATCACTTCCTGATCAGTGCATCTAGAGTGAAGCCACGAGAAATCACTGGATTTTGTTCACAGGACACTTTTTTACAGCTTTCCTTCTACGGTCCTTTCCTTTTCTTCCACCTTCTGACATGTCTCCATGTGCTAGAAAAGCTTCAGACTGTTCCAGGATGATGCTATCCATGCACAGAACCGGCAGATGCTTCTAATGGTGGCAGTCCAGCCTTCCTCCTCTCCCAGTGCTCTTGAGGGACACATTCACCATCTGCTCCCTCCAAAGTGCAGGTTTCCACACATAGCACTGGTGCTAATGAGAAACATCAGGATCACTCCTGCAGAAATTATAATTATCCCCTGCAACTGGGTGATGATTTTAGTACCTTCCCAGTGGGAAATGTGTCACTGAAGAGCAGACCTAACAAGCAATAAAAAAACCATCATCTGAGCCAATGTCCTCAGGTACTAATGGGGGAGAAATGCCAGATTTCCCTTTGTATGAAGGAAGAGCTGTGTAAAGCTCATGTATGGTCCCTGGTCTTCCAGGGACAGCTTCAGAAAAGCATTTACCTGGAGAGCTGCCTGTGCCTTCTCCTGCCCGGCTGTTGTGGGGCTCAGCACCCACCCATGGGCACCTTTGGGCTAATTCCAAAGGGTTCCCTTTGCTGCACCTGATCCACAATCAATGCAAGGCAGAACAGAGGAGTGAGTGTGCCCTTGCAAGAGGCATCCCTGAGGATTAGTCTGTCCAACACAGCACAAGCAGGAAAAACATTACATCTCCCTCAAATAAACAGGAGTTGTTAGGCTCAAACTTGCCAATGATTGCCACTCTTACAGGAACAGAAATGTTAATGCCATACCAGTCTGGTACTCAAGGGTGAAAAAATGCAATTTTATTTTGTATGACAACATACAAAAAGCCCAAAGCAAAACAAACAAGCAAAAAGAAACATGATGGAATGTAAAAAAGCCTTGTTGGGCTGGTGCCTTCAGATTTTAAACACATGCCCATCATGTGTATTTAGATACCTGCCCTGCATATATTTGAGATCCTGCCAGTGCTCACATGCTAGCAGCTCATTAGATGGGAAGCCAATCCAACATGTGGCCAGGTGTGAGCTGTGATTTCCCAGGGCCACGTGGTGCCCAGATGCACAGGGCAGCCTCCCACTGCCCTGCACTCACCCAGCGTGCTGGGATGGCTCCTGCCAGCCCTGCTCTCCATCACGGAGTGGTGACAGTCAGCACCAGCACTGCTGTCACCAAAAGGGCTCTGCTTACAGACTTGTGGCTTTGAGCAGCAGAGTTTGTTGTGCCTCATGTCTACTAAAGCAGACAGTCTGGTAGTGGTTGTTTTGCTGCTGCTAGGGCTAGCAGATGCTGGGTGCAATGTACAAGTGTTTTCTGGGCAGCAAAGGCCACGAGGAAGGTCACTTTGCAGGAGCAAAGCCCAGGTCTGGGTCTCTCTCTGGTTGAGATCTGGCTTCACTCCCAGTCAAAAGCCCCAGGGACAGAGTGACCACATGGACCTGCAGGAAGAAAAGGAAGGGCCAGATCAGCCCAGGTGGTTTCCCCTGTCTGCACCACTTGCCAGGCAGCTCAGTGGTGTCCTCTGCTCTGATGGTGTCTGTGCTCTGGTCCTGCAAAGCACCTGGCTGCCACAGTCAAGCATGGCCTTTGTGCTGTTAAAGGTGGAATTGCTTCAGGATGCCTTGGTTAACAAAGGAAAACTAGCAGGAGGAGGCTTTTCCCATCTGGGAGGGAGTGTGGGAGGAAGTGTGGTGGGTGACTCACACAATGCCAGCCCAACAATTGCAGGAACTTGCTGGAGGAAATGACTAAAATAGCCACGTGGGGCAGCCCTGGAGAGCAGGCTTCAGATAAATAACCCAAACATGAAAGATGAACTGCACTAGGTGAGGGAAAGCAAGCAGGGAGGGGAAGAGAGGAGATCTCAGAAGAGGATGGTGGAGGAAATGGCAGAGGACCCTCCATGGTGATGGCTTGAAGGTCAGCATCAGTGCCGAGGGTTGCAGAAGGACCCTGGACTTTCACAGATTCTCTAGAACAGGCATTTCAGCTCTTCCTTGGTTCCTCTTGATCTGGACTAGGCAACAACAAGATGTACCCAAAAAAAGCCAAGCAAAGGCTTTTTTTTCCTTCTTTCATTTTTGGAAAAACATGGCCAGAGGCAAGTTATACCAACCTGACTGCACCAGGAGGAAAGTATTTCCCATGTAACCAAGAAGAAAGGTGCAGCCCCCATCCCTCCCCTGGCCGGGAGGCAGAGCTGCTGCCCTGGCACCATGAGCCCAGCTCCATCACTGCACTCCTTGGCCTCAGCAGCACGAGTGGCTTCGTGCAAAGTACACAAGCCTCTGCAGAGTTTATGTTAAAATGAGAGCTCTAATAATCAATCTCCCTGCAAAACAAGTAAACAGAGGGATGACACAGAAGCAGCCTTTGTTTTCAAAGAGTTCTCCCTGTTGGCTATTACTGAGATGGATTTATTTCTTCATCATAGATATTTCCTATACAAAATATATAGTTTAATAGCTTTGATCTCTCCACATGCAGTACTTGAAGCTGATTCCAAGTTTTATACAGTTAAACACTACCACATGCTTCAAGAACTCAGTTCAGCCTTCTCTGTAAACTAGTGTAAATCAGAGTAAGAATGTGAACTGCTTCTTGCCAAAATAGAGGGTGTGCCTCTTGCCCACGCTAAATTCCTTTCTTCATCTCTGCTCTGCTCACGGCTAACCTGCAGTGTAGCAGCCTGGCTTTATGTGACACCCGTTACATCCCACACAGGAACATTGCAGCCTTCCAGTGACTCAGAGAAATGCAGACCAAAGATTAACAGTCCAAATCACCAAGTTAAGAAAGTCTTTTCTGGTTAATTTCTTCAGCATCCTGGTTACTATTTGTTTGTCAAAACACATGAAATCTTGGGAAAAAAATAGGAAAGGGGGCAAAATCCTCTGCATGACATACAGGACAGCAAGCCTCTGGAAACTCATCTAGTCCTTCTCCATCTCACTATCCACAAGGCCATATTAAGCACAAGGGTATCATTCATTGCCATGACAACCCAGTTCAGTCCCAGAGCATCAAACATCCCTGTCTTTGTAGGGAAGTACATCCTTCAGCATCCTGATGAGGGGACAAAGCCGAGGGCTGGCGTGGGTAGCAGGATCTCGTTGCTGCTGAAGGCAGCCAGTCTGGTAAAAATCACATTGAAGCAGAGCCCAGTTTGGCCTTTGAGTACTTAAAGATTTATTTCTGAATGTAGGACTAACATTTCTGCATGTTAGGGCTAAAATAAATAGCACACTTCCAGGAGGGCAAGGAGGGAGAGTTAAAAATCCCACTGAAGGGGAAACTCGTGGGTAGCCTGGGGTGACAGAAGGACCTGCAAACATGTGGGCAGCCAGGGGCTTACACTGTGGCTTTATTGGGGATAAGAACTTGTTCCAAAATGGTTGATGCTTTCCGTGGTACTTGGCTGCTGCAGACAGGATAGTACCATGCTCTGATGTGTACTGCATCCTCATCCTGTGATTTTCCTCCATCCACACATCCTCATAAAGCCTGGTTAGCATCAGGACCAGCACATACTGAGCATGGCTGATGCTGAAAATCAAGTGATTTTTGGAAAACCCTATTTTTCTTTGCTTTGGGTGAAAGCCCTGCTTACAAGCCCTGCTTGGAATTTATGGCATAGGAGACCACAGTTTCCCAGGGCAAACACAAAACGCAAATCCATTGGAAACAAGCTATCAGGAGCTCGTGTGCTCACCAAAAGGCTGGTTTACATGCACAGGTTTTCCTCCTGCAGTGTCCATGGGCTGTAAGGGGTCAGAGCCCTGTGCTGGGGTCCCTTGATGTTGGTGGCAGCTGTGAAGGCAGGGCTGGGCTTTCAGGGCAGATCATTACCCTGATGCACTCAGAAGGTGACCCAGTAAGATTTCCAGACATTTCTCTAGACCTGTCCCAGTTTGGGTCTGGATACCACCATTTTGATCCACTGACAAGTGGGATTTTTGCAGTTCTGTCCTGTGCAGAGCCTGGAGCACTGGAGGAACTTGTCCTTGCCCTGGATCAATGACAAGAAAAGCAAGCACCTCAAGAGGGAAGGAGGACATTGATTGATTGATTTGATTTCAGTCTGTGCTGCTTGCACACACTGAGGGCTCTTCACAGCTGTCTGAAAAATCCACTTGATTAGAAAATACAGAAACAATTAAGCACTTACTGCTGTTTACTTTTGCAATAGGAACAACTGATCTTTCTTCCTTCTGACTTCCACCTCTAACCCTAATTCCTTGCTCTGCACACAGCCAAGCACAGTCCAGACAGGGAAAACAGTAAGAGAGATTAAGATTCTGGACTTCAGTTAGAAACATAAATCAGCTTTGAAATAGTCACATTTTTTGGCCTAAGTAAAGGAAGTCATCTGTACAAAACAGGCTATGGCCACTTTGTTGTAGCTAGAAATATGCCAACTTCCTGGCTGCTGGAAAAGACTTCTTTTTGTTGTTTTTTCATGGCAGTGGGATCATGTAGCTGGCAATGCTTGAAGAGGATCTTAGATCAGGGGAAGAAAGATACTAAACACTATAAAGGCACTGCTGTGGCAGTGGCTGATGGCATGGCCAGGCTTGAACCCCTTGGTGATACACAGGAAAGGAGCTGAGTGGGGGAGATAGCACAGGGTCCTGGTCAGTAAATGGAGCACATTGGAAGGATCAAAAATGCCCCATAATTCCCCTGTTCCTTTGGGCCATTTATTTTGATAGCTTTATTCTGTATTTGCCTCGCTGGGGATGACACATTTCCCAACACTGTGTTACTGGTGGATTTTCTGGAGTTGGTGACTTCCAAGTCATCTTTTGTTAGCTGGCAGGTGGGTCCTGGCATGTCCTGGGACATGGACATAAGTTCATTACCATAACAGCAGAACCAGTCCCTGTTCCAAGACCTGCCTGGGGGTCTCAGTGGCCTCCAGCTTGGGACCCCTGTGGCCTGGTGCTGCACAGCTGCTGGCACAGCTAGCCAAGAGTCTCACCTCACTTGCCAGCAGAAAGTTACTATGCTGCTGAAAATGGGTAAGAAGAGTAAACTATTTGCTCTGCTTAAACTTATATTAAACAGATGCAGCTTTCCCCCTTTGGCTTTGTTACTTCTTTACCCAAATCATGTCACTGATTTAGTTTATACTACAGCCCTCTAAAAGAGTTGCATTGACTCAGCTGAAGTGGAAGTGGGAATGACCATGATTTCTGCTGGAACAAAAAAAATCAGCACCAAGCCTCCACCTCATGCATGACAAAGACCAAGAGAGAGACCGGAACAGCCTTTGGGATAATTACTTTGCGTGTCAGAGGCAGTAATAGATTTTCTTTTTCCAGTGAAGTGAAGTGAAGTTACAAAGTTACGATTTAAATACTTCAGGACTATAGCAATGGGAGGGGAAGTGCATTGGGGTATAAAACATAGGAAATGTCTCATGGCAAAGAATAGCTGAGAAACAGAACCTTACATCTGTTTTTAAATATGTAAAACAGCTAAAACTCCACATGACACTTTCTGCTGACAAATCTGGACAGGCTGGATCTCGTATTAAAACTATTTTCTCTCTGTAACCAGCTACAGAAACTTCAAAGCAAAATGTACTGTCCTTCACTTTGTTGTCCCTCTGTCCTTTTGGTGCTCAGTGTCCCACATGACACTGATGCTAGATGAGAGGTTATTGCTCTAAAAACTCTCTTCCCTAAAGAGGAAGCATCTCCTGCAAACACGGTGGCGACTCAGCTCAGTGGCTTTGAAGACAGGGAAATGCCATCTTTTTTTCTGAAGCTTGGAATACAACCACCTTCCCACTGGCCATGTCAACGTGGCTGCTGCTGACTGAGACTGAGGCTCTGTAAACAGAGCTCAGAGAGGTGGGGACTCTGTGCTGCCAGCACTGACATCCCCTGTGCTGGGTTACCTCAGCCAGGACAGCACCAGAAGCACATGGGCTGTCCTCAGCATCCTTCACAAACTGCTCAAACACATGCAGACTCTTTGATTTCACAGCTCTTTGTGGGCCACTGTGTTTTTATTGCCATTCTGAATGGTGATGATTTCCCACTGAGCTTCAGAAAAATGTTGTATGGTTATGGGTGTGATCATGGTTTGTGCTGTATCATTAGGTAAGTGAAGGGATTGCACAGGGAGAAAATCAGGGAGGGCAGAACCAGGGTGATGTGAGTTACCAGGAGGCAGCTTGGCTCTGGTGGCATTTAGAGTGTGACACAGATCTGAAGAGAGATTGTCTCATGGAGTAAACACAGTATGACCTGGTTCCTGGTGCAGTTAAATAAGGTGTTCACTCTGACCTTTCCTCCCCTCCCCTTCCCAAAGCAAATGACCAATCTTTACATATACTTGGAGAAATACAGATAAATATACTGATATATATGTTTGTGGATCCACATAAATATTCTGCTGGCCCAGGCATCATCCAGTGCAATTCTTATTCCTCCTGCATAGCAGTGAGGATCTTCAGGGGCAAAAGCCTCCCAGAACAGGGTTGCAAGAAGCAGCACGTATCACCATGTCTCTACCCTTCTATCTCCAATATCCACCATGGAAAAGGACAGCAGTCGTGCAACTGTCGCTGCTCATCAGCATCCCAGCACTGGAGAGACACAAAGAGCACCAGAATTTACTCCAATCATCTCTATCCATTGAGTGTGGTTGCAGAAAGTCAGATGTGATCAACCTCAGAGCACAAGAGATTGCTGCAGTGCTTCTCCTTTGTCACGTCAGAGACAAAACAGAGGCTGTGTGCATCCAGTCTGTTCCTCTGGAAGCAGTGCCACAGAGCAGCCTGGCTCAGCATGGTGAGGCTCCTCCAGTAGCAGGCAGCTAAATATTTAATTTGATTTCTACCCCATCAGTGTCCTCCACAGCAGTTTCTGGTGGCTCATTTAACAGGTGTTTTGCAGGGTGTGCCTTGGCAATGGGATTATCCCACTGGGTTCTGTAGAAATCACTCGCTGGTCATATGCAAATTAATAGAGAAGGACACCAGGTAATAAATTTTCTGTTACATACACAAAATGAAAGTGCTTTATGGAATGTATCTCATTTTCTAGCCAAACCTACGGGTGGGATTTCCCTCCCTCCAAGTTCATGCTCCAGAATGTGGAATTGAAATCTTTTCAGAAGAATCCCATCCCTTGGCAGGGGCATGGGCTTCAAGTCAGAGACTATCAGTTCTGTCTGTTTAGGGGTTCAGTGTGCCCAAGTGTACTTGGCTTTAGACACCTGATTTGTGCCAAATGCAACCTGTTCTGGACTTGGGTGTGCAGGAACAAGCTGGAGACGAAGCCTGAATCTCCACACTGACTCAAAACACGTGTCCCATCATGGGAGTGTGAGCTGCTACATTTTTTTCTCCTTTTTTTTTTTTTTTTTTTTTTGGTCCTGTAGCATGGGTAATGTTTTCTTGGATAGAAGATCTTCTCAGCTAACAGTGTCCAAAATCCAACTGTCACACCACGGTGGAAACTACAGAAGCATCCTGTCTCACTGAAAGCACTAAAAAGGAAAAAAGTGTCAGTGTGGGGCAATAGAGGCAGATTTTAGCATCCAGACCAGACAGGAAGATGGGGAGCAGGCTGGGACCAAGGAGGGTTGCTGGGGTGATGTGGGCACATACAGAAAGAAATGGAGTGGAGCCCATCCTTTCCACAAGCCCACAGATGGACAGGCAAAGACCAGGCCAATATTTCTGAAAAGGCTGCAGTGGTGTATTAATGCAGAGAGTGCTCTTCTGCTTGAGGAGGCAAACACAAAAGACAGACAAGCACTTTGGAAAAAAATCTGTCATTTCAGAGTACGCCTGCTCTCTGGAAGCGTGAGGACCAGCACGTTTGACAGCAACCACCAGGAATCCTTTCCCAAGGCTGTCCAAGGCTTGTCAAGAGCACAGTCAGCTCAGGCCAGGCTCTCAGTGCTGGGGCAGGTGGGCTGCCATGCCATGCTGTGCTATCCCATGCATGGGGCAGCCGGGAGAGGGTCCCCAGGGAGCAGCTCCACAGCCTGCACCACCCCTGTGCTGCTCTCGCCTGCCATTAGCACATTTTAACATCATTAATCTTTCAGGAAAATTCTGCAGTACTCTAAAGCACACCCTGGGTAGCAAGTTAAATTTGTGTGTTTAAACAGAGTCTTTTCACCTTTTCACTGTGAAGATGCAGCTACAGTACAGCTTGCTGGGGATTTGATGATGTCAGCATTGGAGACAGGATGAAGTAAATGGAAAATCTTTACCAGAGCTCACCTCCTCTACAAAATGAAGCTGAAATTATCAAGCATACACCACGAGGGTTTAAGCATGCAACTCTTGTGCCCCTCAGAACAGTCAATGGGAGTCCATGGACATGCTGCACTGCCCGTGTTCTCTCATAGGTACTGAGGGAGGAGGAGGATTTAGAAATAAGGTGGTGGAGGTGAGTGGGAGGAAAAGGGAGGGAAAGAAGGTAGATATAGAGGTTATAATTACATGAAAACCTGCTGTTGAGGTAATTTTTTTTCTGGAGAATACTGCAGAACTGAACAAGGAAACAACCTCAATATGCTGTGAGCACTGTAGAAAATTATGGGAAAATTGCACCCTTACTGTACAATGCTATAATTATCCTGAGATCAGAGCAAGAGAGACTTGCTTTCAGTGGTCATCTTAGGGAACATTTAAGCAAACTGGAGATTTGCAGGCCCATGAGACTTCATGGGATGTGCCCATGAGTGCTGAGGGGCTAGCCAATGTCATTGCGAGGTAACTCTGTAACCTTGGCAATCGGGAGAGATACCTGAAGACTGGAAAAAAGAAAACACTCCTCTTTTTTCAGGAGAGCCAAAAATAAGATCTGGGAAACTTTGGCAAAGAAGACCAATGGTGTCATGAGCTGCATGAGACAAAGCTTTGCCAGCAGGTCTCCTCTCATGCCTGGAGTGGTTTGTCCAGTTCAGGATTCACCAGTACAAATGGACACACTGGAGAGAGTCCAATGAAGGATCATAAAGTTGTTTACAGGACTGGAGCCATCTCTCATAGAGGGGAGAATTGAGAGAGCTGGGACTGTTCAGCCTGAGAAGACTCAGGGAGGATCTCACTCTTATGTATCTCTTCTCACCTGAAGAAAGGGTTTACAGGAGATGGAGTCAACTGTTTTTCAGTGATACCCAGTGATAGGACAAGAGGCAATGAGCAGAAGCTGAAATGCAAGAAATTCTATTTAAACACAAGAAAAAATATGCTCTACTATGAGGGTGGTCAAGCACTGCAGCAGGCTGCCCAGAGGAGTAAATGAAAAAAACTGCCTCCATTCTTAGAGACATTCAACATCAACTGCACATGACCCTGGGCAACCTGCTCTAGCAGGAGTTGGTTGAGATCATCTCCAGAAGTCCCCACCAGTCTTATCCAGCCTTATCAGTCTGTGATTCCAATGTTACCTGGCTTCAATTTGTTATGATTTTCATCTCTTCATTCAATGATTGATAGAACGACTTTTTTAGTGAATTACAGTTTTTTGTTGGCAAGAAGCATCTGATATAGCAGACTTTGTCAGCTCTCAGCCCAAACAGAAAATTTACAGCTCTTCACAGAGATTAAACACTGCAGCTACTACACATACCCAGCAGGTCTTGAAAGAATTACCCTGTAATAATGAGAAATTTGTAGGAAAATGTCACAGTACAAATGGTAACATTATTCTGATTCGTGCTTATGGGACTGTGAACAAACCTTCTGGGAAGACTTTTTCAAATTCAGTTTCCTTACCAAAAAGATTCAATTAAGGCAAACCCAGGACACAGAGAAATCCATGGAGGAATGGGAAAGATTTCCCAGTTCACCTGGGATGTCAGCAAAGCCTTTTCTAATTAATGGCCTCCTGCTCCACCCTCAGGAGAGAAGTCCAGGCAGGTTGGTTCAGAGCTTGCAAGGAGTGCTTTGGTGTCTTTGACGTGTGCTCCTGCAGCAGCAGCTATTTCATGCTAAAACTATGTATTTTTAGCACAGCAGCTTGCAGCCTCATGCTGCGAGAAAGAAGCTGAGCCAAGGGAGGGAGGGCTGATGCCGCAAGGTCTGTGGCAGGCAGAACAGATGCATAATTTCATGCTGAAAGAAATCACCTCCTTATGCAAGCTGCCTCCTTTATTCCTCCCACCACTATTGGTGGCATTTGTCTTTCTAGAAAGCGAGCCTACCACATAGAAAAAGTAATTTATCTTCTCCTTTTAGGAGATGTTTTTGCTGGCAGAATCAGAGATCTTCTTTGCTTTTCATAGTTTCCCAAGCACTTGTGGTGGAACATTTCTAAACACCCTCAAGCGGAGCCCATCAGCACAGTCATTGCGTGGCTGGGAGCACATGCCTGGCGGGGAGGAGTGCTCAGCTTTGTCAGCCCCTTGCAGCACTGCTGGTGCAGGGCCATGTACCCCAAGAACAGGACAACCTGCACCCTGTGTTGGCACGTGGAACTCCACAGAGCAGCGACGAGGAGTCTGGGCTGGGGTTCAGCTAAGCAGTAAATGTTTTTTGACAGGGAACAGCAATGTGAACTTTAGTTTTTTGTGCTGCACTGAAGTCATCCAAAATTATGATCTACAGCACCACCCCACCCACTGAGTTGCTACTCCTGGGAGCAGACCACCCAAACTCTCTCAGTGCATTACAGGCTACTGCAAGGCCATGTCCATGCTGTCCCTACACACTATGGGATGGAGACCTTTCCAACAGTCCATTTGCCATCACCAAGGACAGGTTATGTTTAAACTCCACGCAGATAGAAGTTTTTTTCTGTTAATGCTGAGGATAAACTCAAAATCTAAACAGGAGAAGGTGTTTTGCTGTCTTCTGACTGTCAGGATTTGCCCATTTCCCAGTTGTTGGATATACAGAAGAGAGACAACATTTATCCAGAATGCGGACTTAGCACCAGAAAGGTGTAAATGGTGCAGCTGTCCAGCACCGACTAAGCTGGCAGGTGAGAGACAAAGTATACAGAGAGCAGCATTTATTTATCTCAATAAAGAACCAACCTGGGGCTTTTCCCAGCACAAGGGAGAAAGGAAAGTAAGTTTCAG
Organism: Sturnus vulgaris; assembly: GCF_052056855.1. Lineage (NCBI taxonomy): Eukaryota > Metazoa > Chordata > Aves > Passeriformes > Sturnidae > Sturnus > Sturnus vulgaris. Next base: position 15,226,421 of record NC_142243.1, read on the forward strand.
AGATAGGTGTGAGCAGGCCAGAAGTGAGGGGATGGCACATAGCCCAGGCCCTGACTTGTATAATTTTATCATGATGAAAAGTGTGAATCAACAGGCAGAGAAGCACAGGAGATCACAAGGCAGTACCTGCCCTGGGCTAGGCTGGGCACCTGAGTTCCAGGGGGTTCTGCAGAGGGCTCACAGTGGGATGCTCTGTCTCCAGCTGCAGAGGAAGCCATGGGTGCACCTCACCATTTGGTGTAACCCTACCTCCCTGCTGGGCTCCCAGGAATGAGTGGCGAGTATGCAGGGGTGCAGGGGGCTTGCAGTGGCACTGCCAGCTGAGGCTGGGTGACAAAGGGAGATGGGGCAGCTGACTTGCTGCACTCAGGCACACATCACACAGGTACAGATGCAGCAGCCGCTTGCAAGGGCACAGCACCTGTACATGCACATGGGGCAGAGCAGCTACAGCACAGGGAGAGACCAAACCCCTGAGGACCCCAGAGATCCCCACCCAGGGGAAAATGGGGCTCCAGCTTGTAATGCACTGGTGTTTCAGATGGGTGATGGGCAAAAGGCCTGTGTTTATCCAACATGAAGCTAATTGTTCACAAATATTAAGCTCCATATTTACATGCCACAGTGTCACAAACTGTCCCAAGTATCACGTATCAAAAAAGTGCCTCTCTGAAAGGTAGAAGAAGCAACCATTTGCCAAGACAGAAAAAGTTTTCCTGTTTTGAATTGAAGTGGATGATGAGAAAGTTGACTCACTGGCACCTGTTTAGTAATCCAGGTGCTTGTAGCAAGCTGGTTCTCACCCAGAGTCCATCAGCAGTGCCTGCTCTCAGGCTTGGTGCAGTACAGAGCCACTCATATGCTGACAGCAACCATCTGCCTGCCTTTGCTCTCTGGTTGCAAAATACAAGCACTATTTCTTCAAGCTGTGTAAATGCCTTAAAAGGGAGAAAACAGCATTAACTCAATTTCTCTGGTAGGGTTGAGCAGCATACAAACACTCCCATGGACTTTGCACACAAGACAGGCAAAGGAGGGAATTGGGCTCTTTCCATGTTAACAGATTTATTAACTTCCCTCAGCTGGAATTTCCATTTCCAGAAAGAAACAGAGCACTTTTTGCCCAAGGTTTCAGAATGGCAGCAAAACCCAGGAGTGTCACAGCAATCAGGGTTTCCACTCTCCCTTTGTGGAAGGTTGGGGGTGATTTTCTCTGCCAACAGAAAACAGAACAGTCATCACTCCCATCCCTAGGGACTTCAGATGATGGGGGGAATGCAGCTTCCCGGGGAATCCCCGACGAGGGGCAGTGAGGGAGAATGCTGAGGTCTTCCTGAGACGCACATGTACCCTAAAACTTCCCCAGTTAGAGCCGCAGCTTGTTCAATAGTTACTCCCAGCTCCAAAATCATGTTAGATGAGGACAGAGCTTCCCGTGTTACCTCTCCTACAGCTGGAGAAGCTGCGAGGTGCGTGCTCTTGCACAAGGACTCTGCCACAGGGGGTTTTCCCAAGGAGTGCAGCTCCTGATCCCGACGCTTCGAGCAGCTCCTGCGTCACTGTGTGGGCATCGGGCTCGGTACAGCCGTGCTGGGGGCGGCTGCCTTAGGAATAAAACCCACGTCAGTCTTGTTCTGATTAAAACATAGAGAGAACATGCGTTAGTAGAAACTGGCCTGATATTTACTGCCGGCAGGATGCGGGAGCTCAAAAAAGCAGAAGAAACCCAAGTTTGTATCTTGCTGTGTTGCTTACGAAGCCGGAGGAGCAGGGAGCGGGGGCTGTGTCCGGGACACACCGCGGCTGCCCGCACGGGAGGGAATGCGGGGATGGATGCGGGAATGAGCGGGGATGGATGCGGGGATGAACGGGGATGAATGTGGGAATGAATGCGGGAATGAGCGGGGATGAATGCAGGAATGAATGCGGGGATGAATGCGGGAATGAGCGGGGATGAGCGGGGATGAATGCGGGGATGAATGCGGGGATGAATGCGGGGATGAATGCGGGGATGAATGGGGATGAATGCGGGGACAGGTCCCTCGGGGGCAGCCGCAGCTGAAGGATGCCGAGCTCCGCCAAAAGGTGTGCGAGACTGAGCTGCAGAGCGGGCAAAGCTCCGCTGAAGGGCTGGCAGAGCTGCTGCCTTCCAGCGGCTCATGAAGTCGCTCAGGAAGGTGCAAGGTTTCTCTCCAGAGGCACGGGGAAAAGTGTCCAGTGTTTTCTTGCCATAGCCTGTGCTGAGCAGCCAGAGAACATAAGGATTTTGCTGTTGACAGCTTTCACTCGAGGATGCAGTGGTATAGCCACAGTCACTCTCTGGTAGTGCTAGAATTGCATGGTGTTAGACTACAGCAGAATTTAATATTTTTATTTTTTACTGATTATGGGAAAATTCCCCTACACTACCTCCACTGATTAACTATGCAAAAAACAAACAAACAAACAAACAAACAAACAAACAAACAAACAAAAAACCCAAAACAAAACAAAAAACTTATATATAGATGTGTATAAAATGCTTCAGAACTGTGAGGGAGGAACAAGAAAACTTTCATGAGCAACTGAGAAATCCAGCTTTGAACAATGTCAGGATTCTGAGCTTCTTCTCAGCAGCACCTTTCCCGCCAAAGGGGAAAATCAAGGGGGACTCAATTTCTCTTAATTTTTATAGGAATCAGACCAAACCTAGCACTTCTTAAAAGTACCTTTATTTAGATTAGTGCATTAAATAAATGCATATAAAAATAGCCTAATATAACAGCAATTATTACACCATCCAAATCTAAATACAATCTTTATGCCTGGCATTCAAAATGTGTGTGATAAAGATTTAGCAAAAGATTTTTTTTTTTATCCTATTATTCTACTTCTTATTCTGGTTTTAGAGATATTTATATGGAAAGATTAGAGTGTAGCACATGATCTATACTCCTTTTTTTTACTTATTTCAGCAACAACCAACAATGGCAGTGATAAAGAAGGCTATAGTAACTTATTTAATTAAAAATATCACCGTTATTTAAACATTTGAAATAGTCATCCTATGCTTTTATCACAGCAACAACTAAGCTATTTGTTGGATCAGTTGGATCAAGTTTCCAGACAACTTCCCGTTCTTCCAGATATACACTGGCTCATTTACAGGAACAAAGACTGAACTGGAACAGACAACTGGCTCACCAGACCTACTGGCCATTCATCACAGCATGATGCTTCAGCAGAGGACATGCTCCGTTTCCTCTTCCCAGCATAAACTAGCCTGTAATTGATTTTTTAAGTGAATTTTCAAAGTTGCTGAAAAGATTTGGGACTCAACACTGGAGCCCTTTGAAAACTCAAGTTCATTTACATACACATGCTTCTCTGTATCAGAATGTGGTGCTCTGCTCTGTGTTGGCATGCATTTCACATAAGAGTGCAGCAGCAGAAATCAAGATCCCCTCCCATAATTATTCTTTATGTCTTTCTTCATAATCAAGAACAATCAAGATCCTCAGCTAAGGACTACTGTGGAAAGGCATTAAGCTACAGATACTTCCACAAACACTGTGTAGGGCTTTAGCCCTCTGAGAAGAGAAATCTCACCTTGGGCAGGTACACAGAACTTCCCTGTTAGGTTGTTTTTTGGGTTATTTTTTTATTTTAAAATAAGCCTTACCAGTGATCAGAAAATAGATTCAATTGAATTATTTTTATGAGGTTAAAATAAAAATATCAGTTACCACCCACTTCCCTTCTGACCTGCGTTGCAACCTCAAATCATTGCTCATACTGTTATTTCAAACTTACTATCACCTGACTGGGTATCCTTCCTGTATGAGACAGATTTCCATAAGATAACCAACAGAACCCCAGAGAAAGTAATTGTTATAAATGCTTAGTACTGATAGAGGGAAAAGAACAGTTTAATGAAAGTCCACATTGTGTTAATAAACATGCCAAGACAAAGCATGATCACAGACAACATTACGTCCAGCCATCAGGATTTATTTCCTTCTTTCAAGAAGAAAAAAAAAGGTACATAGTCTGATCTCTGATCTTGGAACACGTTCTCCAACTGCTTCAAAAATCTATTCAGCTCTCAAGACAGAAGAGACAAAGAGGGAATATTTTTCCTTGAATGTGTGTGGTGTGGAACCTAAAAAAAAAGTAGGGTTTTGGCTGTAATGTTGGTCACAACATCTATTTGAGTAATGTTGTAAGGTATTTCACATTTCTCCCACTGGTATGAGAAGAAGCTGACAGTAAATTTAAAGGAGATGCATCATTTGGGAAAGAGCTGTTCTCCCCAAAATAGGAGGGTGCCTCAGCTTCTCCGAGCTGTAGAGCAGAATTAGCAGTAATGCTGCTGTTTATGTAGATGATGAACACAGAGGATCACAGGGAGAAACGTGGAAGTGAGAACATGAGGTGTTTGCAAAGGCACAGGCCAGAGGACATGTCTAGTCCAAAGAGTGCATGACACTATCCAAACATACCAAACAGGAGCAGTCCCAGGGCCCTCCATTGGAGCACTCAGTAGGGAAAAAGAGAAAAGCTTTGCTCTTCATCTTCAATAACCAGAGGCTGTCCTAGAAGGAACAGACACCAGGGGAGAGCTGCTAGACTCCCATAAAAAGACATGTCGTTTTCATGCATGATGTGCAATGGGGTGTGCAGCAAAATGTTTTAATGTGTTACAAAAAATTACATTCCCAAAGCCAGTTTTGACTGAACAAGCAAAACCCAAACTGACTGCTGAACAAGTTTCTGAAGCATGGACATTAAAAGGCACAAGGCTGCAAGAAAGGTCCTGAGCTAACCAGGTTAACTGTCAATTTCCTCTGATTTTTAGGTACATCATGTACGTGTATATCAGCTACTGTAAGGAATTAATACTGGAACAGCAATACTGAGTATTTCTAAAGGGCCTTCTCCTTGGCACAGAGACAGACGTTAATTGCAGAGCTTGGGTAAAGAGTAAATGAACTGTTTAATGTGAAAAATTAAACCTCCTCATATATAGACAATGTCCAGCTCTGCCAGCTAGACAGCAAGTATTTGACAGCAAACTGTTCATAGCCTACTTCCATCAGCAGAACAATTTAAGTTATATCAGAATAGGTTTTTTGCTGTCATGTTTCCCATTCCCAGACATCTTTGTAAAGTCTGCGAACAGAGATGCCAGCATATCCCATTCTGACCTACATAGCAAACAATTGGACTTGTGTTTCTACTTTGTTATCACCAAAATGAATCATTGTCATGTCTCCTCAAAGGCCTGGCAAGATGGAGACTTTTCTGCTGGGAAGTGTCAGCCGAATCCTGCACCTACTGCTCTCATGACACCAACTGCATACTTTGTGTTTATCACAGAAAAGAAAAACATCCAGCAGAAAAAGGCTCAGCTTTGAATTTTACTCTTTGCCAGGAAAAACATGGGAACAAGTGAAGCACAGCTCTGAGAGCTCTAGCTTATTAAACTCCAGGGACAACAAAAACAACCAAAAAAATCCATCAATCTTTTTTGAAAAACAAGATAAAGATGCTAGATAAAAATATGTGCACACACATGCAAACCCATACATTGCACAAATCTGAGGAATTGAAATGGCCATGCTATATCATCGTTTACTATTTCTTCATCTGAGAAAAAAATTAGGGATATGTCCTGCTGTAACTAGACTCAGGAGGAAAAAAGTTTTACTAGGAATGTGGTATGAAGATGGCAAACCATTCTTTGCATTCTAAGGCTTCAGAAGTTCCTAGGCCAGCTTGGCAAATAAAGGTCGCCATTGACTTAGGAAGAATAACCCCCAGGGGAAGTCGTCCCTACCAGGAGTGAGCAGCTGGCAGTTGTTAATATTTATGGTCTTCTGCTGCAATGGTGGGTAGGACCTAAAAAAGTGCAGGAGATTTGGACTAGGTGTCTTTGAATCAAGCCTGCATTAACCTATGTGATCTGAAGCTTCTCTCCTACCAGCATTTGGAGCATAAAATTCTATCACTTATGCCTAACTGCCACATACTTGTAACCCTATACATGTGGGATAAAATTAAATCAAGACAAACAGAGATGCCTGTATTCCCCCTTTATAATTTATAAGGATAAAAAGCAAGTTTTTTGCCAGGGCAGGGTTCAGGAACTTTAGATATCTAGGTAGAAAAAAATTCTTCTCTTCCCATTAAGAGATATCTCACAGTTTGTCAGACATCCAAAGTGTTATTTCTGCTTTCTTCATTAGAAACCATGTTTTGTAAGTGACAAGAGACATACTCTTCACAGACCACCATTTACTTAAACAAATTATTAATCATAAACTGATTTTGGAAGGCAAAAAGTGCTCTGTCTGCAACCATGACTTGACAGCATTTGGTTTGACCTTTGTTCTGTTTGGAAAATCCCTAAAGTTAAAAATGTTTGTTGGGTGAGTTGAAACTGTCTGACAATGAGATTGTTTTTTTCAGGGGTTTGTTTTCTTACTTCTCTGGTGATCTCTGTAGACTAGGGCATTTAGAGACAAGCTCTTCAGAAGCATTGCTCTTTGAAATGCATTCTCATTTCAGTCATCTCTGCCTGCATCTGAGGAAGGAAAGCACCAGATATGTTATTCTTTATCTTATCAAAGATTTCATGAGCACAATGGAACAGTAACTTACTGAACAAATAAGAGGACATGTTTTACTTTATTATTTATCCCATAGAAGAAATGTAAAATTAATTGCTGCAACACAGCTCAAAGATTGAAAATACTGTCTATAGTAAAAAGGAGGACTGAAATCGTAACAGCCTAAGTGACAGAAGTGTTAAAGTCTGTTGCTAACTGTAAGCATTTGCATTCTTAGGATAACTGAAAATGATAATATTCTGGATCAATAAGCCAACTGCAATGCTAACCCTCTTAAACATGGAGTTTAGAGCAGAACTGTAATCACTAAAGTCTTTAATGTCTCAAAAAGCCAGATCATGGTCATTTCAAATGAGACCTTACTTTGCAAGCTCAGACATCAAGCAATTACAGCAAACCCTCTTTTGATTGGTGTCCAAAGATAATTTTCAAAAGGAAGAACTACGAATCACCTAAAGATTCACAGAACAATTACTATCTATTTTACTTTTGGAGTAAAAAAGTCTCTGAATCTTATCTTTCATTATGGAGTTGGTAATGCTTCTTTTTATCTACTGCAATGGCTAAAGTACTCACCCTCCCATGTATTGGATACTGTAGTTTCCATTCACTATGCTCTCTGAAATCCTATCCCTCTATAAGTAGTGCACTACTGGACCACAGACAATTAAGGCAGGAAAACTGGTTCAAAGAGACAATAAGAAAATTGATATTGCTGGATTGTTACATGTGTTATCATCCCCTATGTAATTACTTTTGATAATTAATCTAAGAGTAACTACCATTTATCTGATTGCCTGAACAACGAAGCCTCTATGTATTCTCCCAGGTCTTTCTCTCATCCTGAAAATCTCTAGAAATCGCTCCTAGAGAAGGGCTTTAGAAAATCAAACTTCAGATAGAAATATTCAGAAAGAATGTAAGTACTACAGCTCTTTACCCCAACAATCCAACTTCTAACATGTTTACCTTTTCTCTGCAGGAAAGCAATGTCTTTCCTCTGTCCAACATGAGAAAAAGCAGTACAGAATTATGGAAGTTGTTCCATCTCATGGAGTCAGCACCACAAATGAGAGGCTATGATTTAGTAATTTCTGGGGCTTTTACCTCCCCTGTTGGGCTGCGAGCATAATACCTACAAGACATATTCTGGGAGTTGTTCCATGCAAAATTCCTGTACAGGGCTGCACTGTTTACATTGACTACAAATCTGTATACACAAGAAAGCTCAGCATGGGAACAAAAACCGATCTCTGAAGTCATTCTGTGAAACAAATCGAACATAGTTTTCTCCATAACAATGGGAAACAGAATAAATCCTGAATGGTAGAGCGCCTCTCAAAAATTTGAAGGGAACTTCTGCTTTCTACTATAACAGACTGTGTTAAACAAGTCTCTTTAGTGAAGAGATTTCCCAAAAATACATGTTCAAAGGTGAGACCCGTCAAGTCCAGCTAACTGATCCCTCTTCGACCCACGGGAAATACAGTATGGAGATTCAGTCCACACAAGAAATGAAATGTAAAAAAAAAATTACATTGTAATGTGAGAACCGCCTTTTAAAAACTATCTGTGTTTTGAATTCAGCTGTATTCATTATTGCTTCACAAAATACTAGGGGAAGTGAAACACAGTTTTTTTACAGGTCAGATGTGATGAAAAGACAATGGGAAGGGTGAAAAGAAGCAGGGAAGTCCTGCAAAAGAAAGCAAACCAATCCTCTGTTTAAAGAAAGTATGAGAAACAGGTCTGCAAAGGCAGTGGATCAAGACTTTCAACTAAGAGGATTTATGGAGAAGGAGATTTTATCTCCAGGCACAGGTTAGCCTCAAATAAATCCTAACCCTTGTTTTAAACAAACTGACCCCAAGTTACCCATGATGTTTAGAAGAACTCAGTACTAGAAGAGAACCTTGGTGGTAATTTTCTGATAAGCAAGGGAAAGCATTTGGAAGAGAACTTTCCAGTGAACAACATGACTTTACTTTGAAAAGCTTCCTAATTGTTGATTCATCATATCTCCAAAGCAGCACAAGCTGGAAATCTTAAACTTTCCTCAGCTGAACATGGCACAGACCTTTAACTAGTTTGTTTGCAAAATTATTTAAATAGAGGTTCTTTGTCTACCTTTTATTTTTCCAAAGATACAAAATTTTGTTAAGCAAAAACATAGCCTGCATCTCTGGAAAGTATAAAAAATTGAACTTGAAAATTTGTTTCTATGAGGGAACACTTGCTGTTCTAAAAACGTCATTCCTCAATGACCAGAGACCTAGGACAAGCATGGAGCACAGTGAGGTTGTGGCTGACAGCCTGACTGCTCTACACCTAGAAGTGACACAGCACCACAAATGTGTCAGATCCAAGTGGGACAAGCTCTGCTGGGCAGCAGTGTCCTGTACCACACTACTGCACTTGTGGAAGCAACAAGGTTGCAGAGACACAGCACTGTGCCCTAAGGTGATTCTGCACCTGCATCACCATCTCCACACGGTGCCGTAGTTTCTGGGGCTTTTCTGCCAGTGCAATACACCAGTCTGGTACTCAAGGCCTCTTATATTCCCACAGAGCCTTTTAGAAATTAAATTTGAGTCAGGATTTGAGTGTCATGAGGACTTTGTAAGCTGGATATGCACAGTGGCCATATCAAAGCAATCAGCTAGAACAATGAAGAGGACAACCATAACCCACAGCTGCCAGTCAGCTTGTGGACATGGACTGAGAGAAGGATACATGGTGACAGGAACAAAAGGGACCTCAAGAACAATAAAACCTTATGGAGAGGTACCCACCTACAGATACAAATGTGTGGCAGCCTGGGGAACAAGCAGGAAGAGGTAGAGCTCCTTGTGCTATTACTACAACACTGGGAATAACAGCTGTGGTAGGAGGGCTTGCATGTGATAGGAGCACTGGGATGGATGATTCGAGTTCCTCTGGAAAGACAAGGAAAGAAGGGAAGACTCAGGGCTTTCTACATGAAGGAGCAGCTTGAACACTTGTAGTAGGCAGCATTTTGATTGAGAGCATGTTTCAGGATAAGAAAAAAGCCACTAAGAGTGACAATGATGGGGCAGTATATTTCAGCCCAGCCCACCACAGTGATGGGGACAGTCATGCACTAGAACAGGCTGTCAAGTCTCCATCCTTGGAGATTTTCAAGGCCTGACTAGATAAAATTCCTGGTCTAATCTCACAGCTTATACTACAAAAGAAAGCAACTGGACTAGGTTCAGACTTCTCTCCCAACCTGAAAAGTACTATGATTCCAAGTCTAAAGAACAGAATCCAAGACAGGAACTGTAGCAGAAAGTCTGTTTTGTGACTGCATCTTCACAAGCATGGCACGAGGATGCTCACCCAGAAGTCAACTGTAAGCCAAGGCTGCAGATTCCCAGGAAGTTATAGAGGAATGGTGGCAGTTGCAGCAGAACCTATTCCTGCAACACTTGTGAGCATCAAACATCTAGGGAAATAAAAATAAAAATCCCTGGCAACAAATGTTAACTTTGAAGTTAATATCGCAAAGTGTATTTTTCAGGACAAGGAACTTCTGAATGTTTTCAGTTTCCCATTTAAGAGTCAGGTAATATGAGACTTGCACTAAAAAGTATTTCTAGCAAGGGAAAGGGGCAGAGGGGCAAAACTGTTTAATTCACTGGTGTTCCTTACCTGTGACCTCCCAAACAGGCCCACCACATACAATACAGCAGATCAGCACCAAGTTTGAGAAGTAACTAAAACTTATTGCCTTGCTCTTGCAGAGACATTGTTTACATGTTTCTGGAACATATGAATAAGCTCTCAAATCTAGATGGTAATCATAGTCCTTTCTTGACATACATCCAGCTCTTGTTTTCAGTGACAGAACCATATTGATGGTTTCTAAATATCTTCAATGTAAGACTGCTGCCCTCAGGAAATGATAATCATACCATCTCTCTTGATTTCATAAATACACCCCCTCAAGTGTTGGTTCTCTTCCCACAGGTGGCTTCAGTTTCACTCAGCTCTTCCCCAGACATAACTCATATTTTAGGGAAGCTCATGGTCAGCCCTCCACCTCCTCCAGCTACAACCTCTTCTAGGAAAGCTGCCTGCTGAGCTTATTTACATCACCAATGAGAGCTGATCCTTGCAGCCTCTAGGCTTCAGCTCCCTGGTCACCAGCTCCTTCGACTTGTAGATATCTGAAAAAATAACCTGTGCATTCCACTGCTACAACACGGCTTTTGGCTTCTTTCTCCCCTTTTCAGAAACTGGCCTGCAGCCATGACAAGGGTTCAGAACTATTCCCAAAAGGGACAGGCAGTCTAAACAGAAAAGTGATGCTGAAAGGCCCTGCATGTACAGTAACCATGTTCTGCCTTGCCTTTTAAGGAATATTATTGGGCATCTATAACCATTTACAAAAGAAGCTTGTGCTTCAGCATGGCTCAACCATATAATCAAAATATAAAATTCACTGTTATTTGTCTACAAGTGTCCTGTACCTATGTGTCAAAATTCATATGAAGTCTTTCCTACCTATGTCAGTGGACCACTGTGAATATAATGCAATTAGGTACACACTGCCACAGTTCTGCTGTGTGCTTCTGTCCCTGGTAATCCATATTCTTATTATTACACTATTACCATTTGGTTAATCTAATAAAAAAGAAATTTCAAAAGTACTCGAATACTGCCCTAATCTTGAAAAAGTTACATAATCTATTCCTGGCTAAACTGCAGACAACAGAACCTCGAGGTTCTGTAAAGATTAAGGTAGCAGCAGGCTCCTTACAGAATGTGTCAAAACTTGCTATCAAAGGCTTTGTGTTTGCACCAATAACAAGTTACAATAAACTTCATATCAGCTCCAAAAAGAAGTTCTAATACCAGGATTTAGGTAGAAAACTAAGTTTCAAAATCAAGGCTCAATCCTGAAGAAGTTAATATGAGAATTAATTTCAGCAACCAAGATAATGACTATGTGAGTCATTATTTAAGAAAACATTAATGAATCAGAAATGGACACATATTTTAAACTCCAAATAAACTATTATGGAATTGACTTGAAGGTCTAACCCTTCAGTTTGCTAACTGCTAGAAGATACTTTTCCCTGCCCAGTTTTTACAAGTACTCGGAAGTATGCATTATTACCCACAGTACTTCCAATTAGTAATATATCAGAGAAAATAGAAAACATACTTATAAATTCTTCGTATCACACCATTAGAAAAAAGTCTACACAAAATCGTATACCAGTGCAACATTAAAGAGTCTAATAGTATGGAAAATGAAACAGTAATCATAAAATTGATGTTGTAGCTATATGATTATTTCTAAATATAGTAATTTGCTTTACGGAATTTCTGTTAAGAATGAAGAAATCACTCTGAGAAATTGCTAACAGTGCTACCATTTAGTCTAATGCATGAGTGGCTCAAAAACTGGACAGGTGAAATACTCACTAATGTACTTTTAAAGTTTGCTATTTGCCTGCTCTCCATTTCCCATTTCCTTCCTTCCCTCCCCTCTCCCTCTTCCTCTGAAAAGACTTCTTTTTGTGGCAGATGCAACGAGCACTCAAGGTTTTAAGTCAATAAAAAGCATTGACTCTGCTGGCCAAACTGATTTGGCAGGGGGACAGTCACTGTTCTGCTGAATATGTGAATGCTGAAAACCAAGGCAAGACTGGGAACAGGACTCCAGCATAATACAGGATTCTCTGGATCTCTGCATAGGACAGATCCCTCTGCAGGAATGCTTTGATGTCACCTAGTAGGCAGCAGCTTTGGGGAGAGTGATGAAGCAAGAAGGGCATTCAAGAACCCTTGCCTGAACCTGAAATACAGGTTTAAAATGAAGCTGAAGGCAAAATAGGAAACAAGTGGGGGTGGAGACCAGTCCTGGGTAGAGAAAACAAAGGAGAGTTAACTAAAGACATTTTAAAGCAGGTGGAAAACACAAGAGCAAACCCACTTTTCCAACACAAAACAGTGGTATTATCCTTGAAGAGCTGTGGTGGTGCAATGCTTTATGAAACTGCACACCCGACTATCTAATTCCATTCTCTTTATTTTGTCTTGGCACTATCTACATGAATGGAAAACAACTGCAAAAATAGATACACGCACTTCGGTTTTACTGGCTTCCAAAACACGACTGGATTGGAAACAATGGTTCCAACACATTTATCTTCTTTCAGACTGTGGTTTCATGGAAAGGTGGTTGTTTCTTGAGTTTTAATTAGCATATCATTTGCATCCTAGCCAAGAGTATTCCCAAAGGCTTTTTTCCATACTGCTCCTGTCAGCCTTTTTTTACAGAAGAGTGCCCCGCTGAAGGCTACTTCCAAAATGCATCTGTAAAACTTGCATTTGAATACTCTTCATTCATAAAACAGATGGAAAAGTGAGGAGTAAGGAGGAGAAAAATGTACAGAAAGAAAGTAGACCTGTACACAAATCATCACGATGAAAAACAGAGATTGCTTGATTCTCCATTCCCCATAATAGAAGTATTAAAAGTTATGTTCTTTGGACTGTCTGTCATGTTCAATTCCTAAAACAGAATATTAGCTACTGTGTTTTTGTGCTTAAAGTCATTTTCCCACTGCTTTTTGTTGACTGTTTGCATTATTTAGCTTTAAAGAGTCCAAGAGGCTTCTGATTGTTTCACTTCCTATTCCTTTCATCCTATTCTTCATCTTGCTGGAATTACTTTTTCCAACTGGTATCAGTAGAGCTGCCAGTCCCCAAGGTTCTTTATTGATAATTTGCTGAGCTTTATCTTCCTTCTGTAAAATCCAGGCACTTTCTCTGGCCATAGCTACAAATTTCTCCAGCTGTGGCTGATTAACATTCTTGCTGATATTAAGGTCTTGTTCAAAGGGATTCCAGATATAAAGAGGAGACGACTCAGGCTTATTTACTTCCTTTCCCTGCAGACGGCATAAAGAAAAAGTCAAAGTTGCATATGTTAGGCTGAGCAAATAACAAATCACTTAAATTATTACATTAGAATTAAAAGTGTTTTGACCTATTAGAGAACATTTTACAAAACACTTAGTCATTATTAATCAAATTAATTTTCCTGTCAACCTGACTGTATGATTCCTGTTCTCTGAATACTCTCAGTGGTGGTTTACTTTGCCACATTCAACTTAGATTTTCTTCAAGGTAAAGAACACACGACTACAGCTTAACCTATCTTTTTGGCCATTTTCCCATCTGTTGTCCAACAAACCTCAGACCTCACCTACGCAACCTCCTACTCCTCATCTCCACTAGCATATGGGCAGCATCAGTGTGTCACATTAACCTGCATAGCCCAGTTTGATAAAATACTGCATGCACTTAAACTGTTCAAACCATTCCTCCCACACTGTTCAGAGAGCTCACAGTGCTGGTGTAACTGAACAAGATTGCTTGGTTGGCTGAAATTCCTCCCAGTTTGGTCTGTCTTTTAAGCACAGAGCTATTCAGGTCATGGTCCACTGTTAGGCATCTGGTATAGTACAACACAAATAGCTGACAACTATGTACTTTGATATTTAAAAGCACTTCCATCTCAGTATTTATTAGTGTTTCTTAGCTGACTGGTTCTGTACAGCAGAAGCTCTTCAAGCCTTTCCGCTGCAAGCTCTAGCAGGAATCCACCAGCTCCTGCTGGTCCAGGCAGTGCCTATGTAAACGTTACATACTCTTGTCCCAGGGCCAAGAGCACTGTCAAAAAACAGCAGCAGCACAGACACCTTCCCTGACTAGCTCAGGCTCCAAATGTGTGCTTGCCTTTTTCAGGTTTAATAGCAAACAGAAGTTCTCCACCTAAATAAATCAATTTCTAGGATCAATCTGCAAAAAGAGCTCTTTAGCCAGTGATCCACAATGCCCACATAGGAAACAGAACAAATGAGTGTCCACATAGCAACGTGGCACTGAAACCCCATTCTGGAAGCAGCCCAGCAGGAACAGGTGTGAGTTATGGAGGTTACATTTTCATGTACTTCTATTATACCTGCATGCACACACGGATCAATAGGATGACTTAAACATTTAAGCAAACTGAAGTGCTAGCACAGAATTATCGTGCTATAGCATGCTTACTGAGCTGCAGTACAGTTACTATAGGCTGGTACAAACTGCAGTAGAAAACTGCAGGGCCAAAAGCATACCCAGAACTCAGCTCTAAGTTTTAATGCAGGCTCTGGTTGGGTCTGGACTCAACTTTAAATGCAAATCTTGTCAGCTCATAGGGTTTGTTGCAGACTTTTGCTATGACAGATATCATGACATTCTAAAGGTTTTCCTCCCACAGAAGCAAAATAGCTATGACTTTTTAAAACTACCACTTATATTACAGGGCTTTTCAGTAAAATCACACGAGCTTTGCATCAGCTTCTGCTTTCCAGCATATCCAAGTAGTGGCACTGTAAATGTTCTTAATGGTATTGTAAGTTACTGGGCTCCAGGAGGAAAACACTCCTCCTTCACAGAAAGGACTCCATTTCCATATAAATGTATTTTTTAGATATAATTAAAGATGATAGGAATTGTTGCTTAGCGTATGTAGTTTGTCAAATGGCAGACAGGGGGATTCAATTGATAACGATGAGCAATTAAAATTCATTTACCTTTCGAAGATTTATGGAATTCTTTCTGAAATCAAAGTTTCCAAAATATTCAAAAAACTCACCCAACAATACATCTAAGGGAAAGAAAAACAAGAGCCATTAGTAACATTAGGGAAAAGCTTATGCTCATAAAAAAAAATTATGAAGATCAACCTACCAAGTGTTTCTGTATTTTTTGTAGGTTTAATCTTCCTTAAATCACTAACAAATGAGCAATCATATCCTCCAATTATATGCTTGTCTTTTTCATCTGAAAGAAAATTTGTGGGCATATTTTGAAGTAATAAACAGTAAAACGCCATTGTATTTAATAAAATTCAGAAAACAAACTGAAATCAATGCTACTACATTACACAAATCAAATTAAGAATTCACAAGTGAACTTTCAGGGTAAGATTCAACTTAAGCAGCAAAAGATTTAAAAGAAAAAGGTCTATAGATTGGCAAAGTAAAAGCATAGTGAGCAAATGGCACATCTCCATATCTCTGGAAATACTTCTTATAAATAACAAACAGGGTATCTCTGCATAGAGAGCTGTATTACACACTGAACAGCACAACTCTCTGAGGATACTGCCTACATGAGGGTTTAAAAAAAATCAGACTCCGAGTGTTCAATGTGTTTTTCTGAAAAACTTCAATGAATTAGGAACACCCTTGTAAATATCAGAATACATGTTTTATGCATAAACATTTCTACAGAATTCTGAAGGAAATGTTTAAAATTATTTTAAAGCAACTGAACACAGACCTTTTTCTCCACTGTAAACATTCAAAGCTTCCAAGGAATCAAGCCAATAAGCAGAATACATGAGCAAGGAATCAAGAACTTGGGGTGTCATTAACTATGCTTTTACACAATTCACTGAAGATAACACACCCTGAATGCTTTGTAAGAAACCACTAGGACAGCTTGTTTGTGGAGATACAAGAATTACGTGCAAAGGCCTGAACGGTCTCAAGGATATTACAAATTGGAAGAACTAAACACAGATTTCTTTAAAGCATTTGGTAGCTATATAACAATACACATCGTATCAGTCTGCACAAAATCCTTAAGTCCAGAAACGTTCAAGACCCTACAAATCTTCTAAAAAACAAAACAAAAACATTTCAGTATAAGAGCACTGAACAAGAAAATTACATTTAATTATCTAAGGGACAGAGTATGTCTAACCCCTTTAAACAGAATTAGTATTGTATTGAAAAGGGATTTATTTTGCCTTTAAAGATGCATTATTTTCACTAAAAAATACATGTAAAACTTGTGTATTCTATTCCCTTAAACTTCAAATACACATAATATTCATTAGTATTTGACAGCATAAAGAAATTGCTCGGGTTTATTTATCGCTTTAGATAAAACAAATGTGCAAGGAACAATAAACTGCAATAACCACAGAAACAGCTGTGCTTACCTGCCAGTTCTTTAAGCTGGTCAAGGGTTGGAATGATAGGTGGTGATCTCCTCTGCAGAAAAAACATGACCATCATGGTCAGGGAGAAGTTTGTAATCCAGGTACCAGGAGCACTATTTGTCAGTCCATGAACACGGGCCCAACATCGTATAGTGAACACTAATGCTCGTACACGGGAGTCAAGACAGCCATAGATATACAAGAGTTCTGAACTTCTTATTGCAATGCTGAAGAAGAGATGGGAAGACATGTAAATGGTGAGAGAATTATGAAGTATCAGACCCAGTGTTCATTGTTCATTATAAGAGAAGGGGACCTCCATAAAAAAAAAAAGTAACTTTTACACATTTTAAAAAATAGGAGAGAATCATAGAATAGTAGAATGGTTTGGGTTGGAATGCCTGGAATTAATGCCAGGCTTAAATACCTGATAGTTTTCCATGGGAAGAATGATACAGGTCTGGGTAAATAATATGCATTTGCACTGTTTCCTGTTTCTTTATTCCACATCACAGTGGGAGGAAAAAACCCCCAAAATACAAAAACCACCATCAAGTACTGCAGAGTCAAACTATGCAGAACTGAGGTGAAAAAACATAATTTAGCCACAGCTGCCTTTGAGGTACATTAGATAACATCTCTATCCTAACATATAATAAAATATAACTTGAACTTCTTTTACCGCTTTTATCTAAAAAGTAATAAAATGCTGCACTGAAAAATAATCTAAGTGCAGAGACACAATAAAATCCGTAAAACAAGTCAGTTTGGTAATTTTCAAATAATTACTGCTTAGTTGAGTTGAAAAAAACAACTAATCTGGAAGGATAAAGGTTTTCAGATGGATCAGTTTTTATCTCATTCATCATGCTGTCATACAACTGTTCATGCATTATACAAATGGGAGGGCAAGAAAAAGTAGAAAAATAATAGAAGTACAGTATGAGAACAAAACTAGCTTTGGTTCAGTTTTAGCCTAAAGTGCTAAAAGTTGTTCTAAAAATTCAGCATAGCCTTTTGGGGATATTTATTAGGTCAAAATTTTGTAACACCTGGGCTTCCTAAATTTCAGCTGTGAGGTGCTTTAGGGTGTCCAGATAGATTTGTTTCAAGTACAAATAATAACAAGACAAGACATGCAGTCCCAACCAGCCAAACTATTAGCAGTGAGTTACAAGGAAGCTTGTACAGAACTACATGCTGACTTTCACCGTGGCTGCATATAGAGAAGTAATTTTATTGTAAGAAACTTGTTCAACATTGCCTTAACAACTGCTGTATATTCTGAAACAAAACTTTGGGTAATTCAGAAAACTGAGTGTATTTGATTTGATTGTATCTGATGTAGACAAATCACAAAACTGCACTAAAACTCGTATCAGAGAATGACAAAATATTCTGAGTTGGAAGGGACCCACAAGGATCATCAAAGTCCAACTCCTGACCCTGCACAGGACAGCCCCAAGAGTCACACCATGTGCTGAGAGCATTGTCCAAATGCTTCTTGAACTCTGTCAGGTTTGGTGCTGTGATCACTTCCCTGGAAAGCCTGCTCCAGGGCTCAACCACCCTGTGAAAAACCTTTTCCTAATATCCAACCTAGATCTCCTCAGACACAACTCCAGGCCATTCCCTTGGGTCCTGTCACTGGTATGCTGAAGAAATCACTCATATTTTTATACTCCCCAGCAACAATGAAAAGGGTCGGTAACTCATTTTCGGCTATGCACACGAATGCCAGGGCTGTTTCTGGTTAAAGCCCGGCACGGCACAGCCAGGGCAGGGACAGCGCAGCCATTTCTGTGCCGGGCTCTCACCGAGGCGCCCTCAGGGGCATTCCTGGGCAGCCGGCGCCCCCTAGCGGGCAGTGCCGCGAGCCGCCCGCACACCGCACGCTCCCCGAATTCACCCGGCATCCCGGGGATCTTCCCAGCAAACACGTGTATGCAGGCCTTAGGAAGAAGGAAAGGACACCAAAATAGCTAGAAGCCAAATCTCTAAAAATTAACGTTCTGGAGCTGCTTAATCTGAAAAGCAATCATGAAAGCCTGTGCATACGCCAAGGGAATTAATGACTAACAAACAGTGACCGCCTTGTTTCCATAGTCTGGTTTTCGAGTCCTCAGCCTCAGCTAGCAAGTATTTCCTATGCTGGAGAAAGATAACTTAAGGACATCAAACTCTAACCTCCAGAAGCCAAAAAATAGCCCTTTTTCTTTCAGAGCCAACATTCACACTTGTTAAAAAAAACGGAGGGTCTCACCTGTTGCTCACTGACAGATCACACTGGAATCCTGTCGGCTGATGGGCAAATTTCACCAGAGGGCAGCGGGCATTGAGGATCTTCTGTACATTCACACACCCAGGACCAAAATTATCAAGGCAGTCACCAATCACAGAAAGAATCCTCTGAGTTGCTAATCTTTCCGATGGTAATCTTTTCATCTGATACTCCATTTCAAAGGGACCTTTTTTCTAACACAGAATTTTAAAAGCAAGCTGTTAGCTCTCAAACGAAAGAGACATTTAAAAATACTTCTGAAAGACCACCGGAATTTGCAAAGGAGTTTGTACAACTAGAACCGAAAGACAAGAATTATTCAAAGCAGTCTACCAAACTTAAAATAGGTATAAACATATTGCTCTCTCTTTCACATTCCTTTCTGGTGATTAGTTTTTTCCAGGCTAATAGTGATCAACTTACGATAAAGCTACTTCTTCAAACAGAAGTATAATAGCACTACATCTCATTACTGGCTAAAGAAAACATAATTCTAGAATTACTAGGAGAGCATAAATGCTCTGACTGCAAAGTAGAGCATACAATTACAGAGGGGAAACACAACCAAACTACCAATAATTTCAAATTATCAGTAATTCCATATCAAATCCTCAAAGAAAATGCATTATTAGTAAATCAGGTAGCAGTGTAAGGAAAAATGTCTTTTTAATTTAAAAAACTTAGCATGCAAATTACTTAATCCTTCATAATTAAGATATGATTCTGCAAGACTTAAAATAATCACTCCATGTCATATATATATAGTTTCCCTGAAAGACAAAAATATTGTGAAGATATATTCTAACATCAGAAATTAACTTCTCTGTAGATCTTTGTATTTTGATTTGCTATATTTGTAGTTTTTAACCTCAATAAAATAACCTGTGAAATCTCTGTTTTCTTTAGTCTAGTGTTTTTAAGACATCAGCTAATTTTGTTTGCTAATCCAATACTTGACACTGACTTATCCTCCCCCTTGGAATATATCATGGGTGAATGCATACTATACAAATAAAATTACAGTGATCTGAGATAACTGAGATATAGAGCATGTTATTTTTGGTGTCCACAAATTAGTGACCACAGACAGGTGAAACAATTCAGAAGTTATGGACCTTGCGACCTTTCCCATAAGGCCACTTCAGGGGCTGAATTTCTGAGTCTCTCTGGCAATCACCGAGGTGACTGTTCCTGTTCCCTCCTGCCAGTGGCTCTCCAGTCAGCACCGCGTGAGGTGGAACATGCCAGGACAGCGGTCCCTAATCCCATCCGGCTGTGTCCCTGCATGCTACAGTAGGGCTGGCTCTAAGTGAAAGGAGCCTGTAACTATCAACATCGAGGCAGTTAACAGGAAAGATAAAGATGAGAACTCAGCTGACCTGTAGGTGGGCTGGTGTTGATACTTATATTTGTGACAAAAACCACAATGGGCCTTTCCAGACAGCACCTCACGATCTCTCAAGCACTGAATGAAGACTGTTTTATAATGATACAGTAGATATTCTTAGCAACTAAAAGAACCTTCATAGCACCTTTGGTGCTAGCTAGCAGGTATGAAGTAATGTGGTTCCTCCCCTATTCTTGCCATGCAGGCGGAAAAAGCAAATACTAAACCATTATTAAAAGCAAACTGTTACTTTTGGGTAAACTGATACAGTAACCTAAGCAAGACGCACAACTGTTTTAACAAAAACTACTACTCTAAAATATCATAGAGCCCTGTTTTAAGTCATTCACTAATCGCCCAAACTGCCCAGAGATTAAAAATGCCCTCTCTGTGGTCTAGAATCCACTCTTGTTAAAGAACATTTCTACTTCTGCCTCTTTTCTTAAATTTCAATTAGCAATCAGTTTGCCATAAGGCTCAAAAACAAGTTATTTCATGTAAATAGATGCTGAAACGTCTGATCCTCCTCATTGCTGGCACCTCCTGAAAGGCTACAGAAGTGAAGAAATCAGAACACACCTTTTCCACTGCTGCTAAATCACCCTGCAACTAAAGCTACCTCCCCTTTGTCTCCCCACAGTCATAAGTCTCTCAGCCATTCACAGGTAATCACAGCTGCTGGTAAACTCAATCATCATTAAATACTCTACATTTCACAGCAGAACTTCTATCTCCACAAAGGATACATATTAAAGAAAACAGTTAGTTACCAAATATGCTTTGAAAAGAGACATTTTGCACTTGAAAGTTATTCCTTCAAAATTTAAGGAGTGACTTCGCTGTTTAAACAAAGATTTTAACACTTCACACACACGATGATTCTTCTCTTCAGCTGACATATTTGCTCTCACTGTGATTTACCATTGCAGTAATACTAAAAACTATATACATTTGAAGGATTATTTCTTTGAAAGTAACTTACATGGCAATATACAAATTGTACAGAAAAGCTGAGAGAATTTTCAACCTTCAAAAGCTTAAGCCCATTGTCTTTTAAGGAAAACAGAGCTAGTTTTTCCCAAACTATCTGTCACCACACAAATAAAAAGAAAAGTTTTCACAACATGAGAATCACTTCCTTGATTACTCATTCAGAATCCGTGACCTGTAAGTATTCACCATGACTATCCCACATCCTGAGTTTTCACATCTCCACACACTCAATGTGTACCTATATATATATATATATATGTATATACACAAACCCCAGTACATAATCCAGTAACTTTCCTGGAGCATAAAGTCATCTCTTCAAGGTAAGGAAAAGAAACTGACAATCCTCCCAAAGAGCAGATGTGCACACATGTACAAACTTACTTTGCTTTAGGACATGGAGGACCCCAAAAAACAAAGCCAAGCTTTAACAGAGAATGGCTGAAGCACAGAAGCTACAGAGAAGAAACCACAACAGTAGAAAGGGAAGGTCTGACTCTGCTGAAACAATTTTGGAGGATGAGGGTTTTCTTCATATTGAAATTCACCCTAATAGTGCAAAATTTATGTAAATATCTAATAATTTTCTTCCTATTGCAAAGAAGATCTCAACAATGTCACATTCAGTTTTTAAAAGTCCTCAGATCCAAACATTCAAATAAACTTGTTCACACTCAGAGCCCATTTAAAACCTAAAAAAAAACCTGATTCCTGTGTGTGAAACAGAAGATGAGCTGTTCTGTTGAAGAAATCCAACAAACTGAAGATGTACAGCACAATCTTACCATTTTTGTAGCATGCTTTCCTGTATCACGGAAATCCAAAAACATGTCCACATCAGATCCCAATTTGCCAAACGTGTTGACTGAAGAGCCAAACGGCTTTACTGTGCTGTCTGGGAAATATGCACGTGCAAAATCCCGAACCAAAGAACAGGCCAGAAATCGCAGCTTGATGTTTTCTTCTGTAAGCTGATACTCATTCAGTAGAATGTACATTTGACTGCTTATCTAGTTCAGAAAATAAACACTGTAAAAATTAAATGACCCATCTTCTATTAACATATATTTTCATCTATTTAATATCAATGCAATTAAAAGGTTATCTTTCAAAATTTCAGAAATATTTCTTTCATATAGAGAAATTATTTTCATAATTAAAATAATTTATTTACTATTCACATAAAATGATAGTATGTTACCTTTTTTTAATAAAAATAAATACCTTTTTAAGCTTCACATGACCACTTGCAAATATGAAATGAACATGTCTCATTTTTAATTAAGAGAGAACTAGAAACCTCTACTCACACTGTCTGCAAGACAAAGCTTTTCAATAAGGTCTTTCACTGGAATGTGACACTGAGGAGAGAGATGAAGTGGTGTCCCTTCAACGTGTTGACTCACTGGGTTTTTCAGAGTGAAAGTAAAAAGTCTTGATTTAAAAGGGACAACGTGATGCTCTGAAGCACTTGGGATCCCAACAGCATCCTGCAACGAGGCTATACTGCTCTTGTCTGAAAACTCTATTAAAGCACTGATGCCCTAAAACATTAAGAATGGAAACAGAGGGTGAGATAAATGCATACAATGCTTGAACTCATTGTACTGATATTACTCAGATGTTCCTGGGGCTGCTGAGACAGATTAATACGACAGCCTTGAAGCCAAATGCTAGGTTCTGTATCTCAAAACATTTTAGATGCTTTTTCACAAGAGGTTAAAAGTATTTAAGACATGCTATTCTTGGCAGCAAGCACTGAACATAAAAGTTCTGAACTATATTCATGTTCACAACTGAAATACTCAAGAAACACATAAAAAAGAGCTATCTCTATTGTTAGAACAATTAATGGTGCTATGTGAAAGTTTTGAAAGATTCAGTGCAAAACAGGTTGCTGGCTATTCCTTAGAGCTATTGCTTAGCTGACTTATGAATAAAAATCAACTGCTCAGCAACTTGTGAATATTAACACATGTAAAAACTGATTTCATACACTAAGCGTATATAATTTGCTTAACTTACATATGAGGCCTTAACCAAATTTTCTTTCTGGTATTTCTTTTCATCTAAGTCTAGATTTTAGTTTACATCAAAAATTACTTACACGATTTTCAAAAAAGAAATGACTCTTAACATTCCCATGACTGGATAAGTACTGCAATAATTTTTTTTCATTAAGTCTTGATGGGCACTTAATTAAAACAGTCCGTTCAGCTTGATCCAGTCGTTCTGTTTGGACTTCAGCAAATGTCTTCTTTCTGGTACTGACTTCAGCATCTGTGAGAAGAAACAAGCATCAAGGCTTCTCTATGTAAACAGAAAGATGTATGGCTGGTTTTAATCTCTTCCTCTGGATTGAAAAACTGAAAAAAAAGGTTTGTCCTGGCTCTCCAAGATCATGACAGCAAATAGAAAAGAATGAAGAACAAATAAAGGACAATGAAGAATGAATGAAAGAAAGAAATATAAGTGTATTTCTCTCACAAATGCATAAATTTGTAACAACAAGGAGTAGGAAAGGTAGGAAGAAAGCAATACTGACTTCCCTTGGTGCACAGGAAGCTTCATAATAAAAGGAATCTTTGTCCTTTAATTTGCTGTTCACCATCAAAAAATTTAGCACACACATAAGCATCTGGAAATGCCAGCTAGGCTGTGAGGCAGGCCTAGACTTTTGGCAAGCTTCACTGAAATGACGGTCTCTCTTCACTACCACAAAACCAGCACTTCAGAACAATTCAACACTTGCTCTTTTTACAACTCCGCACCTTCTTTACCGTAAACTCCTACGCAAAATTTTCACTTAATAATACACTTTCATCTACTCCAGTACAATAAACCCACAGACCAGACATTTGTCACTTCACTACTGGCAATCTGTACTGCTGCTGACAGCCTGCAGAATTCACATGGAATCAAGACATGCTGTATATCCAGAAACACAGAACTTCTTTCCACTTTGCACACAGGCAAAGGGGCCATCTCCCAAATCTGGAATCATGATCACTTCTCTGCATAGCTTTCAAACGAATCCACTGACCACATGACATCAGCAGAGCATTTCTCAGCAGCTACCTTCTGCCACAGGGATATTCAGTAGAAAGCTCTTTATTCTATGTTTTTGAAGAACCCATGGGACATTATGGCCTCAAGAAAACCTTTAAGTATCACCACATGATAGTTGTTAATATTATTTATTTTTTAAAAAATCTTTCATTTTATAAGTTTACTGAGCTCTCACAGAGGCTTTTAAACAATAATCACAATAGCTCTTTCAACAGCCTAGTTTTATACAGCACTTTTCATCAGAAAACTAAGGAAGCACTTTATGAAAAGGATAAATATCACAGTTTCCATAGAAACAGATGATGAAGTGACCAAGATGCAGAAAAGACAAGCCCCATGGATGGTTGACATGACCAGGTCTCTGTATTAGAATGGCTGAGCTTTTTTGCCTGATTTACTTCCTGTACATGCTTAGCCACTACAGACATGACGTGATATCTCGATTTCTGGCCCTGCTGTCCTTTGCACAGTCTGAGCATGCCACTGATGCACAGCAGCAATAGACACCCCTCACTAGTTCTCGGCTTGTACCAAAGACGCAGCGCCAGTCACACGTTTCCTATGCCTTTTTGAGGGGGGTCTCTCGGGATAAGCCCCCGATTCACCTCTAGCTGGTATCTACGTTTAACAAACCGAGCCCCGGGCACTGACAGCGGACTCTGGCCTCCTGGGATGCAGCCCGAGGGCACAGGCCGACCTCTCTGCCCAGCCGGGCTGCCCGGGCCCTGCGGGGCTCCTCACGCCCAGGACGGAGGAATTGCCCCGGCGGCTCCGGTGAGGCCGAGCGGGACAGGCGGCCGCTCCCCTCCCCACGCCGCACGGGCACAGCCGGCTGTGCGGCACCGAGGCCCGCGGCGAATGCAGCGCGGCCCGGCGACCCGTCCCTACCTTCCCCCGGCTCCTCGGCAGCCGGCTGCGCGGCGGCGCCGGAGCGGCCGAGCCGGGCGTGCCCGCGGGCGCGGGGGCCGGGGAGGCGCAGGCGGCCCCGCAGCAGCGCCAGCGCCGGCCCTCCCGCGCGGAGCGCCATGGCCGGCAGGGCCGCGCCGTCTCTGCGCAGGCGCCGCGTTCCACGGCGGCCGGCGGGGCTCAGCCGGCTCCGTGTGCGCGGAGCGGCGCCGGGCGCTGGCAAGGGCTGGGGATGCTCGGGATGCTCGGGGCGTTTAGGCGCTCTGCCGGGAGGGAGCGAACCTCACCGGCCAGCCTAGGGTGCCGGCAGCTGCCTGCTCCGGGCAGACGGAACCAACAGCTGGCAGCAGTGTGCCCTGGCAGCCAGGAGGGCCAGCCCTGTCCTGGGAGGCATCAGGCACAGCCGGGCAAGGGAGGGGATTGTCCCGCTCTGCCCTGCTCTGGGGCGGCCTCACCTTGAGGTCTGTGTGCGGTTTTGGGCACCACAACGTAAGAAGGATATAAAGCTTTTAGTGAGCATCCAAAGGAGGGCAACGAAGACGATGAAGGGCCTTGAGGAGAAGACTTAAAAGGAGCAGTTGAGGTCACTTGGACTGTTCAACCCTTAGGAGATGGAGAGGAGACCTCACAGAAGTCAACAGCTTTCTTGTGAGAAGAGGACGGGCAGGCACTGATCTCTGTGGTGACCAGTGACTGAACTCGAGGGAATGGCCTGAAGTTGTCTCAGGGGAGGTTCAGGTTGAATACTAGGGGAAAAGATTCTTCACCCAGAGGGTAGCTGGGCACTGGAACAGGCCTCCCAGGAAAGTGGTCACAGCAGGAAGCCTGAGAGTTCAAAATCTTTTGGACAATGTTCTCAGGCTCATGGTGTGATTCTTGGCATTGTCCTGTGCAGAGGGCCAGGAGCTGGACTTCAGTGATGCTTGTGGGTCCCTTTCAGCTCAGCATATTCTGTGATTCTGTGGACTTCGAAGGTCAGGCCTGAGGCGTGGGTGTGAGCAGCTGCCTGCCCTGTGTGAGGAGGCACCCAGCAGCCCAGGCCAGGGCTGTCAGCCCCTGCGTGAGCCCTGCCAGCCAAGGGCAGGAGGGTGAGCTTGGGCATGGGGGTGAACCTGAAGGGTCAGGTGGCCGAGCTGATGGGGGTCTAATGTAGGTTTTGGCAGAATGACTACTTGAAAAAGGGAAGTAAAACCTTTGGCCTGTATCAGTGATGTTCTCCAGTGGAACTAGGGAAGTGTACTTGGCACTGGTGAGGCCACACCTTGAGTGTGGTGTCCAATTCTGGGCCCCTTAATTCAGGAAGGACATTGAGGTGCTGGAGTGAGTCCAGAGAAGGGCAACAGAGCTGAGAAAGGGTCTGGAGAATGAGCCCTATGAGGAGTGAGTGAGGAAGATGGGGTTGTGTAGCTTGAAAAGGAGGTTGTAGCCAGGTGGGGGGTCAGCCTCTTCTCTCAGGTAACCAGTGACAGGACAAGATGACATAGTCTTAAGATGGACCAGGGTAGTTTTAGATTGGACATTAGGAAGAATTTATTCACAAAAGGGGGGATTAGACATTGTAATGGGCTGCCCGGGGAGATGGTGGAGTCTCCCTCCCTGGAGGTATTTAAGGAAATACTGGATGTGGCACTCAGTGCTATGGTCTAGTCAACATGGTAGTGTTTGGTTATAGGTTGGACTCGATGATCTCAGAGCTCTTTTCCAACCTAACTGATTTTGTGATTCTGTTTGTCTGGTCCTGGGCCAGGGCTGTGAAGGCAGAATTACTAGAGTGAGGGCAGCATGTGGGATCAGAAGTGAGGTGGCAGGGGCAGAGAGCTGCAGGGCACCCAGCAAGCAATCATTGGTCTGCAGCACGGTTCCCCAGGTATGCAGTGAAGCAAATGTAATTTTCTTTGGTTTTAAAAAACAGTCATTTATATAAAACTTGTGGGCACGTCTGTAGTGGTGTTAGGGCACTTTGTGTGTTAGTAGGGCTTCAGTACAATGCTGTATATACTCTTGGCAGCCTCCCAGTAAGTCAGGGTCTGTGAGTAATTGCTATGACCTAATTATTTTGGTTTTGTATTCTAGGATGATCATTAAGACAGAGAATAGATTGCTTTTAAAATAGAGCATTTCAATTTTTATCCTGCTTATGCATGCCATGGAGTACAAATTTGTGTTTCCTCCATCTCTCTGTGGCGAATTTCCTCTGGAATCCTAAGACTTGTCCTGCCTAAATTCATTGATGTGGAGAGAGGAACTCCTCCTCTTTCCCTCTTTGAAGTTGGTCTAAAAATAGAAAAGGGTTTCATTAAAATTAATTGTGGGGTCGGAAAAACTAATAGCGCAAGCAAGTTCCTGAAAGAGGATACCCAAAGCATCCTAGCGTGAGAGCTGCTGCATGTTCAGGATGTGTTACTCAGCCTCCTTAACCTCCCACTTTCAAGGTGCTGCCAATTCCACCCTCTCCTTGGTCTGGCCTCTCCTATAGCCTAATTTATTCTTCAGTCCTTCCTCTCTTTTTCTTTCTATAATCATCTTCATCTAATCAGCTTTCTTGTCTTTTTCTTCCACAGTTTTTTGGGGGTTTTGTTTGTTTGTTTGTTTGTTTGTTTGTTGGGGTGGTTTGGTTTTTTTTTTGTTTTTTTTTTTGTTGTTGTGGGTTGGTTTTTTTTTTTGGTAACAAATGCACTGGGTGGTGCAATTGAATGAGGTCAAACTCAACAAAGAAGACACCTATTTCCTTATGGAAGCTTGCCAATGTATTTAATATCTGTATAGTCTAGAAAAGAAATCGTGTATGAGCAAAGGTTAAGCCTGCTAACAGAGTTCCATATACATAGTTTTGATGCTAAGGAAAAGAAAATCCTATAGTGAGTCTAAACCCTTGCACATTTCAGAATGTCATCTGTGACATACTTTGGACAACTATGAATACCCCAGGAGAGGTAGCAAACATAAACCCTTTAAACATGGGAGTCAGGGTATCTTGATAATATAACAGAAAAGCAGTTGAACACTGAAACCTATGGTGGACGTTTGTCCTGAAACTTTATAATGATGGTTTTGCCAGTGACTTCAGTAAGCAAATAGTCATTACACTGCAGATAGTGAACCAAAAATCCATTTTGGGTCTCTTGACACCTTGAGACAGATTCAACTCATCAGCTCCTAGTGCTGTGGCAGCTGGTTTTGTTGAAGGTGCTACTTGTCTCCTTAAAAACGAACTGACTGAAGAGGAGCTAGTGGGCAGAACAGTTTTGCAAGAATTACTTCCTTATGGATAAGAAATAAAAAGTAGTTGTGCCCAATTTTAGCAATTACCCCACTCATACTACTGTGTCCTGAAGTATTTTAATACTACTGCCACTAACGAATTCTTCACATTGTTGTCCTAAATTCCACCCGCGTGTCAGCTGAAGTTTGATTCAGATAATGTTTAAACTCGTAGGACGCTGGTAGACGCCCTCTAGGTGCGCATGGAAACATGAGGTGGTAGAAAAGGGATTTACCGATGCCACCGCCTGGAACAAGCCATTGCCACCGGGCAGTGCCACCGCTGGAGCAGGAGGCGATCGCTGGCCGGGCTTGAGGCCGCGTTAGGACAGCGCAGCGCCTGCTCCTGCTGGGAAACCGAAATAGAAACCGGGGCCAGGGCCGGCCCGGTCCCCCGCCCTCGGCCGGGGGCGGGCGGTGCTACCTGCGCCCTTCCCCGCCCCCGGGAGTTCCTGGCGGAGCGGAGCGGAGCGGAGCGGAGTGGACGGACGGACGGACGGGCGGCGCGGGCTCTCCGGGCGCCCCGCGGGTGAGCAGGGCAGGGGGAGCACCGGCAGAGCCCGGGCGGGATGGAGCCGAGCGGGACGGGGCTCGCTGCGGGCGGAGGGGGCTCGGGTCCCGGCTGGGGCCGCAGCGCTGTCGCGGGGCCGGTCCCCGCTGCCCTCGGCCTCCCGAGCTGCTCCGTGTGCCGGCGGAGCCGCCGCCGCTGCGGCACCTGCGCTGTCCCCGGGGCTGCAGGGCAGGAAGGGGCTGGGGCTGGGCTCTGCTGCTGCCAGCGCTCGGAGAGTCGCGGATTCTCTTATTCCGAGGGAATATGTGAAATGTTCTCGAAATTGAAGTTGTTGATATTTCTTGTTTCTTAATAGTATAAGTTTTTTTCAGAAGAATTGTGTTTTTTCAACGTCTGTCGAGTTTTCTTAAAACTAAATAAGGACTTTTTTCCATTTCTAGTGGGCAGTCACTTGTCGCTTAGACCAGAAAATTATTCTCTAAAAGCAGCACAAGAGATCTTTTTTATGGGTGTATGACTTTGTTGAGCCAGTCTATGCAGTTTGTGGCTAGCTTTTTTTTGGGGAGGGGAGGGGTTTTAAGGTTTTTTTGTCCGTGCTTTTGGTTTTTAAATTTTATTTTTATTGTAGATTTTGTTCAATTTTTTCCGTCGTTGATCTTTGACACACAAAAAGTCTCACAGGGGCTCAAAAGTCTGGTGTGAACTCTTATTTAATATGATGGATATAAGGATGGACTCTGGCAGCACACTTCTTAGGCAAAAGGGGTTGAAAAGCTACGCAGAGAATAGAGAAATAAACCTTTGGCTTACAAATTACTCATGTGATGATGTTGAAATATTGGCAAAACTGGAGAAAGAGTCTTGTGCTTTAGCAAGTGATCTAAGTGTTTGCATGCAGTTTTATTTTTCTACTGCAGGTAAACCTGTTTTTTCAGCTGAGAATCTAAGTAAAGCATACTTAGTGATGTCATTTCTTCATGAACCTAGATTATATAGGATGATTTAGAATACTACATGAGTGCCCACCACTGATACTAGTACGGGATTTTAAGGATAAGTGAATTTTAAGGAAGAGTGAATTTCCCATTGGAAAATGGACCCGGTTTTTGGTTTTTTTTTTTGTTGTTGTTGTTTTTTTGTTTGTTTGTTTGGGTTTTTTTGGGGTTTTTTTTGCCTGTAGGGGACATATAATACTAAATTGCTGCATAATTTTAAAAATCAGCTTTTACAGTCTAGACAGTTTTTATTGTGTAAACATTTAGTACTTAGAATTTGCTAGATATAGGGGAAAATGAAATCATTTAGATTGGAAAAGACCTGTAAAATTATCAACTCTAACCCAGGACTATCAAGCCCACCACTAAACTGTGTCACGTCTACATGTCTGTCTTTTAAATCCCCCCCGGGATGGTGGTTCCACCACTTCTCTGGGCAGCCTGATCCAGTGTTTGACAACTCTTTCAGTGAAGAAATATTTCCTAATATCCAACCTTTCCTAATATCCAACAACTTGAGGCCATTTCCCCTGGTCCCATCACTTGTTATTTGAGAAAGAGGTGAAGGGTTTGCAGATTTTCTCGAGCACTAAAAGCACAGAACTGAGAATATTCAGGTTATAGTCACTTCTTCATGTTATTCAGAGCTTTTTGGGTAGCAGTGAAATTGCCAATAGTTTTATTAGTATTGTGCTCTAGTTTGGGAACATTTTGAGGAACAGAGCAGAGCTGGCACTTCCAGAAAGCTACATTTGGTCTAATCTGTACAGATGCTTTGTGCATGAAAATGCTTCAGAGAGTAGATTAGTTTAAATGTGGTGCGTATTTGTCTTTATCCATAAAAGACCAGAGCATCTAGAGGCTCCTGTTTTTCTTCAGAAAGTCCCTCAGGACTAGTTTGTAACTTTACCTGACTTTACACATGAGGTCTCTTGGTTCCTTTTATGACACTAATTCAGCACCAAAAGAAAAAAAAAAAAAAAAAAAAAAAAAAGAAAGAAAGAAAAAGAGAAAAAGGAAAAAAAAGCTATGAATATAAGTCCTGCTCTGGGGAAAATAGAAATCTCATTTCTATTAAAAAGTAACCATGTTCAGGCTTTGTTAACAGCCTGTAGCTTGGTCATGGAGCAAGTTGAGGTGATAGGGAGCAGAAAACACCCACAGCATCTTTTCCTTTTTGTGACCTCTCTGAGCACCCAGGATACAAAACCCGGGGCCTCCCCAGTCAAGTTGTGCTAGTGACCACAAAGTTTCCAACCTGGCTGCCCTAATGCTGGGCGTGTGGGTTGATTAGGGTCGGATGAACTGATGTCGAGTGCTGGTGAAAGTCACTTTGCCTGTCTTGGGGGAACAGGGGGGCACAGGACTGTTCTGCCACCATCACTCACAGGGTTTGGGTCTGAGTTTGAAAAGGAACGTGCAATCTGTTTGCTTTGTCTGATGCTGCATCTGCTGTCCTGTCCTGCCTTTTGAATTTTCAGCACGTGGTCTGACTTCTTTGCCAACTAAGACACGTCATTTTACTTGGTTTTCTTCGCATTAGGGCTGACGTAAATACTCTAACCCATGAGAAATATGTGCCACAAAGCTTCTACGTCCTTGTGGTGAGGGTAAGAAAGATAGTGATCATAACCAGAAACTGCACCTGGGTAAATGCTTTGCTCCCTGGCCTCAGGGGACCGAGTCTTCTGCTTGTCCTTGTGATAAGGTTTTGTTTGCTGATTTTCTTTCTATTTTTTTTTTAAGTGTCTTTTCGCCTAGTTGTTATCTTTTGCCCAAAATAGATGGTGTAGTGGATTACGAAAAAGGGAAATGAGAGCTCTCTAAAGAGGGCATGCTGTAGTCAGTTCTGCTAAAGGAAAAGGAGGTCCTACTCTTTGCTTAAACAGGCATGAGACAGAGAGCATAAAACTCGGGACCTAAACATGGAAAAACTATTTTTCATACTACTTGGAAATCTAGATGATACAGTAGCTTGATTCTTTCTTGAGTTGGCATCTTTTTCTGCAGAAAAATCCCCTGTTATCTCAGCCTTGTGATTACTAGCTCTTCTTTCCATGAAGCAAATGATGTATATGAGTACAAACCAGTCCTTCTGCTTGAGCTGGTATGCAATGGCTTTATTTGTTTTGCTTTTTTAATAGACTGCCACAGAACACTGTGAAATTATCATCAGTGGTAAATACGGGTTCAGAAAAACGTGATGACTTCAGGGATTCTATTGAGACGTTTTTAAATGGTTTTGAGTGATGTAATCAGGTTAAATACAAGGTAAGTGCTCTAGAAATTTATGTGTTGGAAACTATTTGTGTCAGTATTTTAATGACTGACCATGCGTATATTTTTAACTTGAATATGTAACTCTTTGGAATAGAAAGAGACTTTTTGGGAAGTTGAACCCAGCTTGCTGTATGTAAGTCCATTCCAGCTAAAGAGGTGCAACAGTAACCAGAAAAGTTACTGTTAGGGTTAGTGGGAACAGAACAAACTCCTGGAAACCACTTCAAAAGCTCATTGCTTTTATGATAGCTCAGTTTCTGACTTTCTTCTGAAAGTCAGGGTGAAAATTTCTATTCAAGTCTAGTTCTGACCAGTTATTTGCAAAAATACGGATTTTGTATCTCAGGTGGTGACAGTTGTGCTTTGTACAATGCTACAGATGCCTATTACTAGTGGAATGACCTTGCTTTGTGACCTTTTCTACTTCCTGGATACATCCCATAATTTGTCGATACAAACTTAGACATAAACTAATTGAGGATGTTAATATCTCCCTTTATCATTCTTTTCCAAACAATGAATTCCTTTGTTTGTATTGAGGGTGCTCCTTCATTTTTGCATTTCTATCACAGTGGTGTATTCTTACTGTACCTGTTCCTCTTAGGGAAAGCTTTATCATAATAAATTCCAAGAATGAATGGCAGAGGAGGTTAACTAGTAACTTCTAAATGAATTTCACTAGCAAATATTTCTCCATTTTGTCTTCACCGGGGATCCTAATTATTATTTTCTTCATAAGACAAGTTATTAATTTAAAATCTGTATTATGATGAGCTGCTGATCAGTCTGATAGCTCCTTTTCATTCTTACTTTACTAAAACAAATTTAGGTGAAAAGTGTTTTCAAGTTTGTTTCCTTTTTTTCCAGGAGTGATTTTTGCAAAGTGGACAGTAATGGAGTATATGAGCACGGATAGTGATAGCAAAGAGGAGATTGACTTGTTGCTAGCTGATCTAAATATGTCTGAGGTGATAGCCATCATGGAAAACCATTACCCAGGTGAAGACATTGCAGTCTATGAAGACAGCTTAATTACAATGTGTGAAGAGGCAAATCAAAACGATGAGCGTGCAGAATCATTACTGTTTTGTGAAAGGGAGGTCTCTTTGATGTCCTCTGTCAAATATGGGACTGTGGAAGACCTGCTTGCCTTTGCAAATCAGGTGTCTAACACTGCAAAACAATTTAAAGGATGCACACAACAGGAATCTGGAATTCTCTTGAATATGGTATGTACGTCTGTTTTCCTTTTACTTGGCATTTCAAAGACTGGAGGAATTAGAAGTTTTTAATGATTCTAAATAAAGATCAGTTGCATGAGTAACAGGCTGTGGTTTCCTGTGCAACCCTGGGGCTGGAAGGGGTCTCTCAGCCTATCAAGTCTAGCCCCTGCAGCCTCAGGCAGCTATGGAGACAGGTCTGTTGTTCAGAAGGATCCACTCTGTTATCTCCTAGTATCCCTGGAGGTTAGAAAACATTTCCCAGTAATGAATACAAACTTGAGACAAGCAGTCAAAAAGAAAAATCTACAACTCACTTTGTCTTTTCAGTACTTAAATGGGGCTTATAAAATCCACAACTTGTATAAAAAAGAGGCAGAGTAGCTTTTTAGAAAGGTGTGTAGTGATAGGACAAAGAGGGATGATTTTAAACTAAAAGTGTACATATTTCTTTACTCTGAGGGTGGTAAGGCTCTGGAATAGACTACAGAGAAACTGTGGATGCCTCCATCTCTGAAAGTGTTCAAGGCCAGGTTGGGTGGGGCCCTGAGCAACCTGACCTAGTGGGTGACATCCCTTCCCATAGTGGGGGGATTGCAATTAGATGATCTTTGAGACCCCTTCCAACCAAAGCCTATCTATGATTCTATGAACTATGATGGTTTACAGATCTGGGAGAAGTAAGAGGCTTCCAGTGCCTTGTGTTCATGCAGTAAAACATTCATTATGCAAACTCCCAAAAATAAAGATCTAGGATCTAAAAATATAGTTCCTAAATTTGCTCTATCTGCAAAAAATGTCAATGGTAGTAATGTAAGGAGAAAAAGCACATACTATCAAGTGTGATTTTAAGAGTTACAATATTATGTAATATCTCACACTGCTAAATTCAAGTATACAGATATGTTGTATTGAGATGTTATTTTTTTCCCTAAAAACTTTTGTTCTACAAGCATCTCTGAATATTAGTGTCATTAAACTTTTGTTTGAGATCAGTTGCTCTGGAAACAATCGGTGTTGTAATGGAATTCTATTAATGTATGTTGGTGTTGCTGCTGTGTTTTCTTAAGATGCTCTACATCTATCATCTTAAAAATCCTGTATATAATATATTTTATATGTGAACACTGGTTGCTTGAGGCTTACTCAGGTGCGAAATGCCTGAGTATTATACCCAGTAACCTGAGTAACACAGGGTATTGCTTTATTCAGATTTGGAGGGAGTATTGCGGTATTGCAAAACAATCACTTTTCAACTCTGTAACATTGAAATGACACTTAGTAATATTTAATGTTTCCTATGCTTAGGGTAGACACTGTTCTGCATACTCGTGGTTGTTTTGCTTGCATATTGTTTCTACAGATGCATACAGTTGGTATGAACCAAGTACTATTAGGTGCACGTGATCCCATTATGCAACTGAAGGTTGGAGGCAGGGCATTACCTGTGCATGCATTTCAGCAGGGGCATTGCCCTGTAAATATCTACAGCATTTTGGTTAGGGTCAGGATTGTTTCTGATTGCCTGGTGACTCTCACTGGTTGCACTGTGGCTTGCCTCACAAATGGTCTTGAAGTGTGCAAGCTGGATTTCTTTTAGTTAAAACTGAACTGAAAGAAGCATTGCAGCCACAGACAGATTTTCAGATGGTCAGGCTAGGAACTAGTCCTAGAAGCCGCCTGAAAACATGAATAGTGTGGTGATCATCACTGTCTTGCTCTGCAAATGAACTCTGCTCAGCGTCTCTTCCTTTCCAGGATAAGGTGTAACCCATACGGATTAGTCTCAACCGTTTGAAATGCTGAAGTAGGCAAGCAAGATGTACAGATTGATAGACATGTACAGATTGCTTTCCCCTAACTCTAATAAGTAGAGGGAAGGCTTGTTCTCTTTATCCTAAGAAGAATACCTTTTATTAAAGGACAGCCCCTTCTGCCTCCTTGGCCAAAGGTTAAGAACTTATCCTCCCCAGATTTAGGAACTTAGAAGAATTAATTTATTTCGAGTAGGTACAAATCACAAATGACAATTTTAGTAGTCAAGAAAGTACTTTCCTAATTGAAAAGCATGAAGGTAGATTAAGGATGAAAGATTATATGTTATATCTTAAATAGAAATCCAAACCAAATAATCTTCCTCATATGCTGTTATCTTAAAAAGGGTAGCTGAAGATCTGCGTATTTGAGGCCCTGTGACAGACATGAAATGATAAATATCTTTGAAGTGATTTTACATCTCTTCAAGAATCTTGATAAAGTAGCAGTAAGGAGATTAATGCTATTTCAGATAATGGCTGAAATAATTAGAGGCATATTCATAGGAAATATTATTAATTTTGTAGCTGAGAGACTGAAGAAGCAACATCAGAAACCAAGCAGTACTCACATGGCTGTAGTTAGGCGTTTAGTCTCTCTCTGTCACATGCAGAGGGAGGAAGCTCTTTGGGAGAAAGATTTAGAGCAAGATACTCACAGGTGCCCTGAATCCCCTCCTTGCCTAGTTGGTG
Organism: Sturnus vulgaris; assembly: GCF_052056855.1. Classification (NCBI taxonomy): domain Eukaryota; kingdom Metazoa; phylum Chordata; class Aves; order Passeriformes; family Sturnidae; genus Sturnus; species Sturnus vulgaris. Next base: position 15,262,478 of record NC_142243.1, read on the forward strand.
ATACAGAAGAACCAAAGCTCCCAACATTATCCACCTAGAGGAGGCAATGTTACTCCCATTCTTCTTTTTTAAACTATGATATAAAACTATAGGAAAGTGGCTGGTAAAATCGAGGCAGACTTCTTTGACCTTTTACTAAGCAGCAGAAACTCCAATATAAGATGGAAAACTAGACTCCTGGGAGTACATTGTGATATTAGGAAATGCTGAAACTCTTGCTCACATTGTTGTATAAGATAACCTGTGAGTAACAGGTATGTGGCATAACAAGTTAACAGATTACAGGAAGGACAAACATGTGCAGGTAAATCTAATAACAAGAGGTGGGTAATTTCATTAACCCAGCTGCTGTTGTTGTTGTTTCAAGACAATTAATTGCAACTTACACTTCATAAGTTAGTCACTGGAGAGAAACGTGGATGCCTGGGCTGTGAATGAATGCCACACCTCACATGCTGTTCCCATTTGGTGTTACTAAATAAAGACTGCTAAGCAGATCATGTGCATCATACACATAAGTGATGTATCTTTTTTGTCTACTATATGTATAAAGTTCATTAATTTAAAGTAATTTTTACTTCACTGTGTTTTTTTTATTATTTATTTAACTCCACAGATCACACCCAAGAACGGGCGCTATCAAATTGATTCGGACGTACTCCTGTTTCCATGGAAGTTGACTTACAGGAACATTGGTTCTGATTTTATTCCTCGGGGAGCTTTTGGGAAGGTGTACTTAGCCCAAGACAGAGAAACCAAGAAACGAATGGCATGCAAATTGGTATGTTAGTTTAATAGTTTTATCTCTGAGCAAATATTGTATGACATACTACTTACAGTATATTTTCAAATCTTTCAGCATTTTGAATGTGTCCAGAAGTCTGTGTAACTGGCACATGGGCTGTGCTGCAGAGTAGATTTTCTACTTGTTCTACTGTACCCACTATGGTAAAATATCAATGTGAATATCTCATGCTGAAGGTGGTAGCAAAATCCTGCTGCTACAGAAGTTTTAGGCTCTTGTCCTTTAACTGAGATGCTCAGACTTCAGTTTTCTTTACTCCAGTGCCATTGAAGTCACTTAGAACTCAGTATGTTCAACTCTTACTGTTTTGGGCACTGATGGAGTTAAGGTTGTGAGATGCCTCAAAAAGACTACTGAGAACTGCAAGCCAACATTTTCTTTCAGCTATGCCTTCTAACATACAATTTTGAATTGAGCAGTAAATATTGAGGGCCAGTAAAAGCTCAGTTGAGACATTGCTCTATATCCCCCAGCTCAGGAATAAGTACCTGTATTGATTTTGTGTGTGAAAGAGTTGGGCAGGCAGCTCTATGTCCTTCCCCTGCAGCCAGTGTGTCTATATGGGGACAGACAGTTAGCTGCTCCTGCATAATCCACTGCAGCATTAAGTATCCTAATGTTTCTGAAAATAAAAACAGTATTTCTCATTGAATAGACAAGCCTCTTATTTGGTTCACAGACACAAGTCCAAGGGAAGAAAACTAAACAGAGCAGTAGTAGCTTTTCTGTCTGTAAGCAAACACTGCTTTTATTGTCTCAGCAATCTGCCATCAGAACTTTTTAAAGAAATATCATGCTGCTGGCGCTCCCTTCAAAGCAGTTTTCATTTCTTGCAAGCCATAAACCAGTGCTGATAAGGACTGAATTGAGGTCAGTAATGGACCTGAGCACTGCAAGCACTCGTCCACCTGTCAGGTGGGTGTGTAGTTCTGGTAGTGCAGATGAGTGCACAAAGCTAATGGAAAAAGCAGTGGGAATTTTATCTCCTTCACCAGGAAGTTTGCATAAAGCTTTTGCGTAATCACTGGATTTTGACGGGAATAACTCTTGCTACATTGCTTTTTCTGGAAGATTGCTCTTTTCATTTGGGCATGATTCCAAAATATCCCTCAACTTTTAACAGGAACTCTCTCAGCTGCAAAGGAAGAAAAGTTACAGGAGCAAAGGAAAGCTTAGTATTTTAAAAGCAGATGCAAGTGCTATACTTCCTTCTTTTCTGTTAATCTATAGGATAATTAGTGTCCACATGGATAACTTGTTTTTGTTGTGGATAACTGGTTTTGTTTCAATGTCCTAGGTCCCAGTGGAACAGTTCAAACCATCAGATGTTGAAATACAGGCATGTTTCCGTCATGAAAACATTGCTGAATTATACGGCGCTATTTTGTGGGATGAGACAATCCATCTCTTCATGGAAGCTGGAGAGGGAGGATCTGTCATGGAAAAGCTGGAGAGCTGTGGTCCTATGAGAGAGTTTGAAATAATTTGGGTGACAAAGCATATTCTGAAAGGACTTGACTTTCTCCACTCGAAGAGGATTATCCACCATGATATCAAACGTATGTCTGTGTGATTCCATGGGGTTCTTCCTGGTCTTGGCTGGGCTGGGGCCCTTGTGGAGTCCCTGGGACTGAGCTGGGACATGTAGCCTTACATCTCTGAGGGGGAGGGATGGGTGATGCTTAACAAATGGCAAGGTCAGGTTCTAGAGGCAATAGTTACTTATAGTATTTATTAATTCACTCCAGCAGAGAGGATAATTAGAAAGTCATAGATTCTATGCCATATCTGAGCAACTCAATTTAAACAAAAACCTAAAGGGTAAAGTTATCAGTCTGTGTTCAGCCAGAAGTTTCCTACTTTCAATATAAATTCATCCTGAATGTTTCCATGCTCACCTTCAATTCACACCTTCTTTTAGGGTTTACATTTCTACACAGCTGTTCCTCAGTTTGAGACACTTTGGAAGTAAATACGTAATTTGTGCTGGTTTCTTTCTTTCAACAAGTACAGCAAATTTTTATATATGTTTGCTTTTTAAAAACTCTGGATATTAACATGTATAAATAATCAAATATATTGCTGTTAAGTCCAAATTAAATACACTAGTATTAAATTGCTTTAAAGTTCAATTTTGATATGTTGCATTTAAATTAGTATTAAATGCTGTTGCTCCTAGTACCACCTCGGCCTGCAGATGGATGCATCTTTGTGAGTTTATTTAGCTAAACTTGAAGGTTTGAAGTAGAAATATTCAGACTGAAGCATTGCAATAGTTCACAGAAGATGATTATTAGGAATTGCAAAATTTTTCTCCGTTTTGTGTTTTTGGGTTTTTTAAATTTAGTATGTGTCAGTACTTTAGATGCAAGCCTTTGAGATTCTGACAGCTACAAAAGTGCTTATTTTTTCCCTTAGTTTTTCTTTCTCATTTGCAGTAAGAGTCTTTCCTATGGGTTTATTTTAATTGGTAGTAACAAAGACATTAATTAAATGATCTAAAAACCAAACCAGCCCAAAGCCTAGTATGTCTAGGTAGTGAGTAGGAGAACCAGCCCATTGTGAATGTGATGGATATGAGCGTGTTTCACTTTTTCCAGCCTTTTCCTGTGTTGGTGGATGCAGGGCAGATGATGAGGCAGAGGTTGCCTGGGGCAGATGTGGTTGCCCACAGGTGCCCAGGGTGAGCCCTGGGCATGTTCCTGCCCGTTTGGTGCCAGGGGTGAGCTGGGTAGTCCAGGCTGAGGTGGAGCCATGCCCACTGCCTGGCAAAGCAGCCTCCATGCAGGGAGCAGTGTGTGTTTTCCCTCCGTAGGTGGAATCAATAGAAAAGACTGTTTCCCGAAACCTCCAGTTTCTTCCTCACTCTGTTGTTTTTGAGCTGCAATTGAGTCTGTTCTACTGGTACAGAAGATGAGGATTTTATTGAGAGGAAAAAATGCCCTGAGAAAGGAAGGGGAGGAAGACATTCTGGTTCTTGGGAGGTGTTCAGTGCTCCCACTCATTTTAACCCTTGGTTGGAGAGCAGTTAAACCATCAGGCTGTTTGGTAGGGGGAGCTTCAGTCCAAAATCAGCTGCAGCTGAGGCTGGGTATGGTCCCAGGCAGGCAGCAGATCCTGCTGCACTGTGGCAGTCTGGCCCTTTGCACCATCTATTATGGGCTGTTTAAAATGCATATCTTCAAAGTTATCCCTAAAATTACAGATTTACATAGTCTATAGCACTGGTAAGGAGGCAGTGGTGTGAAGCATTGCTTCAGGAATCAGTACTACTGAAATCAAGGCTGTCCTCACACTGGGTGGTCATGGTAGGCACTGTCAAGATGGAAAATAGCCCAGTTTCCTGTAAGAAAAATGTGTTTCTGTTGGGTAACTTGGAGACTTCATTTTACCACATCTTCTGAAACAGCAAACAAGGATTTCTCAAAGCTCACACTGAGCCCTACATTCTTAAATATTTGATCAGAAATACAGCTGCAAACAAAGCCTCTGAGTACAAAATTGTGCCTTAGGCAGAGTTTTGTGAAGGAAAGTAAATTAAGCTCCTAGATTCTGCTGCAGTTCAGAGGGAGTTTGAAATGTTCAGTGTTATATTACTTTTATAGCCATTGTCTGTCCTCTGTTGTCATGCTGAGCTGCCCTCATGGACCAGTGCAGGTGACTGGTGTGGCTGCTGTGGAGGGGCCCTGGTTACTCTCTGCTTCTCTCTTCACTTAAATTGCTGCTCTAGAAAAGCCTCTTGGTGAGCAACAGTTGTGCTGTTTATAGCCAGAGGTGCACAGCATGATCTCCACCTTGGAGACCATTAAACATCTTCAGAGCACTGTGCTATGGTGTCTGCCAGATTTCTACCTTCCTCCCCTACCCTCAGCCTTTTTATATTTTGCTGCTTTTTTTTTAAATTTTAAGCTACGAAAGTGACCAAACATTGATTCTTTTGCATAAACCAGTCCAGTTTGATTTTTAAGATATGATTTCAAATTGAACCAAATCATTACCAGATCTATTTTGGCTAGAAGGATAATGGCTGTAGAGAGTGGTTGTGCTAATCTCTCTCCCTTTTCAGGCTAGCATCTGAATAAAACAGGAGTGTTGTAAAATAAATACCAAATGTGCCAGACACTTAAATTATGTAATTTTTTTTCTTTTAGCAAGCAACATTGTCTTTATGTCAACTAAGGCTGTTTTGGTGGATTTTGGCCTAAGTGTTCAAATGACTGAAGACATTTACTATCCCAAAGACCTTAGAGGAACAGAGGTAAGAAGCTGAAGGGAGAAAAGTCCTTATATTACATTAGTCCTATGGTTGTGTTGTTTAGGCTCAAATTTGAGGCTGGAGGGTTAGAAGCATGGGTAAAATAGTTACTATAAAATCTTTTAAAAAGTTACAAACATAAATAGAGTCTCAATTATATTTTTATTTTCAACTTGCTGAATGGAATGCTTTGAAAGCTGTGTCACTTTCTCTGCAGTCCCATTTGTTAGCAATTATTCACTGAAGTCAAACAGTACTCTGAGGAGGGTTGTTTGCAGTGTTTCAGCTGCTGGTCAGAGACACTTCAAACAGGAATTTGTTCTTTGCTTTAGCAAAGATTTCTTTTGAGATACATGCTATGGACTGGGGTGACCTGCTCAACACTGTACTTTGATTCCTCCTTCAAAACCACAGAAATTACTGATGTCTGGGTTTCATCCCTTAGCCCTTCTAAGCTCTGTTCTCCATCTGCACGTAACCCTTTGGTTCTTCAGAGGTTGTGCATGGCACAGTTCATGATTATCTGGTAAAATTGCTTAGACATTACTGTGATGGAGGTGGGGTTCTTTTAAATGTTCTCAGTGGCTTTAAGATTCTGCCACTTGGGCTGCATTCCTGCCGAGGTGTTTGCAGGGCTGGAGTTTTAGCAAACAACCAAGCAGCAACAATTAGCTTGGATAGCTGCTGCAGATGTGGCATCTGTTCTCTCTGTTGCTGGAGGAGGTTGTTTACAGGAAATACTTTAGCTGAAATATTGGCACTTACCCTTTTAATAGTCTTCCACATGTGTAAAGAGGAGATCCTTGTGTAACTGACAAGAAGCATTTCACTTTTTAGCAGGGTAGGATAAACCAGGATTTCACAGAAGGTCAGGTTTGTTTATTTTTTTCAAGATCATTGAGAAAACACTTGAATATTTGTTTTCAGTGTCTTTCTAGTCAGGGGAGTTAAGAGCTTAAAATGGTTGCTGAACTGGAAGCAGCATGCTTTTTGGCACTTCATGTATGAGCTTTGTGGGGTTTTTACTTTGGTTTGGGGTTTTTTGCTTGTTCAAGGGGGTTTTGTGTGCTGTAAATGAGAATAAGAACAGTGGTGGGTATGAGTTGGTAGGGTATTTCCCAATGATGGAGATGTGTGTAAACAGGAAATTTCCATGATTGTGGATCAGACTGGTGAGGATCCATTTCTGGGTCTTGGAGGACAGACCAAGGTTGTGTTAGTGAGAACCAGTGAAAAGTGTTAATAAGAACAAATGAAAAGTGAAAACACTTACACTTCAGTGTTTTCACTTTGCTAAGTGAAAAACATTTAGTTCTTCATTTAATAGGAGGAAAATGATTCCACACACTTTAACACCTGCAGTCCTGTCCTCAGAAAGTTGATAATTCCCCCAACCCTGAAATATGGCCATGTTTGGTGTTTGCTGTCTCAGGGGAGCAGCAATCCTGCTGCAGCATTGCAATCAGAAGTGAGGTTGGAGAGACTGCACTGGGAAAGGAGATTTTCACATACCAGTGGAAGATTTACAGGCTAATGTTCCTGATGCTTCTATAGACTTTTCTGCTCACAGTCTTTGTTCTAGGCATCTTCCTCTCCATAGTGCCTAATCCTGTCACCCACAAATGGCCTCTGTAGTCTGGCTTTCTTGTTTGTTTTTTTTTTTTTTTCAAAGCAAGATCTTAACTCTTTAAGTTTTTTTAAGTCTTCCTGAGTTTTGCACCCTGTATTATACAGCCTTAAGAAGTAGTGCAGTTGTCCTGTTGTTCCTGCATGTAATTGTGCAACCCCTGGTTGGGGCTCTGTCACTGCCACACAGCATTGTGCCTATGAGCTGGCTGGTTTCTCTTACATCTGGTATTGGCAGGGACTTGTGTCCTTGAGGGAAGTGGCAGGTGGAGTAACCTTTGTCCTGTGCATGTTCTCTGAGAGTTAGGATATTCATTCACTTCTATAGCACAGAAAGTATCATTGTAGTGAATCTTCTTTGTGTTTATAAAAATGAGTTGTTACAATTCTGAGCAACAGGATTGAAAGATACTTAAATTTTGTTTATATGGTGCAGTATGAAAAAAAGACTGGTGTTTCTGCTTTTGTGTACAAGTCATGCAGAACATTCAACTGTGGTTGTTATGAAACTGTCTACAGGAAATACTTTTTCTAGGCAGTTGCTACGCTTTCTGTTAGGCTTCTGTCACTTTGTTAAAATATATAAGCTTCAGTTACAACCATTTGAGGGTAAAAAGTTGTCTGCTAAAGTTTATTGAGTGTGGAAGGTATGATTCATTTTCAGGAATGCTAAACTAAAACTAGCATAGCATGAAGAAAGGACTGGTTTTTAGCTGGGCTGTGACACAGGTTTGACTGGCAGGCAAGTACCCCCACCAGTTGGAAGGAATGAGAATGGGAAGTTATCCATGGCTTGAGCTGTTTGCTTTGGTGACAACAGACTCTTAGACCAGTCTGAAATCTGAGCTTTGGAGCTCATTTTTGATTTTTGTCCCTGTACAGTCAAGGTGCATCTTGACCATTTTCTCACCTTAACTGCAGGTAGGATCTTGTGCCAGCATTCTTTTGAAGGCAGCTGCTTTTTGCTTATGTAGATTTCACTCAAGTTACATTGTATTTGCCAAAGACTTCTTTTTATAGAATTAGAAGTTCTGTTCTTTTCTCCTTATGAGACTTAAAGTGGAGGGTGCAGATGCACTGATTTTCTTTTAGCCCTGAGGAATGCAGTGGATAAGTCAGTAGCAGCTGCAGACACCTGCTGAGGCTTTGCACACACTTCCAATCACAAGTTCTATTTGCAGATATGGAACGTAATTTACTGGGAAATATTCCTTGGAATCTGTGTGAGTCCTACAGCCCTTCTCAGTCTGTGGTAATAAGCAGTCAGCCATGTGGTGATGACTTAGCTTCCTGCCCTTGTGTCAGTTAATGGCTTTTAACGTGATTCTTTGTGTTAGGATGACTTGAACTAATTAAAGTTAGTTTGAATCCTTTAGAGGGAAATTGGGCAAGGGAAAAGTAGAAACCAGAAGCAGAAATATGGTAGCTTGCTAGCCTGGTGTGCTGTGGGCTGTGCCCATGTGGTGTTGTAACCTGCTCCCCGGGCCAGTGGCAGAGCTGTGCAGGGTGTGCCTCCTGCATCCTGCCTGTCTGGTTCTCCTCAGCTGCACTCTGAGCTGCCTTTGCTGGCAGGAGCTTCCAAGATCTTTCTTCAGACTTGGCAAATTCAAATGTTTCAGTGAAATGTTTGGATCAAAACTATTTGGTTTGTGTCGAGAAAGATTAGAATTTTTGCTTTGGATAAAGGTTAGAAGAGGGATTCTTTTCTTCATAGCTGCTTTGGGGGTAATCTGGTGCAAAGGGCACCTAACTTTTAATTTATGCATTGCCTAGATCTGGCTTGTTCCTCATCATCCCATTTCTCAAGATAATGCTCTACCATGCAGGTTACTGGATAAGGAGGAGAGGTAAGAAGAGTAAAGACAGGAGGGTATATATCTGTCAGCTCTACTCAGAAGGGTAGTGTAGTATTCTGTGTAACAGGTATCTGAGGAGTGGACTCCTACTCCCATCTGGTGGCTGTCAGTACAGTTCACCCTCTCTCTTTAGCTCATGCCCAGCCATTGTTGAAGCAGAATGGAGCAGTCCCAGCAGTGCCCCACAAAACAAACTGGCAATTCAGGAACCTCCTTTTGCTGTGGAGGAATGAGGCTTCTGCTACTCATCTGAGCAAAGCAGAGCCATGGCTTGAACCTCAGCCTCTCGCAGCTCAGCTAAGGCCCATGACCACTGGCCTGTGGCCTATCTGAGGAGGAGTATGAGTTTGTCCAGGTACTGTCTCTTTGGCTGTATTCACATGCTGAACAGATCAATCTTGTTTCCCAAATGGTGCTTGCAGGTACTAGTGGGATGCATCCCTTCCGAGGGGGGTTTCCAGGATCACAAAATATCATTAAGTCATCTTTGGTTGTTGTTTTCCCCTGTTGAGTAATCTTTTTTTTTTTTTAACTATTTTTCACAGATTTACATGAGCCCTGAAGTTATCCTTTGCAGAGGCCACACAACAAAAGCAGACATCTACAGCATGGGAGCTACTATCATTCATATGCAAACAGGCATCCCGCCCTGGGTGAACAGATACCCTCGTTCTGCATATCCCTCCTACCTCTATATTGTAAGTGTCCTGAGCAAAGCCAGCTCAGTATCAGTTGGAGGGTTTCCTGTACTCTTGTTGGGAAAGCTCTAGTCATATAAAAACTATCAAAATATTTGTCAGAGAGATTATATCATCCTTTTTGCTTCAGGGGAGGGAGGAAAGAAGTGGGTTTTGATGATTTAGGGGAAGACAGAGACTGAGCTGGAGTTGTCTCTGTGATTTGTGTTTCAATTTGCAAACCTTAGGTTTACTGAAAGGACAAGGTTAGATCAGTGTGAGACTTGATTGAAACAAGCCCATCTGTCTTCTACTTTTCTGTTTTCCTTAGAAATTGCAGATAAAAACTGGAGCCTGGCAGATTTGATTCTCTGATTCTTCCAGTGTGGTACAGAAATTTGGTGAATTTGCATTGCACTGGATTTTAGGCTTACTTGAAGTTTCTTTGAGTTTTAAAATTTATTATAAAGTCTGATTTTTATGAAGTGAGTTTGTGTAGTTGCACGTTCTGTTCTAGTTGATCAGCCCTACTTAGGAAGGTGATGAGTCCTAACTGGGGAATTCCCAGACCACTCATGTGGTTATCTGTGATTTCCTCTTCCACTGTTTTTGGAATAACTGTTTCCATGGTCTTTTTTCATTCCAACAGATACACAAGCAAGCTCCTCCCTTAGAGGATATTGCTGAGGACTGCAGCACTTCCATGAGAGAATTGCTAGAAGCAGCTCTGGACAGGAATCCTAATCACAGGCTGTCTGCAGCAGACTTACTGAAACACGAAGCCTTACACCCGCCCCCCGAAGAGCAGCCGCGGTGCCAGAGCCTGGACTCGGCGTTGTTTGAAAGGAAAAGACTGCTCGCCAGGAAGGATCTGCAGCTGCCAGAAAATATTACAGGTACTGGAATCAGGCTCACTTGCCTCGTACTTTGTAGACTACTTTGTGTCAAATCTTGGTTTGAATGAGTGGTAAGGAACCAACGAAACTCAAAACACATCTGGAAAGTGACCGGTGAAAATCCCAATCAGATGAGATCAGACCCCGAGGTCATTAAGTGATCTGTAAAACGCCCATTGACTTCAGTGGGGAGGAACTTAGACTGAATTCTTCGAGGCTCCGGAAGGACTGGCTGTTGGGAAAGCCATGGCAATCATTCAAGGCACTTCATGAAGTACAGATTTTTGTCCCAAATTGACTCAATTTGCCACTGTACTAGAGATGCTTTATAGACTCTTGCTTTGTAAACATTTACAAAGTGCAACAACCACCAGCAAATCCAACACGTTTTGCCTTTTTAAGGAAAAACGCACACACAAAACCATAACTAATGTTGCTGAGGGTCAGCAGTACAAGGCTTTTGTTTTAAAACCAAAAATGACTGTGGGATAGAATGCTGTTGCCCTTGTGCATTAGTAAGTGCTAATGAAGGATAATACATGAACTAGGTAGGAAACAGCCCTTTCAAGCCCAAGCAAGATTTAGTGCCAACAACCTGCCAACAGGCTTCAAAATGCTTTTCTTCCATTTACCGAATACATTAGGAGGGCTCTGACAAAAGGCATTGAAAGACTCTTCCCAGACAAGTGGTTTATTTAATTGGAATAAATATTTCCAAAGATACCTGTGCAAAGTTTTGGGCACTGTAATACATGATTGTTGCAACAAATTCACTGAAGAAATCAGTCACAGTTTTTGAATTTGGAATGGCATTGTACCTTCTGGATTTTGCCTTGGGGGTGCCTAATCCTTTGACCAGCTCAGACCGTCTGAATCAATTTTTTTGAAGAGACTATTTGACCATTAAACTTGGACTTTATTACAGGTGCTTGGGATTCCAAGACACTCATTATACAAGTATTCAGGGGAATTCTGCCATTGCAAACCTGATCTGTCTTTTTAGACTTTGATTTAAAAGGAATAAGAAATCTGAAACTGATGGTCCTATATTCGTTCTCTATTGTCACACCCAGACAAAGATGTGTCATGTGTTTAGATGAAAATTTCTCTATGAGGAAACAGAATTCTCAGATGGCAGAAACTTAGCAGGTTTTTTTCTTGCATCAAACTCTCCTTTAGCACTATAGGTCAGAGGATGAGAAAGGTCTTCCTAGCTGTTCCAGCTGATGGAGACTTTCTTAAGTAGTTGAACACACTTGCTGTTTTCAGTTGCAAACTCTTTCCCTCTCTTTGTCCTAGAGTTGTGGATTGGTTTGTTAGATTTTATTTTATTTGAGGTTTGACTTACGTTGTACTTAAAAATTTTCTAAACCACAGATTAATATGATCAAATAATAGGCCAAATATTCCAATAATACCTATAAACATGAAAATGAACTGGTACAACTATTTGTGCAGTAATGACACGGTTTCTCTATTTTCTTTTTAGATTCCTCATTGTGTAATGGGAGCATGGAAGAGTCAGACCTGCTAAAGAGACAAAGATCACTCTACATTGACCTTGGAGCTCTAGCTGGTTACTTCAATATTGTTAGGGGACCACCAGCCTTAGAATATGACTGACTCAGTAACATTTTATGATCATGGGTCAGAAATGGACCTCTACCTCTTAAAATTTGATTTTAAGACTTGATTTTCCAATTTGTACATAAAACTATTGCCATTATAGGCTGTCAAATGTGAATAGTGTTTAATTGCACAGATGATTAAGCTAAACCCTTAGGGGCTTTGATAAGCTGATCCCAAGCAGTGATGTTTGTGTGTCTGCTGGTTGACCAACAAGAAGGTGGTGAAAAGAATACTGCTGCTGGGAATGTCTTAATCCAGGATATCCTCCTGTGCTGGGCCTTGCACTTTTGTAAAACTTAAAATATATGCTTGCAAATAATGTCAGGAGAAAAGATAATATAATTTAGCATGTGGGCTGTAAGATTCGGTCTCTCTGAGCTGTCCTTAGAAAAAACCTTTCTGTCACCCCTCACTCCAAAAAAGAAAAAAAGAAGTCCTTGATTTAACCAGTCAAAGACTGGTTCAGTCTCGTTCTGTCTTTAAGACTTGATCAACCTCTAGTCATTCTTAAATCAGGGTCTCCCTTAAGTTGAGCTAATTTCTATCAGCTGTCTGTGGAGTCAGTTTATCACTTGTTTACAGATGTGTTTTAACTTTGCATCTTCCCTGGGCAGAGGGAGCTAAACAGGAGGCTGTCCCCTGCTCTGTGGGTCGAGTGAAGCTTTCACTGGCAGTGTCAGTTAGCTTTCGGATTTGTCAGCTGGCCCTGACAAAATATGACAGTGACTCCAACTCCTTCCTGTGTTACAACTACTGCAAGGGTATTTAAGATAGTTTTCAAGGGTAGATCAAGTGTTATTCGCTATTGGTAACAGTGGGCAGGCTCCAAACTCTTGCTTTTTAATACTTTAAAATTGTACACATGTATAATTGCTCTGAGTGTTATGGTTTGGAAGGCGTGTCACTAGTGACAAGCAGTGTTTATGTTCCTATGGAAATGGAATTGCATTGTTCTTGCTGTGCCTCATACATTTGAAACATGATGTTTTGGATGATAGTAAAACTATGTAAACTGCATAGTTCTGTACATCCCATGGGATGAGAACGTAAACTTTTATAAAACTCTTTCTGATGCTTAGGATGACTCTTTGTAAGCATTTGTGTTAAATGGCATACTGTGTATGTTGTACACCGAATTTTTTCTGAAGCACAGTCTCTTTTTTTCATGTCTGTTATTTAATGCTACTCCTCTCTAACACATGATCTTAAACAGGTGATTTCTAGTTTGATACTGATATGGTCAAATGAATAAATCCAGCTCAGTGCCTTGAGACGTGGTCATTTTTCCTTCATCTTCAAAACCAATATGGGGCTGCAACTGTATTTGGGCCAACACCCCCTACCATGGCCTAGGTACACTATTGGCATCATTCCACTTATTGGGAAGTAGGGTCAAGGTGATTGTTGATGGATTTTGGACTCTGGTGATAGATGGTAAGTATTTCTGGCAGAATCTTCTCACACCCCAACATTCCTTGTGGACTGCCTGGATGTTGCACAGCAGTTGTGTACTACATGGAGCACTTCAGTCCTGATTTTAATTGCTGCAAATAATGCTATTGGGAATAACCCACTTGCTCCAGTGCTTGGTGCAAAATCTCTAGATAACTAGTTGCTTGGAGGAGAGCTGTGTCAGGGAGTCCTCTTAGTATTTATACTGACTACAGTGATCAGGATATTCAGGGATCAGACTTTCAGTGTGGCTAACTTAAAGAAAACATGACTTAATGGTTTGGATGGTTACCTTTGGTTTCAGAGACCTGTGTTCAATTTTATGATCTTTAAGGATATTCATAGAATTAGTAGGAAGCAGCTTTTCAGGTAACTGGAGGTGGGGTTATAATCTCTCCCCCAGATGCCCTTCTATAAAATTAAGGTGCTTATTCTCACCAGACAATGGGTAGGGGTAATGCAAATGCTTATTGAGTGCCTGTATACTTCAACAAGATCCATGTCAAAATTGCAGGCTGCTAGGGGTCTTTTTACCTTTGCTTTTAAAATGTTACACTGACTTTTTTTTTCTGTAATGCCATTCTTCTTTCCCTCACTCAGTTAAATGTTTTAACATAGAAATCTGCATTTGGAGACATTATTTAATATAGGCTCACTTTTTCATATTTGGGTTTAGTTATGACTGTTGTATATTGCCAGACATAGGTAATAAGGTTTGGCTGAGTGAACCAATAGCTCTTTATAGGCACATCCACATGTCTAAACAGTGTGAGGGCTTCAGGATAATTATCACTTCAGAGGACTGGTACACAATCAACAAGCAGCTGTTCAGGTATGCTGAACACCAAGCATTGCTTCCAGCTCTATCAGCTTTCTAATAGCTGAGGACTATTTCTCAGGTGAGACTTAGGCTGCAGCATAGCAGGAATTTCTCTCTGGAGCAATACATCACATCCTAAACATCCCACATCCCTCAAGCACATCCCACAGTAGTGATACCTACATTGTGTAGGTCCACTTGTTTATACCAGCACCTGGGGAATGAGGTCAGGGAAATGAACTGGGTTAGAAATATCCTGGGAGGGGGAAGATTAGTCCTCTAATCTGGTTGCCTGAGCAGGTGTGTACTCAGAGCAACTCAGAGGCTGGAGGTGAGGGGGAGGGAATGAAAATGGATGGTGGGAAAATCCTGTGCTAGTAGCACAAGTCCCAGGGTTTGGCTGGTCAGCACTGAGTGATGGGATTTTGCAAATGATTTGCCTCTGTGTTGATTTCTGGTGTGTAGTTTAATTTTCTCTTGAGGGAATACTGAGACTCATGCTAAACTGCAAACACAAGTGCATGTAGAAACCCACTGTTCACTGATTGTGCTGGTTTTGGCTGGGGTAGAGATAATTTTCTTCACAGTATCCAGTGCAGGGCTGTGTTTCAGCTTTGTGCTGAGAACAGTGTTGATAACAAGGGATGTTTCTGTTGTTGCTGAGTGCGGCTTACACAGTGTCAAGGCCTTTTCTGCTTCTCTCAGTGTCTCACCAGGGAGAAGGCTGGGGGTACAGGAGGAGCTGGGAGGGGACACAGCTGGGACAGCTGACCCCTCCTGACCCAAGGGATATTCCAGGCCATACCATGTCATGCTCAGTGTACAAAGCAGGGGGAAGAAGGGGAAACATTCTGAGTGATGGTGTTTGTCTTCCCATGTTGCCATTGGAGATGGCTAAACACCTTTCAGCCCATGGAAAGTGATAAACGAATTCCATGTTTTGCTTTGCTCGTGTGCACAGCGTTTGTTTTGCCCTTTAGACCATGTTTATCTCAATCCATGAATTTTCTCACTTGTACCATTTCAGTCCTCTTTCTCATCCCACCAGAAGGGAGTGGGCGAGTGGCTGTGCAGGGTTTGGTTGCCTGCTGAGGATAAACCACAACACTGGTGAAATTAGGGAGCCAAATGTGCCTTTTATTCTTCTGGGCTTAGCAGGTTTCTTATCTCAGCCTGTGACCCTGGGATTGAGATCACCATGACGCTCCTCAGAAGGGCTTCCTGATGTTTGGAAGTTTGAGAGAAGCTGCAGTAGAAGTACAGAGCAGTTTGCCAGCCCTCCCTATGTGCCGGGCTGAGGGGAATGGGGAAGGTCGTCCCTGGCCAAGCATTAGTCCCTTTGTTGGGACCTTGGGGAATGAAGTGCGTTGCTTTGGCTAATTGGCAAAGCAAAGAAGCAGCTGGGGAAGAGTCACTGGAGGTGTGACCCTGCCACAGCTGGGAAGGCCAGGCTGGTTGTCTGGGAAGGACTGGGATGTAGGGAGATGCCTGGTACTGTGCATGGTCAAAATTGGGAACATTTGCATGGCTGGGAACAGCTTCCCTTGGGACTGTACTAGCTGCTTCCAAGACAGGCTCAGACACCATGAAGGCTTGCTTTGCTTCCTATGCTTTGCTTTGCATCCCATGCCCAGGGACTTTGCAAATTCCCAACACAAGAGCATCAAATTACTGTTTGGAGCCCAAGCAGCCTTTTTTTTTTTCTTACAAGAAAGGCCCAGCAAGGTCCACTTCTAAAACGGTTCCTATCCAAAGCTAACAATTTGGTCAAGGTGAAAACAAGACTTTATAAATTGTGTGCTGACCAAACTCAGCAAAGCCCCAAAAAAAAAATCCAGCCAGACTTGGGGAGTGGCTCATTTTAGTCCCATGGGTGCACACGTACTGCTTCAGGCTGGTCACCAGACACAGCCATGCTGACAGATACTGGGGTGTGGTAACTCACGAGGAAGGAGGAGAGCTGCTGTGACAGCTTGGCTCACCTGCACCCACACCTCCTGGCCAGGCAGCAGCACGTGGCACCTGAGCAGGGAGGTAGCTCTGCCACCGGGGCAGCCTGAGCGTGTCTAGGGGCAGGTGGGTTGGTCCAGAGAAAGGCTGTGAGAGGGAGGATGCTCCCAGAGTGAGGTGTGCAAGAGAAAATGGCTGTACCTGATCCTCATCATAGCTACATGCAATGGCAGTCTCATGCTCACCCACGAATCTGGTCTCGAGTGTGAGCCCTGTTCCTGTAAAAGCCATTGCCAGAGGAGGGATGTCCATGCACAGAGACTGTGCTCCACTTCAGGCTGTGACATTAAGCATAGCTTTGTCAATATGAAAAAGTCAAATAATTAGTGGTGTTTGCAAAGTTTAAATCCTTCCTGGTGCTCATAGCAAGTCACATGCTGAAGTGTTGTGCAGCCACAGAAGGGAAAGAGATGGAAATGGGAGAAGGCAGGGAGGGACTCCACAAGGTGTACGTGCAGGAGGATGTCCATCAAACCTCCAGAGGTGAAGTGCCACAGAGTTATGCTCAGCCTGGGGGCTTATCAAGGCGGCTGGCAGTGCAAAAGGTTGCCTTCTCTAACTCTCACAGTAAGCCAAGGTCAACTTTTCTCCCCCTTCCCTAATTGTTTAACCACAGATGGCACCCAAGTATTGTGCAGCTGCTTGCTCAACCCCTCCCCATCCCTGGAGGGAAATAAAGAACACAAGGGACTCAGGAAAAAAAAAAGGAAAAGAAAACACAACTTGTGGGTTGAGACAAGAATAGTTTAATAATTGAAACAAAGGAAAATATGATAATAATAACAATTGTAATTTTAGAAAAAGAAAACATAAAACAAAAAAATAGAGTGATGTACAATTCAATTGCTCACCACATACTGGCCAACACCCAGCCCATCCCTGAACAGCAATTAACACCTTCTGACCAGCTCCCCCCAGTTTATATACTGAGTATGATTTTCTGTGGTGTGGAACATCCCTTGGCCCAGTTTGGGTCAGCCCTCCTGTACTCCCTCACAGCTTTTTGTGCTCTTCCTCACTGGCAAAGCATGAGACACTGAAAAGTCTTTGACTTTGTGTGAGCCTACTTAGCAACAACCAAAACATCAGTGTGTTATCAACACGAGTTTCCTTTTAAATCCAAAACGTGGCACTAAGAAGAACTTAGTAGTACCAGCTACTAAGAAGAAAAATAATTCAATAATTCTGTTCCAGCTGAAACAACAACACCTTCCCCCTTCCAAAAAAAAAAAAAAAAAAGAAAAAAAAAAAAAAAAAAAAAAAAAAGGAGAAAAGTAAACATAGTTTGCCCTAAGAGGAAGTCTACAAAACCCATGTGAATTTCCAGTGTAGGTCTTTTCCCTTTGTCAACTCCTCTCTTGCCTGTTCAAATCGCAAGTGAACAGGAGCTGCTGCATGTGGTTCTGGTACAGGTAAGCTTATGGCAGTGCTGTCCCTGAGCAGAGCCTGTGTCTGTATCCCACCATCCCTGCAGATGCTCCTTCAGGAGCCTTTATTTACCAGTGGGACAAAGATCCCCTCCAACAAATTACCTTTTTCTCTTTAGTTTTGTATAATGATAGTTTCCAAACCTGACCTGGTGTCTCCATCACCCATGCAGCTTCCCTCCCATCTCACAGAGCTTGCTCTCCCTCTGCAGCTCTGTCTGGTCCCCACAAGTCACATCCTGCAGTACCAGTCAGCCTTGGTGGCTCTCTGGCACAGATGCAGAGGGACTTGTGGCACATGGATCTGCCTCTGCTCTAGGCCACCAGCCCCTTGGATGGCATCTGCCAGAAGTGGCACAGGTGGAGGTTCAGGGACCCCTGGCTCCTTCTCCCACTGAGCTTCTGTCACAGTGCCTGGAGGTGGCCAGTTCCAGCTGTTGTCCTGAGCAGAGCCATGGCCATGCCCCAAGGATGACAGGAGCCCAGTGACACTGTGCTGCCAAGCTGGTGGCCCAAGGACAAAAATCTGGACCCCTGGGAGCACTGGGACACTGGGGCTGAGTACTGTGATGACCATGGCTGTACTTTCTGGCATGCAGAGATGGCAAGAGGACAGCAAAGGCTTCCACTAAGGGATGTGTTTGAAAAGTGGTCTAATGACCCCATGGGATGACTGGTCTAACTGGCTCCCTACCCACCCTGCACACCCTGGGGAGGGACATGTGTGCTGCATCCTTGAGGCTTTGAGTGTAGGTGGTTCTGACAGAACAGAAGACCAGATATGACTGTTTCAGGCAGAGTTGGCCAAACACCAGCTTGGCATTTCCAAATATGCACTGTGTTGTCTTCAGGGAAAATCAGACCATTTTCTGCATAAGGATATTTTAAAGCAAGCAACACCTACCCTTTGAGGTTAAGTTGGTTCTTCCTTAGAAACATGAAAATGTCTTTGGCTACAACATATCAGCAACTCATTTTGCCAAAAGAGCAACATTTCCAGGAAGGGAAATAAGCCAAATAATGTAAAAAATGTTCGAGAAGATCTGTATCCCTTTCTGCTCTGTTTTATGTAAGCAGTACCCCAGTTAGATTGTACTTTCCAGCCTTGCAGCAAGACTTTAGTATTAACTGTGGCATCTTGTCTTGGCCTTCTCTGCAGTATGCATGGTAAGTGCAGATTTGCTAAGAAGTCAGAAATTACCTGGAAAGAGGAGGCTTCACGGTGTCTCTGAGCACACATATCTCAAAAAGAGGTGTGGCATTTCTTTCTGAAATGTAAATGGGGCTAGAAGCATTTCCTCTTCCATGGTGAAGGAGGAATGACTTCCAAAGCTAATTTGGTGGTTGCTGGGGCAGCATTGCACATTCAGACCCCTGAAGTCAGAATTAATGCACTGTCCCTACACACCCCTGTTCTGGCATACCAGCGGACAGGAGGGACCACTCAGCAAACCCCTCCATAGGAAAGTCTTGGGCAAGAGCCACTCTTATTTTTTCTTTCCTCCACAAATGGGAAACAAAACACATGGGAAACCAAACCAGCATGTTAGGAAGGCTGCTGGAGATGGGCAGCAATAGAGACCTTTCATCATTTAGCTGCCTGGGGAAAGGAGGAAAAATCTGTATTTATGCAAGGAAATACAGTGCTCCTTCCAAATTTTAGCTCTTTGCAAACTTCAGCTCACTCCAGCTGTAGTATGTAGTATGTAGGAATTTTGCCTTCCCTTAGACTCTGATGTTTTGCATGCCCAGCCTTTGCATGTCAGTAGATATTATTCTAGATTTTGCAATAGTGCTGATTAGAGGACTTCATTGTGCCTTTTTGATCAGAAAGGTTCTTATTCATATTTACGAAGTGTTCTACTGAACTGGATACAGTTGCTGTAAGAACAGTCATCATGTCAGAGTCAAGCTTCTCCTAGGAGTAATTTGTACCAGAAGCCATGAAGATAGATCATCTTCTCTGAAATGATACACTTGATGTTGTATTTGTAAATGTTGTCCCAGCACAAACTCCTCTGCCCCTGAAAGAGCGAGAAATGAGGCAGAGGTTTCACCAGGGAAACATGTCCAGCTATTAAATATATGCCTGCCAAGGATGACTCATCTCTTGAACATTCACCTCTCCCAAGTCCCTTGAGGGATTATTCAGCTGAAGTCACGCACTGACAGTGACATAACAGTTTCAGACCAGACTTTTGAAAATACAAACAACTGGGTCCATAGCATTGCAGACACAAATTCAAGCCTGATTTATAAGGTCGCTTTAAGTCTGGAAATCTTTATTTTTACAGACATGAGGAAATATTTTCAAAGCTTGAATGGAGCAGCCCAAGTAACTGAGTGTGACCTTGCAGTCTGCTCCATGTGGAGCAGGCCTTGGACTAGAGATACTTCCTGATCCATGTGGATCTGAACCCTGAGGGGAAGCAGAAGAAAGCTGGGCCACCCTGCACCCTGTTGCCCACTGACTCATGTTTTGGAAACAGAGTAGAGGCTGACACATAAAAAAAACAGGCACAAAAAGGCAAACTTTGTCTCCCTTCAGCATTTTCCTGCAACCTTGCCTCTGTCTGATGTCCCAGAGCATTGGGATCCTTCCTCTTCTGAGCTTTATTACCTCAGCTTCCTATCTGATCTTGCAAGATCTCAGGAATAGATTTCATAAATTTCACCTTCTCAAGACATAATGTTTTTTATTCTCTGTCCCTGCAATTCTCCCAGGTTTTTCCTTGTACCTGGATGAAGCTACAGGGGGAGACTTGTTTCCCCTATTCAGGAAACTTTTGACATGCTGTGGGGCATTGTCACCGCATGCTTTCCTCTGCCTGACTGTCACCTTCTAAAGTCACTGGGAGAGGGACAGCCAGGACCTCAGTGCCTTTCTGAGTAGTAAAGCCCACATCATAGCTCTGTGGTATGAAAGCCATTCCCCTCTCTCCTGCCAGCCCCTGCAGGGTTTTCCTTGGAGAGGAGGCAAGCAGAAAGCCTGGATGGATAGAAGCCTTTGGTAGAGGTACAGTACTTGGCTTAGATGCACTGTGTACCAAAATGTGCTGACGAGCAGCAGTGACCTGTGCCCTGTGCTTGTCCTAGGACAGCTGCCCTGACAGTGCTGGCCTGGCTTGGATGTCAGATACTTTGGGAAGCCAATGGTTTTAGGATTAGGTGCTGTGTTAGCCACCAGCTGGTGCTGAGTGTGACTCCCAGCATGTCTCCTGTGGGGCACCAGCACAGGGTGTAATACAGAGATGAATGATTAAAGATTATTTCCACTTTCCAAGCAATGTCAGCGTCTCCACCTCATTTCCTCTCAGGACACGAGACAGAACATCCAAAACTGTTCCAGTGCCAACGTGTGAGTCAAAGCCATCGGGTGATGCACACACCAGAAGGAAATGGGGATGCAGAAGCTGACCAGAGACACAGGATGTAGTCTGAGTCTGTTTATTTCCCTGGTGCATTTACTCATAATATCCACATAACTTTCTTTTTTATTTGAAATATGACCTTTACAGGCCTTAAATTAGCACTGCCCACTTTGCAGGACACTAGAGCAGGTCTCTCTCTGTGCCATGCTGAGCAGGCTGGTGTTTCTCACTTTAAAGCCTTCATCTTCTCTAAGTAAAGAAACAGTGCAGTTTGTGCTACCCTGCCTTAAGGAATCCCAAGACACACACCTTTGCTAGGGTGATTCTTTCATGTCCCTTGCCTTGCACCTGCCCACATCCCACCAGTCTGGATGGAAGTATCTAGGAAGCAGAACAGGCAAGCTGCCTGCTTCCAGTGAGCCTGCTCCTGCCCCAGCCCAGCCATGGCAGCTGAGCTGCCTCCTGTCACTTGAGCCTTGAGTCACTCATTTACAGCAGCATCCTTCCATGATCTCCTCCTCAGCAGCTGGCAGCAAAGTCCTGGCCATGTACCTCAGAAACCAATGCAGAGCCCACCTGTTTGTGTCTGCTGGGTCAACGGGCAGCCACACACACTTAAGGAGGTATCTGCTGCTAGGGATGGGCTTTACACAGCTTTCCATACCCAGGTGGTGCCTGCAGGATTATTCACAACCTCCACACCTCCCATGGGCTCACTCCTGGTGTGTTGCTGACTCCCTGTGTCACACCACTGACTGCACAGTCCTGCTGCCAGGAACAGGAGATCTTTCTGCATTTGTCCATCTCTCACTGGGATGAAAGCTCTGGCCCTCAGGACTGCAGGGGGAATGTAGCTCTCTGCAGTTGGGGCTGGGTATTTCAGCAATGGCATATTCCCTGTCTTGTGCCTCCTCCCACTGTGGTTCCCTGGCCTCTGAGGTGCTTTGCACAGCAAGGCTTTGGGGAGACCCTGAGGGCTGGTGGAGATGTCTTGGGGATCAGGCCTTACTGCAGCTTGAACAGAAGAGAAAGCTCTGGTGTGGGACAAAATGAATGGAGTAGATGTGTGAGATAGAGATAAGAAATGGTTCAGAGCCCTAGAAGATGAAAGGAATAATTATCACTTTGTCTAACCTGTTGCATAACACAAGCTAAAGGACTCCTCACAGAAACTCCTTCAGCTCCTCTGCCCTGCCCTGGGAGGGATGGAGTATTTCAGAAGTGGATGAAGTATTTCAGAAATACAAGAAGACCCAAATGCCACGGCTGAGGGATCCCAGCTGTAAAAACTGGCCTCATGGACATGAGCTACATGGATTTCTGCTGAGGAATGCAGGAGGACCTGCACTGAGCAGGGCTGGGCAGTTTGGGCACTGTGAGCACCCCTGGGCTAGGGCAGGAGCAGCAGAGGGTCCTCTCCTGCCTCTGCTGATGGGCAGTGGGAAGTGCTATGTCAAAAGCACCAGGAGTTGCCTGTCTCAGGTCTACTCCATGCTCCCAGCACGGTGCTGGCCACTCTAGGAGCCACATCCCTGTCTATGGTTTCATCTGTCTCATGTCTCCATGTTTTTGGAGTCCCAGATCCCATCTGCTCTCATCCTTCTCCTGTATTGAGCAATGAGACCCAGCTTTGCCTTCTCTCCCAGGCTTGATGCCCCAATGGTTTTGGTGTACTTGCAGCAGCTGGAGTGAGCACTCATGGGTTCCAAAATGTAAGTACCCCCCTGACACCTTCCCTGTGACTTGCCCACCCTGACCACCCATGTTTCTTGGAATGTTGGAACCCTGAGGCCTGGGAGTTTTGAACTTTCTGTGCTTTCTGGCACTGACCCCCAAAAGAACACTGCTTTTGTCCTGAGGCCTTGGAGAAGGCTTCCAAAATTGAATGATGGTGTTGGGATCACTGATGTGTAATTTGAATAGAAATGTGTAAAATCACATGGCGAAGGGTTTGGAATTTGAGGTTTTAAAATATAGTAATAGGTATGGGACAATATGGAGGCTTTGGGCATTGGCTTATTTTTCCTTCTTGTTCCTTCTTCTTCTGGGTTTTAGGTAGTAGTTTTTGGTCGAATAGAAAGTACCACACTGTGGGTCACAGGTGTTTGGTCATTGGGTCAAAAGTATAAATAACATAGATGTTAGCTTTTAATTGGACTGTTTGCCTTTAAAAGACCTTGTAACAAGCAAGAAACACCTCCATTTTTTTACTTTTAGCTTGTTAGCTAGGAGTGCTGTGGAACTCACTGTACTATAGATAAGAATTAATAAACAACTGAGTCCAAACACAAAAATCCTGCCTGTCATGCTTCAATCTCGACTCTGACTGAAGGCAGAAGAAAAAAAGAATAGCCACCAATATTGGACAATGTGAGCCCACATGAAGGAAGAAAAGAAGATGACCCCTCAGCAAGGGACTGCTTCCATTTTCCACCTTGGCAATTTTCTTGGAAAAGTCTCTTTCAGGCTGATGTTTTCCTATTTATAAGATAAATGCAGAAATGAGGTGGTAGTAAGGAAAGTTTGCTTTAAAAACCACTTTCAGACTTAGCTGAATGCAGAGAAAAGGTTTTTGTTATGTTATATTTTCAAGTGCCTTTCTGTACTCTGGTAAATCTAGACTAGTTTTATTTTCAACCCTTATAGCCTGGGGATTTCCTGAGAGCTCAAAGGAGGAAGGTGTCTGCAGCCTAAAAAGGACATAGGAACTGATGTCCAGCACCTGATCATCTGATGCCAGCCCCTGATCGTGTCTAAAGGCTGTCTATTTTTTCTTTATGCCCAGACTTCCCTAGAAACTGGAGGAAAGCTAGAACTGCAGAGAAACTAAGAGGATGTAGTAAAAATACTGTCATGGAAAAGGTCTGTGCAGTAGTGCTGGTTTTGTGCAACACCCTTGGCACTGCTGCATCACACAGCAGCCCTTGCACAAAAGAGGAAGAGTTCCCACCAGGGAGCTCTTTCTCTACTTCATTTAACCCATACTTTGCTGTTTGTTTTAATATTCTTTGACTGATCTTACATGACCACTCTCACTTTCCCCTTGCACTCATGAACTCATGAACTCATCTGCTCAGAGTCTTTTCCTTGCCCCTGTAGGTTCCTGCTTACACCTGAAACTCTCACTCAGCTACCAACTCATCCCATTAGGGTTGGAATCTTTCCACACTTTCTCATTTCTCTCAAGAGGTGCTTCTCTGAACAGCTTCTGCATGTTCTGCTTGCCAGAAGTTTGGATAGTGTACAGCCTGTAAGCTTGTCAACACACATACCTGGATAGGAAATTGCCCTGCCAGCCTACAGCCCATTTTCTGCTGCTCTGGCTACCATGAGCTCTGTGTTTTTTTCTCTCCTACATGATCTGTGAGCATCTGTCACAAAACCAAAGAGACACCTCTTGGGCATACAACAGCCTTCCCTAGAAGAAGGGGTGAAATGTGGCAGGGACATGTGTGGTTCTATAGCAGGGATGGATGTCACACACTGACCCTGCACCTCGGTGCACCCAATACATAAGGGAAAAAAACCTACTGGTCTCCAAAATTGTCATTGTTGCCCATTCTCGGGAGAGTACTATCACAAAGCAAATTTAACCTTAAAAATTTATAACAGATTTCTAACACTGTCCTGCTAAACTTCTTTATGATCAGTGCAACAAATTGATTTTTATACATATTAAAATAACTTTCATTCCCATTCCCAAAATGAGGAAGCCTTTCCATCTCTTTTCCTGTACTATTCTCTTCCCTGCTCAATATCGACCCTACAACTTCAAGTCAGATTTCTGCTGCTGTTATCTGTGTACTAGCTGATTTCATGCCTTTCACTGGAAGATCAAGATACTCCTCCATTTTATTACTTGGGATGACTCTATTTATGTATGATTTTCTTTCTTTCTTTCTCTCTCTCTCTCTCTCTTTCTCTCCTTTTCTCTCTCTCTCTTTCTCTCTCTCTCTCTCACTTTCTGTCTCGTTCTTCCTATCTTTCATCACCATATTTCTTAATGGAAACATTTACTGTAACATTTCCTGAATAGCTGTCATTATCGGCATGACTACTTCCTTTCTTCTTGATGCACATTCTCTTGCCCTCTAGACTTCTATGTCCTACTCCTCTATCTCACTATTCTCTTCCTGTCTAATAAGAGTAGGCACAGCAAATAAAGTTTTTCAGCAATTGAAACTCTGAGCTGCACAGAAGCTTCCTATATGTTAGAGGCTGTAAGAATATTTCCCTGTCCAGACCTAAGTTTCAAAGCTTTCTTTTTTTTTTTTTTTTAAACTTGAAGTATCAACTAGGATCAGCTAAGACAGATCCAGCCCCTAAAGTTTAGTCTTTCAGCTACACAAATTTCATGTTGTGAATGTCTTTTAAATTCTCATATTGCCAAAATGTCATTACAGCATGAAGTATTGAAATATCTCTTTGTTTTCACTTTGCAGTCAAGGCTTCACACTCCTTTCTGTGGCCAGAAAACTCCACTGGACATCACCTAAACTTCTTTGCTGTGAATCTGCTACAGTTTTGCTGACCCACTGCAGTCTGAACAGTCATTTGATCTAACAAAGAAAACCCGCAGGCTTTCACTGCTCTCAGATGATCTTTGCACTTTCAAATTTTCTCTTGGTGTCATTCCTCTTGCCAACATGTTTTCTCTGCACAGAAACTAGTCATCCTCCCTCACAAGAAGTGTGCAGGTAGATAAATGGATCTGGGTATCATGTCTCCATCCTGACCAGCTGTTCTTTTGGTTTTATTTTTCCTGAAACCTTTTTGTTTTCTGAGTCCAGGCCATTTTCACTACATGGCAACATTGTACACAGGGCTCATTTAGAGCAACAGCAAAAACCTGAGCCTTTCTGCTGGATCTATTCCAGCATTTCTCATGATGTGACTGAAGTTCCCAGAGGCTGTCTCAAGATTTGGTCCCCCCATGCATCTTTGGTCCATAGTAGGGGGAAAACTGGGAGAACAACCGGGAGGACAGCTGGGTGAACTGCTGGAGCACAGCTGTGCCTCTAGCTAAGGCACTTCAGCATTGTTTTCATCTCTGCCACTGCATCTGTGGGTGGCTCACACATCTGTACAAAAGAGTGACTGTTGTCAGCTCTTACTTTGGCAAAATTTAAATTTTGCAGCTCTTTTGAGACCTTCAGACAGAAATTCTGACTGAATAGCAGAGTATTATTATTCATAAACACCTTCTGCTAGGCAAAACTGGGAGAGAGTTGTGGATGCTGATACAGAGCAGATATTTGTGAGGGAAGAGAATTTGTGGCTAGTTCACAGGATAGTGTCAAAATTTGATTTGCCTTTAGCTAAGCACAAACCAGATTATCTCATAGTGCCCTGTTTTGTTTCTAAAACCTCCTGACTTTGCTTGAACCTAAAATACCCTGAGAAAAGCTTTTCTTTCTGTTTTTCACTTCTGCTTTCAGTGGTAACTGGAAACCATAAGCTCCAGCACACACGAAAATGGTAGTGATGGGAGAAAGAGAATTACGTTCACTCCTTTGAATTACCAATGGAAAAAAAAAAAAAAAACAAACCAAACCTAAAACTTCCTGATTGGCTTGAGCTTATGGTGGAGCCTGAAGGGAGGAGGCTGATGTCACTGCAGTTATTTCTCCAGTGTATGGGGTGAGAGACAGGTTATTTGCCTCCAGTCTGGCTGGGGAGTGCCCACCTAGATGCAGTGATTGTCTGAGTGACTGACATTGTCTGTGAATGGCAAAAACACAGCTTTGGAGCTTGAGGGAGGTTCCTTTTCCTTTTTCCCAGGTACATGTCCTTCAGGGAGGAATTCTCATGATCTTACCTTGGCACCAGGCAGGGGGAATTTGATCTCAAGCCCTTGCATTTGCAGAACACTGCTTGCTAGGTCAGCCTGCGTCCTGCCAGGGTAAGCAGGGGTTTGTGAGCAGTATGAAAACAAGTGGTGCAATTCCAACCTTCCCTCAGACAACCCTCTAGAACCATGGGAAGCACCCAGCAGCATCCTTGGCCCTGTCAGGAATCCATCCCAGTCAGTGGGTGAGTTTTTGGTGCACCAGCCCTTGCCTTTCCAGGTGCACCCTGAGGGTTTTGTCCTCTGTCCCCTCAGTGCTCCCCAGCAAGGGCTCCTCTGCTGCACCCAGCCCTCTCACCACCGGGCTGGGCCTCTTCTCACTTCCCTCTCAGCTTGTTCCTGCATTTCAGCTCCCATTACCAGTTTGAGGGGCAGGCTAGGAAGGACACAACATGGTTGTGTTGTCTTTTCATGAACTACCTTAGAAAAACAGAAACATGCTTTTAAATGTCTTCTGTGATGTTCCAGGATTTACAACACTTAACCATGTCACAGTTAGATGCTTGGTGGGTGCTAACACACCTGAACTCACACAAGAGGTGAGGAACAGTACCAGAAAAACCCATAAAATTCTCTCAAATAGTCCAGCAGCATGTTTTCTAAAAAGACCACCTGGCTTTGAACAGTGACTGACGGTGGGGGAGTATGTGGTTTGGGTTTCCACTTCTGGGGAAAAACAGAGCAACTATTTGGTCTGTCACCTGTGAGCACCATCCTGATAGAAAAAGCCATGCTGATGCTAGCCTGGTAATGGGGCACATGCCAGCAGTCTGCCCCAGCACAGCAGATGCTCACCAATGCATTTCCCCAGGATCCTGCAGAGCAGTGCTCTCCCTACTGGGTCTTGCAGTGATTGAGCCAATTCTGCAGGGACAATTGTCCTCTCTGTTCTCAGTGCCACCAAGAGACTCTTTCTCCTGAAAATGAGCCAGCCATGGCTGATAGGGTGGCTCAGCAGCTGGTGCAACACCCTCCTCTGCAGCAGGTTCTCAGGACATTGGTGGGTCATTTCTGCTCCCAATACCTTGGTATCCATCTATGCTTTCCTGCTCATAAAGCCATTGAGAAGATAAAAACTTGGAATTCTATGGAGATACACGCTGGCTGAGACTTGGTACTTACAAACCAAAAGACTTCTATCTAGATCATGGTCTCTTCTTTCCATCTAGCTCACTGGTCCAATTTCATACAGACCCTCTTTTGTGATGTGGGGATTCAGGGTATATAAAACAGACAGGGCAATTAGAAGGTCGTTCAAGAACATGAAGTCTCTGGGAAATTGCTTTTGTCCTTGGCCTCACCTTGGCACTGAAAGGATTAATTTCCATGCTGCAGAAGCCATCAGACCCTGCCTGTCCCTACATTCCACCCTTGACTCCCAGGAAGAGACAATCTGCTCTTAAGGGGGTCAGTTATTTCCTGAGTTTCCTAGGGAAATCCGGAGCAAGGGAACAGATAAAGGTTGTCAAAATATGTCCCTGCAGGTCCATGAATATCATGCTGAAGATGATGCACTATGGGAGGAGGAGCAGGGGTCCAGTTCCAGTGCCTCAACAGGTCCTGCTGTCTCTGCTGTGAGGCAGTGACCTGTCGTCACTGACAGATGCCACTTCTGCTCCCATAGCAGAGCACAGCATGCAGCAGTAATATTACAACTTCAGTAATATTCTGAAGCTGTTTCAAAAATTAACCCTTTTGTGACTTTACAGTTTTGCCTCATCAGCCAGAAAACACCAACCCATATTTTAAAAATTCAGTTGGAACTGAAACTCTCTGGAGGTTGTCTGACAGCAATGAATCACAGAGTTTACTCATACAGAAAAGCAAATTAATCATGTTTACAGCATATAATAAGAAGATATGCTTCCCACAGCTTCTTCAGAGAGTAGTTTAACACCCAGAAAGGCAAGAGACTTCCCTGAAGATAGCTCTTATTTTATATAAAGTTAAATTTCATTTTTCTTGGCTTCTCCTCTTTTGACTTTTTTTTTTCTTTTTTTTTTCTTCTCATCTTTTTGCATGGAATTCATTTAAGCCTAAGCCTGAGCACAGAATGGAGAAGTCCCAGGCCAGGGCTGCAGGGATGGCTGACTGGTGAGAAGGCAGCATGCTGCAGCCTAGGAGTGAGCCCAAGGACTGATATTCCCCAATGATGTGGCAAATGCCACTCTGGGCACTTCAGCATTATTATTCTGGTCTGTCGACCAAGCTCAGCTTACTCAGCCAAGTTCAGGAGCAGCAGCAGCTGTAATGGGACGGGATTACCTTGCATTGCCTCGCTGGCACATTCCAGCTACCTGGATTCTTGCCTTGGAACAAAGGTATAGCATAGTGTATATAGTATATAGTATATACTATATGGTATACGGTATATGGCATATGGTATATGGTATATAGTGTATATGGTATATACTGTATGCTATATACACTATATACCATATGCCACATACCTTATGCCATATACCGTATACAATATACAATATACTATATACTATATACTATATACACTATACTATTTACCGTATACCATATACCGCATACCATATATCATAGACCATATACATAGTATTCCCTGTGAAGGCAAGCGGTGATGGCCAGAGCTGAAGAGACCCCTCAGCAGCACAGGCTGCAGGTCCTGCCCCTTTACGGCTCGGCTAAAGCCTGAACCTTTGCAGCCTTGTGCCAACCCTCAGGAGACTCCGAGTCGGTTTTAAAACTTCTATCGCCATCTAGTGATGTCCCTGCGAGAGCCGCAAGTTCGGGAGCGGCAGGGCTGGGAGCAGCGAGAGCCCGGGATTCCCTTGGAGCGGGCGATGGAAGCGCGGCGGGCGCGGGGCAGTGCGGCCGCATCCCCGCGGGATGGGCGGCTCCGTGTGCGCCAGCTCCCGGCTTTTCCCTGGGAATGCTGCGGCTCCAAACTGCGCCTGAGCCCGCACGGGGGATAGGGACAGCACAGGGTTTACGTGCTGCCAGTGGGCAGCTGTGGCTGACACTTTGTCACACTGCTCTGTGGCTGTGGCAGCCAAGGGACAGCAATCACAGCACCCCTGCCAAGGGGTACCGAGTGCTTGGTTTAAACCCCAAACTCAGCATGGTGTCCTTTGTGTTTCATGGATTAAATTAGGAATATAAATATCCCGGCAATTTGATGTTACAATCATTTTATGTGCATTGCTGCCACAAAATGTAGAACAAACTTCAGATGCAAGAATTAATGTGACTCAAAGAGGAAAGATGAACTGCAAAGCACATAAATATCTTCTACGCAAAAATAAACTCTTTAGGCCGTTAATCAGAAAACGGCAAATACTTCTCAACTCACCAGTGATGTAAATTTAATCTGCTACAACTGAACTTAATTAAACAGAAAGCTCTTAAAGAGATATTTGTGCAGTAGGAACAGGAGGATCTAGATTCACAAGATGAAAAAATAAATACACAAAACTTCAATAAAAGCATCATTGCTATGTCCTTCGAAGCTACCTCGCCTGGTTCAGTTCACACAGGTGGAGCTCTGTGAGCACAGCCCCACTACAAAGCCTGAGCAAGCAGCTCGTGGCCCTGCTTCTGGAACTTGTCCCCATCCCCATGAAGATTCCTGGGACTAGATCTGATTTTAAAATGCCATCACAATAAAATTGAATTAATATGAGAGTGAACAGGCTAGGATAGGGGACTGGAGAGCTTTCTGCTGCACTGCTGCTGAGCTTCCAGTCCTGGCCCTGCAGGCTCAGTGTGCTGTGGATAGACACCCTGAAAACTGTGGCTTGCTTTCCATCCCATTTTAGAGCTCAATTCCTTTTGAATCCTCTCTTCTTCTGTTCCAATCTCTTCCTTCATCTTCCCCATGGGGTACCCACGTGCATCCCTGAGCTCTCACTGGTGGCTGGGTGGCACTGAGAGGTTTCCAGGCACAGCCCTGATGCTGATTCACCATCCTGCTGTGCAAATCCAACCAGCACTTTCTACTCTCTGCATCTCTGCTGATACACAGTATTTCTAATTCTCCCTTGAGTTTTTGGTCTCACTTTCCTCCAAATGACTTTTCCCCTATAATAACACCACCCAGAGTTTCAGCAGGCGTGACTCAGCCCCAGCTGGTCCTCTCTGCACAGCACAGGAGGAAGCAGATATTTGCTCTTGTAAGCTGAGATCAGACTGGCCACAGCGTGTTTCTGGTGCCTGGGTCAACACTGGAAAGAACACTGACAGGACTACATCTTATAACCAAATGGAAAGTAATTGGGGAAGTAGGGCAGGGAGAAAGTTTCTTGGAGACTTGGAAGAATTTGCAAACTTATGTTGAGACATACCTGGAATTTCTAGTGAGATCACTCAGGGTGGAGTGCAAGGGACAAAGCCACAAAAGCTGGCATAAAAATAAATAAACTGAAGGAAGTGGCCTTTGAAAACAAGGAGAGCTACAGAATTGTAGAGATATACAGAATTGTAAAATAAGTTATTTCACTGTTCTCAGTGATGGCTTTAATTTATTTATGCTTTAATCTTAGTCAAAACTATAAAACAAGATATTTGATATTATTCTTAACTTGTATCATCACCTCAAAGTAGTAATTAGGAAATATGTTCATGGCCAAAAAAAGTCCAATAGTTGCAGAGATTTTCCAGTGTATTCCAAGCCAGCAGTGGAGGAAGAATGTAAAAAGGTAGCTTTCACCCCCAAATCCCAACCCATTTATCACTGAAATCTCTCAAAACATGAATTTTGATTATTGCTGTTTTGCCCAAGGGATCAAAAAGCTTGGATGTAGTGTGTTCATTTTAAAAGGCACAAGAAAAAATCTACAGATCAAATATTATACATAATGCCTCCTGCAACATTTGGCAAATAACCTTAAGGTATGAGAAAATACCTTGAAATTTCCCTTGCTGATTCCAGCTGTTTCTGATGACTTTGTGATTCAGAAAAAATAATTTTTCAAGTCGTTCTTGAGTATTATCCAATTCTTGCCGGTAAGACCACTGAGCTGACCCTGTCTCTTCCTCATGTGACAATGAAAAATAATCTAATTATTCCTTCTGCTTGCAGAAGGCCTGAGCTCTGCCAGCATCTCACAGGGTGGCAGCACTTTCTTGTGCTGTGATATAATGGATTTTAGAGCTATTCCCTAGGAGAGGACTGAAAGGACAAAAAACAGGATAGCAAGTTATTCTGACCTCTCTCACTAGTGGCCCACAGAGTCCCTGACCTGCACCTGCCCTGCAGCAGGTCCCTGACATTCACTGTGGGCCACCCACTCCATGTGTGGGTGCTGGGATGGAGGGCAGCACCCAGGGACAATTCCTGGAGGCCCACCTCAAAACCCTGCTGCAGACAAGTGGACCTTCCCAGGCACACGAAGGAACAGGAGAAAAAAATGTTGCATCATTTCAGACTTCTGAGTTTTCAAAGACTTCTCCAGCATTTGTTGAGGATGCGATTTTAAAAACAGCACTTGTTCTCAAGCTCAAAATGTGTTATGAAGGAAAAGTACTGTACAGTGGGTTTTGAGCAAAGATGAAGATATTCCACTCTTACAGGTTGAATTTGCTGAATGAATTGGTGTCCTGTAATAGAGACGTGCCAGTATGGATAAATTAAGTCAACACCTGTGCTTAGGCTCATATGGAAAGATGATATTTCCAGGAGGAATCAGAACGCACCCAGGTGTTGTTATCACTATCCAGCCATATAAACATCCCTTTGCTTGCAGAGCCAGATACAGCCTGCACAACACTGTTAACCTGTTGACATATTAAAGAGGAACTATGGGTTTCCCAGAAGTTAATATCACTTCCTTGACAACAATGCAAGGACTTAAACACGTGTGCAACATATCCTGCTGCCTCCCTCCTTTCTCTGCACACAGGATCAGGAAGGCCGAGCAGAGCTGCTTTCTGCAAACAGCTTTGCTTTGCTCTTGGCAAAGGATTCCTGTTCCAGGTGAAGAGAAATCATACAGTGAGAAGAAGATCAGTTACCTTCTCTCAAAATTTTTATTAGTTTATAAAAAACTGGCCAGTAAATTCCTCCCTGACTATGATACGGCTTCCTTCAGCCTGCAGATTTAAAATTGCCCTTTGGCTGCTCTGCTCTCCGTACACTACAGTCCTTTTAAAATAACATTTGATTGTAAAAGGATCTGGAAAATCAAACAGAGTTTACAACTAGTTGATACAGATAGAGGAAACTACATAAAGATAAGTGCTTTCATGTTTCAATAGCAACAACAGGACATATAAAAACAACCATCAGTGTACAGCGTCATTTCCTTGAAGTACAAACCATTGGTCCTGTCTTCTATAAGCCTGGAACATGTATCTTGATAAAACTTGTACACAAACCACTTATCACTGGCACCCTAGCAAAGCTTTAGCTTGCAGTGGTTTCCACGGAAAAGAATCCTCACTCACTTGCAGATTTCTGATTTTTTTTTTCACTATTAATATATTTTGTAACTATGTTGTTTTTGGGGGCCTCTAAGTCTGTCGTTAGCAGCTGATTTTAGAAGCAGGTCTTAAATCTATGTAAGTTTTCATAAACTTCACCTCGATTAATCTTTTTTACAGTCATTTCCTGTGATCTGGGGGAAAGTGGTCAGGTTTTTTTCATCATTTGAGCACAAATTGTTATTTCTATTGAAGACTAATAATACATTTATAAAATAATACATTTATCATTAAGATTTTTGTTTGGGATTGAAGTGGGAAAGAGCTGGCATTGGGAGGTTGGGAGATTCTCTGGTGGTTTTCATGCTGGATCTTTTGGGAATACCATATCGACTTTTTCTGCATAGGTGAGCTGACCAGCCAGGGAATCTGCGTTTGGGAATTGGTTTTGCAAGGATGCTTGTGTGTCTCTTCTATATATAAGAATTTACAAGACTAAACACTGATAATGCTTTCATTAAAAAATTAAAATCTTAGAAAGCTTACAAATGTTTAACATGCATTAATTTATTTGGGGACTAAAACATTCTTGCTATCTCATCATCTAATACATACCTGCAAAAAAACTTTCTGTCTGGTGTAACTCTAAAGTGAAAATCCTCAGACAGGGAAATTAGTTGTTATATTTAAAGACATTTAAACGGTCCTCTAAAGCATTTTATACAACTTTCCTTCCTCTTTAAATAACAGCACTTCTCTATTTATGTTCTTGCAACACTAGAGCTTGCAAATTACCCCAAATTCTGCAATAGCTTGGGGTTTTTTTTAACATTCCGTAACTGTTGGAGTCAGCAAATATTTATGAAAATTTTGGTTTTATTTAAAAATAGTCTAGTCCGGATGGCTGTGAGATGAAACCACTGCTGTGAAGTTTGTGTGCCTTAAGCTGCCAAAGGCTGGAAAACCACCCCATTATCCCCTGCCTGCACTGGGGAACTCGGTGTTCTCTGAGCTGGTGCTGTCACTGGAGGGAGGCAGCTCTGGCTCCTGGTTTGGCAGCACCTCAGCCCTGACCAGGCCAATGTCTCTCTGTGCTTCCTCTGCATTTGTGAGTGTCACCATGCTGTCCCCACATTTTCCAGGGATCATCATTCCCTTGGCATTCTGCTTTGGGGATTCCTGAGCATCGCCCTGTCTCCGCTCTGCCCGAGCACTGCAGCCCTGCCTTTGCCCAGCCCTTTCCCAGCAGTGGTTTGAGGGCAGGAGAGCCTTTCCCTGCTGGCTCCCAGGATCAGCCAGGGGTGTGTGGCAGGGCGGACACCAGATGGAAAGGTGTTTAACATGCTGTCTGAAGCGGGCCAAGAGGGATAAAAGGCATTTCTGATTGCATGAATGGAGAAAAAGCCCCACAGGCCCCCACCCTGGTTTTTTTTAGCTGTGTTTCTGTGTCAAGAGACAGGCAGCACTGGCAAAAATACACACTTGGAGCACAGGGGGTTCTTCTTGATTTGATATGTGACCTTGGAGGAGATATTGAAACTTTCAGTGCTGGGTCCTTAGCACATTAGAATTTTCTGTGGTAATCTCCCATCCATGAAAGACAGTGAACAATGGGATCATAAAATCATAGAATCACTAATGTTGGAAAAGGCCTCCAATATCATTGAGTCCAACCTTTGGTTGATCACCACCTTGTCAAATAGACCATGGCATTGAGTGTCACATCCAGTTGTTTTTTGAGCATCTCCAGGGACTGTGACTGCACTGCCTTCTATTGAACTGCCTGTTCCAATGCTTAACAGCCTTTTCAGGGAAAAATTCCTCCTAATACCCAATTTAAACCTACCCTGAGCCGTATTAAGACTATGTCCCCTCATCCTGCCTCTGGTTGCCTGAGAGAAGAGGCTGATCCCCACCTGGCTACAAACTCCTTTCAGGCAGTTGTAGAGAGGGATAAAATCACCCCTGGGCCTCCTTTTCTCCAGGCTGAGCACCCCCAGCTCCCTCAGCCACTCCCCATATGAGTCATCTCTAGACCTTCCACCAGCTTCATTGTCCTTCTCTGGACACACTCCAGCACCTCAATGTCCTACCTGAACTCAGAGGCTTGAACTGGACACAGCATTTTGGGACAATCACTTCCCCAGTCCTGCTGGCCATGCTGTACTTCCTAACACAAGCCAGGATGCTGTTTGGCCACCTGGACACAGCAGCTCATGTTCATCTGTCAACCAGCATCTCCAGGTCTTTTTCCACTGGGCCATTTTCAGCGACTCTTCCCCCAGCCTGTAGCACTGCAGGGATTGTTGTGGCCCAAGTGTAGGGTCTGGCACTCGTCCTTGTTGAACCTTGTACCACTGGCCTCATTCCATGGATCCAGCCTGCCCAGATCCCTTTCTGCCCTCCAGCAGATCAACACTCCCACCCCACTAAGTATTGTCTGAGGGTGCCCTCAACCTCCTTGTCCAGATCATTGATTAAACAGGACTGGCCCCAGTACCAAGCCCTGGGGAACAGCACTGGTGCATGTGGCACTATTCACCAGCACTCCCTGGGCCAAACAGTTTTTAATCCAGCAAAGAGTGCGCTGTCCAAGCCATGGGCTGCCAGCTTCTCTAGGAGAATGCTGTGGGAGACAGTACAAAAAAGCTTCACTAAAATCCAGGTAGATGCATCCACAGCCTTTCCCCTGTCCAGTAGTCCTTTTATGACCAGGTCACCTGGTCACCCACAAAAGGAGATCAGGACAGTCAAGCAGGATTAGCCTTTCTTAAACCCTGGCTCTCCTGTATGTGCCATGTGATGGCACTCAAGTTAACCCATTCCATGACCTTCCCTGGCACAGAGGTCAGGCTGACAGGCCTGTAATTCCCCAGATCCTCCTTCCAACCCTTCTGGTACATGAACATCATGCTGGCTAACCTCTAGCTGTTTGGAACCTCCACAGCTGACCAGGACTGATGATAAATGACAGAGAGTGGCTTGCCAAGATCTTCTGCTCTTTGACCAGCCCCTTCAGCACCTTCAGGGGAATCCCATCCAGCCCCATAGACTTGTGAGTGTCTAAGTGGCACAGCAGGTCACTTACTCTTTCCTCCTGGATTGCAGGGGATCTATTCTGCTCCCTGGCTCTGTCCACCAGCTCAGGGAGCTTGTTATCCTGAGGATAAACAGTCTTTGTGTTAAATACTGAGGGAAAGGGAGCATTAAGTGTCTCAGCCTTTTCCTCAGCCTTGGTGACAATGTTCCCCATCACTCCAAAAAAGGATGGAGATTTTCCTTGGCCTTCCATCATCTTTTCACAGCAATAGCCAGTTCTAGCTGAGCTTTTGCCTATGTTGGATTTTTGCTTTTTGCCTGAGCTGGGATTCCTCAAGGCTATTTTCCATAGGATCTCACTGGGATGGATCCCACAAAGCCAGCTTGACCAGTTCTGCATCACTTGGACACAGGCTTCTTCACTCCTTACTTCTCCTGCACTCTTCCTGTCCAAGAAAATGGCCATGGGGGCAACAGGAAAGTGCTTCCATGCCAAATAATTGCTTTTTTATGGGAAGTACAGGAAGTCCAACAACACACAGTTATGGAATACTTTGAATCACATGAGAATTTATTTTAAAAATAAAAAGAAAGGGATTCCTCTCCTCATTCTAATGATCTGTGACTTCATATGGGTCTTGTTTATCCATATCTAAGCCTTCTTGGAAACCTGATATATGCTGGGCTTCAATGCAATAATGAGGCATTAAATGCCCTTTTGTTCATTTTAACAAAATTCTTAAATGAGCAACTTTTCTGTTTCTGTGGAATTACCCACTTCCAGTGTTTCCCATTGCTCCTTTTTTTTTTTACCTCTGTCATCATTTTCCTTTCTGATCTTTCAGCTCTCACTATCTCTCTATCACTTCATGTGAAAGATTGATGGAGCTGTGCAAATTTTCTTGTCAGGGTAGACTTAAGACTCAGAACATTTTCAAACACTTTCTTGCTGACTTTGAGTGAACCATGACTATTTGTAGTATTTGATGTTTCTATCTGTGGATATCACAACATTTTCATCAGTCGGGGAAAAATCCCAAGCCTCTTGAAGTCAAAGAACATTCTGTCAGGTTCTCTGGGTGCAATTCAGTTCACAGCCGAATGTAGGTGTCTTAGTTGGTGAGGTGAAGCCCTGCCTTGTCCATGCTGCAGTGTAAAAGGCAGATTTAAGGACCATAAACCCTGTAAGCATGTCGTGATACTGCAGCCACTGTCGTGCTGTGAAATGAGTCTAGTCAGAAACACAGCAAGGGCAGCTTGACAGACATCAAGGGAAGCAAATATGTGACTTCATCCCTCTTTGCCACATACAGTGGAAGTTCAAGCCCTGCTGTCGTCGTGCTCAGTGCAGAGTGTTGACACCTGCCTTGAAAGGGCTGGCACGACTTGCAGACACATGGTGACTGCTGCAGATGGTGGCTGGAAGACTCAGTTACACATAGTTGTGCAGGAGCAGCATCAATCAGCACTGGAAAATTGGCTCAGAAGGTTTTTCTGACCTAGGGGGATCCAGCTCAGCAGTGTACTTGGTCTGGACATGTGCAGGTGTCTAGACTTTGTGCTGTGCCTTTAGTAGTTCTGCTGGATACAAGAATAATATCCCCCTTTAAGGGGAGAAAATGACCAAGGCAAAGCTGTTCCTTCAGCTGAAGGATATGAGAGGAGACACTTTTATAACCATCAGAGTAATCCTAAACAAATCCTGAAACTTTAATGGGAGTCATATTAGCATATTTCCTGTAGTTTGTAATATTTATTTTGATATATGTTCAGAAAGTTTATGTAATATTTTTCATGCATGAACTACTTTTGGCAAAATATAGAGATCTTCACATGCATAAAATTTCCTATTATGATTGGCCAAGCTTTAGTAAATGATCTGTAATAGCAAATATTGGCCGTGTGTTTGGAACAGAGCTGTGACAGGATTCAGTGCTCCAGCATGGAAATATCTGCTTATTACAGATGACCTGACCTCAGCTGGCCTTTGTGTGACAGCTACAGAAATTGGTCTGACCTGTGGCCCTGCTTTCTACCCAGAAAGCTTTTCCAGGCTATGCAAGATTGCAGCTTTAGGAGCCAGATTCCTCACTTATAGCTTGTCTTGGCTGTCATTTTCCTGTGACCGTCAAACAAACAAACAGGGACAAAAATTGATCTCACTGTCAATTTTGTAGTATCAGGGAAGCTCTCTTTTTTTTTTAGAAAGAGTAATTCTGGGTTATAGTCTAGATCTGAATCTAGCTTGATACATTCACTAGCAAGAGTAGCTAATTTCTGCAAAATATTGAAAACAGTGCAAGGAAAAAAAATTTACAAAGAAAGCTGAAATTAAGTAAGTAATATTTAGAAATGGAGGTCTTATCTCCTTTTGTACCCATGAGAAAGCAGTGCCCTATATTTTAACTACTAACTTAAATGAGAATTGTTTTGTACTAAGTGCATGCCTTCACAATGATCAAACATTTCGAGTGAAAATGAAATTGAAATGGTTTTATTAAATATGAGAGAGAGGATTACAGTGCTTGATGTCCTGTACCTGCTGGGTGCTTTCCCCCCAGGTCCTGCTGGCACCAGAGTGCAGAGGATGCTGCGGGCAGGGCACATCCTCAGCCTTCTAGCACCATCTCGTGGGCAGCCAGGCCCCAGGGCCAGCTCAGCAGAATGCTTTCCCCTCGTTGCAGGTTTGAATAAACAGCTATAAAATCTGCTTTCGATCTCTGAGCCTTTTTTTCCCATTCATTCCTTACCAGCGTCGTTTCTCAAAGTGATGAGCTGATACATGAACAGGGCTGCTCAGGACCACCAGAAGATCTCAGCCCTGTAAGAATAAAAAAAGTTAGACAAAGCTGCTACTGATCTAATTTTGCTGCCTGAAAAATGTGGGAAAGCCAGTTCTAAATAGATATCAAAAGCAAAGACACACCCACCCCCAAACCTCCCCATAATCCTCCAAACCCTAACTAAAACAATAAAAAAACCCTCATTAATTTTCTGTTATTTATAACATGGCCGTCACACTCAAAAAATATGTCAGGATTTTCTTGGTGGTTGTTTCCTCCTTTGTTTTAAAATGCACAAATCATAAACAGAGAGCAGATTAGGCTTGGCCTCAGCTGACAGGAATATATGAAAAGATGCAGTGAGCAGCAAGAGTACCTAGAGCCTCCGAGTGCTCCTGTAGCTGAAAGTGAGTTTATAGGTTGTGCTGAAGACAAAGGAGCTTTCAACTGAGCTTTAACATAATTTTTGTTAAATACACATGGAAGAACCAGGCCAACAAGCATCTTTTTGCAAAACCTCAGCCCTAATCCTGTCTGACTACTCCAAGTATAGGCAAAGAACAAACATGGTTTTTTATCATTCACGGGAGAGATTCAAATCCAGATTATATCTGAAGACATACATAGAAAGGAATATGTAGGAGAAAACAATGTCTCTGTTTGCTTAGCAGCACTCCTCGTGGCACAGGGCTCTAACCAAAGGTTAGGATATGTCACAAGGCCGGGTAGTGGAGGTCTTGAAGCTTAAGTTGCCTTAGTAGACATATTAGCCCCTCAGTCTTGGACCAGAATTTTGTGAGAAGGTTTTTAGAGGCATTTCCAGTGGATAGAAATGGTGGCATTCTGTGTGCAAGTGACTCCTGCTCTGGAGAAGCCCTGTGGGTGCTGCTGGAGCCAGCACAGCAAGGGCTTTCCCTTACTGAGCTACTTTAACCTCGCCCAAACCTGTGCTTGGAAATCCCAAAGGTTCTTGTTGTTGTACCTATCTCAAGCTTCATCAGGCACAGAAGATCCAGTCTCCCAGCTTCAGCTGAGTGGGTTGGTTTGGGGATTTTTTCGTGAGCAGAACAGCACTCAATTTACACAGTACTGATGCAAACATCAAATAATTAATGCATGTGGCTAGTTAATCATCTTGCTGGCTCCAGGTGGAAATATGCCAAGATATTTCTGTAATAGTGAGTCCATTACATTTACACTTTATTTGCATTGGATGTTCAAATATTTCTGTATCCTAGTCACAGTTTCCCCCACCAGTTCTTACAAGTGTTATGAGTGTTTTGGATGGAGCTGAGCAGAAAATATTCTGTTAGCATGTAAATTCACAGCAGTTTTAGAGTAATTAAATCAATTTAGGTCAAACTTGATAAGCTATTTTGATGAAAAGTGGTGGGAATGTCTGGCAAGCATATTGATATATTGTAGTTTTGAAACCAATCTATATTTAAAAATGAAAAAAAAATCAGTCCAAATTCTTCTTTCTGGTTGGCAGTTGGAAAAAAAGCTGGTTTTCAACCAGTTATATCAGAGTTTGTCAGAGTTGTGTGTCTTAGTAGGAAAAGAAATATTTTTCTATTATTTGTGATTGGCCCTGTGACAGCTTCTTACCAAGGGCTGTCACAAGGGGTTTTGCAAGTAGGGGTCTTGTAATATGCATGGTACCTCTGAAGAAATTTTTATGACAATTTGTTGTCATATGTTATGCAGGTGACCAGGCCTCTCAGATTACCTTTGAGGGCTGATAAATCACTGCAGTAGGAGGACAATACCTGTAAGATGAGAGGCAGAATTCCTTGTAGATAACATCTCTGCCAGTCTCTGGCCAGGAAATTTCAGTGGCAGTGCTCATAAAATGACTCTGTCTCACCTCTCACATGATACCATTCTGGTATCATCACAGGAACACTGTGAAGAAGTTTGTAAGGGTTTGCCCATTTTCACACCCATGTGCCTTGTTGATCCATAGCCATCAGGTTTCCAGTATGAGTACTGGTCATGCTCATAACCTGCTTGCAGCATATGGGACAGATGAAATAAGAAAGTAAAATGTAGTTGACATAAGGAGGTTGCACTCCAGCACCCATGGAGAGTAATTTCCTGCACTTCCATCAGCCTTGCTCATGACCATCTGATAGATGATACACTGCTGTCAGTGCTCTGGCTTGTGCATCACAAGAATGGGAGGTGTGCAAATTCTCCCCAATATATTTATATATATATAGTGCAATATATTTATATATATATATATAATTTAAATGTGAAAAAAAAACCAAAACTGTTCAGTTTAATCTGTCCTCTGGTCATGTCCTTACTTCTTGTTCATTATTTGTAAGCATTTGCTGAATAACACAGGCAAACCATTTTCAGACTAGGAATTTTCTGGGAATCATTCATTTCAGCTATTCACTATTCATCTTTTGTGGTAGCAGACTGACTACTTAAACCACACAGTGGTCTTCCCCTAATTCCTAACTGGTTATTTATAAACACTAAAATAAAGGCAGACAAATCGTGAATGCTTTTCTTTGATTGTGAAGATCCTTGTTTGCCTGGCCACGTGGGCATGTGTCCCAAGAGTACCCCTGCCCAGAACTGAGCACATCCGTACAAACACACAGAAATCTGGGCTTGGGGGAAAGGTCTGTGACTGTGATAGAGCACAGTGTGTGGAAGATGTGTTTCAGGGCACAGAACCTGCCATATATATTCTGGATGGAATCTAGCAGTTCTCATGTTTACAGTGCCAAATAACATTTCTTGTTCTAAAATTCAAGGCTTTGTTCTACCTGCTTCCTTTTTGCACACACAGGGATGCCTGTTTGGGTGGATCTTTCCTACCATCTACATCCCTGGGTAAAGCTGTGATGCCAGCATTTATAGTGGTTTAAAAAGCGAGAGATAGAGGGATATTCATCATTGGAGTTCATCTCAAACAAGGGTAACAGTCCTGCTCCCCACTGAGCTGAAAGAGGAGGAGGCTGCCATCCAGCATGCTTGTGTTTTGTCAGGCAGATCAGGATCTTTGGCTGGCTGCTGCTCTTGGTTGGGGCTGAGAATCAGGGAGAGAAGAGAACTGGGTCAGGAAACCTTGCCACTCAATGTGATCTGGAGCTCTGGTGCTGTCACCCAGGGACAATTCTGCAAAGAAAGGTGCACATGCAACAGCTGCTCATGGAGCAGAGACTACCTAGAGTAACATTGCTTCTCAACACCTCTGGGACCTGATTTTGGGGACTTTTTGGCTCCCAATATGGATGGTTTAGGGTGGAGTCTAGGTATCTGGAGAACTTTAAAGCAAAAATATCCTTATGTATCCATAAAGCAAGTGGCTGGGTATTTTGCAGAGTGCACTTATGAATGCATTTGAATTCTGCTTTTGTGCTACTTCTCAAGGCCATACCTTTTATCTTCTTGGAGCCTAGACAGTATTCCGGGGCAGAGGATGATGGACTTGCTGCCAGTTAAGACACTCATTTTCTGTAATTTATTTTGGCTTGGTTGTATCTTTGTATCTATTTCAAGGCTTATTTCAGAGGCCATCATCGTCATAAGTAACTAGATGGAGAAAGTAGAATTGCCATGGTGATGTACAAGGCAAGTAGTTTTTGATCTAATCAGTTTTTA
Source organism: Sturnus vulgaris (assembly GCF_052056855.1). Classification (NCBI taxonomy): domain Eukaryota; kingdom Metazoa; phylum Chordata; class Aves; order Passeriformes; family Sturnidae; genus Sturnus; species Sturnus vulgaris. The sequence goes on from NC_142243.1 coordinate 15,304,986, forward strand.
TTTTGAGTACTTCATGGCCTTTAATTTAATAACAAAACCATGAGTTGGATGGTTCATCTCGTTCAATATGCATTTTTACTGCCACAGAGGGAAACCAACCCCCATCTTGGAATATAAACCCACTTCAGATAGCTCCTTGCTCCTCCCAGAACTGCAAGAAAGTTGACAGCAATTCTTTCTCCCTTAACTGCAATATTTTCATGGGCAGACATCAAAATGTTTTATGAAAGTGCTCATTCAAAGACAGTGACATGGACACAGCAAGGCAAACTACTCATAAAGCACTCATTGTGTTTCCTTATGCAAAGCCCTGCACTACAAGGCACTGAGGACCAAGAGGGTTTCTCCTGTGCTTTGGGAGGAGACATTACCTGAGTGTGACAGTGAGTCAGAGCCAGGATTATGAGGTTACAGCAGAACAAGGTGATGCAGCTGTGCTTACTCCTCTTTCATCAAAGTGGTATCAGCACATAGTGGCCACAGAGGAGGAGGAGAAAGGCTGTTGTAGACAGGGAAAGAAATATGAGTTCAAATGTAGTGCATTTTGCAAAACATAAGGCTGAGCAGAGAAACCATCAGGAGGCATCCCTAAACTGTGTGAAGAAAGATAAACCTTTCCTTTCCAGGCCAAGGACTAAATGGAAAGGGTCTCAAAGTCTGGGGATGGATCAGCACTGGGGCTGTCATGCAAGGTGTCCCTCTTTATCTTAATGATCCCCTGAGTTATCCTGTTTTCAAGTGGTGAAGGGCCAAGCCTGACCCCTGAGATAGGGATTTTGTGCATACAGAAATCTGTCTTGGCCTCTACCAGGAGAAGCTGGGACACTGAAAAATTCCAAGCATTTCTTTAGCCTGTCTAGAATGAATGCCTGGGTTGGAACAAGGTAGGCTCATGGACTGGACTGCCCAGGGGCTGCACGAACTGAAGGAGTAGGCTGCATCTTTTCTGCAGTCTCCATGAGGTAGGTCCAACAAGCCTGTAACACTGTGAATGAAGTTGTTGGAAGAGAATGAGAATGCTCATTGCCCTGCAGAGGCATCTGTGAGATCTGTGACAGAGCTGGCCAGAGTGTGCCAGAGAGCTGCACTGCATCTGCCTGCCCATGTGATGAGGTACAAGTTTCCATTTTCCACATGAGATGTCTGGAAACCCATGACCTCGCTAGAGAAGTTAAAAAAAACCCAAAAAACCAAGGCCTCATTTTGTGTCCCTGTGAGATTCCTTCAGTAGTCATTTTTCAACCACAGTCAACAAAGTACCTTATGTTTATCAAGGCACATTTTCCATTATGTATACAGACCTTTGTGTTTTTTTAAATTTGAAAGGTCATTTTAAGAGCCCACAATACTTCTCTGTTACGAAGGTCCAATAGAATTTCTGGAAATATTTAATTTGTGTACTGTGTTGAAAGCTCTCAAACAAAGTGCACATCATTTAATCTGTTTATAGAACCCCTTGCTTCTCCTAAATATACTGGTATTCTTTCTCTCAGCTAAGAAAGTCTTACTTTCTTTTAGTATCAGTTTTTAGTATTTTATCATGAGCATGAAGGGATGGTCAGACTTGTTCAATCCGAAGAAAAATGCCTGAGGTTTTCTGTCTTCTCCCTTTAATTTTTCTATTTTTATGTTACTCTGAAAATACTTTCTTGAGGGCTTGGAAAGACACAAGGTTAAAAAAAGAAAAAAAAAAAGAATAGACATGATGAGGTAAAAGACTCTCTTAATATACATCATTTTTAGTCTACTTTGGTAGACTACAAAGAGTGAGGTCCAACTACACCTTCAGTAGTACCTGAGCAGCCTGCTCCAGAAGGCAGATTTGTTTAAGCATCTCTGAGGGCAGCACTGGGCCCCATGCTTTGTTCTCAGCCATGGGCTCCACTCTGCTGTGATGAGGTCAGGCCATAAAGAGAGGTAAGGAAAGGTTACAGAACTGGGCTCTGGGCTGGCAGTAAGTACTTCCAGAATTTAATTTGGCCATGGAAATATTCCCAGCACAGCAGTATTCCCCCTCGTTAAAGGAGGGAATATTGCTGCAGCCCATAACCTCTGTAGGGGAGGAATTAACTTTTAAACTGAACACTACACTTGGATAGGAAATGAGCTTAGTGGGGTCTGCGTGCGAAGGGACCTGTGGGCTTTGATGCAAATACTCTTTTAAGTTTCAATCTATGCACAAAGTAACACTGGTCAAACACAGACCAGGAATTAATTACTGTGAAGTGGCTCCCAGCTAAAGAATATCCTTATTAGTTTATCATTCCTTCTCTGGATGCTTTCTAGGGTAATGTAATTGTGCCGAGTACTAAAATAATTACTGAGATGAACTGTGGAGCTTATTTTTCCAGATGGACCGTGAGAGAGCCCTTTCTAGCTGCTGTGCCTTGCTTGTGAGCAGGTTCATCCATGCAGAGATGGGTTTTGAACTTCAGCCCTGCTGGTCTGCATGAACCTCCCAATGTGGGGAATCACAATCACAGCTGTAGCAAAGGTCTGTGGCCTCCCTGTGCAGGACTGCAGAATTTGGGAAGTCTGGAGAGGACATATATCCAGAAATCATCAAGGTTTTATTTCATTCTGCCTTTCCCTTGGTTTTCTTTTCTTGTTTTGATATTAAAGGTAAAATAAAAAATTAGGATTAGTTTGTACTTACACGTTGGTTTTAATCCTAATAGAAGTATAAATAAAAAGTTGATATTTTAATATATTTTTGATCACACATTCTTGCATGGTAATTTTGCAGAATATATGCTAATGCTCTAATGTCAAACAAACATGCTTCTCCTGAAATTTATGTGAGAAAACTGAAGTAACATTTTCTGATATTTGCTCTGTAATATTGAACTTCTGTGATGAAGGGATAAATTTGAGTTCTGAAAATATTTTTTCAGCACTCACACAGCTTACTGGAAATGGAAGTACAATTTCTGCCAGTTAGTACAGCTGAAGCATAACATTATGACATTCTCAGTTGTTTAATATGTTTTGTTTCTAACTGAAATGTGGCTCATCTGCTAAATGAACTGAGACTTAGTTTAATCTTTTCTGGAGTGCTTCTCAGTCCAGATCACTCTTCTTTTCTTTTGAGATTTCATAAGTCTTTAGAAGTTCCAGATTATCTTCAGATATTTAATAGCAAAATGTGACCAGCTTTAATTTTACATATGTATAAAACATGATTCTTTTCAATTTATGACTGAGTCATTTCCAATTACATACTTGGTTTGATTAGAAGAAATTTTGCCTTTTTGCTAAAGAATGCAGTCTGGATATATATGTAAAAAGAATGCGTGTTACTCTGTTTTTCTCATCTGGTTTTGCCTGATTTTTCTTCATTCCTAAGAAGGATTCAGGAAAAAGGAGAAAATATGTTTGATGTTTCAAGGTGATGTTCTTAATCAAACTCTGTACATGCTCAGTTTGTACTGTTGAACTTTTATTGTCATTTTAGCAGCTTCAGTGTCAGATCAATGCCTTCAAAAGCACCCTTCCTTCAGTTGAAATACCAGGATTTTTGGTCCAAATTCTAGTAGAAATCAGAGTGCTCCAAGGGTTACTGTAGCATCCCAGCTGCCCAGAGTCCAGCAGAACGAGTGTATTTCCTTAAATTTATTTTTAATTTTATAGCTAGAGCCAGTCTCAGTTTGTTTGGGTTATTTCCATCCATTGTGCCAGAGACTTTTCCTCTGGCACCATCACTGCTGAAGCTGCAGTTTATTGTCAGAGCAATTGTAGACTCCTGGTTTCAGCAAACATTGTCAGCCCAGAGCCTTGATGTTGACCATGTCACCTTCTTGGTCACTTTTCCCAAATACTGAACTTTCAGTTTTCCCTCTCATTTGGCTTCTCTGCTTTTGTTGACTCCTGCAGTCGTTAGCTTTGCTGTTGTTGACATACTTACTCCATTTTCTGTTGGATTATTCCAAGCATACCAACAACTTAAATAATTATTGATTTTAAACAGAAATAATTAGGTCATTCATTTTACTCCTCCAGTATTACAGCCCAAGAGCAGCTTAGCTTGTAAGAATATTGTGAATGCTCATTATGGAGAAATATTGTCCTGCAATACATTGTAATGAAATTAGACTTCTCTTCATCTCTGTAGTGATACCATTCTGAATAATGGGTGCTGAAGTGGCAACCACTTTCTGTTTCAGTGTAATTTTTACCTCTGGCTTTCCAGAATGGTGCCAAGAATTTTGTAGCACTTTGAACCCTAAAGTTTCAATAATTTTCTGCTTTCGGATATGAAATCTGGGCAAACATCCCATAAGGTAGTGTCAAGTGAGTTACAATAACTGACTTATTTTTGAACATGAATGCAGAATGGTTTGATCTATTAAAATTCTGCACTGAGGCTTCAGTAATGCTGCACATTTGTTACTGTATTGGATACTTTATTGTCCTTATCCTGGATTTTCTTCATATGGAAGAAAATACTTTTGAGTGTTATTTCTTTACCTCTACCTCACAGCCTGATTGATGCTCTCTCTGCTTTTTCTGGTTAACAAGGAGATGCCATTTTTATCTTGCTTTTTGAAAACTCTCCCATGAAATTCTCCTGATTTTTCTCGACGACCAAGGTCCAGTTGTTTAAATGTACAGCAGAGAAAACGTAATTTCAGAAAGGGATCAGTCATATGGTCTTGGTGAGTGTTCCCAGAAATTAATTCAGCATCGGGATGGTTTTGCAAAGTCATAGAATCATAGGATCACAGAATGGTTTGGGTTGGAAGAGACCTTAAGGATCATCTAGTTCTAACCCTCCTGCCATGGGCAGGGGCACACCAAGTGTGGATAATGCATTTAAGGAGCAGTTTGGGGAGGGGTGATCATGGTCCTTAGCAGTCTGTGTGAGCTGCTGAGGTGGCAGGAGAGGATCCATTCTCTACCTGCCTGGCTGAGGATGAGGGCACTGCCATTGAGCTAAGGTCAGACACTCTGCAGAGCAAGCCCAGGCACCCATCAGCAAGTTACACACAGTGCTCTACACAGGCCCTCCTGCTCCATCCTCCATCCTGCTATGTTTAATCAGAAACTGCTTATTACAAGTTGCTTTATTTTATCTGGACATTCATCTCTGTTCTGATCAGGACAGTAAATTTGACACAATTACAATCAGATTCCACTCCAGTGCTGGTAAAAGCAACAGAAACAATTCTCCCATTCCGATTTTGTCCCCGTTTAATCGTACTTAATTGCTCCTAGTAGCCTCAGGGCCTGGAGTAGTATCTTCCATCTCCTACCTAGTGTTGCTCCAAAGTCAGGCCAGAGCTGCTGGGGGGTGGCCTGGGAGGCTGGACCAGTCTGATGTGCTTCCCTACAGGACAGGCAAAGTGCAACAATGAACTGCTGTGGTCACTGATGGGTCTCAGGCATTTGAGAGTCCTTGTCCTCATCCTTGCAGAAACTGCCCATCCAAACCAAGTTGTTCAGGAAAATAATGTGTGAGTAATGGACTGAGTGCACTGATGGCCCAGGACACAGGGAGCACACAGGAAGCGTCTCCATCACACTGCCTGTGCAGAGCATGTCATACTGCCAGAAAGAGCAAGCCCTATTTCTTTCTTTAAAACTATTTTTTTTATGAATTAATTTCTTGTAGTTAAAAAGCAATCATTTCTCACCTCACAGAATAGCTACTGTATTTTCACACTCTGACTGGCTGGCAAAGGCAAACTAAATGAAAACCTTGCAGACACAAGTTTGTCTGCAGGAAGATTTATTTGTGCTCCTGTCCACATGATTCATACTTGCTCCAGGGGAAAATTGTAGCTGAGAAGGGATGCTAAGTTATCATGAATTTTCCATGCCCTCATAGAAAAGAAAATATCACTTCTAACCTTTTACTTATTTTTTTTCTGTCCCATTCAGTGGTGATGTGGAGTGTAGCTAGAACAATAGTTAGTCTAATCCAGACAGTCATTTCATTGTAAATCATCAGGGTGCAGATTTACAGTCCAGGTATTATTGTTTCTTCACTTTTCAGGTTAAAACTCGTTAACACAAGCTTTCGGAAAACTAACAAAAAATTAAATGTCTCAGAACTGGCACATGGTTTGCCAAGTATCAGCCTGGGGAGATGTTCTGTAACATTGCAGGAAGCTCCCATGTATGTAATCACAAAGGAAGAACTGACAGACCTTTAGCAATAACTTTGCAGTAATAAATGATTATTATTAAGAGATCTTTTCATCCATGAATCTCAAAGAACTTTAGAAATATTCTTTTACAGGAAAATGTGCATGTGTAAAGAATACACGTGCAAAAGTTTAATCTTCTTTATGCAGTTTTGTATAAACAGCCAGGTCTGGACACTCTCTCCTTAGCATGTGCTGTGTGAGGGACTCAGATTTAAGGACATTGCAATGGCAGAAGGGCTGGGAGGAGTGATCTAGCATGAGGATAAAGGACCAGATGAGACATGCATGTGATGGAAAGTTTCCCTTAGAGAGGCACCTCAATACTGAACTTTTCACAATGTGTCCTAAACAACAGCAAGGATTCAAACTATTCAGGAGTGTTTCCCCCCTCTTTTCACGATATGATTTATGCATTTTTATCTTTTGTGGCATCAGGCTGCAATGCTGCTCTGTAACTTGTGAGAATGCTGTGCTATGAAGGCATTCAACCCCATGAAACTGGGGTGGCAGAGCTGGTGACTTCCTCTCTGCAGACACAGTGAGGATGTGGTGACAGCAAGAGCTTGAAAAAGGTCAGCTCATCCTTGCATGCAAAATGCTAGGCCTTTGTTTTCATCTTCTTTGCCAAGACTTAAAAAAATTCAATGTTTTTATTTACTGACTTAATCCCTGGCCAACCTCCAGGGAATTTGGGCTGCAAAGTCACAGGGGCTGCCTGTGCTCAGACAGTTTGGGTGAGTTTAAGGAACTGGGCTCTTGGAGAAAGACCTAGGCTAGCACAGGTTGTGCTTGGAGTGGCAGGAGCCTCCCTTACACACACCCCTTCCCTTCCCTTCCCTTCCCTTCCCTTCCCTTCCCTTCCCTTCCCTTCCCTTCCCTTCCCTTCCCTTCCCTTCCCTTCCCTTCCCTTCCCTTCCCTTCCCTTCCCTTCCCTTCCCTTCCCTTCCCTTCCCTTCCCTTCCCTTCCCTTCCCTTCCCTTCCCTTCCCTTCCCTTCCCTTCCCCACAAGCACAGCTCTCACAGCCACATGTGTTGCTCAAACAGCAGCTGGCAGCCAGCCCTGGGGAGGTCTCAGGCAACATTTCCCTTCTTCTCTTTGCTGACCCCTTCATTCAACAGGTGCATTTATTAGATGACATACACACTATGCAGCATTTCACCATTTAGTCTAGGGGAGGTTTTATTAATTTCTGACTCTCTCCTGTCTGGATCAGCAGCTGTTTGTTTAATGTGGGCTGTACCCACAGCTTGCTGGACAATGAAGTTAGTCTTAAAGGATCTGTTTGAAAAATAGGGTACATCTGCTAATGAATTTAAGAACACTTCTGTGACACTAAAATAAGCCTTGGAGGGAATATGTAAGACTGATGGGTCACCATGAGAAAAGGCACAATAAGAAGTACCCCTGGCACAGCTACCTGGGTCTAGAGGTCCCAGCCATGGTGTATATCCCAGTGCTTCCCCTGGACAAGGCAGGCATGGCTGTGCATGTGCTGTTAAGTCTTCCAGTTGCACGTCTTAGCTCCCCAAGCTCTTCCACTGTGACAAAACTGTCACCCTATGGTGTGAACACACACAAACCAAGCCCAGTGCTACCTGGTTCCCATGGGCTGCTTGCCAAGGTGGCTGACACACACTAGATCAATCACATGTACCTTAGTGAGCTGGTCACAGCCACGCTGTGCAATCCTGGCACTTGGTCTGCTGGAGGATCTAAGTGATCAAGACTTCCTTAATCTAAGAACATAAAACTGATGGCAGGATCAGGAATCCACATCACACTCCTGAGAGGACCACTTTCTCCACACAGTGCAGATGAGCTAAGAGACAGGTCATGTCCAGAGCATCAGCTCACCTCTGTGAAACCATTCAAAAGTGGGTTTGGACCAGATTAAAGTACAAACTAAACATCTGTCCGAACAACAAAGTTCACCATCCCCAAAGTCAGTGTTCCCCTCCCCACAAATGATTCTTATTGTGGGGAAAATGTAAGAGCAAATAATTAATTTTGGAGTCTGTGGGTGGCCCCCGAGGTGAACTGGAGCTCTGAGTTTTACATAAGCACACCCCCACACAAGCTCTGTCTTTGCTTCAGATCAGCATCAGCGAGCCCACGCACATCTCTCCCGAGGCCTTTGTGCAAGACCTTTATCCTTCTACCAATGGGGAAGCCAAAGCCCTGGGGTGAAAGACAAGTTGAAAGCTAAGATCTGAATGATTTGGCAGAAATTGGAGCTATTGCAAGATTTTCCAAGATGAACCCACTGGGGGACTGGAGAGCTCACGATGATTTAATGGCTTAAAAGAGAATGGGGCTTAATCTAGACCATGTGCTGAGAGGAGCTGCTGAGCATGGAGGTAGAGTAAGGCAAACCCTCCCTGGCTACAGTGACTTCACTCTCCACATCTGGGTGGCTGAGAAATGGCATCTGTCTTCCTATGTTCCTTGTTCTTTAAATATTGAAGCATGGATTCAAGCTTTCTTTTTGTGGTCAGACCCTCTGACATGTGCTGAGTTTTGTACCCCAGAGGTACCCAAGGAATCCTTTTTGGGACTGCAGCATTTGTGGTACAAGGTGGGGGAAGGTAAACCCTGCACTGCCCCTAAGCCAGGCCAGGCATCCAGGGTCACCCAGCTCCAGTAGATGATGCTCAGGAAAAGCAACTTGATGATGCATTGCTAAAATTAATCCTGCCAGACAGGGCTGCAAGCAGAGCTTTGGGCCCTGCAGCTGCAGCAAAAGGAGCCTGTGTGGTGGGCTTGTTGAAGGCACACATCTGTTCCATGACTCTGGAGGAAAGGGACAAATGTCTGGCTGTTAACTGCAAAGGCTGTGAGAATCTAGGAAGCAGAAAAGAGAGGAAAAAAGGAAAAGCAGTCACAAGCAGAAAAGCAGGAACAGACCAGTAGAAGAGGACTTCTGAGGGATGTGGGTTCTGGGCTTCTGCTCCTCCCTGCTTTATTTTCTATAGCTCCCCACTCTCTCACCCCTGCTGCTGCTATGCCTGGCCACAGAAGAGGCAGAAAGAAACCATTGCATGGCTCTGGCCCAGAAATACCTTTTAACTACCTGAGATGGAGTAAGGCTCTTCTGCTTTTCCAACTTAAGCATTGTGAATTTTATCAGTGGTGCTTGGCCTGAAAGAGCTGCTTGCTGGATTTCAAAGTCCTCTTCTGAACCAGAACAAGTGCAAGATGTTAGAGAGAAAACAGATCCCAGCAAGGTCCCAAGCCTAGCTCAGAGCAATTGTTTGCAGGGTAAAACACAGCCTCAGAGAGTCACAATTCCTTTGTTCATACAGCTGAGAAATAAGACATTTATTCGTCAGTCTGCTCAGCCCTAAGCCCTGGCTATCACTAACCGCAGTACTGCTGAGGCATGGATTTTGATGGTGGTTTAATGTGCAGGCTGGAAGATCTCACAGCTCATAAACCATCTTCAGCATTCTCCTCAGGATGTGACATTCACTTCTAGATAACAAGAGGCTCTGCTTTGGTTTAGCTTTTCCAAGCCTCTGTAACAAGAAGCCTGGGAGAGGGCGGGGCCAAGTGACACCCGAATGGGGTCGAGCCATGACAGCGAGAAATGCCACCTGGAGCTCATGAGGCAGACACAGCTCTCACTGCTCCTGAAGCATGTTTGCTCTTGTGTTCATACACGATGCCTGGGCTAGTGGCCATGTGACCACCAGGGCTGTAGTGTCACGTTGCCCCGCCCCTGGCCACGTGACCACCATGGGAGTCACATGGGTGGGGGTCATGTGACACCCATGGTGGTCACGAGGCTGGGGTGAGGCCACATGACACCTCACCCGTGGTGGTCACATGGCCACTAACCCTGCATCGTGTTTGAACACAGGAGCAAACATGCTTCAGGAGCAGTGAGAGCTGTGTCTGCCTCATGAGCTCCAGGTGACATTTCTCGCTGTCATGGCTTGACCCCATTCGGCAGCTCAGTCCCACACATCTGTCACGACAGGTGGAGAACCAGAAGAGTAAAAGTGAGAAAATTTGAGGGTTGAGATAGAGACAGTTTAACAGGCAAAGCAAAAGCTGTGCACACGAGAAAAGTAAAACAAGGAATATGTTCACCACTTCCCCATGGGCAGGCCATGTTCAGCCATCTCCAGGAAATCAGGCTCACTCGTGTGTAACAGTGACTTGGGAAGACAAATGCCATCCCTCAAAACATCCCTCCCTTTTCTTCCCCTACATTTACTGCTGAGCATGACACTATATGGTTTGGGCTGTCCCTTTAGTGACTTGGGGACAGCTGTCCCAGCTTGTCCCCTCCCAGCTGCCTTCAGGCTGGTGGGGTGGGGTGAGAAGTGGAGAAGGCCTTGATGCTGTGTAAGCACTTCTTCAGCAGGAACTAAACCATCCCTTATTATCATCATGATTTTAGTAAAAAATCCAGAACATAGACCCATACCAGGTACTGTGAAGAAAACTAACTTAATTCCAGTCAAAACCAGCACGTTCTGTACCACTTATTCCACACCATTTACATCATGCTCAGGTCTCAGTGTCCTCGGGAGTCACTCTGACACAGCAGCCCCATTCACCACCAGCATGTGAGACAGACACACACACAACTCCTTCCAACAGAGATGTCTAAATGAGGTGGGTGGACAACCTCTGAAGCAATCTATTCATCTTCTCTGTAACAGGACCTATGGCAGCTACACCTCTGACCACAGGGCAGGGTGGGATGATCCCCAAGCCTGCTTGCATGGCACAGCCTGGTTCCTTTCCATCCACAAGTGCTGCAGTTGGACCAGGATCACTGCTTACAAATGGTGCCTGCCACAACACACAGCCATATGTGGAAAATACCAAAACATCACTCTGGGGGCCAGGGTAAGCCCTATGGTGAGAATGTTACTTGTCCTGCAGCATCCTCAGGGGGCCAGAGCGTTATGAAAGGCAGGGGGGACAAAAGCATGAAGGATAACATTTGCAATAATCCCAGTTAGGAGAGTCAGCACCACAAGGTGCCAAAAAAGCCAGAGAGTCCTCTCATTGCTCTGAGGGGTGCCTGAGGCTGCTGTTTCAGAGTGACTCCTGAGGACAGAGACTATGGGAATGGTGTCTTTTGCTGCCTGGACACGTTTAACTTCTGACCTCTATCAGCTGTCAGATTAGAAGGGGTTTAGTCACATCAGTCTGAGCAGGAATTAAAGCCAAGCTCCAGGGGTGAAAGGGCAGAGCCTAAAGGATCACCTTAATTGACAGGGCCTCTTAATCCCCCTGTTCTTGTACATTAATCCAAATATCTCCAGTTCTTCTTCTTAACCTGTTTTCATAAAGTAAAGAGAATTATACTTAATATAGCAAAGCTGGGTGTAGGAGTAAAGCGTGACCTTAGCCCTCCTGCAGAAGGCGTTTGAGGCTGTTGTGAATGCTGCTCTTTATCCCGGTCACTCCCCAGCCCTTCCCCACCAGTTCGAGAGCTGGAAATGATCAGGCAGCTCCTCCTTGTCCAAGCTGTGGCAGTGACGCTGTGCAGGACAGGGCTGTTGTTTGATGTTCCATTTGCAGTTTACATTTATAATGGCAGCACCCTGATAACCTGGGTACTTGAAACGAGCCCAAGCAGAGAGGAGCTTGGAGCACACCACATCCATCACCTGACAAGCGTGGTTGGTGGGGCTGTGCTGCCCAGAACATCCCTCTCTACTGCAGAAGCCAACATGCAGGACCTGGAGTCTCCCCCTGGCTTCAGAGGGACATGAAGGGGTGCACACTGTTAGAGGTGCCCTTTTGATTTGGAGAAATGCTGGTATTGTTTCCTTAATGTGTGATGCACAGAGAATTTCAGGCTCTTTGACTATCCCCCCAGGAATTTCTCAGGCTATCTGCTAAAAAATACTGTCTTTCCAAAGTTTGAATACTCACAAGGAATTATGGGCAGCAGCCATTCATATAAAATAATTTTTGGGAGCAAAGTTGATGTGCAAAATTACTCTTTTTGAAATGTTGTATTTTTTTTTTACAGTGACCTCTTTTGAAGACTGATCTCCATCTCAGAAGGTGTAACTGAGGCCTCAAGCAATGAATGAACTCTGTGGGCAGTAGGAAGTGTAACTAGCACAGCAAAGTTAATTTTTTAGCTGTTAAACTAAGACATTAATAGCTAAACTAAATTGTTAAGCTATCAAAGATATAGGTTGTGCCTTCATGTGCCTCGGTAGTGCAGCTATGCACTGTCACCAGGGGGTCTCAGTTCTACTGAGAGATAAACAGGCAGAAAATAAGAGATTCAGCTCCTGAATCATGGGGAGGAGGCAGAAATCCCACGCTTGGTTTACCTGAGTGTCACAACTCTGACAGTGACAGAATTTCAGGTGTTGGGGACAGTTCCAGTGGTGCCAACCTTCAGGACCACACTGGCTCTGGGTGGTTTCAGTGGTCATCACTTCTCACTGCCTTACAAAGCCAGCCTAATGGGAAAAAATATCCCTGACACTGCGTCCTGCCATCCATGTGCATTGTGCTTTGTAGCTACCCTGGCTTATCCTGGCAGTGGGAAACTTACCCTGCCAACCAACCTCCTTTCAAAATACATGTAAGGCATCTAGTTTTTGCTGGCATGGTGGTGAAAGCCACAGAAAATTGTGGAAAGAATGAAGTTTCCAGAGGCAAATTTATTTTGTCTTAGGCTCCTGAAACATCTTAGTTGAACTCTAAGCAGGCTGAGAATGAGTTCTATCAAAGGGAAGCCATTAAGAAACAGTTGTGGATAAGAGAAATATGAAAGCTATTCAAATATGAGGAGAAAATAAGCCTTTAAGTGGGCTGAAGGAAAACAAACACAGATCCCAAGAGGAGGAGAAGGAGAGAAGAAAAAGTCCAATGAAACAAAAAAGTAGCTGATGAAAACCTGGTCTTACAAAGGGCAATAATATTTTGCTGCTAACTTCACTGGACCAGGATTTTATCCACATTTTCTAATCATGGTGATGGGCTTTTCATTCCAACGTTTTCTTCCATCTTGTGATTCATCACATCTCCTGTCTGGACGTGTAGTAGCACAGAACTCCTATTTAGTTCAGAAAATACTACTTTAATGGAACTAATCACTCTTGGAAAAAACATAGTTTCAAATGACAGGAGGAGGAGAGGAAAGGTTCATGACCTCAGTCAAATTTTTGAACCCCATGAACATACAAAAATAATTTGAAAAGTTCATAAAACCTCAATTTTCAGCAGATTTGCCCATCCAAGTTTAGGCTTGTCAGGCCAGAAGCCCAGATTCCTCCTCAGATCCAGCCCTGTGAACACAGTGACACTGGTGCATTTTATGAAAAGCCTGGCCAAAATCAGAGCCCTGGAAGACGAGCTATTTGGGCAGCTGAAGCAAGAGAAGGGAGAACCAGTCCCTTTGAAGTTATCAACCACGGGAGGCGTTGGATAAGCCCAAGCCGTTTGTAATCAGATGTCATGAGAGGACTGTCAAAGAAATCTCCCCACACTTGCCTTGTCACTGATGGTATCTCAGTGCAGATAAAATAAGAGCAGCAGTAAAAAGGAAGTCGGAGCCATTATCTGCCCACACCTGGGCTGCGAAGGTGCCGCGCAGAGACAGCACCCGGCGTGTCTGAGGGCTGGGGAGGGGGAGGATGCTGCAGGGGGGAGATGCTGAAGGGGGGAGATGCTGAAGGGAGGGGGATGATGCAGGGGGGATGCTGGAGGGGGAGGATGCTGCAGGGGGGATGCTGCAGGGGGGGGATGCTGCAGGGAGGGGGATGCTGCAGGGGGGGGATGATGCAGGGAGGGGGATGCTGCAGGGGGAGGATGCTGCAGGGAGACATTGTCCTGCAGCCCCAGGGAGCACAGCAATGGCTCCTGACCATGCACTGGGCTTGGATCTATTGTGTAGAATTTGTATTCACAGCCTGAACTCACTTCTCCCTGTGAAAACTGCACTGAAAAGGTATTTTCTTCCCAGATTATTGGGAAAACTTTATTACACCTTTTCTTAGGTGAATTTTCAGGCTTTCACAAGTCTGCACACTACTTTTCTCCCTGGCTTCCAGTATTCTTTCATGAGAAGTAGCTCCACAAGCCATTGAACCAACCAAAGTCTCAGTGCTGTCAACTACATCTCTTAGGAAATCTTTTTTTTTTTTTGGTCTTTGGGCTTAGTGATGCTTTGTGCTAATGTCTTACCAACACAGAAACTCTGTGACCAAATCCCTCTGTGAGAACTTTGCTGAGTTTTTATTATTTTATTACAAGCTAAACTTCTTTGGTCCAAGAAATCCAGCGCCATCCAAATTCTAGCCACCATGCATAGACCAAGGGGGTCCATAGGACTGCAGTGGTGTGAAAAGAGATCTTGACCCCTTCACTATATTTAACATAAATCAAATGCCACAGTGGGACTGAAACTCCATGTGTATTTACCATCTTCCCATGCTTATTAAACTACAGTAACTATCTCCCTGCCCTTCCCCCTCTTTCTAATAGCAGTATAAATAGTCCAAAGATCTCTTGTCAACACAGCTCCCAGACTTCTAGCTCTTTGAGGGGCAAATGTACTTTGTTTTATTACTTGTATGGCATTCCTCAAAGAAGGGGACTTTGACCTTCTTAAATTCTTCCTGGAGATTAAATACCAAAACCAGCAGTCCACAAGGGAATTAATAGACAGCTTCAGTACACACAGCAGGACCTTTGGAGGGGGTCAAGTTATTAACACACTGGGAAATGTAGATTGTATCTTCCAATGCAGGATATATCTTGCATTCTAAATCAGATAATGACAATGGGACACAGAGAGCTGCATTTCTGAGATGAGTTCTGCAGCTCTCAGCAGATCTTCCAATTCTGGGTATTTTACCAAGGACATAAATATTGCTGACTTTAGAAATCTTCATGTAAAAAGGAATGCATAACAAACTTCTCTTTTTTTGAAAAATTATGCCTTCTGTATTAACAGTGGGCCCATGTGGCTTTATTTTGCATTAGACAAGGAATCTTACCTGGGGGCTTAATACTTATTCAACCTCCTACTGCCTCAAAACAGGCAACCCTACAAAAAATATTTGGTTAATATTTACATATTTAAGGAAATTAATGTCAGGCTTTGAAAACCCTTTAAAGGTATTTTTTGGTGTAATTTTGAACAATCGAACCTTGCAGAAGCAAAATTTAAGCCTGATGAGAGCTAAGTGGTAATGGAAAACTCATTTCAGCTTTCCTGCCATACATATTTGTACTGGAAACATGATTTAAAATATTTGCTTAAGGTAGGTGAGCCAAGAAACAAGGATAAGTGATAGAATCAATAAACGGTTTTAGATCAAGTCACCATTTCTGTAAAACTTTGATACTTGAAAATGTGACAGTTTAACAGCCCTCCCTTGTTTTGAACTGCTCTGCACCAATCTGAGCTTTTACCTTTGAAACTATCAAGAAAGGGATAGCATCCTACAAAACCACCTCTTTTTTTCTCACCTCCTTTTGCTTTATGTATTTGGCCACTGCTGAACAACACATGTTTTCAAAATAAAAAACCCTACAGTAAGTGAAAATCATGAAAAGAATGAATAGGCTGAAATATATAACTTGTTATGAAATATTCCTTTGGCATGAATTGCAATAAACAAACCAACATCCATTCCAAAACAGCAGTAAACAAATCTTTACTACTCCCCGATTGCAAAAAATCTCACACTACTCAAGTTGACATGAAAAAAGCATTAATGTTAGTGAGGGGTGAATTTCAGGAAGGCTGGGTTTGGTCTGGATAAGCATATCTGACATATGCAAGCCTTCTGGGAGCCTATAAAAACAAGCTTTCTTGGGATATTTCCTGCACTTCTGGTTAGGTTGAAAATGTCATGACAGCTGGCTTTGCCACAGCCTTTGGGCACTCCAGGTTGTGTTTCTGGCCAGGAATCAGTGAAACAAAGATGCTTGGAAAGAGAAGAAACCACAGAACAATACTTAGAGCTTCTAAAACAATTCCAGGCAATGTGCTCAGTGTGCTCTTACATGCACTTGGACATGACAGCTGTTTGTAAGATCAGCTCTTCTCCCTCTGTACAGAAAAAAAAAAAAAGAAATTAAAGCTTGAAAAATGTTTGCTATCTCTTTTCTAGCTGCATGCAAGATATGCAGGCCAACCCTTACTGCTGTAGCTTCTGGGCACATGAAAAGTGAAAAGACAAATGCTGTCAGAAATCTCTTGTACATGCCCCCATTGCTGCATAACTTAACACCTCTTCCACCTTCTGCTCTCTCCCCATAAATATGATTTATAAAATCCCAGTAACAATTTAAAAATGAAACCCTGCCATATGGAGTTCAAATTTTTCAATGCAAGTGATGTTAGATGTTTGAATCCTGACCTTAGTGGATCTTCTACAAAAGGCAAAATAGACCTTGGGTTTGTCCTGGTGATAAGATTAGGGAATGTTATCATTTGTGCTCCAGTCTTATCTCATGCAAACAATAAAGTGCAATGCAACTGTGAAACCCCTTTCCAGAAGAACATCTGGATGCTAAAATTGCACGGGTTCCAAAAGGCAAATTAAGAGAACAAAAATCTAGCCATGGCAGCAAAAAAACTTGTATCATGGTCAGAAGCACCTTGGCTATGGACTGCTGGATGTCAGGGGAGTGTTCAGAGACTCTGTCCATCCATCCTTGCTAGTTCTGTGCTCACCCTGTTCCCTGGGCACTCTGTGAGCACCAGGTTCTTCAGGAGAGCAGGGAGGAGAGCTCCCCATAGGAGATGGGCTGCTGCCCTGACCCAGTGCAGAAGAAAAGCCCCTTCGCTGCCCTTTCCTCATGATTTGCTTTTCTTATTGTGCTGTGTCTTATTGATTTTAAGGGAATAAGCAGTGCTGTTGGACACAAATCTTTCTCCAATGAGACTTCTAGAAATGCTCCAGATAGCTTATTGCTCCTGAACGAGCATCTCCAGCTCAAGACGTGCTCTTTCCAAAACATATTCCAAGTAAGGCCCCCAGGCTGAAGCCTCTCTGGGCTGTAAGCCTCACAGGGCAGTGTGCCAGCCATGGATCATCAGCTGGGCTGTCACAAACATCTCCTGGAAATACCTTCTTGATAGTCTTGAAGAGGACTTGCCATCCCTTCAAGTGACTGGAAATAGAGCCAAATTGGCTGCTTTCTGCTGTTTTTGCAGATAATCCAGAGGAAAAAAAAAATTCCAAGGCAAACATTCATAGAAATACAGCTTCCCTTGAATATACAGGGATGATGAAATGCAGTGGGAGAAGGATACTCTTGTATTTCTTAATGGTTCCTCAAGCCAGCAATTGGGCACTGCCCTTCCCATTGGGAGTCTTCTTTGTCATTTTATCCCCTTTTGGATTCCTTTGGCTGAAGGACTGAGGAATTTATGCTGCTCCTGCTTTGCACAGTTTTACTTTGAGCAGGGCTTTTGGTGTCGAGCTTTCTCACAACTTTTAAGTCAGGAGCACTAGGGTGTGCTTGTCCCCTTTCTAGTGACAGGAGGGGTTAACCTGCCATGAATCTCAGAGGGGACAAGACACACCTTTCTCTGTCTCTGTGACTTGTAGCTGTACCTGTAAAACACAATGAAGTGTTAAAATACATGCCTGGCCTTTGATCCTGGGGCCAAATGTACCTCTGGTGTAACATCAGTGTCCTTCCCAATGAAAGAAACTTTCATTTCCTCCAGGAGGCCGCTGCAGGCTTTGCACACAGAGTGGGCAGTGCTTTTGGCTTCCAGCCTAATTCCTTAATATCCCCTGCTCCTCCATACATATCCTGGGAAAGAAAGGTGTTACCAGGCTGGGAGCACAGGGGCAGGAGGGAGGCGGCAAAGCCAGTCTGTCTGCACAAGGCTCAAATGCCACCGTCCTTCTCATAAAGAGCCAGTTTAGGTTTATGCACACAAAGGCCTTTGAAGTTGTTTCTCGGCAAATGGTGCCTTAAAGATAATAGATGGTTTCATGGCTGAGCCCTGGGCCGGGGCAGCAAATGCCAAGTGAGCCGTGCTCCTGGCAGAGATCTCCTCAGTGTGTACGAGCTCTCCTGAGGACAGCCATGAGAGCACTCCAGCCTGTCCAGCCATCTGGAGAGGGGGAGACAGCTGCCTCCCTCACAGGCTCTTACAGAGCTGTGCTGAGGCTTGCGTGGTTCTTTAAGGATAACTTATTTACCAGCTAACATTCGCTAACTTGTTCCATCCCTGCGGGTGGAATTACGTGTGGGCAGCGCAGGCAGCTCCAGCCTGATGTCAAACCTGTGCCAGGAGGAGCTGCCTTCCCTCGGCCCCTTGGCTCTGCTGCTCCCAGGCACACCTCTGGCCAGCCACTTGGCTCAGGGTTTCCGTGGGACTTGCCTGGGGCTGGATTCCAGCAGGGAGTTCTGGCACTGCTTTTTCCTGACAGCAGTGCCCAGCCCGTGGCTGTGTGTGAAACCTGCTGGGGGCAAAGGACCTTTCTCGGGGCTCTGCATCCCCCGGACACACTCTGGCGTTTCCCTGTCCTTCTCCTGCAGCTCTCCTCCTCTGGCGTGGTGGGGATCTCTGCCCACATCCCACCTCCACCCTCCCTGACCGATGTCCACGGATTTGTGTCCTCTCTTGTTCCCTTCTGGCCCCTGGGAGTCACTGGCTGAGGAAGGTAATAATTTTGGAGGGTGAACTTGGTGCAGCCAGTGAAGAGGGTGCCAATCCCATGGGGGAGACCAACATTTATTAACAAGGAGAAGGCATAAATCCCTGGCTTTCCGGGGCTTTAATCCTCCTACTGAGGTGTCAGTCAATGCTGCTGCTTGTCCAGTGTTCCTGCCCTGGGCTGCTTCCCTTGGGAGCTGGGAGGGAAGGAGGGAGCGAGTGAGTGTGAGAGTGTGTGTGTGTTTGTGTCCGTGTGTGTGTGTACCTCAAACCGTGTAACAGGAGCTGCATTCAAAGTGCCTCCCCGGGACACTGTCGCTGCAGACGGACACTTTGTTCATCCTTGCCCGGGAGCCACCGGGCCCTCCGAGTCCCGCTCAGCATCCCAGCCCGAAGCGAGTCCCGTTTCAGTCCCTCCCACCCAGCACATAATGTTTCTATTGTGCAGATGCTGTTTTTCTGGGGAAGCGGCAGGGATTTAAATATCATAAAGGCAGAAGCTGGGCTTTGATATACTGTCACCAAAAGCTGAATACTGTAATTTTCAGCAATTTTCTCCCAACTCCCCTTCAACCCCCCCTCTCCCCGGCCCCCTCTTCTCCCCGGGCCCCCTCCCGGTTGTTTTTTTCCTGACAAGCCGCTCCGCTGCTTCTCCCGCATGATCCTCACTTGGCAAATTAATGTGCTGCTGCTGATGAGAGACAGTGGGTTACTGTGAGCGCGGGCTCGCTCGTCTCCTCTCGCTATTACACCCTGGCAACATCAAAGGTCCAGTCATCCTGTTCCCATCTTCCCGTGGGTCCGCAGAGCCTGACTCAATCACTCGGTTCAAAAGTGCAGGCTGGCTGGGACAGGGACAGGGACAGGCACAGGGACAGGGACAGGAACAGGAGCAGGAACAGGGACAGGGACAGCCCCACAGCCACTGTCGATGCACCCATGGAGAGCACAGCACATCTTCTTCCCTCTTGGCATTAATTGCTGAATTGCAAGAGTAATCTACCTTCTCTCACTTCACTTCTTTTAATCTCCATCTGAGGTAAATTTTTGTAGAAAGAGTCTTTTTTCTTCTTTTTTTTCCCCTGCAGATAACAATTTAATTTTTCATGACCTGCCCTCCTGGGATCTGGGAGTTCCCCTGGTGGTAACCACGCTGTTTGTTTTAGCCAGTAACAATATTCCGTTCTGAAAAGTAGTTCTAATTACCTTGTGAATTTAGGCTTAAATTCATACATGCTTTCTGTGGCAGAGAGAGATCTCTGTGATTTCTCCCTTCATAACAATAAATCTTGCATATGGGTGAAGGAAAGGTAAAGGAGGAAAGTGCTGAAGATCTGCCTGTTATTTGCCTGTCTCCTCAAAAATGTGTTGTACTGGTGAGAAATGTTTCACTATTTTAACTATTTCTGGGCTTTTCTAGCTCTGTGAATAGTGTCTGGTGAGATGAGGAAAGCAGATGTCATAGCTGTGGTGCTACACCCCAGCTGCAGAGCTCTCTCACAGGACAAGGCTTGGTGCCCTGGGACACACACCTCCATATCCCTTCCCAGATTTTGGATCCTGTGTAAGCAAAGTGCCCAGAACCCCTGGCCATGCAAGGCTGCAAGGGTAAGGTAGCTCCTCCCAAAATCAGTGTGCCTTATATCTGCAAGTCACTTCATAAATAGCACTCATACCCCATCTCTAGATCCCCTGCCCAAACAGGAGTCAGGGAGAAGCACAGAGGGTCTGTATATTCTCCATGTCATCCCCTGCCTGAATCCTTTGTAAAGGAGCAGTAAATATTTCTCTTCTGCTCAACTGCAAGGGACCCAGGAGGCTGGTGGATGTGATGGCAGTCCTGGCTGTCCCCGCAGGGGCTGGCCATCCTTCAGGACCAGCAGCACACACCCAGAGAATCTTCCCTGAGAAAATGCAGAAGTCCATCCCTGCAGCTATGAAGACCTGTGCTACCATGGAGGCAGCATCCCAAGCTGTTCCCACCAAAGGGATTATATTGCAGTAAATCTGTTCCTGTTCCCTTGGTGCTGTGTTTTATTGTGCTTAGGCAGTGGCTCAGTTCTTTTCTCTCTCTGACTGCTGGAACAACTTGAGAGTGCTGGCCTCAGTCCTGAGGACTACAGTAGCTCTTCCTCCTGGGAGAAAGTGGGACAGTGTAAGGACCAGAGTAGCTTAGAGCAGGAGAGGATTGTGTTTCACCCTGTGGGATATTAACTGGTTTAGGGATTTTATTTACCTGAGCTGCCCCAGCAGCACCTTCGAGAGACCCAGACATCCACATCTTCTGCCTCACATACAGCCTCAAGGGAGCACAGATAAAATAAAAGAAGGAAGAAGAATGTTCCAGCAGCCAGGGTGGTTTGCTGTGCCGAGCTGGGCTCATCCTTCTGTCACTCAGAATATAGACAGCCTTGGTTCCATCTAACATCCCTGCTCTCCTGTTCTTTCCCCCCAGTGGAGTTGAAGCAAGCACACACTAGCTGAGGTTATATGGTGTCTAAGTGTGCTCAGATTTCTTCCTAGTTGTCCAGAGTTTGCAGAATTTACAGTATTATAGCTTTATCGGGGAAGAACTTCAGTGTGTGCCAAAGAGTGTGATTCCAAACAAGAACAAACCATTCTATTAACTACCTGTCTGAGTATATTTTCATTTAAGGCAGGCCCTACAAAGTCTAGCAGTCTCCTATGGGGTTTTGCAGCGTGTTACTGGAAGATCTGTTAAAATGTAAAAGTTTGCCAAGGTTACAATTGAATTAAAATAGCTCTGAAGTTCCCAACCATGCCCCTCCTATTACTTCAACAGGGTTTAAGTACATTAAAGAGAATAAGGAGAATGACAAGCCCATACAACGTAGTAGTGTCAGAGTTGCTGGTATTAAGACACTGAACTTCATCCTAAATGCTTCAATTTGAGTCAGTAGTTGAGACCAAGTCCTTGGATCTCAGTGACTAAAAATCTTGCTTCAGGCATTCCTGTTGTGCTTTTTTTCCACATAATGACATCGTTGCATGTAATGAGATGTTAGCAGCTCATTCACTGCTTTACATCCTCCATCTGTCGTGGAGGAGAAAATTGCATTTTCTTGACTTATGCACTTATTAGCGTAAATGTAAGTTAGTCATGGCAAATTTTGAGAAGTCCAAACTTCACAAATTATGGTAAGAATGATGAGGACTCAAAGGTATGTTTGGAGGGAACTACCTACATTTGGAGGACTTGGCCTCAGATTCAATTAATTTCATGCCAGATGTACGCCTCTCACAACTCTGTATAGTTGTTTTGAAGGACACGGCATGCTGTACAGAGAACTGATTAAGCCAGTCAGAGCACCATAGGTTCAAACCCTTACTAAAACCCTCTTCTCTATAACTTGTAGGAAAAAACCCACAGCAGAATCAAAGTGGTCATTTGGGGGACAAAAACTAAGCAATATCCAGGAACAGGTCTTTGTCTGGGGGTAAGGACATTCACTCTTGAATTTGCAAGTGTTCTCCTTGCAAATTTGTGCTGGTGACAGTATTTTTCCTGATAGAGTGACCCTAGAGTTCAGTGTAGGATTTAGGCACCCACATGCAGGCAGTTAGATGTAGATGTCTGAACACTAGGTATCTAAACTCTTATTGCAGGCAATGGAGAATCAGACAATGTAGCCAAGAGAGTTTGGGTCAGTTGCCTAAATATGACCAGCTAGTGCCATCAGAGATGACTGAGGGTGTTGAGGTATCTGCACTGTCTGTGTGGTACTGTGCAGGACCAATGGAGACCATACAAACAGACGTGCAGCTGGACACCACACCAGGAAACCACATCAGGAAACTTCCTGGTCTCCACTGTCCCTTGGTGCCTGTGTTTATGCACTAAATTGACTACAAGGAGCTCTGTGCCTCCTACAGCTGACAGACAAGAGGGATCTGCTTAAGGTGATCTGAACCCCACTCTGAATGTTTAAGTCTGACTAAAAGTACACTGTAATTAACATGAAACACTGTGTGTAACACTGGCACTAATGACCTCACTGTTTGCCTCCTGCTCCCTGAGCTACCTCTTCTTGAGAGGCAGGCACTGTGCCCCTTTACAGCATCCTAGATCTTAGGGCCAAAAACGTGGTTCTGTGAGCACTTCGAATTTGGGAGGGTTATAACATAAACCATTTCTTTTCATTCTTCTCAAGAACAGGACTTTTCTGCATGTTGAACCTGCAGTGGGATGTGTGCCTTGAGCCTGCTTGATGCTGAAGTGGGTGAAACCTGTTCCTGAAGATCTCTTCCAATACTCTTGTAGCTCCTCCAAGGGGGAGCTTTCTGGGTGCTGTTTGGTCATAGCTCACATGCTGATGTGCACCCTGGTGAGGAGTCTGCCCCTCATATGAGAGCTGAGGACATGAGGAACCTGAATGGTAGGTCCACATAGCAACAGCAACACTACAAGGGGACAAACCAAACACGGTCTTTTGCTTTGACTATATGGAAATAATTTGTATTTCCAATGTCAGAAAAACGTACTGTACACAGATATTTACCAGAACATTTTACTTCTTAAGAAACTTTGTCTATTCAAGCTTTGTGCTCTGAAGGAAAGCACACAGTCAATGATTGTTTCTCAGGGTCAGAGTCTGAGTACTGCTGCCTGCTGAGCAGCAGCCGAGTAGCAGCTACAAGCAAGAGAACAAGGGAATGCTTTTCCTCTCATGTTTTTCTCTCTCTTATGTTACACCACTCCTTGTCACCCCTGCATTGGTGAGTACAAAGTACCTTCTGGCCATGACATCACACCACAGAAAACAGACTAATGAGGCAAAGGAAGCGAGGCTCACTTTTCTGCAGGCAGGCTGGCTCCAATCACCTGGTTGTAGTTAAAACGGATCACACTGAGCTGTTCTACTTTGTAAGAGCTGAATTTCATTCTCTGTTACTGGATGTTTATCTGATATCTTGTAAAAACTGTTGTCCATTTCTCCTGCCTTTAGATCTTTTGCTTTTATGAAATGCTAAATCTCCAACTCTGACCCTTCAGCAAAACCAGTTCACTTCATCAAATGAATCCAATGACTTTGATTATGTAGGAGCTTTCATTAAAAGGGTCCAAAGTAAAGCAGACAAGGAAATGTCTTAGTGATTTGCAGCAATGCATTGAGAAACAAAAGGAAATGGATGGCAGAGATAAGGAAAATAAAATAGCCACAATTTTTTAATAAGGGGAATGGAATTCCCCTGAGGGTCTGTGTTATACAGCTCTTTAGTTGGTAAAACACAAGCAAAACTCATAGTAGTGGAACTTAAATACAAAATATTGCCAACTTGGAGCAGCACAATGAAATTTCTAATAGCCAGAAAATGCTGACATGAAGGCATTACCAGAACATTTTAAGCTCTATATAGTAGTACTTCCGACAAACAATTGGCTGTTATGGATTCAACCATAAAACTGAAAGTGCCATGTCCACTGCTGCTAGGACATGTACTGCAACAGCATCACATTCTGCCCTTTGCTTTGTTATTTTAATTGTGGACTTCAATTATGGCACAAATATTTTGATTTTTTTCTTCTTTGTCCACATTATATTTTGCTGTTTTAAAGAACAAAATTGTCTATGAATTATGTGACTGAGGCTAGTTTTGTCTTCCATGGGACCATTACTTCACTAGTACCAATGTGCACTGCAAGGTCAATATGTTTTCAAAGGGATATGGTTAGCACGTGGTACCAGCATAGACTGCAGATGAGAGTAAAAAATCATCCAGGTTTTCTGACAAGATCACCCATAAATTCTGTTTACTGTTGTCCACATGGATTTTCTTGTAGCCAAACATTAGGCAATTCAGAGAATTGAGGTTGGTGCTTGGGATTTTGAATATTTTTTGTGGTTTGGACATTCTTATAGAAGTGTGTTTGATTTTTATTCCATTTACAAACTCCTTAATGAAAATGATCCAAGCAGCCATTACAGAGCTGCTGTCTTATGTGAAATCCAGTAAAACTATACAGTAATGCTGCTTATGAGTTGAATTTCTTTGTCTTAAAGGTAAGAGCAGATCCCAGGACACAGTAGCTCTCATGCAGTTGTTTTCTTTAATTCCTTCAACCAAGCACAGTACAATCCCCCCTTCCCCCCCCAAATGCTGGGTTACTGCTATTTTTTCAACATCATCTATTTTCTTGAAGCATTGCCAAAAAACTGATTATACTTTTAACAATTATAAAAGTCTATTTTATAGACTCTCCCATTTGGAAGATGTTGCGGATTTTGTTCAAAGTTTCCACAAAGATTACTCCTCTAGCTGAGACCAGCATGGATGATGACATCAGCCCAGAAAAGTTTTTAAAAGAGCAACATGTGGAAAGAAGGAGTTCATGATAAAAAGTGTCCCATGCTCTTGAGGGAGAAATGAATTTGGCACAAATCCGAAGTAGTTTTCCTGATATGGTTTGCAGCAGCCCCAGTTGCACGAGCCCAGGCACCCCCCTCAGCTGGAGGCAGCCAGGACATGGTCCAGCCAAGTGGGAATCAGCCCCTGGGGCAGGAGAGAGGGATAGGCTGCAAGGCAAGGGTGATGATCCTTGCAGGAACCACAGCCCTTGCCCCACTGCTGCTGCTGCAGCATCATGAGCAAACACACTGACTGTCCCGGGAAAATGTGAAAGGATTCATAGACATCAGGCCAAGAAGAGTCCATTAGATCATCTTTTCCTCACTGAAGGCCAAATATGACTTTCAAATACCTTTTAAGAGCCACATGGTGGCACACCTCGTACTATTAGAAAGTTTACATTTTTAGCAAGGCGCTGATACCCAGTAAAAGAAGGACAGGTTCAATGGTTTTTGTAGTAAACTCACACTCACTCAATATCTCATAACATTGGAAATCCAATTATAAGGTCTGAGATCTAAAACATGAAGGATTCTTCCCACTGCCATGCAAGTTAGATAAAAAACTAAACCATAGGGCCCTTGCAACTTCCCTCATTCCAGCTGTTAGGTGCCCAGGATGGCTCTCCCCTCTGTCTCCCACCCCTGCCTTCCCCTTAGGAGTCCATGGAAGCCTGTCAACATCAGCAGAACTGACATCTCTCCCTTTCCCTTTGGAGTCTGCATAGAGGGATCCTGGAGAACAGCAAGAGGCACAGTGACAGGGCTTTGCCCATGGAATGGCACTCAGCCCTACTTCATGGAGACAGGACATGCATCAGGTACTGGGGATGGGATGCAATAAGCTGTAGAGCTTATTGAGCTGGTGGTGGCAAGTTCTCCCATCCAGAATGGCATGGCCAGTGTTGCAAAGCCAGTCCAGGGAAGAGTAAGATCTGATCCTGGTCCAGCCTGAGGGGAAGCAAGTTGCCATTGATGCATGCCATGCCCACTTTGGCAGAGCCCCAGAAGTTGGCTTCCACCATTGCAGACCCAGAAAAGCATCTGGACGTTATTGAATTATGTCAGGATCTGGAGAAGCCACCATTTCTTCTGCTTGCTTATTCTGGTTATTAATCTCCTGTCACTGATTAGAAGTTTTTAACTAATTTCTCAGTTGAGCTTGCTTGGAGTTAAACCTCAGCTTTTGGTTCTTATACTTTTCCTCTGCAATAAAGAGCTCTGTTGTGCCTAGAATTTCTGCACATTATAGTATTTATGCTTTGTAATCACATAATTTCTTTATCTTTTTGATGAGGCTACCAGGCTGAACTCTCCAGTCCCAGAGAGATATCTCAAAAATAGCAGTGCTGAACAGAAATGCTAATTTTGTGCTAGACTGGCTCCACACGCAGCTGAGTGCATGGGACCAGGTTCCCTGTTTAACATTATTGATACAGGAGCACAGGTCATAAATATGGGTGGTGGTTTGGAGACCAAACTCTTTGAAAGGATTAAACTGAATTCTCCAGTCTTTGTAACAATTTTTTTTTTTTCAGTGAAGACGGTCAAACTGTAAAACTTTGTGCTTTTTCAGTATTTTCCCTCTTGGTGAGTTACACAGGTGTTTCTTTCTTCAGCATCTTTTGCTTTATTCACCCTTCTTCATCCTTATGAAAACACAACAATATTTACTGTCTTATCCTGGTTTAGATTAAATTACAGTGAAGCTGCCAGTCTCTCCCTCGGGATCTGTGTATAAACAATTGTGTTTCTTTATGTAAGCCCCAGGATCAGTAGCTGTAACAGCCAGGCTCCAGCGGGCAGGGAGCACAGCCTGGAGAGGAGCTGCTCTGCACCTGATGGCAAGTACCTGACCCTGGCCTGCACACACAGAGGACCAGTGATGGTGGCTGTGTGTCTGGGTGAGTAAAAGAAGGATGCAGGGAGCCCAGGAGCAGATGCAGAGAAGGGACAGGCTGGCAGCTGGCATGCCAGACCACACAGAGTGACTTTAACACAAGGAACAATTTCGGAGGGCACCAACAGAAATTTCATTTTTAATTGGGAGCAAATAATAATTGTCTCTGGTAGCATGAGCCATCCTGTGCCCAATGCACTCTCTGAAAGTCTGTAAAGAAAGGGGATTGCACTGAGGAAATAACTATATTAAATTTCAGTTTCTTCTTCTAATAAATATAATCTGCAGGATCCAAATATCTGGCTACGTGGTCAGGTTGGAAAAAGGTAGTGGCACCTTTTAAAAGGTAGTGGCAAAGGTGCAAGTAGCAAAATAAACTGAGAAACTGAGTTTGCAGTGGTACCTTTGGTGGGGATGTATTGGTGCTCGAGGGTTTCTCCTGCATTCACTGTGCACGTGGATCTGGCATCCCAGCTTTGCTTACTGGAGTTGGGAGTGTGGGGCTGGAGATCATGGAGCAGAGGACGAGCTCTCCTCTCTGTCTTGGTTTGAAAGACAAGGGTCTGCCAAGAAAGCCAGGAGCCTCTTTTTAAAATGGAGACTCTAAATCCCCTCCCTCCAAATTATTATAATTTTGAAATTAAGGGGCTCTCAGGCAAAGATATGGGAATAGGAATAACATTTCTTTACTAGGAAAATTAAACTAGAAATACAGTATTACAGATAACAAACCCAAAACCACTGACAGAGTCAGAATACAACCTGACACCCCATCAGTCAGGGTGTTGGTAGCAGTCCCATTAAATGGTGGCTGCAGTCCTCCTGGATGACAGATGTAGTTCTATTGAAGCAGTGCTCCTGTAGAAGGGTGCAGTTTTCCTCCAAAGGTCCAGCGATGATATGGAAAGGTCCAGTTTTTCCTCTGGAATCCAGTGGAAAAAGGCTGCCTTGGTGTTCCAGATTTCAGTTTTTATCTAGGTAGGAAATGCTTGGCTCCTCCCCCTGGGTGGAGCATCTCCCAATGGGATGATGGAATTTTATCAGTCATTCAGTGGAACTCAATGGCCCATTAACAGAAAATATCTTCCTGGAGGGAGGATAGGTTGTGGAACAAAGATGACTGCCACACCTGGTTTTTAACAGATGGCCCATTAACAGAGGATACCTCCCAGAGATAAGGATCACTGCCCCACCTGGTTTCAACAGATGGTGATAGAATACATGCTTTGGGCACATCCTGTCTTGCAACCTAAGACACCCTCCCACCTCATGGATGTCATACCAACACTTTTAAATTCTTGTAGCAGAGACACTGATAATTTGGTCTCAAACAGCTTTTCACAAAATTACAGCTACACTGTAGGAATGGTGGGCTGGAACACAGCTGAGTTTTGAGATGGTACATAACACTGATTCTAGCAGCTCCAGCTACCTTGGATGCCCAGCCCTGGCATCATCTGGCAACTCTGGACACAAATAGCCCTGCTCCCAGTGGGATGAGCCATGGTCTGATGGCTTCCAAGCTCTCATGGACTACAAGCCACACATCAGCCAAATGATCATTCCTGTTCTAGCAGCAGTTTCTTCACATTGGTTGAACCCCTCGTGTTACTTATCCCCCTTGCAGCTAAAAATAGTAATTTCAGCATCAATTAATTTATTTTTGCCCTTTTTTTTTACCTCTGAGAATGAATGAATTCATTTTTTAAAGTTGGGTAGTGCAAACATGATCAATGCTGTTGCATAGCAGCAGTAACTTAAAAACATCCCAGAAGAATTCTTTCTTTCTCTCTCTCTTTTCTTTGTGACTGGAAAAAAATGTTAAAAACAAATCTCCTAATTTACTTGTAGCTTGAGATTTCTGCCAAGCATATGTTTATGTCCAGTTTGAAAGATTGGGCGTATAATGGAAGTGTTGAAATTTTCTCAAGCAGCCCAGAGCTGTTTGATGACATACACTACAAGGTCAGTCCTGTTTGCTGTTAAAATCAGTGGTCACACTTCCTTTAAATTCATGGGGAAACAGGATCAGGCCCTCTATTTAATTTGTATCTATCTTGGTAGGAGGTTTCTTGCTCCTCTGAAATGTGCCTATAGATGATCTCATGATCCCTGTTGCCCATGTGTGCTGGCAAGGTCCTCCAGCACTTAGAGTGCTCAGACGTGACAGTGTGACAGATCACCTGCAGTCCACGTGTCACCAGAGGGGCTGCAGGCTGGGATATAGTGTTTTTTCATAAGGATTATCAAATTTCCTCTCCAATGCTGCCATGTAGAAATAAATGGAAAAACTGCTTTCATCAAGAAAACAAAGGTAACATACTTTATGCCTTTCTTGGGATTTCAGATGGATGTGGTTGAAAGGAAGTTCCTTACTCTGTCTCCAAATAAAAGTTAAAGAAGACACCTAGGTTTTTTGCCCTAAGTGAAAGGGAAGAGACAGGCTCTCTGTCACACCTTACACAAGGCAGCTGCCCTGTGTACTCAGAGCTCTGCTATGGTCAACTGCATATTTTGCTGAAGAAGTTACCAGAGCTTTTATAGGATGTGGCTAATCACATCTAGAAGTGAACACAGTTCCCCTGTGTTTCCATACCTGCTGCAGGACTCCAGCTACCATTAAACTATTTGAGATGTCCACCATCTCCAGAATGCACACAAAATCTGCAACTAAGTCACAGATCAAAATCTGGGACTTCATTCCTGGTATTGTACAGAAATTGCCCTAGATTTTCCTTAGCACAGGAACAAATAGAATCTTCCAAAGATTGAAGTAGATTTTCTCTTAGGAACTGAAATTTTAATCTGAATGAAATGTTCTTGGTGAAGATTTAAAATGTCTGTCTTGGCATACATCTCTACACCCAGTCTTGGATTTCAAAGGTCGGCAGTGTTAGAAGGTAAGATTTTGATTCAGATCCCATCTACTGACAACAAATATTTTCCTCTGATTTTTTTCTCTTTTCTCCTTTTAAACACAAGAACAGCCACCACAGCATAATCAAAAAATACTCCTTTGTAATTTTGTACTTTCCCAAGCATTCAAAGAAAACAACAGACAGAGCTAATGTTCATCTGTGGTGACAGCCACTTCCACCACCCTTTCTCTCTTTAACCCTCTCTGTCCCAGCCGTGAATCCTCCCAGCTGTGAGTTGCAGACATTTCCACACCAGAAATCTTCTTCCATGGCATTGTGGCATTTCCATGGAGGAGAAAAATTTTGTATTTGTGCAGCACCTTAAACTCCCACAGGAACAGCTTACACTACTGAGCAGATATAAGTTTTACCTGGAAAGATTCTGGGCTGTGTTTTGTTGTGTTTTTATTACAAATACATAAATATGATGTATTAGAAAGCTTGCAGATTTTAATCAGTTTTTGAGGTCTTCCCTTTTTCAGTGCCTTTAAAAATTCAAGATAAATCAGTGTCCAAGGGCATTGCTATCTACCCAGCTCCTGACCCTCACCCCCGTGCCCCATTCCAACATGCATGAAAGAGACCCTGGGGAAAATCTTTTGAAGCTGAACCCTAAATCACATGTGAAAATGGAAAATCAAGTTCATTAAAAAAACCCCAAACTATATTGTTAAAGTTATTTTAGACTTTGTGGAATGCTTTGGCTTTGCAAACATGACTGAGAAGCGCTGTGCTGGGAGGGGGAAGCTCTCCCCTTGCAGCAGAGACAGCCCCAGTCAGCACAGCAGAGCCATGATTTTCTCACAGGTCCATCCTTCTCCCACTCAGCAGGATTCCCTGGCAGTGCACTGTCCAGCCTTTCATGAGGACAGAAGAAGCAAAGAGACACTATTCAGGTACTAGACTGACATCATTCATACCCATTACAAAACATTACAAAATGTTTTTTATAGGGGCCCACTCCAATGAGGGACCTCCAGTCACTACAGTAGGACTTGCGGACCCTCCAGGACTTCCCGAACATCAGTGACAGCAGCTGTGTC
Source organism: Sturnus vulgaris (assembly GCF_052056855.1). Classification (NCBI taxonomy): domain Eukaryota; kingdom Metazoa; phylum Chordata; class Aves; order Passeriformes; family Sturnidae; genus Sturnus; species Sturnus vulgaris. The sequence goes on from NC_142243.1 coordinate 15,335,984, forward strand.
CCTTGACTTGAGCTCTAAGTTCTGGCCAGGAGCAAAGCACCTCTGAACAGTGTGCTGGGTGTGCAGGGGACCCTGCAGTGCTCACCACGGGGGCCCTGAGCCTGCTGGCCATGTGTGCTGACAAATGACTCACCTCACCCTGGCACAGCAACAAGGCTGCTCTTACAGAGAGCCAGGCTCCAGCAGCCCTTCTACAGAACACAAACCTGGTGATGAGTCCAACTGCAGTGGACTCAGCTTGGAATGTGTTCAGGTTTCAGTGGATAACGCCACTGCTCTTGCACAAAATGCCTCAGAGCTTCAGACAACCACATGTTTATATGATCACTGGAATTGCTTTCTCTTCCCATTTCTGTTTTCTCAGCTTGTTCGTTACTGTACCTTCACTGTCTTCCTAGGTTACAGCAGCCCAGAGTCCCAGGGATTGTTCAGGTCTGAAACAATCAAGTCCTGTTATGTAGATTCATCAGGGTATTTCATTGATTCAGGGTGTCAGAGCTTCTGGGAAGAATTGCTTCCGTGCAAGGTGCATCTAGCTAAGATAAGAAACTGCAAAAAGTTTGGAAAGGAGCTCTTTGAAGGACTTTGAAAGCCTAAGATAGAGAGAAATCTTCAAGGGCCAGCCTACTAGCTGATGTGCTGTTTACTGGGCATTTCTCTTTTTTTGCCTGAGATATCTTTCTGTAACAGTTTTTCTCTCCACCTTCCTCCCTAGTCTCTCCTGTGGGAAGTTTTGCAAAGACCAAAGCAGTGAAATTTGTTCTGCTCATTCCCACCCATTTGCAAAGCCTGCAGCTGTGGCTCCTCCTCTCCACAGTGGCTGTGCTGCCTTTGTGTGACAGTCCAGCAAAGGGCAGCCGTGCCCCTCAGGAACACACATGAGCCCTGCCAAAGGAACCATCCCCACAGCCTCTCATCAGGCATTCAGTCCCTGTGGGTTTCTCACAATTCTTTTGACACAGGTAATGTCTTCACTTGTGGTGCTCAACAGCAGATGTGCATGGAGAGAAGCACAGTCTGTGAGCATGACACCAGCTTGGAGCACAATTCACTGAGCAGACCCAGGCATTGTTGTGGGGATGGATGCTGCTCATTCTGCCCACTGCAGGCTGCCTTCAACTTCATGTACTTGAATACTCTCAGGCAGCCACCCTCATCTGCTTCTGCATGGCCAGCAACAATAGACCATTCATAGATGAATGTTTTCCTGCAAATGCTGGTGTCCTTGCCTCTGCAATCACATGAGAGAGATGGCAGGAGGGGAGAAAATGGGAGGCAGATCCACCTCTGCTCTTGATATTTCAATCCTTTCCAGCATGTTCTGCTGTGGAGAAAAAAAATAGAGAGAGAGAAGACATAATTAAAGAGATTTTCTGTCTGTCCAGAAAAAGGAGGGTTTGGTAAGAACAAGAATAGGAGGTCTACTGCTAGCTCCCCCCTCCCAAACATTCCGTTTTCTCTAATAGCAGGATGTCTGATGGTGATACACAACAAAACCCTTCCCAAGCCTGCCTGGGAACTCCACACTGATGGCAAACCCCAAGCCAAGAGCTGGATGTGCCTGGCAGTAGTACAGCCTTGAGTGATCACTTTCCCGACTCTTAATTCCACAACCAGCAGGATGCATTTATCTCATCCAGCCCCACATCACAACCCACCCAAATCAGGACTGCTTATCTTCCACCCACTGTCAAAACACCCAGAAAGCCCTGGTTTCACTAGTACCCCAGGAGAGGAAAGAATGGATATGGGGCAAGGGAAAGCAGCTGGCCTAGAGGTTCAAGGTGAAACTCTGGAGAAGGTTTGTGGGCGGTGATGGTGCCTGGGAGAAGTGTCTCTGGCAATGGCCATGATGTCTCACTTGCCAGCCTCAGGAGTCAGTGAGGCTACCCTTCACCCTGCATGGACTGAAAGAGGAAGTGGACCCAGCCGTCCATCACCCACCTTTTTGTGGGAACAGACATTGAGCTGCCCAGGTTTGTCCCTGAATGCCCCCCCCCCCCCCCCCCCCACCCCAGCCAGGAGGTGAAGTTAGGCAGAGCAGAAGGGCTTGGGCTGCTCCTTCTTCTGCTGGGGCTGGCTCTGGAGGAGCAGGGCTGGGGCTCCCCTGCAAGTGGGGGAGAGGTACTGGGGTACCCCTGCAAGCCATCCTGCAGCAGTTATCTGAAGGGCTGTGATGGTACAGCCAGTACACCACAACTGGCTGCTGAGCTGGAAGATGCCATACTCAGCACTGCTGTCTGCCACATTGCTGAGCTGTCTTCTTGACAGTGCTCTCTTCAAAGGCTGTGCAGAGCCCTGGATGGGAGCAGAAGGCACTCAGACTGTACCACAGCTGCCATCCGTGGGCAGATGGATGGCAGGATTACCTTTGGCCTGTAAGAAGAGGGTGTGGGCAGATGTACCCTGTACCCTCCAGCCTCTCTCCCTGGAGCATGTGAGCCAGCTCACACCCACTGAACTCCTTTGGCCAGCAGCAGCAGGGGAGACTCTACTCCTGCAGGGCTGCTGGTCCCCATGCTCTGGGATCCCAGGGCAAAAGCTAAAATGAGGTGTAACAAGGCAGTAAAGCAGAGTCAGACATCCAGGGCCAGTTCCCCAGCAGGCTCAGCGACCTTGGGGTCTTGCTGCTGTCTGTGGGGTGTGCACAGGGACACGCACACACACAGGGCTGGACAGCCCAGGACACAAACAGGTTTTTTCAGTGCAGACGTGGAAAGCACAGAGCTTCAGGCACTGCCATTTGGCAGCTCTCTGGAATCAGCAGTGAGAGGTCAGGGGTTCCATGGGAACTGGAAAGCTGACAAATGTGACCCACTAAAGGAAGGGCTACATGCTTTAGCTGCTCAGACATCTCAGCCTCTTCCCCTGGTGCTGGCCAGCCTTTGAGCAGAAGCTGTGACGTGCACTGAGCCCATTGCTCTTAGGAAGCCACACCTAAACTCACTAACCCTTAGCCCTGGTGTGCATGCACCCTTTGCCTTTTACACAATCACCTGCACACACTGTGAGTCACACCCTGCATGTCCAGGAGCTTTGTCTGAGAGAAGGCTTCAAATCAGCACCTTAACAAACAGAGCTAAAATAGGGGTATCTTTTATATTTTAAAATTCCTATTCCTAAAGTTCCTATTATAGGATATTTACAGAGGCAAATAACACTTTCTCACTTAGAATAATGTCTTAACAGTTTCCAATGCCTCCCATGAATAAAACTCAAGTAAATTTGTGTGCAAAATGTTTTTAATTTCTACAGGGAGTTGCCTGTGAATAAGTGTCAAACCAAGAATTATCACACAGATCAGTTGATGAGCAGAGGCAAGAGATTAATTACACATTGGCGTTGGATTAGATGTTGCAAAGACAATTAGCAAGAAGGTTAAGGGAATAAAAAGAAGCAGGAACACGCCCATTTTTCTCAGGCTTGTGGTGAGAACCCAAAGAGGTTTTCTGTACATCCCAGAGTGGTCAGTGCTTGCTCCTGATGTGTCACATCTCCAGCTGAGCCAGTGAAAAGCCCCAAGGGGTGGTGCCACCACACAGCCAAACCAGGGCCTGTCCTCACAGCACGGTGGAAGTTTACTTACTCTTCTTTTACCATTCTGCTATCTCTTTGTTTTCAGCCATGAACACTAACAAACTTGATGAGAATTAGAAAATCACTTAGAAGAGGAGCAGCAAAAGAAACTTCCCCCTTATGGGATCATTTGCTTTAATGTAAACTGTTTAAAGATAATAACAAGGCTCCATTATATTATTTGCTCATCTTCCAGTTCTCAAAGTACTTTTTACCAAGCAAAATGAGGTTTAAAACATATTGGTAATATCTCCTGTGGATTAAATATTAATCATTATATTGAAGTAATAAATGCAGAAATCCTGCCTAGTTATTCAGACATGCAAATCCCTAATTGTGTGGGAAGCTGCTCAGATGGGCTTTAGTTTCAGCAGGAGATAAAATGCCACAGAGCCAGTACAGTATCTGTGTCACTACAAGATTTACAGCCTGATTCCCTGCCTGGAAACAAAGGAACAAATAGCTGCATGTCACGCACTGAGCTGAAACATTATGGGTTATATTATTGCTTAAGTTTCTACAGGACTTCTCAGTGGGGGAAAAAAAATTCTATTAACTCTCTTTACGACTACCAGCAGGGCAACCTGAAGAGAATAATCTCCTCCATTTATAAGGTCTGGGGGCCTTAAAACCTGAATAGTAGGCCAGGAGCTTTGTCACAAGGTCTGTCTGTTTCCTTTTCTTCATAAAATTCCTATCTCCATTAATCTGTGTTTATTTTCCTTCTGCTTTTTAATTTGCTTAATGGACTTCAGTTGAAATCTCTCCTAAAAGTCAGAGGAAAGTAAACTCTGATAAATCCTTTGGGACTTAATAGTCACAGTTAAGCACTTCTTTGGATTATTTTGTCTGACTTTCATCTTTGCTGCTGCAGAAATATCAGCTGCCGAGTACCGCAGCCCTAACCCCATGACTTAAGAGCCTGGGAACGAACTGACAAAAGATATCCCTCTTTCTTTCTTTCTTTCTCTTTCTGCAGGCATGGAAATAGTACAAGCCTAGATTTAAACCCGTGAAAGGCAACTAGGGTGTCCTCCATGCATTTGCCCCATGCAGAAACCATGCCAGAGGCTCAATGCTCTCGAAGATGCCAGTCTCTGCCAGTGTCTCCCACTCCCAGACTTTGGTTTCCAGGAGAGGAAGAAGGAAGTTCCAGCTGGGCAGGAACTGCTGTGCACTGTACTGGACCCAGGGTGAGTGCTGGGAAGCACATCCTGGTCTGGGCAGCTCCAGCCTCAGCTCCCTGTAGCCAGGTTCTGTACTGGAGACACCTTCTGCTCCCCTATCACACAGCCTGGCACCATCTCACCTCAGCTCCCAACACAGATGGGGAAAGGAGGGCATTTCAGACCCCAACCTCATGTGGAATCTGAACTCTGGCAGCTCATAATTGGCATCACAGCCCTCCTGCAGGAGACGAGACCTGTGACATTTCCTTGTTCCCAGTCCTACTGGCATCATCTGCTCAGTAATGTTTCATGTTATTAATCTATTATTTTCTTTTCAATGGGTAGGCTTTGAATGACAGCCAACATCGGTATTAGTCTCTAAATACCTTTTTTGTTAGAAGTCCAAATTCTTTATGTTCTAACTCATATATTACTTTCTATGTAGCAGATTTATTTTTGCACAACATTTATTCATGCAGGATTCGCTTACTCAGAAATTGCATTGTATAATTACATCCCAGCTGCCTATTTCTAATACTGGACAAAGGTTTGCTTTATTTTTCATTTCAGCAATTTACTTTTTCATTTAAATTCTCCCATGTATGATAGACATACATAATTAGGTCCCATTCCACCAACCTTTCTATTTCATTTGTCTAATGATCAGATTCTAAAAAAACATACTTCTATGGTTTTGCATGTTGCTGGAGCAATTTACACATTTCCATCCATAGTGAAACTGAGGCATGAAGCAAAGGCAAGCACTTAGAGCTGAGTTGTCTGACTGACAAAATGGGCAACTAATTGGCCCATTGACTTCTAATTCAGATTTTACTTCTATTTTGGCCCAGTTGAGGGCAATTTGTTTCCAAAGAAAATTTCCAAACTCCTGTTTTTGTTTGACCCACTTGGTAAAGCTGTTAGCTGTGAATGCATGGGCTTGTCTCCCATTAAGAAGGCAGCTGTGGAGAAGGTAATTCTGGACATTTTTGTGAAAACACACCATCACATGCTAGAGGATAAGCTGAACCACTGGCAGGCCCCATACCACAGTGTATTCAGCCTTGACTACTTTGCCTTGGATCTGTTTTTCTTTCCTTGGTTTAGAAGGGCTCAGCCTCCAACATGCTGAGCATAAACCCCAGCAATTCCTTCATTATAGCTCATATTATCTGAGTGTGTTTTCTTCTGCTACTCAGTGGTCATCCACAGCCTCAGCTTGCTCCTTTGTAGCACCATCTGTCAGCAATAATGAGAGATTGAGGGCTGGAAATCAGCACAGCGAGGGCAGGTGGAAGGTACAGCTCTAGGGTATTTAAAACAGAGACCCAGCCCTTAAGGATACCAGCCAAGGGGCTGTGGTAGCACTACAAGGAAATGTGCTTTTTGGAATCACTGAAGGCTTTGTCCAGCTGTGCTGGCTGCCACCACTGCTACACAGAGCAGATAAACACAGGTCAGGGCACAGGAGAGCACAAAGTTCTGCTGGACCCCAAACGCTCTCAAGGAGCTGGGTGACCATGCCCATGGTTTGCTCTGCAGAGGTGCTGCTGGCCTGCCTGGTGTCCTGGCTGGCCATGGGCCAGCACAGGGTGTCTGCACTGCTCCACAGCCACAGCAGGGATTAGGGAGGCTGAGCAGTTACACAAGCTGATAGATCTCTTGGTATCAGCTGGAGACAAATGGCCAGGAGCCCTGTTCTGGAGCTCTGAGAGCTGGAACAAAGGCTAAGATCCTGTATCTGCTTCTGTGAAACTCACACCAAGCAAGGAAAAGCTGCACAGCTTGGCCCATGACAACAAAGCACAGACTAGACCCTGCTCAGATGAGACACTTTCCATGGGTGGACAGGAGCCCCTGTAGCTTATTAGTCTGGTTCACTGATCCATACTCTGATGTCTGGGATCCTGCTAACAAAATTATCACATCTAGTCAGAGTCAAAGCTGCTTTATGGGAACCATGAGTTTCCTGTCTTCTTTGCATTTGTGAAGAAAGACTTTGTCATGTTCCCAGGGTTGAAGTCACAATTTGCATTAGGAAAATATAAACAAAATTAAAGATCAGCCCCATGACAGAGCCAGCGCAACAACAGATTCAGGAAAGTACTAACTAAATGCTTCACAGTGGGCAGATTTTGATTTGTATTTATAAGCCTTTTTGGTTTCAAAATACAATGTTCTCTCTCTTTCATCTCCAAAACCCACTCAATACAGAACAGAAACATAGCTTTTGGCAGTCTTCATTTTTCAGCTAAACTTGTTTGTGTTCTCTCTTAGCGCTTGAAGCAGAGCAGTAGCAAATTACATTACTGCTTCTCAGTTTGTAACACACTTGACCATGTTTTTTCAATAAAAATGACACCACTTAACTTTGCTGGGTCAGTAATGAAGCAGCAAGAAAGATTTCGTTTGGCAAGAAAAAGTAGCTGAGAATCCAGAGCTTCTTACAGCTAAGGAAAAATAAAGGATTTAGTTTAATTATACTATTTATGAACTCTAAGCTCTTCCTTTAATTTCTGTTTTACGATGAAATATATCACTGTGGCCACTTTAAGCAGTCTTCCACACGCTATGGGAATATTTTTCCCACTATGCCCAGCAATGGTGGTGGGCAGACACCATAGAACAGAGCTTGTACTTGGGGTACCAATGGGAGCAGTTGTGTCTGTCTAACCCAGGAGTAGGTGTGTCCTTTTGACAAGGACTAGTCCCACAATGGACCACAATGATCTCCCAAGGACACAGCCAGCTGGATAGAAGGGGCTGAGATAGGCTGTCCATTGCTTCTAGGGCCATGTCAGCTTGGGGAAAACATCTCAGCTGTGCAACTTCTCTGAGGACTCAGATTCCAGTGCACCTCACCACCATCCTGTTTCCAGCTGAGGGATGAGTCAGCTGAATTGGTCTTGAGGATACTGGTCATGTTCTCTGAGGAAAACCTCGAGGGCAATAAGCCATGTACCACTTCTGGAAAGAGAAAGCTTCTTCCTTCACATAAGTCTGCTTTTCTCTCTCTTTTCCCTCATTTCAATCTCATGACATCAGTATCTCTAAATGTGTCATCCTGCCTGGAAACAGACAGTAGCAGATCTCACTTGCATTGAAGCTGATGGCAGCACACCTGATGGCAGCCTAAAAACGTCACATCATGCCATTTCCAGTGGTTCTCTGAAGTCAGCCAGACTGCACCTGATGAGATGTCCTGAAGCATCTGCTCAGGCTTTGGAGAAGATTCTAACTGAGCCAAAGGCACAGGGGGCCCATGGATCCTGTGCCTGCAGGAGAGCATCTCTGGGCTGGGGGTGTGATCCCCATGGGAGCATGGATGGTCCTGTGCAGCCTGTGCCAAGGTGCAGATGCCATGTGTCCTTTCCCAGGGGATATGGAGAGCTCTGTCAGGGGGGCATGTGCCACTGGGCAATGAGTTGGGGTTTTTGGAAGTGCCTTTCCATGCCACCTGGAGCAGAGCACAGGTACCAGGGGCTGGCATCAGCTGCTGAACCCTTTTATTTAAACCAGAGACTCCTGCTTGGCACCACTCTGCACTGGGCCAGCACCAAAACCTTGATGCATTTGCAAGGCACCAGTGCAAAAGACTTGAAAAAGGCATAATTGCACTTCTTGCCTAAAAGTGAATTTTAATCTTGCCTACAACAACTCTCCTTCACGCACTATAAATATTTGGGGGATGACATTGGCTTCAGCAGCATATCATGGCAGTGGCACTGAACCTTGTTACTGGGAAATGATCTATGTTAACAGCCATACTTTGGCTTTGCCTTGAATTTTATTTTCTGCAAATGCCTTGGCATTTCTTTTGTAGTGTCAGGATTTTTTTCTAGTCACAACAGTCTGTTTCATCCATGTCCTTATCTCTTAAGAACAGTGCTTTAGTTGTGGAAGGATTGTTGGGGCTTGTCTGAACTCAAGTAATTTTGATGTAGAGGTTAAAGGCAGCACTTTGGTTTATATTTGAAGGGAATTTTCAGATATAACTTCTGAAAGGAAGTTCATACAGAGGGTTTTTTCTGGAAAACTGATATTTATTTTTTTCTTCTTTTTCTTCTTATTTTATAATTTTCTTCAATTTCTATAATTTTATAACTTCCATCAATTGAAGTTATGCAACTAAAATCTTAATATAAGAATATCTAGGAATATTTGCATATACACACAGACATATGCAAGCATGTATACACACACACACAAACAAAATCTTTCTTTATTTTCAATTCAAACTGTTTCCTAATACTAAAAATGCATAGAGAAAAAAAGTTATAATATTAATTCTCTTGAATTAATGACATTCCCACATTTTCAATTGATTAACGGATCAAGTTTTTCTTGAACAAAGTTTGTAGTTTGTTTAACTGCCTTCATGCCTGTCTAAGAAAATTACTGAATGTGCTTTATTGTGACTGTTCTTGACACCTAAATTTCACATTCAATATAATGCTGAAAATGCTATTAGATTAGAAGGGTATTTGAATTTATTTCTGGATTGGCAACAGAGAAAATAATGTTTTATATAAATTTATTCCTATTTATAAAGGAATTTATAAAAGGAATTTTGGAGACTGAATCTTTTTCTATGTATATCCATGAATACCACATGAATTAAATGAATCAAATCTCTTTATTCCTCATGAGAAGTGGTAAGATGTCCTCCTAAAATTTTTTCCTCCAATAGAAAATGAAGATAAATATTTTGGGAGTTTGTCCGATTCTGATTGAAAAAAAAAAAACCCAAAAGCCAATTTGCAAGTAAGGAAACAGATTTCCAATTTGTTGTTTCTTTGAGGTTTGTTTTCCATTTTCTTTTCCCCCTCTACTTTGGTGACAAAGAGTGGCACTGGAAAAGATGATCAAAGAAAAGCATTACAGGCCACAGCCACAGCATCCCACCCTTCCATTTACACCAGCTCTGAATCTGGCCCCTTGGCACTAAGCAGGAAAGCCTTTGCATAAGCCCTACTATCAACATCTGTAAACATTAAAAGCTTTCTAGGCTACTCAGGGGTTAAAATTGTTCTAGTAAGTGTCCTTAATAAGGAATTCAGACGGTTTCTGTTTGGTTTTAATTATGACAGCCTTTCATATAGGTTGGAGGGGCTCCTGGCTCTGTCCTGCTGAGACATTAAAGGTCCCTTTGTTTCGAAGTTCCGAGGCAGATGTGGGATCGCCTGCAGCTCACCTTTAGGGTACGGAGAGGCGCTGAGCGGGCAGGGTTGGATGCCGCAGCCCCGCGCTGGGAGCTGGGCGCGGGGCGCTCCCCGCTCCGGCCGATGCTATCGGCATCCCTGGCTGGAGCCTGTCTGAGACATCCTGATTAATGAACTGGGGCTGCAGCTATCTGTGAGAATGAAGAATTGCTTGTCTCACCCATGCCACGGTCCTAATTGGGAAAGTCTGATTCGCTCCGTGGACGGACACCAGATACACAGAAATACTTTTTCCAAGATTGCGGCGATTTTCACTGATCTCTCCCCTGCAACACTCCTCAGGAAATACAACCACCAACCCTGGAATTTCTTCCTGAGGTAGAGAGACAGGAAGGACTAACATGACCCTTCTCCTGAATAACTTCTATGATGTGAAACACAAAGCACAAACTTGTTTCACAAGTATTTTGACATTGAAAGTCTCATCCACTATTTCATCTAGAAAAATAATCTTGCAAGAAAATACAACAGAGATCTCTGTTCTGATGCCTGGAGACCCTGTAATTTCTGTCTTTATATGAGATGTCTGACAGCTTATTTGCTTTCTCTTTGCTTAGGTGATACAAAAAAATCAAAATAAAAGGCTGAACATCACTAGCCAAAATGATCAGCCTGTGGCTTCAACCCTCATTGTCCCTCTCCAAGTGCACCAATATCAATGCTGGAGCTTCCACATTTCCACTCCAGCCACTGTTTGGTGTGCTATAGAGCCTGTCAGTGAGGGAACAAGTCTCTCAGGAAACTTGCTGGATTTGCTGATGTTACTTCCCAATTTCTCTTGGCAACCAATTATTTTCTCTTCCATGTTACACTTGGCAGACACTTAGGGTTTTCCAGATGGTAGACATGGCCTCTAGTTTGCCTGAGAGAAAATATCACTGAAACATAAGTCAGCAGAAGTTCAAATCTGAAATCTGAACGTAGCATTAAATCTGTACTGACATTAAATGTCTCTGCCATATGTGCCTTGCTGCCAGACTGAAACATTTGGGGTATTTCAGTTACGTAGAAGATAAAATTGTTCTTGGTTGCATGAAAATGAAAAATACACCAGGCATCTTCCTGGACATTTGATTCTCTAGAAGGTCTCTTAACTAATAATTCTCACACCAGTGATTTATGGGCTGTAGATGCTTCAAACTGTGCTTGTTCGAAGGGCAGCATTACATCAGTGTCCAAAAGACATTGGAAGCTCTCGAGGAGTCTTCAGTGGCTGAAATGTCAATTGCACTGACTGTGATAGCAAGTCTCACAGGAAATGCAAGGTTTCTGCCACGTGGGTGAGTCAGGACATAAGTATGCTGCCTCATCTTCTAATCCTCTGCCAAATCAATAAGCTCCTCTCAAGAATAGGATTTCCAACTGCAGTATAGGGAGATACCGTGGGAGGCTTAATGTGAGCTGAGGAGAGCCTTGGCTTTGTGAAACCTCCATTAGCCCAGAGCCACCTGCAGAGAGTGGCAGCAGCCCTGCCATTGGTGCAGGCACTGGGCCAGCCTGACTCCTAGTTCCCAAATTTCCTTCTTGAAAGGAAAATCTGAGTAGGTCATGTACTTTAAGAAAAATATCTGCTTTACTAGGAAACTGTATTTTGCCAAGATGAGTATGTCTGATGAGCTCACCTTGGTGTGCTGTGCCACAGTATCTGAGACTGAATGAAAATCCCTGTCTGGCTGTGTGCTTGTTTTATCCTGTCCTTTAATGTAATGGCTGGCAGCTCAAAGGAAACCTTTGAACCTCAAGTCTGTACACTCTCAAAACACATGCATTGGGCCAGTTTCTGGGGGTTCCTCATGGATCCCAGAGGCAAGGAGGGACATGATGTTAACCTCCTTCCAGATTCTGGCACTGTGATGGGCTTTGCAAAATTAAAATAGCAGCAGTATTATTTCTAGATATACTGAGACACAGCAGAACCCAAGGATTAGGAACCTCTGAGCTCAGGGGCAAAGCTTTTTCTTCTGCCATAGCCAAACACTTGCAGCTGATCCTTCTCTGCAGGGGATGCTCCAAGGGTCTTGGTGGCACTGGCTTTCTGGTTGCCCTTCAATTTTTGCAGAAACTTCTTTCAGAGGCCTCGTTTCTCTCCCCTGGGACTGTGTCAAACACTCCAAGCACTTGGAGAACCAGAAAAGCACTGTTGCAAAAACATCAAACACAAAAGCAAAAAGATGCAAGTTAATTCAGTCACTGTGCCCATGTCAGCTGTCTTGGCTGCAAAATGCTTCCACCTTCCCAGTGCACACAACCTTCTCCTATTAATCAAACCTTCTTCTATTACTCAGTGCACTTCTGCACAGAAGACATAAATAATTTTCAAAGATGGTGAGGGTATCTCCACGGCCTCAGAAGAAATAGCAGAACCCAAGAGATGATCCAGAAGGTGCAAAGTTGTGGTGGTGTGGGAAGAGCAGGACCCTGGCTGCCCTCAGAGCCATAAAATAAATGCTGCTGCTTCCTCAGCTGCAATGCTGGGGTAGCTCAGGTATTGTTGTTACCTCAGCACTCTCATTACCAGTCATTGTCGTTGTTCATTTGAATAAGGTCTGAATGGGGAAAAAAATATTAGACTCAGTATTTTCATAAGGAAATGAAGAAAGGGGTGAATTCATTTCTGATTTGTACCTTGTGCACCTCTACACATTGCACACTGCATAAAACTCAACAGGGATAAGCTTTTCCAAAGAGGCAACCTGCAGAATAAAGGCAAATATCTGGATATGTGTAGCACCAAGAGCTTCATTACATATAAGATAAAGTCAGAGCAACTTGGAAACACTTTGTGCTGAGCCCAGTGCTTGCCTTGCTTAGCTTTGTGTTTGAAGCCTGTGCATAGTCTATGCTTCAGCCCATTCCAGCAATCCTCCCACTCCTTCCCAATCACATTTGTTGGGTGGCAGGCCTAATGCAGCCAAAGTGCACTCATACCATCTGAGGTGGGCAGCCTGGTTTAGAGATTTCAGTTGTTAGACCTTCTCAGGGGAACTTTTAGGGAATTGTATTAACAAAGCACATGGAGTCAAATTAGGTAAATTCAGCCTTCCTTTGAATCCATCTCCTAGAACTTCACTGCCAGTCAGGAAGTGCTCTTGCTAATGGTGCCAGGGGGACAGCTGGAGGAGGCTTCACAGTGTCCACTTTTCAGACTGATCTCAATGAACCTTTGTGGTTCCATCAATGCCAATGTGAGAACATTTCCTCTGAAGTCATTCGTGTAAACAGCCCAGAGACAAGCCCAGAGCATTCAGCTTTGTTCCACAGGACGGGGGACAGTAGCCTGACTGTTGATTTATTTAAAAGAAGAAAAACAACAACAAAAAATGTGGCCAGGAAGTTGAATGACTATCAGGAAACACTCACTAAAGGGACTGTGTTAAGCAGAGCATGCAAAGCCAGCAAACAAATCCACTACTCTATAAAGTAATATTTTTTATTTGCAATTCTGACAACACATTTTACTATTCTGTCTCCCAGGGCAGAAGGAGACTGGCCATGGGTCTGAGGTGCCCAGCATCCCCTTGTTTTCACTGCCCTGCACCCCAGTTTGTACAGAGCCCCAGTTTGCACAGTTCCCCAGGCTCTAACAGTGGGTGAGAGCCAGGTTTGTCCTTGTGCAGCTCAGCTTAGGGCTGGAGACACCAGCCCTCTGTGCCAGCTCTGATCACCTCCCTCCCACCTGGGGAACTTTTGGATCATATGTAATCTGTGGCCCCATAAACCCTATAGAAAAGAAGGGTAGAATTCCCTCTCGCCCATTCCCATTTGTTTGTGTTTTACCTCATAGCTTGAAGAGGTTGTTTGGGGTCCAGTTGGTGAAACAACTTGCTACATTTTCTGCACTCAAAAAAGCAGGCAAAAGCTTAACTAGATCCTTAAGCTTTGTTATATCAGGGCCTTTTTGGTGTGTATTTCAGTCCAGTGCCCACCCACCACTAAATGATGTGAAGGCAGGATGCTGAAACCAAGAACTGGAGAAAGATCCTATTTCAATGTCTGATACAAGCTTACATGCCACTGAGCTTCTATAAACACAGGATTCAGTCTAGATTACATCAGCAAAAACCAGTTCAAACTATTCATTTGAGAACAGAATATTTAATTCCATTAAAAATTGGAACTGCAATTTCACAGCTCTAATTCCTGTAAAATAATAAAAACAGTGAATCAAGAATAGACTTCTTTGTTTAAAATGAGATGAATCAATAGAATAAAAATCTTGGTGGCACAAGTGATAGGAAAGAGTGCACGGTAGTTTAGTACTTGAAACATTCACTAAATAGACATAGTTCAATATTGTATGGAAAAATATTCCCTGTGCTTTTGCCATTAATCCAGATACCTCTTATCTGCTGCTGATGCACACTTGCCCAAAGCCACATTGCTTTAACATCTTGTTGAAATGTTTTACTTCAATGTAATTTCCACATGGGTTCTATTATTCTTTGTTTCAGAAATATTCTTCTTTACACAATCAGTTTTTTTCTTCTTTGTGAGCAGCACTCTCTCAGGGATGAGGACAATCATATGTAGACCAGCACGACATATCTAATGTACTCCTTCTCTAAAAGACCTTAAGAAAAAAATCTTGTTTCTTGCCCTCAGAAAGATTTAGCAGCTCCTTTCTACAGCTCATATTGTCCCAGGCTCTTGGGACAGGCTGAGACTAAGTCACCATAGGCTGAGCTGGGAAAAAAGAGGGGATGTGGGGATGTGATAGTGGTGGTGACAAAGGGCTGGCAGCAGACTGCAGAGCTTTGGTCAGGTCTCTAGGCCTGGCTGCCCACAGCTGGCTGGAGACTCACCAGTGGGAAGATGCACACCTTGTCTCCAACAGTAATTTATTTAGGAATTGGAATAGATGATCCTTGAAGGCTCCTTCTAACACAAACCATTCTATGATTCTATGATAACTCTTCCTGTGACTATTCTTCTTTGTCAGCATGAATGCTTTTTTATTTCTTCTTTTTTTCCCCAAGAAAATATCTCCAAGATGGAAGTCTGAGACCTGAGCTTGCTGTCCAAGAACTGCAGGCAATGAAGTCACAGCCTGTCCATGGAGTGAGCCACAGAATTTGGGACCAAACAGGCCAACATAGTCATGTTTCTCAGTAAAAGATCTTCTCTTAGCTGTTAAAACACATGGCTAAGGTAATGCTGACAAACCAAGTCATGCAGCTAAGAGATTTTTTCTGAATACCACTGCTAGATTCCAACGTGCTGCTTAGATATTGTGATTTTAAAACGAAAAGGGGTGAATCACCAGTCTAGATGGTGCACAAGTTGGTTAAAAATGCAGATCATTGATAATTGCCAGAGATTTCACTTGTGAGCTTTCCCTGCCTATGGCCAGCATCCATACAGGATTTCTTCCCCACGCTGTGGGGATCCACTGTTTCCTCAGCAAGATCCACCACTGACAGTGCCTGGCCTGGGCTGCAGTGATTAGGAGGAGAGATTGGGAATCTGATACTCCATAGGATGTCACATCAGAAGGAATTCTATTACTGGGGCTGGTATGGATCCTGCTGTACACATAAAATAGTTCTGAAAATGCTACAGGTATTTAAATTGTTTATGAACATAAAAATTGGATTTCACAGGATTAACACTGCAGAGCGTTCCCACTCTGTCATCCTAACCACTCAGCTGGGCAAAGCTGAGACCCTCTGGGGTGATTTTCTGAGTTCCATGGAGTAGCATGACGGAGTAATGATGTAAAAAACACACTTTCCTTGGACTAACTCTTCTGTTATTTCTCATTTCAGTGACGATCAGGTTGTGTAAAACCAGCCAGCTCTTGTTTGGCACAGGTTCCCTCTCCCCTTGGCAGAGGCATTCCCAGCCAGCATGGGAAAGGAAGAGAAAGCCCAAAACCTGTGCGAGGGCAACTGCAGGAGCTGCCCTGGCTGCATAGCCGGGACCCAGCAGATGGCACTCCTGGATGGAGTTTCCTGGATGGAGTTTCCTGGATGGACCACAGATCTGCCTCCAGCTGCCCCATCCTGCTGCCCTCCTGGGACAGGGCTGTGGGGCAAGGCTGTGCCCGGGCAGGTGGGCTGAGCTCTGCCCTGCCCAGTTCATCCTAAAATCTCTGCTCAGACTGCCGCGGGCACAGGGCTCGGAATCGCTGCCAGCACCTGGCACAGCAGAGCAGTGCTCTGGGGGCTTGTGCTCCCCTGCCAAGGAAAAAGAGTCAGGGCTTGGCCTCTTGGGAAGTCATTCCTGCCTTCTCCCCGGAGCCTCACTGTCAGACAGACTTGACATGAGAAGACAAACCTGTGGGCTGCTGGTTGGGCTGCACAGTAAGTGCTGCATCCCAGAGGGTCTGGAGAGGTCAGCAACTCACACGTCAGGAAATCCTGGAGTCACAGAACAGCTGGGGTTGGAAGGCACCTCTGGAGATCATCCAATCCAACCACCTGCTCACACCATGGGCAGCTAGGGCATGTTGTCTGGGACTGTGTCCAGTTGGGGTTCTCATATCTCCAAGGATGGAGACTCTGCAACTTTCCTGGACGACCTGCTCCAGTGTTCAACCCCTTCCAGAATACAGAGGTTTTCTCTTATGTTTAAGTGGAATTAGTTGCATTTTAATTTGTGCCGATAGTCTTTTGTCCTGTCACTGGGCTCTGTTGAGAAAAGGCTGTCTCAGACTTCTTTACTAATCCAATCAAGTGTTTACACACATGACTAAAATCTCCCCAAGCCTTTGCTTGGGGGATTTGATATTTTTTCTTTCTTATGAAACTGCACCAAAATTTAGCAAGCCCAGTAAGGAATCTCTAGGAAACACAACAGCTCTGAAAAGTCAAATTTATTTGATTGTGTATGAATACAAAAACTGGCTTTTAAAAAGGATTTTGCAGGATTAGCACCATGGAGTGTTCCCAGCTTTATCATCTTGTACAAGTAGGCAGACTACTCAGAGATCATCCCACTGGAAGAAGCATTTCCATATAATATTTCTAAGCATGGAGCTGAAATCACAGCAGGGTGCACATCTCAGCACATAGTAGGTGTTTCTTTGTTTTAAGTAACGACAGCCAACCCCAGAAACTAGATCAAACTATTCCCAACTCAGAGGAAGAGATTTCAAGCCTGGATCTTGGGCTCCTGAAGTCGGCTGTTGACAGATCCAAAACACTGAAGGTTTTTGTGGAACTGGGGCCCAGGTGCAATGCTGTTCAGTGGGGTGAGATGGTTTATTCAAGCTTTTAGAAACGTTACTTAATTTGTTTCATCCTTGTTGGACCTTGCCACTGTAATAACTAGTTCCTGATAGCAGAATAAGTTGGGAATTTATTGTGTTTTCACTTGACAAGCATTAGCTCCTCCAGATAGAGATGTCTGCATGCCAAGCCATTATATTCTTCACAGAATGATTTATTAGTGATTTATTTATTTATTTCTATGCTGCATCCCGCTTGTTTGCCAGTGGAAATCTGCCTGGGGAGGTTTGTTTCATGTCTCTTGCAATGAGATGTGGAAATCTGCCTTCCCAGGTTTACCAAAGCACTCCCAGCCAATACTAGGAGAGGGTGCCAGAATATAACAGCTCCTGTACTGCATGGGAAATGCATCATCTGGCTAAAAACTATTGCTCTTTGGTGGTTCTCTCCTCCTCCACTTTCTCCTCCTTCTACATCTCCTCCTCCTCCTTGTCTTTTAGAACTGTTGTTAATGATATACTTAATTTCCAGAAGAAGCAAAGCACTGTGTTGCAGCCCTGCCAAGGAGCCTTATCTGCATACTATGCCTGAAATGTAGATTTCTCTTTAGTCATGGACCCACACTTATCATGCTCAGCTTTATTAGTCCCACCCCCTCAAGCTCTTTGTTTAAGAGAAGTCTTGCAACCCACTTTAATCCCTGCTTCCTACATAAGGGAGATAAGAAGTCTTCCCCCAAGGTATTGTTTAAAGCTGAACATTACACAAGAGACACCACAAGGCTCTTATTGCAGTTTTTATTTCATCCAGATATAAGACCATGTTCACACTGTGGAGGCCTTTATATGTTGCATATTGAGACACAAAAACAGGTAAGAAAGGGATCTGATGCAAACCTTACTGGAGTCAATAGAAGGGCTGCTGTCACGTGAAACAGGTCTTTTATCACAAATTCAATTATTTGAGCCAGTGGTATTTTGGAGTTGATTTCATAGGTTTCTAGATATTGACTTTCAACATTTCATCCAAATCAACTTCTGACAAGGAGTGTGAGACTGTCCTCCATATAACCTTGACTATAGTTTAGGTAAATTTCTTTATGGGAGCATGAGCTGTATGTGACCATTTAGTTGAGTTTCAGTAATGCTACTCCACACTAGAGAAGAAGAAACATGCAGCAGTGGGGTTTATAAGAGTTACAGTTGGCATCCTCATTATGGTATAATTGGAAAACATTACCACAGACAGTAACAGAAAAAAATGCTGAAGATACTAGAGATAGACTCAAAATGTCCTGAATGTTGCATTAGATTAATTGAAATGGCACTGGATTTTTTTCAATAAAAACTTAGTGAAAAACATGAAAGGGTTGTCTCATTCCCATCTTCAGGTCACATGAAACTGATCAACCTGAAAAAAATCTGTAAAATCCTAAGCAGAAATGTGACCATATTACAGGAGAGCACAGCTTGTCATGGGAAAAGTGCCTGTTTGCCCCAGTCATGTACCCGAGACATCCAGCAGCACATCTGAGCAGCGGAGATGTCAGAATGAAGATATCTTGTTCTGTCTGCAGCTGGCCATAAAAATATGCAGATTTTGTTTCTGTTCTATTGGTGAATACACTCTGTGGAGGAATGACAGGCTGTGGGATCTGAGGTAAAAGTTTCCTATGGTTGGCTTGAGAGGCTGGGAAAAAAAGGATTAGAGATCTGGATGCATCTGCTGCTTGATAAAGTCAGCATATAAGATCCCTGTTCTTGTTCTTAGCACGCTCCATCCCAACTAGACATGCAGATTCCCACCCAGAGCTTTCATTTCTCAGGCTGTCCAGATGGACCAAATTCACACTTGTCATTGCCAAACTGTAGCCCTGAGCTCTGCAGGGTAGTGTGGGAGGAGAGCAAAGTACATCCATTTCTACAGTCTTTTCCCAGGCCTTGTAAATCCAGTTGTGGTCCTGGGTGTAGCTGTGCATCCAGGCTGCAAATTAAAGCTTCAAAGGAAGCCGGTGTGAACTGGTACCTGTCCAGTCAGGCAACTTGGAAAGGCACAGTGTAGAAACATGAGCTGGTATAACAAGTCAGCAGAACACTTGGGTTTACCTGAATCATCATCATACCTTACTAATGAATTTGGGGGCTCAGCTAGCAGCAGGCAAGCTCCTTGGGAAGTCAAGATCCCAGAGTCTTAAACTGACTTGTATATTTTTACTACTTGTTCTCAGACCCTGAGAAAAGTAAACACACAGGCAAGATCACTGGCATCTTGGGGTGAGAACTGAACTGATTTAATGGAAAGCCAGTAAGAAGCCACATCTGGCAAGAAACGCAACAAGAGATCCTCAACGAAGGTGTTGAGGTGTCTGAAACAAGAAGCAAGCAGAATTCAGGTGGTTGAACTCACTGGACTGCTGAACTTTATCTCCAGGTCTCTTAGATTTTCATTTCATCACACAAGCAGCATCAAGAAGAGGGAAGCAAGAGCCCAGGTACCTCAGTGCTCTGACAGAACCAGGTCTCTTGTTTGTCCTCTTCTGTCCACTGACTCCTATGTCCTTGGCTGTGTTGTGTCCACCTTCAGGAGTAGGATGGAAGAGCCCTACAACATGTTGCTCTGGAGCATGATTATTAGATTTTCTTAGGAGAGATGAGAATTCCTTCCACTACAGCATGTGAGGGATCTTACTACACCAACTTAGTGGGCAGTTGTTCTTCCAATGCAGCCCTGGAGAAGCATTGAATTCCTACAGAGAAATGCAGAATTTATTGTATCCCTTTGTTCAGCATTTTCATGATTTATCAATCTTCCTAGTGAATTTTTTTTTTATCAATCTGAAAAGGCACCAGGTTTTTCCTGTAGGCTGGTAATTATTGTTCAGGATCTTGCCTTTGACTCTACTGAGCACAGATCCACAATGGTATGTGGTGAGTTTGTAGACATCTGTTACCACATGGTATCAGTGGACTCTTCTCTATTTTTGGCAGCCTTTGACAACAGTGCCTGTCTCTGTTTCCCTGAGCTGGGATTAGGCTTTTTTTTTTTTTTTTTTTTTTGTTAAGATAACACAAGTTCTAAGTTAGGGGCACACAGGGCTGCAAAGCACACAGTGTGTTAGGTCATCATAGCTTCTGATGGCAAAAACAGTAAATTGAGATTTTTTTAGTTCCTTCAGTACAGAGCCTGTACGAGGTCAGACGTGCACACACATACACAGCCTGTCGAACTTAGGGCTTTAAGACCCTGGGCTTAACAGCGTGTGTGACCCCTTCACACAGCTCTTCAGCAGGCCAGTGAAGGCCATCCATCGAGGGTCATGTCTGGCCCATAATGTTGACTAACCACTTTAACATTAAAAGACTAACCCACCATTTCTAACATGAGAATGAGATGTGGAAACAAATTTGCATAAATGGGTCAGTCTGAGCTTGGGAAAAAAAATAGTTCTTGTCTCAGATAAGCGAGCAGCAAGGCAATTCCATGTATTATGTTTTACATTAGCAAACAGCCCCATGGCTCCTCAAGCACAAGACACTGTTGAGTGGTTATTTGAGGGTGGACAGACACACAGCAACAAAAGGAAAGGTTTGAAGGCAGCCACAGGCTAGAGGCATGCACTTCTGTGAAGTGATGCATATGTATAACCCTCATCGCCTCATTTAGCACCTCAGCAAGGCATGTTTGTCTGGTCTGGACATTGTTAGAGCAGTCACACATATTCTGACAAGTTTCTTTGTCCCTTCCTGTGCCCCTGCATTTGATATATGTCTCAAAAAGACATATGCAGTGTGTGTTTAGTTTGCCTCCTCCATTCTTTCCCTGACTCTCCATTTCAGTGCTCCATACACCACTGTTTCTCATTCCCAGTCCAGCCCGACAGAAAAAGTATAGGGAAAAAGAGAAGCAAGCACCTCTCAGACCCCACAATTACAGTCTGGAAGCAGCATCACTTCAGTGTGGCCAGGAGTAGCACCAGTAAAAGCCGGTGGATGGGAGATGATTACCTGCCTGACCAGTTTGGTATCACTGCTGGCATTTTGCAGGTTCTGGAAATGATGATGCAAAGATACCTGAATGCAAAATCAGCTCAAGTCAATCAAGCCAGAGCTGCTGGCATCAGCCCTGAGGGATGGGAGGGAGGTGGAGGTAGAGCCCTGAACCATCATGCTGAGTATTTCACGCTCCGGGGTGCCGGAAATCCTCCTGCTCTGGCATGGACCAGCTCCTGCCCGTGGAGGCAGCCTGGGCTTGGCTCCCGCTGAATTTACCCTGCAACAACCAGGTGCACAGGACTCAAGGGTTCCTGCAGGAGCCAGCATGGACCAAAGCTGAGTTTTTGTCAAGTTCCTCAGGTATAAGTGCATCATGCTTCAGGAGTTTTAGAGTACCTGGAATCCCAGCTCTATATTTCCCCAGCTGATGGAGAGTTGTCTATAAATCAGTGCCTATTTATCGTGATTTGTCTTTAAAGCCCTGAGTTAACTCGGCTGACAGCTGCCTGACAAAGGTATTCATTATCCCAAACGGGGAGGCAAAGGCATTTGCTTGACATCGGGTGAATCAGTAGCAGCCCAAGGATGTGCACTGAGACCCTCAGCCTCCCCACAAAAATTCACAAGACTTCACTGCCTTACGTGCTAATGGCTTCCGTGCCCAGAGAGCATTACCTAAAGCTTTTGGTAAAGCCCAGAGAGGGTTACCAAAAGCCCTGAGTGTGAGAGAGATGCCCGCGAGGGATCTTTGAAGATAAAGACAGGGATGCAGGAAATGTCTGAGCGATGGCTTAACTGGCCGGACCTCCGTGAACGCGAAGTCTGCCTGCATCTTGTCATGCACACGATGCCACTAATATGTTGTCAAGAGAAGGCGTTTTCCTATCCATTTCTGCAGCTACGTGTCTGAAATGCACTTAAGTCAGGTAAAGCAATTTGCTTGTATTTACCTCTAGATCAAAAGCTGTTCTGATATTCAGGTATATTTGAATTACAATTAAACTCACAGCCGTAACAGCCCTTTCCACGCCTGTGTTATCACTCTGGTTTGAGGCAAGTGAGTGGGAGGTAGAAGGTGCCTGAAAGGACGGGCATTTTTAACAACATGAATGAGTAAGCAGGAAAGGTTTTGGATTGCAGATGTTTCAGTTCAGCTTAGGGGCAGACACTTAGGTAAGCTTTCCTTAAAAGTCGGAACAACTGCAGTTCAGACATGTGCTGCTCCTAGGCGAACACTTCCCTATCTTCTCTCCTTCAAACACAGCAGCTGTGCATTTGTGAGAAGAAGTGGTGTCAAATTAATAGTCAGTAATGGCTAAGAGCTGATGAATCTCTCAGATGAAAGGCACCATTTAATTACAAACTTTTGTCATTGTTTGTTATTATGAAGCCACCACTTAAAGGGCTGTTACTCTTAGAAATTTTTTTTTTTTAATGTGTTTACATGACTTTTTAATAGTTTGAGTTCTTGCATCTTGCTAATGTTTTCTTCTCAGGCTTTGGGGTTTTTTTTCTTTTCTTTTGATTCTTTTCTCTAAAAAAGGTTTTTGCTTTTTCTGTTTCACGAGGTTTCTCAACATGCCATATAGGTGGTGTAGACAAGATATTTGCACACTCACACTGAAAATGCTGCCTGAAAGCTGACTGTGTTTCCAGGCATGCCTTAGCTAAAAATTCAGTATTTGAGCCTAATCTTTTGTTTCTTAACAGTGTTTCTGCAAACTGCAGTGCTTGTTTGAAGTGGACAAGACTTGTGAAAGAAGATGAAAATATTCTTAGACGTAAAAGTTGATCAAGTCCAGCAATGATCTGGTCTGTGCATCTGTGTATGCCTGGGTGTGTGTGCATGCAATGCCAGGCTGCAGCTTGTAAATAAGAACCACAATAACAAGGCAGATATAAAATAAACAGCTCACAAGATCAAAGAGAGAAGTACTCAATATACGTGAAACAGAATATCAGACATAGCAGTAAATTTGACCAGCCTGGAAACTTAAACCACTTCTATGTCAAGACCATGGCCAGAATAACTTCACGGAGTTTGGTGGTGAACCAAGGACAAGTTTGGCATGGGATGAAATTTTTGTTCTTGGGTAAGTTGTGGCATAGTGTTGACATTATTGTTACTGAAGTATGGTTGACTCAAATTGCTGAGGCTCAAAGCAGGAGTTTGGTTGTTGTGAACAGAAACTGCATGCAAAGTTAACAGAGACTAGTTCAGACAGTGATTGCTTCCAGTTGATTAAAGTTAGATAACCATCCTGCTGAAAACTCTAACTGAATTTCCACAGCCATTCACTCTCAGAAGGCTTCAATTAGACTACTGTGCATGCCTTCCTCTGCATTGGAAACCACACTGTTGCTGCTCTCTGAGCCACCTTGACACTTACATGGGCACTCACCTCCCACTGCCATGTGTCTGTAAAAGGTGGAAATACACATATTCAGCTTTCAGAAAAGGGGATGACTGTTTTCAATTTTGATCCACAGAGCTGTTTCCCTTGGTTTGAAACTACAGTTTGGTAAAGGTTCAAACACAGGAGCTGAATACTCTGTTCTTGGGATAAAAAATTCTGACCTGTTGGGTTTCCTCCTGCAGGACCCTGGTCCTGAGGTGCATGTAGACACACCTCACAGTTTCACTGCTGTGTCTTCAGCACAAGTTCTGTACATTGCTGATGTTTTGCTGGGCAGGGATTGTGTGGTGAGTGATGGAAAACTGGGCTTTATGAAATCACAGAAATAATCCAAACACAAAAGTACTGATATTGCTGAGTTCTTAAATGAACAAAGAGCTTCAGACCCTCGGGAAGAGTGTAATGATTCAAAATTGTTTGAGAAATATAACCCTGGAGTATCCCTATTTCTTTGTAAAGAAACAAACTATACCATCACATCTCGGAGTTTTGTGATTCATTCTGCTCCTTTAAATCTCCACCAGAACAGGTGGCAATGATTACTAGTCTTTTTATCTTTTTTTTTTTAAGGTGGAAAGGAAAATTTATCTCAGTCATAAGAGCTCATGTATGAAAGATGCTCTTAACCTCGCAGGCTTGTGAAAAGACACCAGTGCTGCTGTTCTGCAGTAGGAACACAGTGTGAAAAGGATCTGCAGATGTTTCAGGATCCCAGTGATGCCAGATAGTCCTGGTGTTTGACTGATTTATAAGCTGCCCTAAATAACTCAGCTTCCCCTTGCTGATAGCAGAAGTCTGCTTTGCTTAATCCCACTGAACAGCAGAAGGTTCTGCACTTCTGAGGAGTATTTACTTGAGAGCCTACTGATAACACCCTCTCTGAGGAAGCAAACACTGACAAAATGATAGTTCCTGTGCTGACCCAAGTTATTTAAAACACAAAATAACAAGGTTAGGTTACTTATTATTGGATCTAATAAGAAGCAGTGTGAGATTTAATTTCCACGGTGTATTTCAGTGATCTTGTTATTTCCCAGCACTGAAGTGCTTATGTCCCAGCCATCTCCATTAGTCTCAGCTGAATGCCTTGGTGTTATCCTGGTAATGGGTCAGGTCTCAGAGCAGAGCACAGAGACCTGTGCCTCCAGTGCTAATTCCTGGTCATCCAGTGAAAAAGTAGAATAGTGGAAGTAGCAGGTAATGGATGCCAAAGAGAGGTGCAGAGTATAAATGAGAGTGATTACAGAAATTCATATTTCCAAGCTTTTCCTGGCAACGTAAGGCTACAAGATGCCGTATCATAGAGTTTTGTTCTTTTAACCTTGCTGCAAGACATACTGATTACACAAATGATTCCCAGCTGAAAAAGGGACTTGTTTAAGAGTTTTTCTCTTTACTGTGCTTAGTATTTGCCAATACCGTGGCAGAATTGCAGTCTTGTATGATTTATTTTTTTCCAGGTGCTTCCATTGCAATCTGTTTTGTTTCTGTATCCATATATTGCTTAAAGAAAAGTAGTATGGCCCTGCATAGCTAGGGATTTTTGTAAAAAAAAAATCTTTAAGTGTTTGAACATTCAGAGCTTTTTTTTTTAGTAAGTCTTAAATAGACCACTTTTTCTGCAGTTCAGAAAACTATATTCTGCAATTACCCTTAATCTTATTTGTCCTTATCCTGAACTGTATCTTTTTTCTTCATCCAGCTGCCATCTTTTTGCTGGGAAAGGTATTTGTGGAAGAAAAGCCATTGATTTTTATCTTCAGTGCCATCTAAAAAAGATATGCATGGGTTTATTCATGTCTGATGTTAAACCAAAATGATAATTTGGAAGCCATATATTCAGAATGTAAATGACTCATCTTTAGGTGAAACTGACCCTAATTAGATCTAGATCAGCCATCGCTCGACAGAGAGAAAGAAAATTCATTTTCTCTGAAATGTGGTAATGGCTAGGAAACTAGCCCCAGAACCTTAAATTAAAAGCAGGTTTTAACATGCTGGCTCCATTCCTGCCTTCAATATCAGCCTCTGCCTGTTTTAGTTAAATAAATGGTAACAAAAGAAGACAGACTGGGTGACGTTAAATAAAGAGAAATTTAAGAGAGCAATTATAGCATTAAAAGGGGCCAGAGGTGAGGAACTATAAACTTTGTGGAACAAAGTGCAGCATCGCAGTTTCTCCAAAGCTTTGTTCACTGAAACCTCGTTAGTTCTGGTCACGCAAGGCTGTTTGTGAGCCGAGGTGCCTGTCCCCAGCCAGGGCAGGAGCCTGCTCCCAGCATCAGGCTGGCCACGCTCCCCCTGTGCCACTGCCCTGCACAGGCAAGGGGCAGGGGTGGCATGGGACGTGGCAAGGGTGCATCCTGGGGTGCTCTTGGCTCTGCTGGTGTGGCATCTCCCTGAGCAGCATCTTATTCTGCCACTCCATCTCACTTTTTATTTCATTTCCATAGCGTGAAAGACTTGCTCTTCTTCCTCAAAGTGCCAAACGCCTTTGGAGAAAGGAGTTTGCTGGAGAATGGGCTGTCTTTCCCACACACAGGTTTTGAAGGATTTGTGTTAAGGAGTTAACAATGAAGGAACAGCCCATCACAGCACTTAAGAGTCCTAAAAGAACAGTTCTGACCACAGTCTTTTGTAATGAAATCAAAGATATCGCTGCAAAAGCAATTGCTCTAATAACATATGGTAGGCAAAGCTCAGAAGATTAGGAGCTTAATTCATATAAGCACCCGAGAAAGATGCATAAAGGAGAATTGAATTTTTAAAAAAATCATCTGGGCCTCTCTTGCTTTGAAATGTGATGCCTTTGTTATGAATGAGGCTATTTAGGCATCTGTGTTCTGTGTGCGTGTGTAGTGAGACATAAGAAACACTCATGACCACAATAGGTCCATAAACTGATGTTCTTGAGTAGTTCAGAAGATTAAAAAAAAAAAAGTCCAATTCAATGCTTTCTAAATGCTTAGTTGCAGGAGGAATGATGTGGAAAGGTACAAGCTTGTCCGTCAGGTGACTTCTGAGCTGGATCAGAGTCCTGGTGTGCAATCACTCATCATCATCCTGTGCCTTGCAGGGCCTTAGCAAACCCAGCTTTCACACATCTTCCTTCTGGAGATTAAGCTAAAACATATCCGTACTCCGGAAGCAAAGAATTTTATATCAGCTAGCACAGTACAGCTGGATTTCCCTGACCTAGCAAGTCTTGTCAAGGGCCAGGGAAGGCATTCCCAAACAAGCATTCAGAAACTGGGATATGTACCAAAAACTCATGAAATTTTTAAGATTGGTAACTTTCATATTGTTTACTTTTGCCCTCTGCTTTCATACTGTTTTGACTGAAATGCTTCCAGCTTTTGATAACTTCGAGGGATGGAGAAAATAAACATTCTCAATTAATTGCACAAATTCAGGGTCTGGGTATTTACAAACAAACCATTAAATAGTGAAAATTGCAGTGCTAGCTAAAAGCTGTTGAGATCTTCAAGAATCAAATGCCTAAGTCAGGATTGCCCTGTGCAATATTAACTTAATCTTCTGGATACTGAACATGGTAGAAAGGGGGCAAGGGGGAAAAGTGTTCACATTATTATTCATCAGATCTTCAAAATCAGTTCACATTGAAATTAATTAAAGCACTCTAAATGTCAGTATTTAATTCAAGATTCTGTTTATATGCTGGAGTATGAAGTACAGGTACCTGACAAGTAAGACATAATCAGTTTGCTCTGAGATCCTTCTACAAAGAATACCTGCATCAAGTTCTCTAATGGGATCAGTTTCCTTTGTGGTTTTAAGGCAACTTTTACAAATGCAGGACATGTTGAATTTTACAGAACTCCTGCTGGTTTCTGGGTCCTGACACCTTTAGCTATCTGGAGTATTTGCATCTTAAAATATTCTTAGAATGTAGAAGAGCAAATTTTATGGCCCTAGTGGCTTGTTGGTGAATTTCAAAGTGGTGTTATCAGCACTGATGCATAGGTCTGGGGAAATGTCCCTTTTCCATCATCCAGGAAAAAAAAGAAGAGCAATATGCATTGGATTCTTTAGGAAAAATCAAATTAAAGTACTTGTTCTAAGCTGATAAAGTTTCTTTGAAAGAAAAACTCTGTCCTCCCCAATGGCATTACCACGGTGGGAGCACATCATCTCATACCCCTAAGATTTCTCAGGTAAACCTGTCTTTTTCCAGGCTGTGCTGGTACTTGGAGGGCACTCCTGACAGAAGGCAAGAGGGTACATGCTCCAGTTACCTTGTGTAAGGGTTTTGGATTGTTTGGGGTTTTTCTTTGGTGTGGGATGGGAGGAGGGAGAAGTACTCTTTCAGTTTAAGGGGGTTTTCTCGAACTGGTTGCACCATTAAGTCCCATCTCATGCTCCAGGTCCTATCTCAGCTCCTAATGAGTCAGGCTCATTAACCTGGTTCTAGTTCATCCTGCCAACACATTTTGCTGGAACTACCTACACACTTCACTCTGGGCATGCCACTGAGCACTTTGCTGGATTAAGACTTTTACTCGTCTAAGAACTGCTCGTCTAAGATTTAATTAAAAGAGCATAGACTACAGGTTTTGCAATATTTGCTTGCAAACAACAAAGAATGCAATTATCTCTAATAATGAAACCAAAATGGTTTGAAAGGCAGGACCTTGTGAGTTGAGGCAATGATCTATACAGTTTATTACAGTATCTTTCTTATACATTTTTATGCTTTAATCATATGCATCTGCTGCAGAGGGTGGTGTTCTCACGTAGCAAAGGACAGGACATTTATTAGCAGAAACAAAAGGAATTAAGTCCTTGTTTTTTAGGTATTAAAAGTTCTCCATGTCCACATGCTGAGAAGGGCAGCCATATCAAGATAATCTCATTGTTGTTGCTCTGTGTATGTCAGCTCCTCCATGACTAATGTGTCCCATATTCTTATCATCCAAATCTTGACATCAGATGGTTTCTTTTAGAGTGGGATGTGATTAAGCATCGCCAGCACAGAGAGCTCAGAGATCAGCTTGCATGCCTTACTTTGAATGAGGCTGTAACCAGCACATTGAGAAGAAAGACTTCCTGAGGAGGATGAAAATAGCACCCATATGTAATATGAAACACCAGGTTTTGAGCCTGTAGAGATCCACCTGAGCCCCCAGATCCTGCACATCCCTGTGAATCCCAGGATTTCACCTGGACTTGCACGCTGCCATCTGTTTAACTTAAAGAAGAACCTGAGTGGTTCAGGACAGGGGTGAGTGGTCCATACACCACATGGAGATGAGGAAACAGCAAAAGTAATTCACCAAAGACCAGCTTCTCTCAGCCTGTGTCACTGGATAAAATCTGGCTTAGCCAGAGCTCTCTGAAGTGATTCTTGGCCCATACCTTCCCAGTCACACACAACAAAAATAAAAACCCACAACCAAAATAGACTTCTTGCTTATAAGCAGCCATCTCCCAGGGACCTGCACAGCAGTGCCACAGCTCTTGAAGATCACAAAAGTCAAAAGCTGAGCCCCAGCTTCCCCAGCCCGACTGCTGCTGTTGTGCCCGTGCATCTGCTCCCTGGCACCAAGAGATTTTGTCTGCAGCTCACCCAGCATGGGGGGATTCACACCTGGGGTGGCCCCCAGGCTGCTGCTGTTTCTTCTATGGATTCTTTTCCCTCTAAGGTTTCTCATAAATTTGTTATTTCATCTCTTCTTTTATATGTATATACAGCTTCTCTGGTATGAGATCTTTTCTAGAGAGCAAATCCTATTTTCAGTGTTCTGAGAAAGTGACACAATGGGTTAACTAGAGTGGAGGTTTTTTCTTTACATATAGAACATTTGTTCTAAAGACAGGGCTTAGAAAGATGAATGGTTTGATGAGTTCAGATCAGGTAAATTAATTTAAAAATACTTTTGCTCTTGGAGAAAGTTTTCTCTCTGACACTGATGTCCTTGAGAAAACAAGATGAAGAACCTTTTGATTTGATGTTTTAAACAGAACTTTGTTTATTCTTTTAATCATAAACTTTTTTAACTCAAGAACTTCAAAAAGAAGTGCAAACATTTTCAAGGATTACTCTGAAATGAAGGGTTCTCTTAGATGTTAAATCAAAAGTTTCAGATTGACTCTCCTTGTCTTATGTTTTCTTGTTTTTTCATCACAAATTCAAAAAAGTTCCTGTGTCTGTTTGACTTAAAATTATTTTTCTTATCAAGCAGATATTGCCAGTTTGTAGCCCAATATAGGTGTATGTCCATGCACTGATCAATGCTGTATGAAATGTAGTAGTGCTGTATTGGTCAGTGTCTGGTGTATATGTCAGTAATGGCTTTGTTGGCTAGACTGTTTCCCACAGAGATGATGATGATTTAGATGTATTCCAATAAAAACACCCCAGTCACACCCTGTGAAGTGTGGCCCATGGTTATACATCACTATTTTGCTACCATACCTACTGAAAGATTTGTTCTGTATATCTTCTTTTTCTACCAAACTTTGCCAAAGATCATGAGAAATATAATACAAAGTTCATTGAAGAGGTGTGGGGATGTGATTCCTTAGCAGCTTGAACAAATCTGTTGCTGTAGAGACAAAGGACAGTTTTCTCTGAGCTGCTTTTGTGGATAGTTTTACTTGAATTGACTGTGTTCTTGGTATACATGAAAAAGCTTTATCA
Source organism: Sturnus vulgaris (assembly GCF_052056855.1). Lineage (NCBI taxonomy): Eukaryota > Metazoa > Chordata > Aves > Passeriformes > Sturnidae > Sturnus > Sturnus vulgaris. Next base: position 15,366,190 of record NC_142243.1, read on the forward strand.
TCTTCAGTGTCCCTCTCCTTTGAAGTAGTATAAAATGTCTCTGTCCCTTTTCTAAGGCAAATGAGCTTCCTGGGTTCCTTTCAATGTAATTTTTATGTAGCACTTCAGGTATGATGGTTCTGCTGTCTTTAATTACAGTCCCATACCGTCCCATTATTGTCAAATGATGGTATTACCTGTTCTGCTGCTTCCCATTTGTTTTTGATCCTATCCTGTAGTTTGCCTATCCCCACAACGGAGCAGAATGCAGCATGAAGTGAGACCTTTTACTGCCATGGCTTTTCCTCTAAAGCCAGTGTTTGCCCACTCTGCTGATGAGAAACTGCCACTCCAAAGAGGTGCACTTGCTTCAGTATTTGTCTCTTCTTCATAGTTATGGTCTTCTCTTAAATTCTCCCAGTTGTGTCAGCATGTGTGGTCCAGCGACTTGGCACTGTCACATCCATGTCCTTTCTCTTTTGCTTCTTCCTTGGCTGTCACTGAGTCGGGAGGTCCCAGTTCGTGCAGAGAGACCTCAGAAGGACTCCAGTCACTCAAGGAGCAGTCAGCCAGCCACGCTGCTCTGTGAGACTCAACTCAGGGCAAGTCAGCTCTGCATCAGCTACAGAGTCCCCCTCAGGCAGGGAATGTCACAGTAAGAATACCTCGATGGGGAATACCTCGGTTTGGGGAATGCATTAAGAAAACAATAAGGTTGAAGCCTTGCACAAAGTCAGAAAGTGCCATGTGGGAGGTATGCATAGCCTGAGCTCAGCCCCTCCACATCCCTGAGGTGCCTGACACCCTGTAATTATAGGCTCATAGACAGATTGTACTCAAAAATTTCACTTCGACCATAGATCCACAGAGACAGCATCTCATTTTGGTGTAGCCATCCTTAATTTCTTTGACCTAAGCTTCCCAATTGTGTCTTTTGAATTTGGCATTTAATACAATCCATTCTTTTTCTCCATTTCCCAAATAGTCTGTGGAGCCAGACTAATCGCTGCTCATCAAATGCCCATTGTGTTCCTATTTCCCTGTCCCATGGTAACAGACACTTTTATTGTGATTATTCATCTGCTGTTCTTTCATTAATGAAAGATTTAGATTTTGCTGCCATAAGGGCTCTTCAATAGCTTTATATTATGAATAAAATTTCAAATGGGAACCTGTTCTTTGGTACTGCTTAGCAGAGACACTAGAGGGTCTTTTCTAGCTTCTTGCTTGGCCAGTGACCACAAGAAATGTCCACTTCAAGGGCTGGTGATGTCCATTCCCTCTTGACAGGCTAGCTGTCAACCAACCTACTGCTGCCTACATGCCCCCCAGGAAGGAGCCATATGGGAAAGGACCATCATTATTTTTTTAACATATGAGGGTGCTTGAAAAAGTTTCCCACACCTTTGAAGTCCAGCTGAATCCCTCTGCCTGTGTGAATTTGCTCTAGCCTGTGCCAGTTTGGGCATATGTTGCCTGAACTGTCATTGGGTAAGCCTAGTACGTTCATTAAGGGAATGCCCATTCTCCTGCATGGAGTCTGGGCTGTCATCATTGCCAGGTCCCTGCTGTGTCCCCAGGAGAACTGAAGTCTTGCTCTGCCTAGAAGGCTGCATGCAGATCAATTCTCCATACTCCTCATCCCAGCCTACTTTTCCCTTTAATTAAGACCAATCCTGTTATCTAGAACCTGGGGAAAATTAAGATACATTTAGCCTTGCATTGAATAAGTGTATTTATGATCATTCTTAGTGACATAAAATTATCTTTTCCAGGAAGACTGTCTCCTGGACTGCTTGCTCTCATGGACTGTCTGTCTTTATAGGTCTGGTTTGGGCTATAAGTGTGTGATCTTTCCAGGCACAAAGACCACCATTTAGAATGAGTTGTGGACTATGCCCTTTGTCTTAGTTTGTTTGAGTTCTTTAGTGATAAAAGAGGAGGAAGAAAATCTATCCTTTTGCTCTGCTCATTTTTATGGATCATAATTTTAAAAAAATCTGTTAGTAGTATGGTGATGATGGCATCCCTTTAATAGAATGGAAAGCTGTCCTTCTCTTAACCCTTGGAGTTTATTGTCCTTTAAACCTGAGTCAGTCCTCCAATCAGTTCCTCACTATCTCTTTCAGTACTTCCATTCTGTTCCTTCTTGCCCTGTTCTTTAACCCCTTAGACATGCACTTGTTTACATTGCAGGTTAAAAAGTAGGTCAGACCCTCCTCAGAAAAAAGGCTTTATGTTCCTACTTGTCTCTCTACCTACAGCCATGGAAAGTGATGTTGGAGTTGTCACTCAGTCACTCACAGACCACGCACCCATAGCACTGAGACTCAGACAGTCCTTTTGTTGTCTGCCTCCTCTTTCTCAGGTTCAAGCTTGTTCTCACACATCTTTTTGCCATGTCCTTTAAGCTTCATTTTTATTGCTACTTGTATCTCTATGATTGAGCCTATTTTTCATGGAAGCCCATTCCACCTTTTTGCCCTGTGTGCAAAGTGCCTCAGCAGGGAGCACTTCACAGCCTGACCAGGCACCTCTGGAGCCCAGGACTTTCAGGAAGGCAAAGATGACTGTTTTCTGCCTTTAGTACAGCAGCATTCCCAAGACCCCACCATAGAGCAGGTTCCTCCAGACAATTGTCTTCACAAGATGGTGCCTGCCCAAAACTCCTAATTGGGGTGCAAAGCAAATGACCATGAGAGAAACAACTTCACAGCATACAAGAAACTAATGAGGTAATACTCAGTGAGTAAACTTATATAGTGAGATAATGAGGCTACAGTAACCTATAATAAGATTATTCCCCAGAGGCTTGTTTTTATAAAAATTCTAATGCGCAGTCCAGATTTCCATCCCACTGCTGCCAGACCTGTGCATTGCTGCTGCTGTCCCCCAGGTATGAAGGCCTGAAATAATCCTGTTGCTTTTGAGTTTTCAGAGGAGCAGAAAGCATCAAAATGCCTAACTTTGGGCAGGGGATTGCACTCAGTGTTTGCAGAGGATGGTGAGAATGGCTCCTGGGGCAGACATGAGGAGAGCAGATTCAGCCTGCCTGGCTCAGGTGGAGGAGATGCCTTTCAGAACTCGATCTTTCAGCACAATTCTCATGTTCTAGCGAGTTGCCAGCCTGCTCTTTGAAAAAGCAACCGTGTAACTCTGTGAACACGGTCCTTTCAGATCCCTTCACTGCTGTGCTCTGCTCTGTGAACTCAATACACTGAGCGGGGAGTTCACACAGATCAACCTCTTTTATACTTTTCATCTGGTGCATCATTCTCATTTTATAGCAAAGTCACTTGAATTTGACCTGAGCTGTCACAGCAAGGGAGATTCTGCAAGCTTTGAGGATAACAGATTTGTTTGAGAAAACAAATGTACACTCTTTCCTAAACCTTGAATTAATTTGATTTGCCCCCAGTAACTGCACTCTTGTGATAGCAATGTGGCCTGTAAAGAAAGTGTTTGATATTTTCTAAAATCCTTCAGTCCTTGACTTTTCTCTAAGCTACTCCCTATATATAAAGACATTCACAGCCAGGCTGACTGCTCCTTGTTGCCCTTCTTGCTAGAGAAGTGTCAGCCTGGAGACACTGGAGCATTTCTGAGGTAACAGATGTAGCTCCAGTTTTGAACTGTGAATAGTATGTGGGGAATGAACTGCTCCAGATCAAGAAAGAAAAATTTTTTAAAAGGGTAAAAAAGCAACATGAGGGAATTCTTGGTTAATTATGAGCATTAGATAGACTGGCATAGATACTGTGACAGTCTTAAAAAAGAGAACTCTTTGATAACTTAAGTTCTTTATTTTGCTAATTGCAAAAAGGTTACTTCAGTCTAATCAGTTCTTCATAATAACAGATCAAACATATCATCACATCCCTTATCTACATAAAAATATGCACTAGTTCAGTTCATAATGGTGCCATGTGTTGCATGAATATTCTTATTTAATTTAAGACTGTATTTCAATTTATTATCAAACTGCCTTGAGCTCATATACAGTAAACCAGAAAAAGACCTGTCTCAGGAGATTGCTGAGTTAACCACACACTTTCAGAGCAACTTGTCTCACAGGGTGCGGTTCCTCTGGCAGTCTTGGAGACATCTTTATCTGAAGTGGTCACCACAATCTGAGTATCTGGAGTCAGTGAATCTAGGGCACAATTCATTCCATCCTAAAGCAGATGCATAAATGAGATTAGTGTAATTATACCATATGGACATCTCTCCCTCCCTGTTGTTCCTAAGTGGAGCTAAAGAGGATGAGCTCAGCTGAAGAGCTCTTGTTTCTGATGCTCTGCGTTTGGATCATATTTGGACCTGTCCTGCTCCAGAGAGGTAACCTGAGCCAGACTGGACACAGGACCCAGCCCCATGGTGAGGTCTGGGAGGGCAGAATCTGACTCTGCTTCAGGTGCTGGTGGGTCTGTGTAGGGCTGCAGAACATAAGACTTGAAGTATTTGATTATTGTCACTAAAGGCAAGGGCAGCAGTACCCTCAGAAGTGACAGAGAGAGAAAAGGAGCCTAACATCAAAGTTCAATGAGGTTATGAGGTGCTCAGGGTGTTCACCTGACTGCAGAAAGCATCTCTCTGGGCCTCTCACATGTGCTAGGAAAGAGGGGTGGCACAGATTGTAATGCATTTGCAGGAGAGGAGGACAAAGACATGCATGGTCTAAATTGCAGGAGAGTGGAGACAGCTGCACTCACAGGCCAGTGGACTCTGAAATCCCTTAGAGGAAGAATGATGAGTGGGATCAATAATTTTAGAAATGCAACCCCGGCTCCAAGGATCAGGAAAACCCAAAGGGCAGCTGGCAATCACCTTGAGGGACAGCTGTCCTTTCCCTTCTGTATCAAGACAGACAATGTGAGTGATGGACTCTGGAGGTGGAGTTAATGTTTGAAATTGCTAAGTAAACCTCAGGTACCCTCTGCTGTACAGGGCACAGGATGCCTGAAAGCCATCATTCTGTTGACCTTCCTGTTAACTTTGCCTTGCAATCAAAACTGTCTTGTCAGGAGCAGCAGATCTGCTCCTCTTGCACCCTCTCCTTGGCCTTCTCCAGGGCACACACAGGCAGGATGAGCACTTGTAGGACAGAAGAAAGAGGGAGCTGGCTACTTGATATGTCAGCAGTTCAGTCAGTGGCCACAGCTCACTCCTCCCCTATGGACTCCTCCATGAATGATCCTGCAGATACACTGAGCTTTCTTGAATCTTTTAGGTTTTGGAAAGAAATCTATGGCTATAGGTGTTCAGAAGGCAGAAATTCACTTTGCGAAATATTTTCATTTAATGATCTTTTGGTGTTATTTTCTTCTAGCAGGAGAACCCCTCTACCCTTTTTGGAGGGTAAAAAGTAGAAAAGACAATTTCATATGGAGTTATCTGATGTTCAATTCACTACTGACTGTTAAAATTTGTGAGATATTCTCCTTGTTATTCTTCCCTTAAGAAAGAGAAACAGTAACTCAAGAAAAACAGTTTCCTTAGGTGTTTTGATATAAGTGAATAAGCATCATGTGTCACAAAATGGTGGCTGTTGCTTTGGTTGTTTTCTGATCTGTTTCTCCCCAGAAAGAACTGGGGATGAACTTGGGAGTAAAATCTCAGGGGATGGTGCTTTATGGAACATGCTAAACTCTTAGCTCCTGAATGTTTGTCATTCTGATTCATTGGGTAGGAAAACTTCAGCTCACAGAGGCCAGGCCTGGGGTCTGACAGCCATGGCCTGTAGCTAAGCCTAGCCTTGTTGATCCACTATGCTACAGTCCTGGAGAAGAACATGCCTTCCTTGAAACTTTTAGCAAAAGATAAGATGCTGGACTTGGTGGTCTTGCCTGGTGGAGGGGATCCTGTGGCTCTCACAGGACAGTGTGAACTCCAGTACGGAACACTGCAGGTGAAAGAAAAAATTAAAAAAAGAGAGCCCACAGTGAAACAATTTTCCAGATTCAATAACTAGGTCTAATTAAGTTCTGGGAGAGCTTTACAAATTCCAAAGGCTTCTGGGTCCTTAAATTTTTCTGACATCCTTCTATTATCTGAGATATTAAGGTAGTTAAAGCCTGAGAAAAATGTAAGCTATGTCTGCATATTTTGTGTGGTGCTATCAGTTAATCCGAAGGCTTTCTCAAGGAATCTGGTTCTTAGTCTGAGATTTAGAAAAATTACATTAATGTTCCTTTCCCTCCAACCCTACAGCCATTAGATTTAAGTTACAGTCTCTCTCATCTTGATTGCTGCAAGTTCCTGCTCTTGTGTCTCTTGGCACTCATTCCTCTCTTCTGAGTCTGCAAAAACAGTGCTGCCCACCTTGATCTCCCCTCTTGCACTCACTCCACCAGCACCATCCAAAGCCATCCCATGACTGTCCTCTCATGTAACTCAGTCCTGGGTCCTCCACAACCCAGCCAGGTTTTCTCATCCACACTTTTGGTCTGGATTCCCAGTTCAGACTCTCCTCTCCATTGATCTCCTGCACACCCCTGATTTCTCATAAGATTTTGAAGATTAACTCAGAAGAAAAGCTCTGCAGCACCTGGCCCAGACAATGAGAAAAATCAAAGGTTAGAGGTAGAGACTGGGGTGCTTCTTATGCCTCAGGAGAAAATTGCTTCTGCCCCTTTTGCTGAACCCACCAGTGATCCAGCCAGCTGTGGACCAAAACTGCAGGTTAGCAGAAGACCTGAGACCTGGGATCCCCACAGTTCTTAGGGGCATAGCTAAGCAGGATTAGGCAGTGCAACAGTTAAGGCAGCAAACTGGCCCCCAGCTGCAAATCCAGCAGAGCAGGTGCTGCAAATCTAAACATTTGACACTGGTGCCTTGGTGCACAGGGCATGTGATGGAGCTGACAGGATGAAGCCTTGTGTCCCCAGAGTTCCTTTCCCTGCCCAGCAGAGCTGCTTTGGATGAAATGGTTTGGGGACTGGGGTATGGACTCCTACTCCTATTGCCTTGTGGGTGCTCAGCTCTGGCATCTATCAGCTCTCTGAGACACAGACTAGCCAAACTTGACCCAGTGCATTTTGCTGGGTGGGAGGGACAGGACAAAAGGCTTTTAGTACTGGTTTACTGAAAGCTGCAATAAAGGCAAACACTCAAGGCAGGACCTTCCCCACCCAGTCCTGCAGTCTCAACCATCACATCTAAAGGGTCAAGTGCTAGTCTTTATATAAAGTCCTACTTTATATAAAAGGGGAGTTGCCAGACTGCCACTTGACAGGGGTACTCTGCACTTTTCTGCATAAAACCCAGCCCATGGAAAATGAATGTGAAAGTTCACTCTAATATGTCCTAGTGAGCTGGAGGGTAAACCCAGGCTCCTCCTAAGACCCACCTGCAGTTAATGGCAAAGGAGAGCATGGAGAAAAGAGGGAGGCACAGAAGGGAAAGTAAAAAATACAAGAAAAATCAGCCAGGATGAATGTCAGTAACTGACAGAACTCTCAGAAGTGTTGCTACAAAAAAAAGGAAAAAGAAAAATTTTGAAAATAACAATGTTTAGGATTTTTTGTGCTGTCGAAGAAAGAGGTACTAAAGCGGCTGGATTACAGAGAAGGATTAAGGGCCAAAATCAATAACCCCTTTTAAGCATAGCATGACAACAGCTGTCAAGGGACTCTAGGAAAGGAGGGTAATTGTTTAAAGGTCATTGGAGTAGCTGGGAGTTAGGAGATGAAGCTGAACAGCAGTTTGCTCATGGCTGATTCAGATTACCTTGAGTCACTGCTTCTACTGATGAATCCAAGCCTCCGAGGCTGAAGGGCTACATCAAGAAAAAAGGACATCCTCTTCTGGGAAAGGCTGGCAACAGTCATGAGTGCCTTAGGCAGGGACTTGAGCCAACCTGCCCAGCAAATTATCACATCCTGCCAAATTGTGCTAAAAGTAAAAAACCTGTACCAGGCTCTCCTCCCCTAAAGAGCCCCCACAGGGAAAGGGGACAGGGTGTGTTTGCAGCAGGGAACTTCTGTCTGGTTGTCATGGCAGTATACCATGCTGGTCTCAAACACTTTTCTAAAGCAATATATGAAAAAAAATAAAGTAATAGGATTAGCTGGCTAGTTACATTGATGAGGCCTAAATTTGATTAGTAATTCAAACTCATTCTATTTCTGTATGAAGTTCTTAGACTGGAGGTCACTTTCCAGAGAAAAGAGATTACACTAATCATCCTAGGAGCTGGTAATTCTTGTCTAGTTTGATGTGTGCTAGCAATATCTTCTGAAATTAGAGGGCTTTCTGTTGTGGTCTCAGAGGTTGCGTTTACTGCTGGTATCTTCTTTACTGCAAACAAAGTTGCTTGACATAATTACATAGAAAGATCAAATTGTTCCGTGTTTTACTATCACTTAGTAAGGAGACTTTTTTTCATCTCAGGTTAGAATTCAACTTGATTTAGTGATCCAAGGTGAATGAATATGAGCTCTCTAAGCTAATTTAACACAGGTTTCAGTTGCACATGCAGAGTATTTCTGCCTCTTTGAGGGAGAATAAAAAGCTAAAATGAAAACAGTCTTCAAGTATTGTTTTATATACTAAACATATCTATTAAGGGGTCTACTTTGACCAGGCAGATTTGATGAATGCAATATGTGTAATGTTTCTTGGTATTTCCCTATTTCAAGATACATCATATAATCATTGTTGTCACGTAGCCTATGACATCAGAGACACAATCCAAATGTGTTCCTTCAGTAGCTTGACATGAAGTGCTTTTGAGAGAAACCCTCTGCCAAGGGAAAAATATGCTGAAGGTTCTCAAACCTTTCACAAGAGAATACCAAAATATTCATAAGGTGTGTGGCCTAGAGAAGCTGCAGCAACCTCAGTAATTTGAGAAGAAATATCACTGCAAATGGGTATAAAACCACAAGCACAGTGTTTGGGATTCAAATACATGTTTTGAGTATTACTTGTACACAGTGCATTTAGTTCCCTGATTTCAACACCAAAAGGTTTGGAGTCCTTAGGGGCATCTGAGTGGCTGTTGGGCCATATTGGCAATGCTTGCTGTGACAGGGACATGTTCAGCCCCATAATAGCCTATTTCTGAACTATCAAACCAGGGTGCATGGGTACAAAAACTGTACCAGGACTTAGGAAACAGGATGGTGCTGTGCTTCTCTTGGGCAATGGCTGACAAAAAGGTAGCAGTAGGTGCCCAGGCCAAAGAGCACTCAGGTGCCTCCTGCTGAGGGATCATGGATAGATTTTTCTCTGCTATCATTATTGTTTTGTTCTTCCTAAAACAGTTTCAAGTCTCTTCATAGTCAACCATGTTTTTTGTTTATTCATCCATAGACTCTTCCAGCTCTGAAAACTGTCCTTTCCCCCTCCCAAGAATGGGATGGAAAAGGCAGGGTGGGCACCACGCAATCAGATGACACACATGATCTGGGGGAGCACAGCATTCCAGCCAGTCAGTGTCATTGGGATCTGCTGCAGGAGCCAGAACTATATGGAAACCTGCTCCAGGAGCAAGAACTCAGAGCCTGCATGTGCCTCAGAGGCAGCAGGGGCAGCTTGCCCAGGTGTGCCTCACTGAAATCAAGCACAAAGCTGTCCTTCTGGAGCTGGAGAAGGTGCCCAAGAGATGTCACCTGCAATCAGTGGCAGCAAATGGGACAGCACCTGGGCACATCCCTCAGCCTGTACTCCAAATCCTCTTGATCTCCACCTGGGTTGCCCCTTGGGTCATTCTGCCATTCTGTCGTTCTGCATGGCATTTGTGCCCAGTACCAACCTGCAGCCCAGGGGATCCCAGCACACCTTGTACAGTGCTGACAGTAACAAGGTACAGCACTTGAATTCTGGCCATGGAGTACAGATCGTTTGAAACAACGAAGGAATATTTTCATCAGTTCTCTGAAAAAAATAATGAACAGATTTATGCATTTGTTTAACAATCAGTCGTGCATGAGTTGTAACAATTTCCAGTTCCTGTTTCTTGTCTATCTTCCTGATTTTAAAAAGTATTAAATAAAAAGAAAGTATTGCTCAAAGGAAGGATTTAATTGTAACTACCTTTTCATTGCCTCAGCAAGAGCACATAAAACTGCATTTTACGCTCTGATGTTGATCAAATTTTTGGGTACTAGTCCAGATACTTTGATAGTATTCCAAAGTAAGTGGGTGAGTATTAAAGAAATTAGTTTCAGTCTTTAGTTCTATAGATCAGAGCAGGATTATTTCAATTTAAATAATTGCATCATTGATATGGTTGCAAAAACTACATGCTCAAAAAAACCCCAGCTTTGTTCAAACAAACATTTTATTTGACCCAATATGAGACATTTCATTTACTTTTCATGAGATAAGACCTTTTAAAAATAATTTTTCTGGCTTTCAAAATGAGTTTTTGAAAGAAAAATGCTGTTTCATTATAATAGCAGCAGAACAAAGATTTGACTTTTCTGATCTTCTCTCACTAATCTCCATTTCTGTTCAAAATTATTCATTTAATTTTATCCCAGTTCACAACTGGATTTAAAAACAGAAATATGCCATCTGGCCAAATCCATGACAGATGTCTTTTTTACTTCAATGTCCCATTATTGTAGTGACAGGCCTTGCACCATGCTATCGGGGAGAAGGAGAGAGGAAGGAAGTCTGTAAAAAATAGAGGATAATATAATATTACATATTTTTCGCAGTATCCCAGACAATATAACTAAAGACATGCTAAATATAAAATCCCTACCAACTAGACCATAACAAATTCAGTGTTGTGGCTTGCTGGTGTCTCCACAACAGAAATCTCTGTAGAAGCTTAATTATTTTACCAAAAGTGGCAGAACAAGATAGTGCAATTTTTAACAGAAGTGGAAGGCACTTCTGCCATTGAGAAAGTATTCATCCCCTAGATTTAGACCATACTATATCCAAGGAAATATAGCCATATGAAAGGTGAGGTGTTTGCAACTTGCAGCAGCAAGATTGGTACTTCTGCAGAGGACTTTCCTTTATTGAATTGCATAGGATAACAGCTTATTCTGTGAGAATGCAAATCCCATCATTCAATAATTATTTAAAAGCAGCATTTGATTTTAAATCTGAGACCTGGGTCTCCAAAAGAAAACAAGCAACTAAATAGGGAGCTTTAGGATAGATTTAAAACAAAATGAACAGATTTCCAAAATACTGGGAAGAAATTGATTTTCTAATGTTAACTGCATAATGCACATTGGTGCTTTAAATTCAGGCTCATCATTGTGAGACACAGGTAGAACTAACACCTTAACTTCAAACTCGTGTCACTTTGACAATCATGACCTAGTTTTGCATTGCAAAGTTACAACCTTTTTGCAGATGTTGCTGAGAGACATCTGGCCAGAGGAGGGGAAAAATCAAACATTTTTCCATCTTTGAAGATTTGGAGGCTTTTTGGGCCGGGTGATAGCCATAGGAGCTGGATATTGCTGCCACGTATTTAATAACAGACAGGTTATATGTAGATATATGCTCTCTGTTTGTGTGATTGGATGCACATCTTACATTAATTAACACTGGGAGGAGTGGTGGGTGATGTTTTTGGCTGGTGCCAGAGGCAAGCATGTGCACAGCAGTGTGCTGAACTGGGCACTGAAGCTCCTCCCTTCTGCAGGGAAAATGAGTGATATTTGTCCCTGGTGGAGAAGGGAGGATGTTTACTCTGCTAAACTACCTTTAATCCAGGACAGTTCTGCACAGGGCATGGAGAGCTGACTTCCACCTCCCCTAGGTTCTCTTCCATCCTCATGGATGCTGTTGGTTCATCAGCAGGTGGGGCTTTTAAACACAGCACCCATGTTACCTCCTGCAGTCAGGTGACATGTATTTTAAAGCTGTGGCTTATTTATGGTGGTGTAGGTGCTTGCATAATGCCTATATACTTCACCTCCAGGAGCAACTGCACACAGTCATTGCTTCTCTTTTCCTCACACCACAAGCACATGAGAAGGTTACATTCTGCACTCACAAGTTTTGTCTTAATTTTGTTTTCTCTATTCACCATACTGTCTCCCAAACTTGCTGGATTGCCCCATAATAATTTTCCCACAAACCCCATTCTCCTCATGTCCACTGGTGCCACCAGCCTTTTCCTGAGCCATGTTTCCACCTGCCTTTAGTGCTGCCCTTTCCCAGCAGTTTTCCAATGCTGCTCAGCTGCTGGGCCTGGTGTTACATCCCAGATTCTCCCATTTATCCCACATGGGACCATGGCTTGGGCCACTCTCATGGGACACAGAGAGGGCTCTATTGGTAACACACATGCCTTACATGAGGCACATGGCTGTATGTGCAGACCAACAGATTGCTTTCACTCCTTGTCACAAACAGGACATTCCTCAAATCACTATCAAACCCCATGGAGTGTGAGAAGGGCTGCTCTATTTTACTGGTTTCTGTTCTTCATGGCCGCTGTACTCTCTCCCCACCCCAGTGCCTGTGTGCTGGGTTTGCCTGTGCTGTGTCACACGACCAAACTTTGCCACACACTGGTCACCACCTTTCATCCTTCCCTCAGGAGAAAAAGCATTGTGAGTGTGTGTGTTCGTGCTTCTTTTGACTACCTGTGGCTCAATATGCATGTTAGGTCAAAGAAGTGCACCTTCACAAAAAGCAGGGGAGAGATGATGGGCTATGAGAGGCTTTGTGAGTTTGTTCTGCCAGAGCTTGCTCCTGAGAAAGTTCTTTTTCACACAGAGACATATAGAAAGTTGACTGTGCAAATGAAATGGTATTTACCAGTTAGAGCTTGGGGTCCCTGCACCCAGGACCATACATATGACTTGATAGCCAGCACAGAGAGAAATTAATGTTTGTGCTTGAGTTTACAGTAACTCATGCTACTTGATACGAGCCAAAATTTCCAAGCAGCTGAAGACATTGTGCCCACATATGCTGTGCTGCAAATAGGAGACTTGACAGGTTCAGTCACCAGTAGGTTAAAATTTGTCAGGTTGATGATTCCTTGCAGATAACAGAATGACCATCTCATGGCTGAACAGATAAAGGGGGAAGCATGGGTATTTCCACATGAATACCATGTGTGAAATGAACTAAAAAACCCCAAATGAAATTAAATGAACACACAACCAGCACACAATATGTGGACTCAAAGTGAAGACTGAAGACTCTTATCTGCCAACCTGTACATTCACATTCAGCTCTAGAAATCCCTTTTCCTTGCCTGTGCTGATTTTGATCCAGATTGGGATCATCCTTCTGGTTATGATCCATATATGGCACTGGATTGGAAGGACTTTCTATAATCTACATGTTGTTGATGTTTGATTCATGCCTGCTAGGGCATTTCCCCAAGAGGAAGTCTTTTGGTTAATTTCTATTGCAATGTCTTGAGGGGATTTTCCTTTCTGTGAGCTCATCAGACCTCACAGCAAAACAGAGCCAAATATGTTTGGCATTTGGCTCAGACAAACCGTGAAAACCGGTGAGCAAGAACGGGGTGAAGCTGTGCCAGTGAATCAGCAGCAATGCTCTGTGCTGGCCCAGCAGTCAGTGAGCACACAGGGGATCATGAAATAGTTTAGTTTAGTTTAGTTTGGAAAACACCCTTGAGATTGCTGAGTCCAGCTGTTAACCCAGCACTGCCCAGTCCACCACTAAACCATGTCCTTAAGTGCCATGAATATACATCTTTTAAATACCTCCAAGAATGGTGACTCCACCGTTTCCCTGGGTACCCTGTGCCAGTCTGGATAGTGCTTTCAGTGAAGAAATTTTTCCTAATATCCCATCTCAACCTCCCTGGCACACATAAATGTGCATGAGCACTTAAATATGTGCAAATGTATTTGCAAATATATCCAAATGTGGAGAGCACAGAATCATAGAATCATAAAATTGTTAAGGCTAGAAAAGACCTAATATTTTTTTACCTCTATAGAACCATGTACTTCCTGCCTTGCAGTACTGATAGAGATGCTGCTGGATGCCTAGCAGTGAGCTGGCAGGAAAAAAAATGTACAGAAAATTGAGTGATATTTGAAAGAGGCCTGGTTTCCCAGGTTATGTGCTCTTTAACCTCAGTCATTATGTATTTTTGCCAAGTCCCAGAATATTTATTTGAAATACCATCAAAAAACTCCTGACAGTTTATGCATGATCAAACTGGGACTCTTTGGCATGTGTTGCCTGACTGCATTGTTTCTTTGCCTGGTCTTTGATACCAGGCTTGGAATTTGGCACTGACAGAAGACATTAGAAGCCCTTAGTCTTGTCTCTGCAAAAAGACTTATACAGACGAAGGAGTTAACAGATGATGGAGCTTTTCTGTAACAGACTTAGAAAAGAAGAAACCAAGGTTATTTACTGTTCCCACACTCAGAGCAGTTTTAAATTGCTAGGTTAACTAGCCATTCCTGAAAGAAATTTTCTGTGCACCAATATATTCTTTGTGGTTGAAGCAAAAATTACTTACAGACAGAGTAATGTTTCTTGCAAAGAAACTTCAGCTAATGGAATATTTTAAAATTCAGCTGGGAGGTCTCTTAGCTTCTTTCTGGCTGGGGGTTAATTTGATCTATGCATTTTCTGCAGACAGATAAAAGAAACGTCTCATTTGGTAAGTGACATTGTCATAGAAATATGACGTAAAGTAGAACATATTTTAAAATTGCCCTTAGTTCTATTGCAGTTACTGCTAATGGCACTGAGGTGTAGTGTAAGCACACTGCAAGCCAACTTCTGATGTCAATTACATCAGTGTAAACAAGATTAGAAATTGGCCCAAGCCTATGGGTTTGAACATGACTCTCCTGAACTTCATTTTCAGGACAGATAATGTTTTCAAGGAAAACAATGCACTTGTTAATTTTAGCAGATTTCTCTCAGCACATTTTGGCAACACATTTTGGCAGTTCTAACATATTCCTAGAACTTGGCTTTATTTTACTGTTCATTATATTGCCTAAGCAGCAGCACAAATCAGCCTGTCAGATGAGATGCTTCAGTGACCAAAATACAGGTTTGAAGGCTGGGGACCAATAAGGAGAGAAATGCAAACAAGTGACATTAGGCATGGATTTCATATTTTGTGAATGACATATTTTCCTCTCTGGTAGGTCTGTGCCAGGTCTGCTTCTATCCCATCTGCTATTCAACACTTAAGCTGCTTATTATTAGTTGCAGAAATGCATAACACATTTCAAACAGATCAATGGTATCAGAAACTTGCCATCATGCAGGAACAGAACAGTCCAACAAGATAAGAACGAATTTGTTTTCTCTGTCTACTGTAATCTTTTTGGATACTCTAAGAATGACATTTCTTTGACCTCTTGAGTAACTTACCTACTTAGAGAAAAGAAATAGCATTTTCCTACATATGAAATATCTTAATACAAACCTGAATATGTCCCAAGGAAAAATAATTAAGACAGCAAAAGTCTTAGACAACCTTTTAGCAAAATTTTTGCCTTCCTTTTGAGACTTGGTGAGAGGCTTTAGTGATGGCCTTTAATAAGCGCATTGCTGCTCCTATGAATGTTGCTGAGCTAACCCAAGATTCAGGCCAAAAATGTGGACCAAAATGTTTTTTCCAGACAAGATGAGAATTCATAAAGTGCAATTTTCAAACAAAAAAGAGCGACCAATAGCAAGGAACTAGCTAAGGAATACAAGCATGCAGGTAAACATGTGAAAGATCTAGTCACTAATGAGAAACATTTACTCCCTCTCTATCTGGGTTGTGTGCTGATCCCCCATTCACTTTTTTTTAAAGAAAAAAGTATTTTCTGTGCTATAATTTACAACAGCTGGAACCAGTTTGTGTGTGTATATGTGCATGTGTGTATGTGTTGGACAAAAGAACATTGCCAATATGAAAAGGAAAAGGATGGGCACTGTCTTTGGAATTTGGCTCCAAAGGGGATATCTAATGATATGAGAAAGATTAAATAAGTGGAGGAAGCTGAGGGATCTTCTATACCCAAGTCTGCTGCAGCATGGGTGGGCTCAGCAGGGTCTGGACACATCCTGTGTTACCAGTGTTACAGTGACCCTGGTTCAGAGATTTCACAGCACTGTGGAGCAGGAGGGTGGGTACATTCACTGCAAACATTTCTTTAGTCAAAATCATTCTGGGCTAAGGCCTGGCCAGTGGCTGATAGCTGTGTGCAGTAATTTCAATTTCTTTTACATAAACATAATGAGGCGTTGTTTATCATTTTCCTGAAAGTTTTGGGGTTGAGATATTGGGGAAAACAAACAAAGAGACACTTTGCAAGCTCTCTGAGCAGTAAATGGCTCCCTTTGGCATGCTCTGACAGGCCATTTCATTTTAGCTTTGCTGAATCAGCTTAATGGGGAAAACTCAAAACTCATTGCCAAACTCTTATGGCAATTTCTCTTCACCACAGTGGTCACAAACAGATGTTGTTATCCTCTGTACTGGGAACCAAATATTCCTTGGGGCAGCTTTGTGTAGGATGTACAATACAGAGTAAAGCAGATTACACTAAAATTAGGGACAGGCTGAGAGTTAGGCATGTACACAGTAGATGTGAGCATTTGAGCTTGTCACATGGAACACACAGATTCTACCAAAACCTTACACATGTGGCATCAGCCAATGTGACACCAGAACACATCACTGCCTATGCTGCACCAAATGCAGCTCTGGAGGGGTGGGGCAATGGTGATGGTTGTTTCTCATATTTTCATCTCATAAAATGCCCTGAAGTGAAAGCAGGATACACAAATTAACCATCTTCCTTCCACAAGGCTGCTGCAGCAGATGGACACAACCAGGCCATTTGTATAAATTCTAAGCTGTGTTCTGTGGGAGGAGGTGCACGAAGCAGTTCAAAGCCCAGCAGAATTAGCCTTCCAAAGGGGCATAACCTGACTCCCATTCCCAGCCCCAGAGGAAGACAGAGGTTGTATTCAAAGTCTTAGCATTGGCCTTTTGCTGCTGGATGTGATACTGATGCCCACAAATATCCCTTGGGACAGGTTCAGATTTTATTATGGAAGTTCACATGGGAGCAAAACACACATTTTTAAGCATGTTATTTTGAATTGCATACATATAAGCCCTATTCAGGATTCAGAAGACCATGCAATTATGCTATTTTACATATGATAATTCTTTTAATACAGTCAAGCACTGTGCTTGCATTTCATGACAAAGCTGCTCATGGATCAATATAAACCTTAGGAATTGCAGCAGACACCAGAAAACACGTGTGAAAAATTGTTTATAGAGGAGCAATATTCTCATGATTATACATTAGAGCTGTTGGAGGTAAACTACCTATAAAACGAATATGTCCAAACTTTTGACTGAGAAGAACCTTGGAACAAAGTTTTGTATCTCTCCCTGATTGGCGAGCTTTTGAAAAAAATCACCAACAGAACTGTCTGGGCCACCTACATCCTTCCTGCAGCTCTCATAGGTGTGAACTGGAGTAAAGCTTACTCCACTTGTACATTTTGCTCTCTTACTGCAGCAGGCTGCTCCTTGAACAAAATTCCAGCAGCCTTTCATCCCCGAGCCACCCTGTCCTTGTCTGGAGATCTGGTGGCAAACTTCTACCCTTCGAAAAAAATGCAGGCTGGAGACATGGCCAAGGCACTGTCCCTGGAGGGTAAACCTCTTACAGTATTATCTGCAACACATCTAGCTGGAATACCAAGGAAACCTCCCTCTCCAGCCATCCAAGAGCCACTCTGGCAGTCACACTCGTACCACCTGAGATGGGATTGAGCCCCCTCACAGTGGCACACACCCCATTCGCCCAGTGAGACCAGGTTTCCCTACTGACTTGACCTCAAGTTTCCCATAGTAGAGTCTCAGATGTCACAGTCCTCAGAAAAATAATTAAATCTTGGTGCAATAACTAAGTAACAAAATAACAGCTCAAGCTGGGTGCTTCCAAACAGTAAAAGTTCCTTAACAAAGACATCCACAGTGTGGGGCACCTTATACTTTTTGCAATGGAGGGATTAGAGCAAGACTCAGTACAGAGACAGCCCAGTACTGAAGGACAAATTTCAGTTTTTCAGGTTCTGGGGTGGCTAAACAAGGATGAACCTTCGTTGGTTTTGCTGCATGCTGTGAAGTTATCAGTTTGAGCAGAGGAAGATGGAAGGCAAAGCACACCCTGATCACAGCCCACCTCGCTCTGCTGTGCAGACAGGCATGACCTGAATCCTCCAAAATCTCAAACATGTCCTCTTGTCCTTCCTGACCAGTAACTCCCCTCACCTCCAATCAGACTCCCTTTGTCATTCATTTTGCTAGCTTCGTATCAATTGTACCCACGTCCAAAAGGACTGTTTCCAGCAGAAAACCCATAATGTGGATCACGGGTTTTAATTAATGTATCCATACATACTTTATGCCTGAATGCATGCCCTAATTTATGAGTAACAACAAGGATATATTCTCCAAAGAAAGTAATACTTGACTAAATTGTTCTCTTGACGTAAACCTGTAATTTAAAAATTATATATATTTAGAGTGCAAGTCAAAACAGGAAGTTTTGCATTCCCAAAGCGGATAAAGATATTTCTGAACCTAAATATCTAGTGATACAAAATTACAGTGAAATGTCTCTCCCTTCCCTGCCTAACAAAACCACCCTTTACCAAATGAGCCTGCTATTTATGGGAACACTTTGCTGTACAGGCAAGTTTGCTCTCACGGTCTCTGTAACTGGAGAGACTGGGGATTTTCACAGTCACCATCTGTCCAAAGAGGATTTTGCCACTGGAAAGTGCAAGCATATCCACTGAAAGCAAAGCAAAACTGGCACAGGAAAACCGTTTATTAAAGTTCAGATAGGAAAGCAGATATCAGAGAAAATCAATTCAGAGCAGAGAACTAAGCAGCCAGTGGGAGATGTAGAATTACTAAACTAAATAAATTAAATGCAGAATTTTGCATCTTAGCTAACACTGGAGCTATCGACTCGATTCATCCACCACAGGGGCTAGTCATAATGGAACCAGTCTCTCCATTAGCTCTAAGCCATCTGGCACAACTGGTTTGGCTGCTGACAGACATGTGGCAAGGATCAGGGCTGGGTGCTGTGATGATACCACAGGAGTGGATCCGAACATCAGGTGAGAAACATTAACAGCAAAATAAAACACGTCATGAGCAGTGGGGAGGAAAAGAGATTAAATTATGTCAGGGATCAGTTGATAGGGACACAGCTGGTGTGCTGTCTGACTCCTTACTTCCACAGGGGAGCCTCTGTGCAATCAGCCCCTTCAGCAGGCAGGAACTGCCTGCACAGATTGCGACACAGAGCTGCAGGAATCACTCCTCTCTTTCATCACTGAGTTGTCTGCCTGCAGCATTTGCCACCAAAGCAAAGTAGTCTCACTCTAAAAGCGTTTAGGAATTCACAAAGCAGCAAAATCTGCATGGATGCATGTACACACGCAAGCACATATGTATATATTACATGTTTTATTTATAAGTCAAGATTTTGCATAGGAACTGGTTGAACAGATGTTAAAGCAAGACCTCACAAAACATGTTCCAACAGAAAAGAGTGAGTCTGGCAGGAGAGCAATTAGAGACACTTGAACACCAGTTTTGCTAAAGACTTAAATCCCAATGTAATTTCTGATTCACAATATTCAGATATGTAATGCTGAAGTAGTGACTCAGAAGAGACACATCTGTTGCCTCAGTGCTCTTTTCACTATTTTATGAGGCACAAATTAGCACAGAACTTTAACCCGTAATTAATTCCATGGCAAATTAATATTATTATTGTACTGTTCTGTGGAATTGCAAACCAATAGATTTCTTTTCTATTGTATTTCTACATTTATTTCAGGCATTGTAGTCACATGACTACAAGGTTTTTTTGGAGGGATCATCTTGCTGAGTTGCCATTATTTCCCAGCAGTTCTGGACACACTTCTCCTTACAAAGACAAAGTAAGGGAGATGCCCTGATCCATGACCTGCCTTGGCAACAATTTCCCATAGCTTCAGTCATCATACCTTGCTCTAGGCTAAAGGGATAGCAGGACAATGAAAAGACAAAGAAATCCTATAGCAATACTGCCACTGCTGGTAAGGGCAGGTGAAACATCCATAAGTGATCAAAAGATGGACTGTGCAATTCTACAGCAGTATGCTTTTTAAATAATTTAATTTTATATGTAACCCTGCATCTAGCAGGAAGGCCCCTGAAGCCATAGATTTTAGAGAATCTTTTGTAAATAATCACCTGTCTGTCAGAGTATACACATGTCCATTTGCTCTCCAAAACACTGCTGTAAAAAGTACTAAACATCCTCATCTGTCCAGAGCTGCAGAAAAGATCTCAAGAGTGCTGAATGCCAAAATCTGCTCTGCAGTTTGGTTGGGCTTTGGTGAAACAGGTTTAGCCGAGTGTGCTGTGCTTCTGTAGCCTTGGCACACCTTGAATAAAGGTGCCTTAGACCAACCTAATGCAATTTCCTCTTTTCTAGACACAGCTTCATTAGTTTAATGAATGTTTGACCAAGACCACGCTAGTGCTGTCACATTGCCTAAGGAAAACACCACCAGCCCTCTCAGTCAATTTCTCCATGAAACACACAGCTTAGTGTTCACTATTTCCTCTCAATGTATGTTGTTAGAAGAATACATTGTATGTGAAGTTTCCTGCCTTCCTAACTAATGTGATTCATCCAATTGTACATAATAATTTTCTTTTTTTCATGTAAGTCAACAGTGCTTTGCTAACAGAAGTTACAGCATGTCTTCAGCATGTACTAGAAAGTAACCAGAGGAACGCCAGAAAATTAACAGAAATTACTTCAGGCACTTTATTCAGTTGGTTTTCACTTTAAAAAAAAAAAAGCTTACACCCTTTTCTGATGGCTTTACAGTCCATTGCACAATAACCTGTTATTATGTGATTTTTTTATCACACTCACCTAAGGCAATATGAGCTCTTATAATTGAAGTGAAATATTGAAACAGAATTTTCTACCAACTACACCATTATGAGTGACACTGATCTACAGCATCCTGCTTCTACTTTATTTATAGGAGTCAATAATAAAATATTCCTACTAACTCGATTGTTTTATGTCATGGAACAGAAATGCCAAAATCAAGGTCAAGAGTATGTCAGTGGTTTAATTTCCCTAGTGCTAACCCACAGTAAAATTTCTCAGGATATAGTCTGCTGGTCTCCTGCAAGTCATTATGTATTTAATTTTCTCCCTGTAAAGTGCTTTTCTTGAATGCAAAGCCTGTGTATTCTAGAGGTAAATACATTAAGATAAAAGGTTCAAAGAGTCTTTTTCTAAAGACATCTTATAATGTCTCATAAGCTTCCTTATGAAATTCCAGTGCAAACCCCAACCATGCTGTCTTCAAAAGAATTCCCAGTGCATTTTCTTTGTTTGCACAAAGGAAGGAAGGAAAATTAAAGGAGAGGGGGAGGGGGAAACTGTGGTCAATATTATGGCCCTGCAGATTGCCAGAGTCAGACACCCTGGATCCTGAGAGTGCAAAAGATCTATCAGTCAGGGCACTGCATGGGAATTTGCTTGTATCTACTTGCCTTGGCTTCCAAGGCCTTCAGAGCATCTCATCTCTCAGATGCCACTGCTGCCAACTCCCCCAACACACAGCAAAGCCCAAGCACCTTTTCTGCCAGCAAGTTCTTGCTGTCTCCTGGGTAGTGAGGAACCCCCAATAGAAACAGCCCAGAGCTCACCTCTCTCAAATCACCCCTCTACCAGCACAGCTCCCCTAAAATTACACTGGTGAGCTGCCATCACTGACTGACGTGCCTCCCAAACCTGTCCCACTGGTTTCTCTTACTGCCTCCCAATCTCCTTGTTTTATCTACCCATTATTCTGTTTTATAGCATGGGCTGCTTGGGGCAGGGGCTGCCTTCACAGTGCTTGCAAACCTCGTAAAACCCTGGGATGGGGTGCTCCAAACTGCCAGCGCCCAAGATGTTCTAATAAATAATAATATAATCAGTCACAGGAGAAAGTCTCACTTCTCTACACTACAGAAAGTGGTAGGAAAGATGACGCAGATAAAGCATGCTGCAGCAACCATCTTAACATGCAGCTTGGCTTTGTCTCTCTTCCAACTCCACCACAGAATTTTTGCCAGACTGCAGGCAGCTCTGTTGCACAAAAGCACACCCTCAGCCCCACTCCAGCAGGCTTGATGGCTCTGCAGAGCCCAGTTAAGGGTAAAATTATCCTTGCTACCCTTATGGTCACTCTTAGATTGGTTGTCATGCTCCTGGGGGCTGAGTCTCATTTCAGGAAGGTTGTGTTTCCTCCTCCAGCACCACTGGGTCCTGAGTTTCTGCTGGGGGCTGTCCCCTGCCCATGATGCAAACATTCCTCTCTGAAGCCCTTCCCAAACCTGCACCCAGGGGCTCAGATGGATCCCAGTCTTTATAGTGCTGTTGTTTGCACTGAGATGGGGTGCTGGGGAACATGGCTTGTCTGCATTCAGATTTCACCTCAAGAAAATAAGTCTTACAAATTCAGTCTGTCTCTGTGCATGACAGACAAAGTCTCCAGTGGAAAGGAAGAGCTCAGAAAATCATAGCCAAGATTTATGGGAAGTCATAGAAAAAACTCCTGAAAGAAAACATGTTATGCTTGCTAGCATTTGTGCTGTTTGCTTGGCCATGTCACACTAGCCCAAACCAGCTTAAAATAACCCAAAAGAGTTTGTTTTCTAAAAGAGAGGCAAGATGTGCTAGGGTGGTAATCAAGGGTGGTAATTGAGTGCTCTGGAAAGAACTTGGTAACACGTGCTACACCTCTGCCTTTCCAGTGCTCCCAGCAAGGGAAGGAAAAGGGGATTACATCACCTAGGCCGAGTGTAACTGGGTGATTTGTGCCTTTTTTCATGGTTATTTAAATGCATTTTTCAATGTGCAAACACAGATACAGTAGCTGGGAGAGAAAATTATATTAAATTATATGAGACTGCATCATATCATAGAATTCTAGGATGATTTGGGTTGGAAGGGAACTTTAGAGATCATCTAGTACAATCCCCTGGCAATATAAGCAGAGATAACTGACCTAAAGATGACCATAAGAAGATCTGACCTATGTCAGAGCCTTACCAAGGGACTGAAATAAACTGGGCATTAGCTACAGAGGATATTCACAATGATGAACACGTGAAGCTGTGGATTCTTTGAGGGAATGGAAATGGCAACAAAATCAGACTGTTAAATTAGACTGTATGCACAGAAGTCCACAATACAGACCAAGCTTTCCTCTGAATATGCACAATTCAGCCACAGTGCATTATCCCTGAGTAGCTCTGGTGGGGACAAGTCAGGCAAGGAGGGCAACACTCTTCCCAGCAGTACAGGAAACAGTGGGTCACAGTGAACCCTGCAGATTAAAACAGGCTGGGGTAACTTCTCGCTGCCTTTTGGGTGAAGGATTCAAGAAGGATTTGGTTTTGTGCTTGCTCTTCCTGCATCTGACAGCTGGATTGCTAAATTATCTCAGCCACTAACTCATTTGCACACAAGGTTTGTGCTGGTGATGTTCCACAGACCACCAGCAGCCCGTGCAGCAGATCCAGGTGCATCTCCAACAGGCACAACTGTATTTATTGGGCTACCAGTCTCCCCTTGCCACTGAAAGACATCCAAGACTTGAACATTTATGTGCTCCAGACTGTGAGAAAACGACTCCAAAATGACCTTTGTTTTACCTGCAGGTATACTGCCCTGTGCTGTGATCTTGTCAGATCTTGTTAAGTCATCAGCACCAGCGTAATCTTGGATGATAAAAGCCAGAGAAGACCTCACTGCTGAGGGAGGCTGTGCTTGTAAAATCATGAAAATGGCAACAATGAGGCAACAGCATCCTTTTAAAACTCATTTTACAAAGAACTTTACAGGAGTCATTAACAGCATATTATGGAGGGCTTGTGAAGAATTCCAGTTCTAAGATCCTGCAGAAAAGAAATAGTAGTGACTTAGGGCTGGACTGAGCTAATCCTCTTCATAAAAGCTGCTATGTAGCCAGACTTTTTGACTGTTTGGTTTTTTGTTTGTCTGTTTGTTTGTTTTTCTTTTCTCACTCTTTACTACTCTAACTTTAAAAGATAATAGTGTTCATTGCACTATGCAGTCTGCAGTGATTTTATGAAACAGATTATTTTAGGATGCCTTGCTTAACATGGATATACACTTGGATGATTCTTGGTCTTTGCAATAGTTTTCCAATGCTGTGCAACCATATCTGGAGCTGTGACACCTCCAGACCTCCTACAATGAAACTCAGGGAATAGAAATCAGGAAGGAGGTGTACCAGGCTGAATTTTTCTTTCAAAGTCTGAAAGAAAGTCTGAGGATGTGCCTGGCAGCAGCAATGAAAAAGTAAGGCACAGAAACACTCTCTAGATGTCAAGATGTCCCTGTCACTCTGTCACTGGCCAGCAAACCCATGTCCAGTTCCAGGAATCTTGGTGGGAATTGAGATGGGAATGTCTGTAGTGCTCGATGCATCTTAAAATGCATTGGCTAGCTCAAGTACCAGGGTATGAAAGGAAATGGAAACAATTCTTGCTAAGAAACATGATCTTATAGGTGCCCCATTACTGTGATGCCATAACAAAAAATGCTGTGTAACTCTAGATATTCCAAGGTTTGAAAATACAGCTAAAAAGCCTTGGTTTTGTTTTACCCATGTTGAGTCCTAGTAGAACAGGGGGAAAATGTAACCCTCTGCAGCAACCATAGCTCAGTGAATGTCCCTTTACCCAAGGAGAAGGTGGCAGATTTGACAGCATAAGAAAATCTTAGCTGGGACCTTACTCTGAGCTGGCTACACAGGTGCTAAAGAAAATATTTAAAATAAGTTAATGTGTGAAGAGAAGAAAGCCACCTCCACAGAAAAATTATTTACCCCCCCTGTGGAAATGCAGATATACTTTCTAGAAGCTATGCCTGGCTGTAGCAAAGAGAATATCATCTGTCAAACTTCTTTCAAGGTGAAGTTAAAAAATAAAATAAAATCAACATAGATCTATAAAGTAATAGCCTCTGTGTGTGATGACCAGTCACAGAAAGAAGACCTGACAGGAACCAACAGTCCTCGTTACACAAGGAAGAGAAAATCCAAGTCACCTCACTCAGCTCAGTTGAACTCCACTAATTGAGAGAACAAAAGCCAAAGCCCTGAGCACTGAGGTACTTGAGATTCCAGATGTTTTAAATATCCAGAGTGGTTACAAAACTACCATAATCCTTTCATGCTGAATCCTAACAGGTATTTTCTCAAGCTCGAGTGGAATTCAGCAGGTTAGAGTTAATTACACAATAATAGACAAAGAAAAATTTGTGATAATGGAAGAGGTACAGAAGGGGATGTAATCCTGAAACTTCAAGTCCTGGGTCTACTTCTGGAAAACCTTGTTTAAAAACCCTGGTGCCCTAGGACATCCAGGGGAAACTATCCTCAAGGTGAGCATCAGACAACCATCTCTGTTTCCAGCCTGTGCTCTGTGAACACGAAAGAAAGAACTCTGAAGGGGTGGAGACCTGTGCAAGAAGTGAAGTATAAAAAAGCCTGAGGAAGAGAGTATGTAAAGGGAGCAGAGAGATCACTCCAAAAAGGAAAGACAAAAATATGGTGTTGGCGTTTTATGCAGGACAGGGCAATGGGGGTGAGTTAGGGAGTGGTGGCCAGAGAAAGAGAGCACAGGTTAGACTGTAGGATGAGGTTTTGCTTTGCAGATAGTGTCTAAAGAAAGTATCTTATTCACACAATATTATTTATTGTGGATCCAGGAGCAAATGGGAGAAACGGTACTCATTATCCTTAGAAACTGGGCAGAAGTTTCTCAGAATGCTGGAAGTGTGAGTGTCTATAAGATATCCATGTAAGATTTCCCTCAAAATATATTCCAACTCTGTAGATTTTGGAAAATGAAATAATTAGTTTTGTTCATGCTTTGTTAAGTTAGCTGTCATTAAAATTAGTAGTTGGTGCTATGCAGCAAGTTAGTTCCCAATTTTTCTGAGCATAAAACAAGAGTGATGGCTCAGATGCTGATGTAGGCTGCAGAAACACAACAGAAGGGTGGCATCTGTTCCAGAAGGTTTTTTCTGCAATGCTCCTGAAGCTGGTTGAAATACATTGAGCTCGCCAATAGAAAAATACTGAATGTTGCTGACTCTTCTGCAGCATTCCGTGGTGTTTCTCCCAGATCCCTGCTGTACCCTGCAGGGCTGGCAGTTCATTTCCTCCCTGCTGGAGGGGAGCCACAGATCCCCCCTAAGTGAAGCAAGCTTCACATACACTCAGTTTGCACAACTAATTACAGCAGGTTTGTTGCTCAAGAGTACAAACAGCCCACATCATTAATGATTGTGCAAGAAACTGCACTCAGAATAAAGCCTGAGCTTCAGAAGGCTGGGGATTCTTTAAGTGTAAGCTGAAATAAAAGTTTCCATAGCTTTTTTTGATTTCTAAACTGGCCTTTCTGTTTGTAAACACCCAGGCAGCAGAGAGGTTGCTCTTCCTCCCCTCTCCCACACAGAACCATCTTGCTGCCTTACCTAACCCTCTCCAAGCTGCCTGCTGGCTCTGGAAGCTGCCTGGGAATAAGACAACAAAGGCTGTGTGGACAGCAGCTAAAAATGCCAGGAAAAGCAGTCCTTGGTGGGCAGAAGAGCAGACACTGTTTCCCCTGTCTGTGACCACTGCATGCCTGTGCACAGGGAACCCTTGTGTTCCGAAAGGAAAGACAAGCTACAAGACACCATGCTAACTCTTCCTGGGGTTTCAGTGCCATTTTTCAATTAAGAACAGGGATTTTCCATGTTACTGAGTGCTAAATCTTTGGGGTTTATGGCTGGTCAAAGAGTCAGGTATCAGCTAATCAATCAACCAAGACATCTTTAAACATGACTACAGATGGATGAATTTTAGGTGTTGAGATTTCACCTTTGTACTTTCCTTTATTAAAGTTATTAAAACTGGGCCAGGAACACTGCTGGTGCTGTCTTTGGGCACAGTGTGTAGTTTCACACAACAGGCTGGGCAGCACTATTGTGTCCATGACTTCACCCAAACCCTCTCTTGCTGGCCTTTGCAGCTGGGCTGTGCTGTGCACAGGTACTTCAGGGGAGAAGCAGCGTGGCTCTCACTGCTTTTGTCAGGATAAGGCATCTCCTTGAGACAAGCTGGAAGTCCTCTCTTTCCCTTTTAAAATTTTCTTTCCTTTTTTACCCCTGCATTTCGCTCCCATGGCTTGCACATAAAAGGAGAGGAGCTTGTCATTGATTACACAATCGAAGTGTCCATAATTGATTGTGGTGAGTACATAAGGGGAGTCCATGACCCTGAGGGGAGTCCAATTCTGCTCCTTGCTCCCATTTGCCCTGGACCAAACTGGTGTCAAACTGGGGAGCCATGCCCAGGCTCCATCAGCCTTCAGGCTCTGTTGGTCATTAGTGGAAACTGCACAGAAAGGCTGGGGGGTTGTGAGTGTCTCCCCAGACACAGAGCCGCTGGACATCACCAGCATGTAGGTCTCATTTCAGAACATTCCCCTTTCCCCCTGAGGTGGTTGCTGGCTATTGCTAGTGAAGGTTCTGGTGAGTCACTGCTACATCTCAGCTTCAGACATCCCTTCTTTTGTATCCTTCAACTTTGCCAGCTCTGAGTTAAATGAGAGAGGGTTTTTATCCTTGGACCTGTACTGTTCACTTATGGCTTTAAAAAGTTTATTATTAATCACTTACTCCTTTCCACTTTTCCCAAGGCACAAAAAGTTATTCCTTTCAACTTTTCCCAAAGCATAAAAAGTAGGACATAGATATTCAAAAATGAAACTGGAGCACACAGGCATATGGAAAATCCAAATTAAAGAAGCACCTAAAGCTTTAATTTAGATGAGTAACTTTTTAGCATCTCTTTTTGTGGACATTGTAGGGAAATTAAGTTTTACAGGGACCTGTGAATGTGAACAGGTTGCCAGACCAGGATGGGAGTAGCAGTCCATAAAAATAGGCAATCTAGAGAAAGAGGGAAGGGAAGGGAAGGGAAGGGAAGGGAAGGGAAGGGAAGGGAAGGGAAGGGAAGGGAAGGGAAGGGAAGGGAAGGGAAGGGAAGGGAAGGGAAGGGAAGGGAAGGGAAGGGAAGGGAAGGGAAGGGAAGGGAAGGGAAGGGAAGGGAAGGGAAGGGAAGGGAAGGGAAGGGAAGGGAAGGGAAGGGAAGGGAAGGGAAGGGAGTAACAAGAGCAACAGCCTCCATCTATAGGATAAGAGCAAGAAAAGAGAAGTAGTTGAATCCCACATGCAGACATGAAGACATGGGATTTTCATCTGGAAAAGAAAATTCCAGAGACCTTCAAAGACTAAGCATTCAAATGAGGTGATTTTTTTTTTCTGAAACAGCATGGCATCAAAATTTTTCCTTAAGTACGTGACATCAAAACTCAAGCACAGAGTAGACAGCTGAGGCTTGCAGGTAATCCTGAGCTTCCCCAGGTGAATTTACTTTGTAGTATTGGCTCTGTGTATTTGGACAAAACTGCAGCAACAAGGACTGCTTCAGCAGGCTCTATGGGCTGAAAAGTCAGTATGAGAACTCAGAGCATGGAAGTGCTGACAGGATAAAGGCATCCTCACAGCGTTTGAACCCAGTCCAAAGCTAACATAAGTGAAAACCTCTGGAGAAGCTGTTCTTGTTGAACTGCAAGTTGCTTTTTCCCCCTATTTAAATAAGCCAAAGTAGTTAAATTGAGATGATAAGAATCTGAACCTTATCAGTAAATTCTACCTTTCAAAAATAGTTATTCAAATTCTTACTTCATCAGGCTTTAGGAGGTAACACTTTTAAAGAAATAAAAAGTGGAAAAAATCCATTTGAAGGTGCTGGCTTCATCTGCATGGCAATAAAATGTTCTCAAGAAAGGCGTTTACTTTTAATTAGTAATAAAGCAAATGCAAACCACCATAGGCCACATTTGAGAAAATGCTGCAGTTCAAAGTGAGAAAAGACTTTTATTAAATGAAATTGTAAGTGAATACCATTAAATATGTGTCAACACAACCATTAGAGCAATCTATCAACCAGCATAAAGAAAGCATAAAATCACACAGGTGAGTTACAGGCATAATAGAAGTGCAATTGTATTTTTGCACCTTGTCTTCAGGAGAGATAGGTCCCTGCACAACAAAAGACCACCAGCTCAAAAGCAAACCCAAGCCCTAACCAGGAGAGGCTGGCTCCAATCTAGAATGTGTTTACAATACCCACTGCATGGATTTATCAGCCTGCTCCTCAGCAGTGGTATTATTTTATTTGCTGACATGACAGGCTGTATTGTCATGCCACAGCTCGTGCCTCAGTTAATACTCACCTCTAGTTAATGCTGCCCTTTACCACCCAAGCTTAGGTAAGCCCCATCCTTGCATGACCAGGGCTGTGCCAGCTGCTCTGCAGCCATGCTGAGCTGAGAGTGTCCCACTCTTGGACAGGCAAAGGGGCACAGCCAGGGAGGATGCAGACTTTGAGGTCAGAGGATGGGTAGCTCCTGGCTAGTTCAGGGATGCACACAAGCCCTGCAGCTGACCAGCTGGTGTTGGGGGGACATCCTACAGGTCAGGGCACTCATGCATTGGCGTGCCACCTGCTGAGAACAGCACACAGAGCTGGTCTGGGTTTTTCAATTGCTACTCTTCCTTTATTTCTCTCTTTGGTCCCCTTCTCCTTGAGCTTGGAGTTACTCCTCTGGGCTGGGTCTGCTCCTTCTAGAAAAGTAGAAAACCCTTAGTGTACCACAGCTGCTGTTAGCAGCAAATATATATCAAGTCATCATAACAAAAACTTCTGGGCTGATTTCCAACTCCACCCCCACACAGCTAGCACTATAAAGAAAGTTTACCAGGAAAAAAAACCTAAAACCAACCAAACAACAAAACAAACATACAAACAGCAACAAAACCATGCAAATAAACAAGAAAAGAACATATGGGAGGAAGCCTGAGCACATCTCTACTTCCAGCCCCCATAGTGCTCAGCCTGAGCTCACAGACCTCCAAGGACACTCCCTCAAGGAAAGATGGTGCTGACTTTTGTAGAGATGGACCTTTCTATTTTATTTCCTTTTGCTCAGAAGGAGAAAGACGTGCACAGTAATGCTGACCCTGTTTAGCTGCATCAAGACAAAGGGAATGTTGCTTGGTCTATTTTTTTCCTCAGATGTGCCTCCCCTTCCATTTGTAAATATGTTTAGATGGTGGGAGCCACTATCCTGGAGGAGCAGGGGATGGTGATGCTGCAGGAAGAAATACTAAATATAAGAGTGGCTAAATGTAAGTTTGGTGGTGTCAGCTCTGTGTGAGATAGAAAAAACAAGGGCTATGTTCAGCTCCACCAGGCTCAACAGCAAGGGTATAAAATGCTTCTGAGAGGGCTAAACAGCTCCAGACCCAGAAAAAGACAGTTGAGTGGCTGAGATTATACTTAATTGGTGTTGTGGGAAGGCAGCCTCTCTGCAAGGCAGCCTACGCTGTCCCCTCATACAAAGCCTTTTCATGAGCTACAGGGCACATATTGCCAAAAATCTTGCCAAATACCAGCCTTATAATGTCATCTCAGGAAACTGAGGAGCCTGAAGCCACCAGGACAGTCTCACTGCCCTCATGATCTGTCCCTGCTGTCCCTGCTCTTTCTGCCCTGGCACAATTTGCCCCTGCTGTCCATGCCCCATCCCACCTCCTGTAGCAATGTGAGCAGCAGCATGGACAATGTTTTCATACAGGGAAGGACCCATATCACAGGTCTTGTTTAATCATGTGTTCAGCTGTGAGGAAGCTGGGTTAGAGTCACACCACCCCCCAAAGAGAAAGACAGTGCAAATACTTTGTCCAAGCTGGCTTTCCTGGTAGTGACAACACACACACACACACACACAGACACACAACTCTTCATCGTGCCAAGAGGCCAAATTTTCCATTTTGTCTATGTCTGCATCTGTCTGTGCCAGATTGGTCTGACAGCAGGATTTTGTCCTAAATATGGTACTGCCTCCCTAGCAGTGCTCAACCTGCTTGGAGCTCATCCAGCTAGAAGTTATGTTTAAAATAGGATTCCTGATATATGCTGATGAGACACTGGTAGAGAGAGTAATCCACATGAGTTGCAGGGAATTAGGTGACACATCTGTTTACCTGTGCTTTCTCTGCTGCTAATGGCAAATTTCTCACAGAAAAATTATATTTTGGGCAACTTTGTCATTGGTAGTTTCCACCTCTTGATGAATGTCACCAAGAACCACCAGAATCATGTGCCATCTAGACATGGATGAGTCATGAACTCCCTTCGGACTTTATATTGCACAGAAGAGGCCATAACTTCCCTCTCAATTTTTCACATCCCTGATTAACTTTTGCATGGGATATTAGGAGTAATGGTTTGGCTGGATCTCATTCATGAGTGCATTTGTGCATGTTTGAGGTGTATCTGTGCACAGCATCTATGTTCATAGCCAAATACCTGACTTAAACACACAAAGCAAGCACAAATGTCCCAGAAAAAATGAGAATAATTTTGCTGGGGAAGAGGTGTGGAGGACTTTTCTTTTTATTTTTTTTTTAATTGAGCTTTTATGTGTTGAAGGTGTGGTCCAGTTGATTTAGCTTTTTTTTTTCTCCTCCAAAGGAACCATTTTACTATTCTTAGTATATTTTCTCAACTTTGAAACCTGAACCTAAGCTGTTTTTTCCTAACCATGCCTTGAAAATTAAAGCACTTGGAGCCAGATGCTGAACTGGTATATCCATAGGAATGCATCATTTTGTTTCCTAAAGGGTGCTTTTTCAGGCACCCTGTTCTGAAGCCAGGCAGAGCAGAGCAAGTTTGACCAGGCTGCTTCCAGGGGTTATTCCAGCTGAAATTTGTGGTTACATGAGCCCAGCCTAGTGGCTCCTAACTGGTGAGACAGTGGTTCCCAAGGGAGCTAACTCTACCAGCGCTGTTTGCTGGAGCTGGGAGCACTGGGGAGGTGCCCAAGTGGCCCTGGGCAGAGCCAGCCTGCTCCAGCCGTGCTCCTGGCCCCAGAGTTGGGTGGGCTGAGACATGGAGCTCTGCCAGGGCCCTGCAGTAAAGAGGGCTGGGAGAAAGACAACCTTTGGGGGCTGTAGCTGCCACACACACGTTGTGAAATGCCTCTCTAAAAGAAACAAAGAGACTGCTGCATGTAAAGCAAAGTCCCCAGTGAGGAGTGCTGCAGATGGTATAAAAAAAGGTCCCCAGAGCAGAGCAGAAGAGCCCTTTGCCTCTCTATGTTGTTTTCAGCATTCCCACAACACTTTGCCTTTTGAGCTCAGCCTTGCAAGCTCCAAGGCAAATCAACAAGTTGAAGCAGGAACCTAATTCAAGCTCTGAATAAAACCCATACCTGACAACTTTAATTATTAGACTGATGTGTCATATTTACATTAATTTGAGCACTACTTAGATTCAATTACAATAATTCTTCCATATATTCATTCCAAGACATTTCAATAATTTAGCAGATAGCATATATAATCAAAGATAGCTGAAGAAACAGGTTTTCCCTCTACAGACATACTGCTCCTCTATCTGTCTGCTGGCTACAGCACCCTGTGCGAGGGTCTGCATGGATGTGCCTAATAGGGTACCAGCAACTGGAACAGTGTCAAAGGACAGGTACTGGAAAGCCCATGAGCCTTTGCCATGGTCCCAGGATCAAATTACAGCCCCTTTGGGGGTGGTGACCATGTTCACCTTAACATGTGTCTTTGCAGACTGGAAGTATTCCTGGATTCCTCTTTTGCTGTTCATTGATCGTTCTGCAGCGATGCCCAGCACAATTTTTTTTCATCAGCCAGCTGGCCAGAAAATTTATTCCAGATGATCTTGAGGTCCCTTGCAACCTAGTAGTTGATGATTCTATGATTCCAGACTGTACTTGGCTCATTCTCCCTCCCTCCCTGTGTGTGTGTTTTTTGGGAACACAGTTTATATCTGTTTGATGCAGAGAATGACAAAGCACTCAAGCCAAAGTGCCACACCATGGCACCATGTCACAATCTGTTCTAACTCCTAGGTATAGCTTGTGTTGCTTGTGACTGATAAGGTGTTAAATGATCTGCATCCCCAAAGTGGAGAAACTCTTTCCCTCTTCCTACTCCCAACACCCCAAGATCATACTGTCACACTCATGAGCTACAGAGTGAAGAGTGAAAGCTACTGCCCAGGTGTTTTCCACCTTTGTATTTGGGGTTCTTTCACTCACTCGGTGTAATTTAAAGAGCTGAGTTCTGTGGTTAAGCACTGATCTTTCCCCAGGCATTAGAGATGAGGGCATATGCAAACAAATTTTATAGTCCAAGTATTGTTAGGAGTCCTGTGTCCCCACAAAACTTCTTAGTATGTTGGAGCAGGACAACAGTGAATAGAAAAACCCTCCCTCTGGACATAAATTTCATTCTCAAGGTAGGAGAGAGCAAGTAAACTGGAGCTACTTTAAACTCTAGTAAAAGTTCTGTTTCTCTGACTGTTCTACACTTTTCAGGGATGGAGAGTAGTTTCCTGAGCAGTTTGTCTGCCCTGAGGAAGGTCCCGATTTCAAAGGAAGCGAGAGCTGGCTCTGCAAGTGGCAGATTCCCATGGATTATTCCCGTGCTGTTTGTCCCTCCCAGCACGGTTCTGTCTGTCCGAGCGGACCCGGGCCGGGTCCCCGCGCTGCAGTGGGGGGCTGGCTCCGCTCGAGGGAGCTCCTGCTTCTGCGGAGCCCAAATCAAACCCTCGCAGCACCTTCAGGCAAAACCCTGCGGGTGACAATCGCTCCGTGCGGGGGGGAGGCTGCAGCAGGGACTCCTCTCCTCTGGAGGGCTGAGGAGATGCTTGTGCCGGAGCCTGAGATGCTCCTGGGTGAGGGAAGGTGAGGTAAGGCGTTCCCAAGGCTGCTGTGTTCCAGCCCGAGGTGTCCAGGGCTCTGCCCGGCAGCTGGGCTGGGCACGGCACAGGTGCTCTCACCTGTCCTGGTCACCGCAGCCGCTCCAGCTGAAGCGCTGCTGGATGAGGATGTGCAGCACTGGGAAGGGGCAGATCCCCCGGAGGAGCTGATTCACATGGCTCATAGGATCACTGAACTATTCAAATAGCAGACTTGAGGAACAAAGCCTGCTTTGGTTATCTCTTAATCAGGAAAAATTGACCTTATTCTGTCCTGCACAGTGACTTATCACTGCATAAAACTGCATTTTCCCAAGGAATAACTCTCCCAGAAGCCGACTGTATATAAGGAGAATGACTGAGGAGATAATTTCGCTCCTTTAAAAAAAAAATCTCTTATGTCACAGATCCATGCCTCAAAGTATCAAGACAAAAATAGAGTCTAATCAAACGCTTAGAAAGCATCTGCACCTTGGCAGGACAGCGTTAGGGGAGCTGTTCCTTTCTTGCCCGGTCAGCCAGGAATCCCAGCAGAGCAGATGCTTTTGGAGAAGGCCAGAGGGCAAAATCCATCCCTGGCTTCATTAGACACCGTTAAACCTGATTCATCCTGTCTCCAGCCACTCCCTGACTTGTCTTTGGAAAGCCAGCGCACACCGAGGCGAGGCGTTCCCCAGCCAGGGTCAGGTGTCAGAGGCAGCTTCTCCAGCGAGCTGGTGTGAGTCAGAGTGTTTGGGAACTGCTCCAAGCTATTGGAAAAAAACAACTCCCAAATTAGCTGGGGTGGCTCCCAAGCGAATCCACCTCCGCGGGGAAGGAGGTGATCTAATGAAAGCGTGCGGTCAGAAATCAAAAGAGCCTGGAAAGCATTCCAAGCTGCATAATAAGATTTCACATTTCATATCTTCAAAGCATTAAGTGAACATTATCTAATTAATCCTCACAACACTCCTCAGAGATATTATCCCTATTTCACAGACAGAGAAACCAAGGCACAAAGTTAAGTCACTTGCCTGGGGCCAGAGAAGGGAGTGTCGAAGCTGGGATTAGAGTCCAGGAGTTCCTGGCGCCCAACTTTTTCCTCAGACTACTGGGTCATGTGTCTTCCCTGCAGGGAAGATAATAATGAGCCCATAATTACCCATACAAATTCCCAGTGACCAGGCTAACCCGTCTGTATAAAGCTATTTGTAATTCCAATAAACACGCCCACAATTTATCTGCCTTCGTGAACTACCAGTACTCTCAGCCATAAGCATCCAGACCTTCAAATAGGGGCTATTCTTTGATAGAGCAAATCCCAGCTCTGACCCACTCCAAGGGCCATTGGAGAACTTCTTGTCACTTGTAAATCCCTGGTGACCATCCATGTATGGCATGAGTACTGTGGGAGCTGCGGTGGCAAGGCAAGGTTTGTGGAGAGAGGGAAGAGAGCTGTAAAAAATGGACAAGCCCTTTGGGCACACATACCCAGGCTTGGAAAACCAAGCCTGATGCAGAAAGTGAAACTTTTGCTCAGTACAGGCTGAGAGCAACTCCTCACCATCAAAGCAGAGGTTGTGTGGTCAAATACATTGCTCAGCATGCTTCGTCAGTCTCGTAAAATGAATGACCCCTTCCACATGTACACATAGTTCCCTGAAATGGACTTGAACAAACTCACTGCAGCATCACTGGAAAACTCGGGGCAACCAAAGTGCCCCATGCCTTCAGCTCTTTCCCTGTCTTGCCAGGAGAAGAGGAGAGTAATCTGCCTGAGCTCTTGTGTACATCCCAAGGAGATGGCTCCACCCCAAGGCACCCATTGTGCCTGGGGCTTACCCTGTTTTTCCATCACAATAAAGGCTCTGTGACTGTGTGAGGGTGTGGCTGTGTGCCTGTACTTCTGTGGTGCTCTGTGCCCTCTTCCACCAATATATTTGAATCCAGTGAGCTGGTCTTTTCAACATGAGGCTCAGGCACTATGTGCCTGATACCCTCCATCATTCAGTGTTTTTCTGCTGTCATCTCAGCAGGAACACCTTTCCACAAAGCCTCTATCATCCCTACTCAAACCCAACTTATTGTTACTCCAGAAAAGAGATCACCGTGGAATTCCCATGGGGAAAGTGGTACCCTGCTGTATCACACATTATTTTAGTTGATTTGAAATTTGAGTTTAAAATAATGTGTCTGCCTGGCTCTGCTCCCGTGCTGTGGTGTCTACTCTTGCTTGCAATGTACTTTGCCAGGGACACCTATGGCTCTTGTCACGGACCAGCACAGCACCCTACTAGACACTGTAAAACATAGCAATAGCCCCTCTTTGTGCCAGTCAGCCTCTGTACTTGGGTCAGAAGGCTCACAGTGATATTGCAAGAACTAATAGCAAACTAAGTTTTTGGTGGTCAAGAGACCTATGGTGCTGCCTGGGTGTAAGACAGCACTTGTGATGGGCAGGGACACAGCAAGCAGTTCTGTCCCCTTCACCAGGGCCAGGACTCGGACTCACTCCTCTGGAGCAATACCATTACAGGGATAAGGATTCTCTGGTGCTTTTTCTCTAGGCACTGTTTCCCAGCCAGACAATGCCATGGGGAACTGCCCATGGCTTCTGGAGGTTTGCTTCTGCCCAGGCACCAGTGTCAGAGATCCTCCCACGCTGCTGGAATGCTGCTTATTATTTCCTCTGATTCACAGTGATGTGCAGAGCCCCATCTGCTGTTTTTCACTACCTTAGGCAATATTTCAAAATCAGGCCAGGCCAGCAGTAATGCTGAGCTCCAGATAGTTTGGGCTGGCTGAAGGCTGTCCTACACTGGCCACATTGCATCCTTAGACCACTGGCCCCTTGCCTTTGGACATCTGGGGTTTAGAAGAGGCAGGGAGGATGACACAGCCTTGGGGAGACACAGGACAGCAGTGTCCACAAGGAGGTAAAAAAAAAAAGATTGAGGAAGGGGTGCCAGCAATGAGTTT
Source organism: Sturnus vulgaris (assembly GCF_052056855.1). NCBI lineage: Eukaryota > Metazoa > Chordata > Aves > Passeriformes > Sturnidae > Sturnus > Sturnus vulgaris. The sequence continues at coordinate 15,403,048 of NC_142243.1, forward strand.
TCCTGCAGGAAAGGCTGAACATCCACAGACTGTGCTCTGTAGGGTGGGATGTACCTTTTCATTGAGGAGGGAGCAGAAGGGCATTTCAAAGGCTTAAAGCAGCTATGTCTGTCAAGCCCCAGGGTGCCACATCACATCCCCAGTGCAGGGCTGCAGGGCACACCAGCAGCAAGATTATAATGGAGCATTTGGGAGCATGCACAACTCTTCCTCAACCAAGAGTCCCACAGTAAAGATAATCAATAGCAAACTCAGCATTTAGGGACATATTTCTCAAATTTGTTCAAAGCCTGCTCTGGTCCCAGGCTTTTAATGCACCCAGTTGAGGAGTCTCATTGTGATGGTTGTGCTTTGAAACTACAGATCAGTGGCTTCTGCTGAAGGCCGAGTGTTTTTTGTGCAGAAAACTGATTTGGTGCTGCCCTGATGCTGCTCTTTGGAATATCTGGCTTTTCCTTTTTTTTTTTTTTTTTAGTTATTTCTTAAAACTGTCTTTATTTGCAGATCCAGAAGTATGATTGAAAGAAATTAAAGGCACATTCACATTTTGTTTACTTAAACACTTTCATGTAACTAAAAAAACAATATACAGAAAATGCACAGACACATAGCTTATCTAGCCTTTATATTTAGGAGCAGATTTATTCTTGTGAGGAATCAAACTGCTGTTTTCTCACTTTTTTGATCCAAGAACCAAGAACTCCTGTGCAAGAACGTGTATACATAGTTTATCAAGTCATAGATATGTTTTCACTGGAGTAACTGCCAGAAGAGCTTCTGGTTGGCTAATCTCCTACTGAGCTGTAACAAAAAAAATATGTATATGTCTGTGTATGTCTCTTCCCCAAGATGCAAACCTTTATATAAAAATGATTGACAATAAATTCTGACAGACAGGAACTAGATAATTTCAGAAATACTGCAAACCATACAAATATAATATATTCTTCTGTAAGTGGTATGGTTTAATAACATAAACTGATAGTATGAAATGGCATGTTAGAGGCTCATTAGACACTGACAGCTGTAAGCATTTCAAGATGCTATATTAAAAACATCTGCTCTAAGGAAAAAATAGCACTACAAATAGAAAGCAATAAAAAGTTGAGAACAGTCTTACATCCAATTTATTGTCTGGTAGCTACCAATTCTAGGAATGACTAAGACCTCCCAGTTTCAATAAGTTAAATCTAGCAAGAGCCAGATCCCTGGGATCTGGGCACACTGTGCTTCAGGTTGCACATTTTGTCTTATATTCCCTGGCTTGTGGAGCATGTATTTTGTGAAATGTCTTCATAGAGCTATCCCATGGGAGGAGGTTCCAATTAGCAAAGTAACCACTACGTTACCAGTATCTTCTCACCAGTTCTGATCTAGCAGATTTTTCACTCGGCATAGTCAAGACAGGTTTCAGACATGGAGAAATCCCGGGATGCAAAGGAAGAATAAAGTGTTTTCTTAGGGTATTATGTAGTAATGGGAAAATACATGTGGAGTCGATCACCCACAATCCAGATGCAGCTACTGTTTGGCATCTGCTTCTCCTGTTTCAAATTTTGTTTTTCCTGAAGCTGACTTGCTGTACCTTTGGTGTCCTCAGCTACCAGGTGCTGGCATTTAGACAAGGAATCCAAGAGGAGGTGACCTCATGGTGCCTCTACACCAAATAACACAAAAAAGTTTAAAAGACCCAAACAAACCCAATTCCTCTCCTCATTCTCCTAAGCTGGAGCCATGAGCTGCTCTTATCTCCAGACAGGGGCACTTCAGAGGTCACCTTGCTGGTCTCAGAAGGCTCCTGAGCCTCTTGGCCTTGCAAAGCAGAGAGGAAAGTCTCAGTCATGGGGATGGGTAGGAGGAGCCCTTCCAGAGAATCAAAATACAAAGAGACTTGGTTGAAGCAGTTGCAGCCATGGATGGAAGCTATTCCTCCTATTCTGTTGGAGAAAAATATACCACTGCAAACTGAAATTGAAATTGTAGTACTTTGTGAAATGCTGTTCTGTTTTCTAAATAAAGCTAAGTGTTTGAAGATGGAAACTGTCAACAAGAAGATACTTATGTGCAGCTTTTCCTTTATGTAAAAGTTTTGATTCAACATTTTTTAGTGCCATTTCATAAGAAAACTTTCAGGATTTCCGGTGACTCTGGAAGCACGAGTATCTGATGCCTGGAAATTAGACTGACAATGAGCATCAAAGCAGATGCTCTCCAAGAATCTCGAGTTGCTTTTTTCTCACTAGACAGAAACCTGAAAGGGAAAAATGTCTCTAATGGAAACCCATTGAAATGTAGGAAAGCTGAGCAAGCAGGTTACACCATTGAAACAGGAGACTCCATCCCTCTCGAGAACGGGATGAGCCTGAAAGTTTAAAAGCACAGCAACAAAGCCAGATTCCTGACACTTCAATTGCTGACCATCAGCTGAGCTGTATGTACTACTCTCAAAATGCCAAGTAATGCCACTGCACATAGCCCACGTGAGAGAAGGTTTGATCCCTTTGCATTCTGCCAAACCTGCACATATCCATGGGCAGTCTCTGCCTCAGCTGACGAGTAACTGGGGCAGGTGTGGTAAGGACTGAGCTGGGGACACAGTGGCTGTTTATGCATCTTGTCCAAAGCCTGCAAGGAGATTGTAGTATCTCTCCTTTCACTTCAGCCCATGCCAAAGGGGAAGGGAAACGAGAGCCACTGCAGCTACTGATCTGTAACATCTACACAGTACTTCTGACATGGAGACACATTCCCCTTGGCATTTAGTGTGCTACTGGAAGAAAGTCTTAAACACGTGAACACAAAACTTTTTGATATTTCTCATTTTTAGAGTCTCTCAAGCTGTTAGGAAAGAAAACAAAATCTCACAAAACATTTCATCAAAGTGCTGGTCTTGAGTATAAATTAGACTTCCAGCAACCCATTTACCCAAAGCCATCCTTCGACAGATATGAAGTAACTATTCCTCTTGCCAATCCAAAGGGAATTTCATGGGCAATTGCTTCCTACTTCCATTTTGAACGAAGGACTCAAGAAAGATTTATTTCTTAGCAAACATATGAAAGCTTCTCTAGTTGTGTCTAAATATTTATGTTCATGTCTACATAGTAAAGATTGCATCTCATATGGAAGAAAGAGGTACAGACAAATAAAGGAAGTCTCGGTGACAAAGGGAAGTGATGAAAACTGTCAACCAGTTTGAAGGTTAGACAAATGGCTTCTGAGGCCCAGATCACAGCACTATAACTTCATTGTTACTAAATGCAATTTTGCACAGTCTTAGGAGAGGTATTCTGTACAGCACATCTTTCATAATTAAGAAGAAAATTATTGTTTCTTTTCCAAGTCAAATAAACGATGTTCATCTGGGGGGGGGGAAGGGGGTGGGTAAGAAAAGTGTTGAGCTGGTCCAAGAGACAATTTTGAAACTTTAGATTGAGAGGAGTCTGAAAGTCTGAGCTGGGGACAAAGGACTCATCTGCAGCATCACATAAAAGGCCCTGGCACAGAAAGCTGTCAGGATCCTGGCTGCAAATACTCAGGGCATGTTGAAAGCCTGAGGACCACAGACCTGAGCCAGCACCGTGGAGCCAGAGGGCAAACCTGCAGCATGTGCAGCACCAAATCCCAGCAGACACATGCAGAAGGGATCAAAGGCAGTGTGAGCTTTCCCCACCTGCTGCCCTGCCTGCACATCCCTGCCTGCACAGGCTTTGCATTGGCCACAATGGGGTCTCTGGTCATGGTTATCATGGTGCTGCCTAACAGCAGCCAGAAAGCACAGAGATTCTCAGTGCAGTGTGGGATGGGGTTTGCAGATGGGGGAGTTTGTGTTTTGAGTCTCATCTGCTGCCCACTGAGAGATGATCTGAGTAAATGCTATCCATCCCATGGGAGGGCAGGCTAAGAAATGAGCAGGGTTAGAGTTAGCTGTTATTCTTCATCATTTCAGTTTGAGGGTCTCCCTGTGCCTTCACTGCATTGCCACATACTGCCAATCTCCATGCTGACCACGAGCTAGGAGAAAAAAGCTTCAAGAAAACATTTTTGCTCTTAAGAAATCCTTCAATTACAAAGATTCATCTTAAATGTGGTACTTCTAGTGATGTGCTTGATGTTCCTTCTTTCATCTGCTGGACTTCAGCAATAAACTCAGTAATTATGGCCATTCTCACAGTAAGTGTGGCAGGTTCACTGTGCCAGCTGAGATGTATCATTTGCCAAGAGTGGCAAGGCTAGTGGCTGGGTTTAGGCTAAGTCCCTGGCAAATTCCAGTGCTGAGTCCACTGGCAAGTCTTCAGAGACAGCCTCTGGGACTGTTTTGGATTCAGGCAATTGCTGGTTTGGCCTCTGTCTCATGTCTTCTTGGACATAGCTCCCCTTTGTCTTCCTCTCCATGACATGTATTCCCTTTGAAACAATTAGAACCTCCTCAAGCTCTTTGTTTCTAATTCTGGGCAGTTTAGCACAAAGTATATTTATGCTAATTGCATACTGAAAGTACACTCTGCTTGGCTTGGCTTTCCCTTGCTAGGACTTTTAAGAATATATTTGTCATTGCTGGGAGCAACATTGAATTTGGGAGAGCCACAAACTTAAAGGGTCTGGCCTCACCTACTTTATTCTGTCCTGTAATTGAGTAGCACTGGGTATTGATGTCTTGAAAGTTTTCCTGCTCTTGTTTCACTTTAAAATGTCAGCTCTACTTTAGAACTTGATGTTTCCCATCCAAATAAACATACCTGTTCTGAATCTGGCTGCTTTTAGGCTCAGATCTAAGCATATCTCTGCAATGAAGCAGAGATGGGAGTGGACAAAAAAACTTTAGAGGGTGTATCCCAAACCAAGGCTTATGGTGCATGAAATGAGTTCCTGAAGTGAAAACTAGCACAGGTATTTCTACACAGCATGGAGCACATTAAGGTTTTGCACAGAAGAGATCTCCAGTGGACAGAGCACTAATCCAGTGCTGTTGATCAAGATTCTCCAGCCAAAGGAGAGGCCACTCTGTACTGTTAACAAATCCAAACAGAAGAAAGGATAAAAATATATTTTTAGAAACCTTCCATATTTCTAAAAAGAATATTCTGCTAAGCAATACTTAAATGTCTACAAACAACATTTGTCCCCATACTTTTCTTTCCTCCCTCCCCCCTCATTCCTTCATTTTTAGGTCCTTTCCCACAGTAAGCTGTCTCCAGTATTTCTGCTTCCCATTCCTCCTTTCACAGGCTGTTTCCAACAGCAGAAGTTAATGTTGTAATTCCAGCAATTATGGTGTAACTGGAACTAAAATGCTGGGAAGCAGGGAGATGACTGATGGCTATTGTTCTTTTCACATATTAAGGAGAGACAGAAAGAGAAGCACCTCAATACTTTCCTTTTCTTGTCTATCTGCTGGTTCTTTGGTCAAAATTCTGTTAAGTTGCTGGTATGAGTGTTTTAAAAGAACATCCTCAATTTCGGATGATGAAAAGAAAGCATTTCTGGAGTAAAATGCACCCAACCAGGCCCATCTGCAGGGTGCTTTGCAGACCCTGGTGACACACACAGCTCAGCCAGGTACAACCCAGCTGCAAACTGGAGGCTGTTGACCACCCAGACACTGCTGAGGCACAAGGCAGAGCTGGCTCATCCTGTTGAGATGCTGACATATCTCCACCAGGTCCTGGCTACCTTCAAGACTCTATGCAGCACTATGTTGGCCTAGCAGTTTTAGCTGATTTTCCTTTCTTTTCTTGCTAGCTTCAAAAAACCTGTTCATCTGCTCTCCCCCTTGGATGGGAACATCTTGCATATGATATTGATGTGCCTGCTAGGCATGTGGGTGACCCCAACTTCAAAGTCAAACATCCTTCCCAGCACAATCCTCTCAGAACTGTGTCACTGCTCCTTCAGCAAGGCACACATGTGGATCCAGCTAGAAAAATTCCATCCAGACAGGCAGCCATCTCTCACAGTGCTTGGGAGCATGCAAGTAGATTTCATTAATAAAACTGCTCCTGAATGCTGTTGTTGCATTTCACAACTATTTTGAGTTTGCTACGTGGTAATGGCAGCAGAAGGCTAAACATGACCTGCAAATTCCAGCCCAGAAGCAGGAAATGGCCTCTGTGAGCTCCCAGCTGCTGCTGCAGTGGTGGGGAGAGCTGGCACACCTGAGCCTTCAGGCTCTGGCACAACTTATTAGTACAACCCTGCCCTAAATGCAGTTGTGGTACAGGAGATAGAAAGGCTTGTAGTCATCTCCCATCTTCAGAACATTTTGAGGTGGAAGCAAACCCACCTCCTGTACTTTAGCATCTGCTGTCCAAGGGACTGGTGGCTGGAGTGGGATGGGCTGGTGGGGACATGCTGTCTCTAAGCAAACTCAAAGCAGCATGTGCAGGCACTGACTCGTCCTGGCATGGAGCCTGCACTGCCATGAGTCCCAGAACAGAGCAGAAAATGCCTGGCACCAGGATTGCCCTTTACATCCTGGATTTGTCCTCAGTGGGCAAGGCTGAAGTTCAAATGGCTTCCTGTTTTCTTTCCCAAAAGAAAAGGATACAGTCACCATCCGGCCCAAATACCCCAAGGATATTACTTCAATTTATCTTTCAGTTTGGGCTGTTTCAGTTTCCCAAACTGTATTCAGCCCCATGAAGAAACAGACACCTTACGGGCCGAAAGGACTCATTTGTTAAAAAAAAATAAATGTCAGTGGGTTCGTGCTGCTGGATTTATGGCTGAGAAAGTAACACACAGACAGAGCCCTGCACTTTGATAGCTTAGCACTTCTGTGATGTGTGAATGAAGTCCAGCAGGCCCAGGACCACGTTAATCTCAGAGGTTTGATCTCTGTCTGTAATGAGATGCCAGCAGCCCGTACTTCAAAGCCTGCATTGATACAGATAATCTTCTGAAAGGCTCTCTGCATTTTGAGGCAGCTTGTATTGGGGATTACAGTGACAACAGGAGGAGATGATGGAAAAGGAGGTGATTGTTTGATGCTCATTCCTTCAGTTCCTTTCCAATATTCCTTTTGTTTTTGATTTCCAAAGGGTGGTGCAGTCCTGTCCCCCATGCCCCCAGCTCAGCAGGACTCAGTCTTGTCAGATGAACCCTGTGTACTCTAGGGCAGACAGGCTGGCTGAAATGCTCTTCTTCCCAAGAAGTCTGTGAAAATGCATCTGTTTGTGCTGAAGTGATGGATGCTACATCATCTTGGCTGAAATATGGGCAGATATTGCATTAGAAATGGCATAGGCAGTTAATTGTTACACTTCCAAACTTCTGAGGTTATTTCTTTCTCAAAACTGCTGTAAGGGAGTAGGGGAAAGGATAAAGAGGACAGGACACCACAGGCTATGAGAAGCATGTTATAAAACATAAAATGAACACTAGTTTCATATACACAATTATGCTTTATTTTGAAAGTATATCATTTTCAAGGCATGTCTGACCAGGAAACAGAATTGAAATATTTTTATGTTGATGAACACTACTCATCTAAGAGAAAAATGGTCTTTGTCTTTTCACCATCACACACTTAGATCCCTTCCTGAGCAAAAGAAACCCAGAACTCTTTCACAGACATAATAAAATGCAAAGAGGGAAAGTGTATAAATGGGGGAAGTGAACATAGGAGGTAAGGCAGCGAAATCTTTCTTGCAATTCAGCGAGTGCTGCATGGCAGATACCACACTTGGAGTAACATACACAGTATCAGGAGAGGCTTGAGAACGGGTAGGTGTTCACTTGACTAAATCACCAGGTGAAAGAGATTGGTTGATTTCCAAAAGTGTCATTCAAGGAGCTCTATCCAATGGTCATGGTAAATTCAGTGGGCTGAAAGTAAAAATATAGTTAGGCCATAAAACATTTTAAGGAGCAATGGCATAAAAGGAATCAAAGGTGATTCTAAGAACTGCTTCAACACACCAGGATCAAGTTTGGCAGAGGTCTGACCCTGGGGCCAGCTGAGTCTGAGGTCTAAAAGCCATGCTCAGGAACAGCAAGGCCACTGCAGAGAAGCAAGGTGAATTCTGGGTGTCCATGGTTCTTGCAGCTAAAACTGGAACCTTCTTAGGAGAGGACTTGGCCAGAGTGTGTCTCAAATTTAGTGGGATTGCATGGAACAAATCATGGCAAAAACAGATGAGATGGAGACCACCAGACTACCAGGAGCAAACAGCAAGAGGTACAAGACAACTTAAGAATGTCTGGACTCAATTACTGAGATAGTTCCCACCTTGGGATGTCAGGAAGCAAAAGGGACACCAAGGTTAAAAGAGGTGAGGAGGATCTGGAGTTCTAGAAGCATGGAAACCTGAGATCTGTACCAGCCAAAGTAATAAAAATTTTAATAAAAGATAGAACTAGTGGACACCTTGAAACAAAATGATCTGGATAGATATGATCTGCTTGGTAAGAGCCAACATGGCTTCTGGAAATTCTGCCTTTCCAACATCTCAGAACTCTTGAAAAAAGTAACAAATATATTGATTAAGGTTATCTATGAAAATCTATCCCCTTACTTTCATGGGAAACTAAGAAACTAGGGGAAGGAGGAAGTTTTGGCATAGAGAAATGGCTGAAAGGCAAGAAACAGAGAACAGGCAAAATGGTCATTTAACTCAACAGAAGGAAGTTATCAGTGGAAATTTTAGGGACCTGCACAGAGGTCTGTTCTGTTCAAAATACCCATAAATAACATAGAAAAGGTCATGAGCAGTGAGAGACAAAGGTCACACGTGATACAAAATTGTTTAAAGCAAAAAGGGCAGGTTGTGACAAATTGCAGACACATCTCACGAGACTATATGAAATGTCAGGTGAAGTTTGGTGTAGCTAAGGGTAAAGAAAGAAAACACCCTGAAAACCAGTCCTGATTTCATACAGCAAATTTTGATCGTTGAGTTGACCATTTTCTGTTGAGGAGCAGGCTTTGGGATTAGGAGAGGTGACTCCATAAAGTACAGCTGCACTGCTGCAGGACTGTGGAACTCCTTGAAGGAGCATGCCAAAGACAGAAGTAGTTTTAACCAGGTCATGGGGAGACTGGACAAGTACTTGGAAGGAAATTCATTACAAATCACTTGAAAAACTGTCAGAAGTTCACAAAAAACCCAGTGCCTCTACCTTGCTCATCTCCTGCCCCCAGACCAGGCTGCCTTTGAACCTTGGGGTCCTTATGGGGAGAAGTCAAACCACAAATGGCATTAATACCTGAGAGCCTACGAGGCTCTGAGAAGGCCAAGGGGAGACTGGGACGAGGTGGAAAGGAGGTGACAGTGACTTCATGGAGAAATCAACCCACAGAGCTCATACAGAGCAGCTGGGCTCTTACACTACATACTTGTGGCCAAGCTGATGTTTAAGACATGGCATGTCTGGAGCTGTACCTCACAAACTGACTAGGGATTTTGAAACAATGGTAAGAGATAATTACTGCTCACAAAGTCAAATGTGAGGACAGGGAACAAAGACTAGATGAATCCAGTAATTAAGGGAGACAGAAGGGCATACATGTTCCCAGTGAAGCTGAAGGTCTGCACTGAGAACCAGCAAAAGGGTTCAACTGGTTTAGCTAGGAAGCATGCAGAGGCTGACTGGTTGGGAAGTAAATTGACTGGATTAAGGGAATGCATTCTCATCTGATTGGGGTTACAAGGCACAAAATCCAGGGAAAAAGAACAATTGCAGGTGACCTGTTTCACAGGATGACTCAAACACAGCAATATGAGGAAGAGAGATCTTTGAGGGAAAAGATTTTGAAGCAGTTAATATTGAGGTAGTTAACTTTGTATTTACTTTATAAAATATCATGATGGGAGTAGCCAGATGAGAAAAAGTGAAGGGGAGGCAGAGTGAGATAAAGAGAGAGAGAGAGGGGGGAAAGATGGAAAGAGAATGAAAGAGTGATAAAGTACCAGGCACAAGGAAACTAAAAGATTAGTTTCAGTCCATGAAGTAAAACATGTGCATGGAAGCAAGAGTGAGAGATGCACAGGTGAGGACTGTGTTTGATTTCAGTGACATTACAGACACATCTGCTATGTCTCATACCCAGCTCCATGTCACCTCACTCCTCTGTCTGCACATGAGACTCATGTGAAAGCTTCTGGTGGATCACAGAACTGTGATTTTCGTTTTTTCACAAGCCTTATGGTGTTAGCCCTCCATGAAGAGTGCTGCATGCATCCCTGCTCCACCTGATTCCGCTTGGATTAGAAGTTTGTAATCCAAGGGAACAAAGAGCCTCACAAATTTCAGAGCATCTCCATTCTCAAGGAGGGCTGCAGGTCCCAGTTCAGAAATCTTGGTGGATCCAGCCAGTGTGTTCATCCTCAGATCTGACCAAGCCCCAGAGCCCCAGGAGCCTCACAGAGAGCCTAAAACTAAACACACAGTTGGTGGAAAGGAAAGGAATATGGATAAAAGTATTTTTCAAAGTTCTACTTCCTCAGAAGCAGCACACCACAACTGCACTATCAATTATAAATTGGAAAAAATCCAAAGAATTGCTAAGGCTCCTAGTCTGTGATTAGGCAGAGGCCTTAATTTATGCTTGCCTATATCTAGAGGATGTCTGCTAGTCAGGGCTAAACTAAGCAGATTTCATCAAAGCTATGTACTGATTTGCACTGTTAAACCAGCAGCTGCTGCAGAGAAAGTTTCCTGCAGAGCCACTAGTGACACAGCATCCTCTTTCAGGCAGTCTTGATGGAAGGAGGAGATAAATCCTGACTTTTTGTGTCTTGCTCTGTCTCAGCTTCCTTTGGACAAGCCATGCTGTGTTGAGTGCAGGAGGCTCTTACACCCAGAGGGAGGAGGGGGCATGAGGAGGAGGAACACAGCATGAGGAAGCTGGAGGGGAAACTCTCCCCGTGTTCCCCACTCCTCAAAAGATCAGCACTTCAACATGCTGAGCGCCTGCAGTCTGATTTCTGAGGTGAGGCTCCCCACACAGATGCAGCATTTCCCTTCTTCATCTGTGCAGGAGCACAGGGTGGTATAAAGGGTGTACAAATAAATAAAATTTAAAATCCTCCCCAGCTTCAGTGATGCATCAACTAGATGTGCTCTGCATTCACAGGAGCTAATTGTCCTCCTCCAAAAGGCAAAATCCACAGTAAAGCCGCAGCAAGAGATGTTTAACTAGTTTTTAACCAAATTATTTATTTATTATGTAAGTAAAGAAAAAAGGTCATCAAAATTACTGACCTCCTTTTGGACTTGAAAGAATCACAAATCCTGTTTCATTAATGACAGAAGCAATGACTTCCCTGTGAGGCAGCTGGATGTCTCTCTCTTTAGCAGAACAAGAAAGACAGAGAGTTAAATTAGATCTCTTGCTTCAGAAAGCATCAAAGAACAATTTTTATAGCACATGTTAAAGAGAGAATTTTTTGTGTAGTGTAATACATTACTATATTATATTAAATGTACTTTCCAAATATATATCCTCCTCCTGTCCCTCTTCTATGAGATGTCTATTTACACTAAATTATACACCTCCAGAATAATAAAATTCTGCTACTCTTACTTCAAAGACTTTTCTTGAACATGAGCTAGAGATTTTCATCAAACATTTCACCCCACCTAAATGTTATTGCTTTTAAGTGTTTTCAGAACACTAAAGAAATCTCTCTCCAAGCTTTTAATTGGTTGAAGCAAGCACCTGCAAGATATAGGCAGTAATATTTTCCTAGAACACAGGCTTATCATGGCTTCAACTAGAGGGAATCTGTGTTTTATCTCACCTGATGCAGCACCTCATCTTAGTCTTAATTCACATTTCACTTCACTTCAGGTAACCTCTAGGGCACTTTTAATGACTACTGGAAATCTTCTCTAGCAGGCTGTACATTTTAGGAAGAAATCTTTTCACTGAAATCAATAGCTTCTGGCTTCTGGAAAGGTTTTACTCCTTGTTTCCAGCTACTACATACTTGGAAACACTCCTGAGTGCTTCTGACTCTATAGTGGTTGTAAAAATGCAACTCACTGCAGGGGTAGAGCCATAAAGCCAAGCTAAAATCTCAGGATTTCTCATTCTCTGATGTCTTATTTGCCTTTTCTGTCACCCCATACTACTATGCTGAGAAGACATGTACTCACACAGTGAGTAAAAAGCCATACCTCAGGTAAGACACCTGAGAATTGGTCTCAGCAGCCAGCACACGGGGTTTCTGATTAGAAGATTTTCTTGTGACAGGTCACACACTGCCTGTGCTTCACAGAGAGATGTTAACACCCTCCCAGGAGGCACCAGCCAAAGCCTTTTCCCAGGTTTCTATCAGGGCAAGAGTCTCTCCTCCATTTGCAGTATTAGAAAAGCATGTCTGATGAGTCTTGAATTTCATTCCCCTGTGGAAGAAGAAGATGTATTTCTTAAATAATAACAGCACCACTGCAGCATTATAGCTTAAACATTTCCCAACTCTCGTGCCTCTGGGGTTCTGCCTCCCTTTTGCAGGTGAAGGAATAGTGAAGCAAAAATCTGCTGTCTGTTCTGGATCAGAGCAGAACAATGCCAGTGATGGAGCCAGCTGTTCTGACTCCCTGCTCTAAGACCATGCTTTGTCAGTCTTTTTAGACCAAAGGCCACTGTTATGTGAGAAAGAAGGAGAGCCAGAGCCTTATTACTATCAGTTGGCTTTTCTGGTCTTCCCAGAGCAGAGCACAGGCAGTTCCATGGGGTCAGGAAAGCTGCAGTGTCCATAGCAGGCAGTACCTGCCCAGTCCATCCAGCACACATCAGGATGCAATTTATACATTTTTACTATTCTGCAAGATGTTTTCTCAGTGTGCTTCTCACCTTTACAACTAGAACCAGTTCTGAAATGTAATCTTAGAATTAAAAATAAAAAACCACAGAGCAACAAAACCGTTTTGGCAAACGTGACACAGATGCATGTCCTTGAATACTCACAGTAGGGTTCTACCTCATTTTCATAAAATGCAGTTTTAGGGATCCTGTTTTTCATAGCACAGTTTGGCCTTCATTGAGCTCCGTAAGTGCATGGCACAAACTTGGTATTTGGATTATCCCTCTGGAGACATCTTGAACTTGCCATAGCATATGAACACAAGACATTATGCAACTACTTTCTCTCTCTTTTATTGTTTTAATTTATTTATGCATAATTTTCTCCTGGATTTTTAATAGCAATGTAATTTTTGTTGTTGTTTAATCAAAATCTTTTCGTCTTTTTTTCTATGTAATGATGTAATGAATCATTGTAAGAGTCATTGGATCAGACTTGTAAATTTAGCCTGTGCCAGTCTAGCCCAGACAGAAATAAAATAAATATTTTCTGATATGAAGATCATATTGTAAGCCTGGGACCAAGAAAGTAAATTATATAGGAAGCAACATTTCTGAAGTTACACCACCAAAAAGCCCAAAATTACATTGAAAGGAAAATTTTAGAGCAGATAACTAAGGATGCTGGTATTTCCGTTCTCTAGTTATTTTTCTCTTTTGAAACTTTCTACTTACTACACAGTGTTCATTGGTGTTAGAGAAGCATTTATCCCCTCCCTAAAGCTGAGTGAGTGGTGGTGACTTTTGGGACACCCCACTTCAAACTGTGCAGAGGTTACTGAATAGCTGGTGGTCTGACTGCAGCCTGAAGTATTGCTGCAGGCCTGCCTTTGCAGCTCAGAGGTATGGCATACCCTTTCTAGGTGATATTAATACCAGTGCTACTAGAAACCACAAGAAATTATTGTGGTTTGCAGTTCCATTCCAAGGTCTCAACTCAGTCCAGAAAAATGTTTCAGGTCTGTGCATTTTTTCAGGAAACCTGGACAAAATTCTCCAAAAATTGAGTTACTTTACTGTTTGTGATAAAAATTAACAATAATAAAAATTAAAAACAAAAACAAACCCCAAACAAATCCCAAAAAATGGAATTTACAAAAGATGAAAAAGAATCTGGTGTCTCTAAACAAATTTCTGTTTACAATTTCTGTGTGTGATACACATCCTCACACAGCATAAACTTTAAAGAGCTAGAAACAAGTAAGGCAATGTTTCTGGGGAAAAATCATATGTTTTATTTGAGCAGTTGATCAAGTTGGGAAAGGCTGGGGGCATTCAAGCTCTTCACCAGGTCTGAAATGGAGACTGCAGACTTCAAAGCTTCAAAGCTCCTGTCAGATGTGTGAAGTGGCTTGACTCTGTCTGAGCAGCAGCGTGAACCCTGACCACACATAAATGCCCTCCAAGGCCACACCATCAGCATCCTGCATCCTCCAGCCATTCCTCCTGGAATTCCTCCATCCCATGACTGACCTGCTGGAAACCACACAGGGGAAAGGGAACAACCACCCTGCTCTGGGATGAACTCCATGGACAATGGGTAGATCTCTTCTCAGGAGAAAAGGTCTTCTTAGGCAACAGCTGCTGTAGCCTTTCAACAAAAAGCTATAAACTATTTTAAATTGTGTGGAACCCTTCAGGATGTTACAAATGTCACAGGATGTCACAGATTTAGCTGGTTATTTTGTCCAACCTGATTACCCCTTCTAACTCCCCTCTGCCTTCTATTGTCTCTTTTTCCCTTGAGATAACCACATCATCACCTGTCCAGCTCCAGTATCTCCAGTTCCAGTATCCCTTCGCTCCACAGAACCAGTGGTGCTCCTACACAGGTGGGTCTTGCAACCCCCCCAGTCCAGTGAAACAGCAACACATTGTCCCCACTTTGATCTAAGCATTAGCATTTACTGCCTCTGTTTCAAATCTGATATTCAGAGGATATCAAGGTGAAGGAATGCCCTATCTGTATTGGAACTTTGTTCTACAACATGATAAACTTCACAGATAAAAATTTCTCTCTCTCCTCTTTAAATGCCTTTCTTTGCTTAGGAATAGCCCTCAAATATCCTGTGAATGTAATGCAACAAAATGACAGTGCCATCGCTGTCTTTCTTCTGAGTAACCAGCCAGAATCTGCTCTTCTTATACTGAGGTCATGTTAGGTGTTCTGGCTTTACAGCCCTTCTATACTTGGCTGTTTTCAGCCACAAAAACCCTAAATATTTTTCCTAGATACTGCTTTTAGGATATAGCCTTTCCTTTTGTTCCATATTTTTGCTCCTACCCAGAAAATTCAAATTTTAACCTGGATAAAATAATTATGGATTCTGGATAATGTTCTGTATTTGAGTTCAGCATCAGGTTTTCCATGATATGGAAAACAGATTAACAGCTGTCCAACCCACCAAAATATCTTTTAAAATATTATCAGTTTAAATTTCTTTGGCACTTTTGAAATTAACATGACATTTCAAGATTCATAGTAAATAAACATCAGCAAATGAGAGATTTAATCTGCACCTATTCAAAATATTTATTTCTAATAGCTGTTGTCTAACAACCCACTTAGTCTTTAACAGATTGCAATCATTTATCATCCCCATATAGTAGTAGCCCATTATCTTGCTCTTTCCTAAATGGAAAATAGTGGGGTTTATTGAATATTTTATTTTATGTCATTATTATCGCTCTTTCAAATAATGGTACTGTATCATTACTTCCATTTCCCTTGTTCCCAATACAGGTAAAAAGCTTTTCTTTTCAATGTCCTTTGCTTCATATTGCTGCCAGCTCGTAATACCAGTGAAGTTTTCATCTTCCCTCTTGAGTGTTTTCTACTATAGAACCTGCAATCTCTCTTCATTGGCATTTGGGGGGAGAGAGAGGAAAATGGGTACTTGCAATTTATTTTATTTTTAACTTATTCACCATTGCACCAGAATGAGCTTTAACACAAATTTGTCTTCTCTCCTGTCTGACTTCCCTAGCCACATTTATTTTGTTGATCTAAGCAGCTTCTTTTAAAGAACTGCCGGGATCCACTGACATTTTTTGTATCTACACTCCTGCTCACAGGATTTTCACTGGTAATGCTCCTCATTCAACACCAGCTGGTTGAAGCATAGGATAACTCCAGGTGGATCCACCTGGCAAACTGCTGACCAACATCTGCATCTCAGGGCAGCAGAAAGCTTCAGTCTGGATGGATGAACCTTTCCCGTGCCCTCCCTAGCACCATGTGATACATTTCAGTGTATGGAGTTTGTCTTTCAGACAGTGCACTGGATGCTACTACAGGGGAAGCAAAGTAATTTGTAATCCTCTCCCATTTTGCATTTTCCTAAAAATACTGTTGTTAAGCCAGAGGAATTCCCCTTGTGCTTCAGGTCTCACTGGTGTGGGACAGGAGAAGGAGATAAATTTGTTGACAGACAACCCTCTGCAGAGATACAAAGCATATCCATTACAGCTCCCTAGAGGTGCAGGATTTAGGAATTCAGGAATTCCATTAAGAATTAAATTGTTCTCAGTCTCAGTGGGTGCCTTATTTTTAATTTTAGCTGTGAATTCTCCTCTTGCTGTAGAGCCAGACACAAAAATAGTTCGTTTTCTCAGAAATTCAGTTTTCCATTAATTCATTGGAAGATTGTGGAAGATGCTCAGTCCATGCCACAGGCACAGCATGTTTCACTTAAATGCTAATTAACTAAAAGAATTAAGGATGCAGTGCAGGACTCTGCAAAATCTTACTAAGAGGCCATGATCCCCCAGCTCTGCCATGGTTCCACAGTGACAGAGGAAGAGGAAAGTTGCTAAAAAGCATTATTTCCTTTCAAGCAAGGTGCCTGCAGTGGGTTAGGAGCTGTACTGGTTTATTCAGAAACAAGACAAAGATCAGGCAATTTAGTTCCTATCACTGTAGAGCCTGCTACAGTGACATTTGGGACTTTTCTGCACAGGGATTTCAGCACAATTTTATACAGCTCTGGAGCTCCTGGCAGGAGCAAGCACACAGGTTCATCTGCACATTACAAATTGGCAGGTCTGGGTAACTCAAATCACCGGATAGGAATAATTCTGTTTAGTATTTTTATGTGACCCCAGAGCACATACTCAAACTGTGCAAAATTTACTTTGTGATATAGTAAAGTCTAAGCACTTCAAACATTTTTAGTCTCCTGAGGCTTGTCAAAGCCCTGTCCCATTATATTGGGTAGCATGTTTAATTTTGAGTCTATCAGATTAATTCTAAAGTAAACAATATCTGAACAAGATGAAGAACATAAAGTTGCAAAATAAAAAGCTTTTTTAAAAGCACCCTATTACTCTGTTCAAATACCCCAGCATTAGAGTGCTTGGAAACCTCTTAGAGCTAAGTGTGCATTTTTAAATAACATAAGTTGTCCGGGCTGCAGTTACTGAATTCCAGCTTGACACTGAGCACTTAAAGAGTTTAGAGAATCCAGACTCTTTTATCAGCTCGCAGACAAGGGCACTAAATGTCATGTGGGCTTCCTTTTGGCTTGCAGCCACAAGTTGTACATAGTATTTAATGTAGTCTCTGGTTCTTAAAGTATTAGGAAAACCTGAAAACAAAGTGTCTGCCATTAGTGAAATTGGTGCTGCCTTTGAGAATCTACAGTATGCATTTCAGGTTTGGTATGCCTCAAAACTTCCCTAAGAACAGAGTGGGGGGGTTGCCTGGAACTTCTGCACAAGATACAGAGAAAATTCTCAGGGTCTTGAAAGTATGTGCTCACCTTTCCCATCCATATATTTGGTACATTGATTAAATAGCTCACTTTGTTATGACTTTCTGTCATACACTTTACCAGAAAATAAGATATGGATCATGAACATTACACTAATGATTGTGGCATTTCTTCTGTGTGTAGCAAAATATTTAAATTAGGGACTTCAATTCACTATAAAAATAAAATAGCAAGGAAAAATTATAAAATCATTAAATACATTAACACACTCTTCTTTAAGAATTAGAATTTTTTCCTCATCAGATGCATATTATAGAAAGGAAAGCATTACTCTGGAAAGCTATCAAACATCAGTAAATATTTACAGAAAGGCTGACATAACAAGATACAAGCAGGTAATAGTCTCTGTTAAAAGAAATTAAGCCAGTTTAATCTCAGTAGTAGTAATAGAATGCAGCAATAGAGAAAAAAGTCTGAGATATCCCCTAAAGTATAAATTCCAAGAGGAAATAAAGCGTTTTGTTCTTAATAGGATTTTAACCATGAACACTCCTCAAAAACATTGGCATTTTCAAAGGTTTTGCAAAGGTAATATTCTGGTTTTCTCCCAAGAGCCTGGGATATTTCTGTCCCATTTTGAGCACAGGGTTACCAGGTGTAATCCATAATTTCTGCTCTGTGTTTACCCCTCAGTAGCGCCTCTTCCTCCCAAGCTGCTTCACAGCATGCAGACCCATTCAAGCAAAGGACGATTCTTGCTCTCTAACAATCTAGGTAACTCTCATTTCTAGGCTTTCTAATCTCCACACCTCCTATTTTGTCTCCTTTCAGCAATATGTGGCCTTTGCCTTTATGAAGATATTTCCTCACTTCTAACCAAAGAGAGCGCAGAAGAGGAAAAATGCCTGGACTTTCACTGGAAATTATAAAAAGAGTGTCTAAATTGCTGGGGAGGTGGTGGGTGTGCTTTTGGGGCAGTTTCCCATACCCCAGCTTACTAGGCCTCTGCTGTGTTGGAGGTGACCACGAGGACAAGGTGACATTCCCAGATAAAATTCCCATGCATGGCTGTAATACGCACCTCAGGTGACCGGCATGTTGCAAGGTGTGGAGGGACATCCTTGAGGAATTGAAGAATATCCCTCAGGTCCCTTCTCAGGCTAGAATTTGTATCCTGAATCCTGAGATGAGAGCACTTGCTATGTACAAATTATCATGAACCCTTTCTGCTTCCTGTATTTTTCATGGTACCAGCCATGACATAGCCCAAAGCTAAAGGCTGCCTCAAGGACCAAAGTGGCAGAAGCATGGACCCTACATGTCTCTGGCTTCCTGGACCAACATCAGTGGCATCAGTGACATTCCTAAGCCTTTAGTTCAGCTGTGCCAAAGCCTCCTGACATGCATTAGCCTCATTTTTGTGCATCCCAAGGCATTTCAGCACCTCCAGATTTGGGGAGATTCCTTGAGAATCTGGAGGACACAGAACAAGTTCCCTGAGCTTTACACCCAAGTTTCCTCCCAGTCTGGCTGTGAGCTTGTTGCTGTGATCAGGCACCGTGTGGCTTGGCAGTCCCCAGCCCCAGTGGCCCTGTGCCACCTTCCATTGCAGCATTCCCTGCAGATGGCCAACTGAACGCACCTAAACTGGGCTAGCTAGGGAAAGTAGAATAAAACAACATAAAATAGAGTGAAGTTCACTGGGAAGACAGATCCAGGGGTAACTCATCACATCCTAAAAGAGAGTTCTTCCAAGATCTTTGGGCACTAAATCCCAGGTGCAGCAGTACAGACTGAGCATTGTGCTTTAGCTCCATCCGAGGGTGAGCATCAAGCCGTCAGCTGTGTCTTATGCAAGAAAGTGAGTAATTGTCTGCATTCACAAAACAGGGAATTTTGTAGGAAAATTGCATGTTCTGAAACTGATTTTGTTGAAAATCTGTATTTCCTTTCCACATATGGGTTTCTTAGTTTCTTTTATGCATTTTGACATTATGTACACAAAAGCGCTATAATTCAATTACTTCTCTCAGTATTAAATTATTCTGACATTGTTTATTCCATTACTTCTCCTACGAATTTGAGGAGGGCTGAACACTGGTTTTAATTCTGTCTGTCAGTTCCTGATTCATTGCCATGGAAATGTACATTATTTGAAGTGGGAAATATTAGCAAAAGCTGGAAATTGCTCAAGGACATACTACTGGATGCACCCAGACTGACTATCCAGAAAGGGAAGGGGAAAAAATGGTTATTCTAGCCACAAAAACATCCTGGTTAGGAGCTCTAAGCAGAACAACAGAAGTGAAAAAATTAGGTTTGAATATAAAAGGAAAGTTAATAGCAAGATGTTGAGTTACAAATTGAAATTGGAGCCAACTGATAAAATAGACAAAAGATAAAGAAATTGATGAATATTCAGTCATCAATGGCATTAACAATGGGGAATATAAAATGTGTTAGGAAGAAAAGGAACTCAAACAAAAGGACTGTGGTTCAATAGATGCTTTTGCCTTCAGAACAGAGTGGGAGAACTGAACTCATAGGACCTATATACACTGAAAAGCTAATAATCTTTCATGAAGGAAGATTCAAGCCAGAATCCACTAAAATTAAATTTTCTTAAATCAAAAGGACCAAAGAACTTACCCCAGAGGGTCCTAAAGGCTGGGGAATGACTGAAATTAATACTTTAGGAGTAAACACATTGACATTTTGCCTGGCTTTGATACATTCTTATTTTTCCAAGACTGAAAAAGATGAAGAGAATCTACCCAGGAATTGCTACATTGCTTCCCTACCCAGGCAAAATAATGGAATATATTGTGTCTAAAAAAAAATATTGTGAGAGTAACACAGAACCAGCACAGGCGTGTAGGGTTTCAAGGAGCAGAGATCTTGTCAAACAAACCATTTCTGTTTTGGAGAAGATGACATTTCTTGTTGATAAAGGCAACCATGTTGACTGATGCAGTTTATTTGAATTTCTCCAAAGTGTTTGGATTGGTACTACTCTAAATTTTAACTCAAATATTTATAGAGAAATCAATGGACACGCCCAAGATTAAAAATGTGTCTCTCTTACGATCTGTGCTGTGTCAGTATTTTTAGCGATGCAATGCAATGGTGTGGGCAGCAGAGCAGGGCAGACCCCAAAGTGATGCAGGCGGTGACAAGGCAGTGACAGGGCAGTGACAAAGAGGCTCACAGGGGGTCGGGGTGGACACATAAGGAATGAAGCAGCTTTGCAGGGCAAAGAAACCTAGCAGTGGGGAGACCATTTAGTGCTGCTCACAGGCAGCATAGGAAAGCTGAGGACTTCTGTGCATTTGTCCCTGTTTACCAAGCAGTAACTGCCAATGAGGAAGAGGCCAGGCTGGATCAGGCTGGATGGAGCTTTGAGGAGCCTGGCCCAGTGGAAGGCATCCCTGCCCATGGCAGGGGAGTTGGAACTAGATGTGGTCTCATGTAGTTTGGAAAATTGTTACTCAAAGTCAACATAGCATAGATATTCCATACAGGCTAAAAAATCACTTCTTTTTTAAATTGACATTTTTACTTACTTGTACTTTGTGAGTGCAATATTCCAATCTTGTGAACTCTCACAGACCTAAGAAAGATAGATTAACATTTAACTTTGCAAGATCTGTTTGTACCTCTGCAGGAATAATAAAATCTTTGTCATTTTCATGTTTAAATATTGATTAGTACAGCTTAGCCTGATGCACTCAAAATTGCATTTTTGCATCCGTTTCTATCTGTTCATATCAGTTACAATGCTCCAGTAAAACAGGTGCTAAAACCTTATAACTAAATTTGGACTAGTCATGGAAACATCACACACACTTTCACAGTTCACTTACCGTTACTCTTAAAAACTTGGAATAAAAAAGACGTGAACAGAGCTGAATCAAATAACAACACATGAAACAGAAAGCAATATGTGGTGCAATTTCCATGGTACTGGATTTTAAGGAACAGTTGTTCTATACATCAGGCTTTGCACTTGCAAACCCAGTGGGATAAGAATAATTTCCTGTTTCTGGGTACTGCTGAGTTTAATTTTTCATTCCTACAGCAACCTGTAGCATTTCCACAGACAGATTAAGTCTGAACTTCTAATGCAAAGAGAACAGTTTCATATATCACAGGGGAGGAAAAAAATAAGCTCACTACTTTTTTTTATTTGTCAGTCATCTCTAATAGTCAAAAAGAAGTGGAATGCAAGAAATGTAAGCTGATGTGGATTTCAGCTTTTGTCAGAGACGCAGCCAGATAATACAACTGATACATGTCCTTAGCGTCCAAATCAGAAATATTTAGCTAAAAAGTTCAGTAATATACAAACAAAGTAAATTTTGGAATTTGAAGAATGTGGAAGTAAAAGAGTGCCTTTAGCCATGGAGAAAGCTGGAAGAGCTTTCTGGAAAATAATTTCATGGCTTTTCAGTGTGTGCTATCCAAGCACAATTTTTAATATAATTCATTCATACTGGCAAAAGAAGTCCATTTCACTGGGCCCCTGTTCAAATGTTACTGAGACTAAATGTTTATCCTATGTAACCTTCAGGAAAATAAAATAAAACAGTACTAGAACAAAACACCCAAAGTTCATGTGTGTTGGGTCACTGCCGTGCTCTCAAATAGCATCCCACTGCTGTCACCCCACTGCTGGCAATCTGCAGAGCTATAGATTAACAGCCTGGATAATAAATAGGCTAACACACCTGTCTGATCAACAAAGTGAAAGAAAAACTGTTGCTTAATTAGACACTTCAGCTCCTCTAGGATTTTCTGTTGAAGTGTTCAATAGATGCCTGCTTTCTTGTCTCAGATTTCACAGACTCCTGCAGTGGAGCAGGAAACTGAACTGGAGCTGTAACCAAGCCCCAGCAGTGGCTCTGCCTGGATGACCAAAGATGCCACAAACAGCGAACATGATGGGTAGCTGTGAGTCAGGTATGGTCCAGGGCCAAGATTTACACACATCACTAAATATTCTAAGTTGGAAGGGACCCACAAAGATCCAGCTCTTAAGTGAATGGCCCATACAGGGTTCAAAGCCATGACCTTGGTGTTACTGGCACTATGCTCTGACCAACTGAGCTGATCTCACAGACATTTTAGGTTGAACATGCAGACAGTATTTCTCCTTCTTTTTTTTTTATCTTCAACAACATTTAGAATAGGTTTATCCTGGCTATGTAGGTCAAAGAAGATTTTTTTTTTGGTTTCTAAAACTTAATAAAAAAACTAATGAATACTAAATCAAGTATTGAAACCTTATTTCTCAGCCAGATTTCACAGATGTATAGCATTTAATAACTTAAGAACTCTATTTCCTCTTATTGAATTTCTATTTTCTTTAATTGTGGGACTTAATTAACAAGAGCACAATAAAAGTGAAATGGTAACCATTACTTAAGCAGCATTAGCAAACCAGTCACCCTGAAGTGGCATTTAAAGTACTTTTCTTTCTTCCTGTGAAGCAAGAGACAATTGTTAACTGGGCAGCTGTTGCTTCATGGAAAACTTAATTTTTTACCAAATGTTTTGGTATCGCTTGATTATTTTCAGTATTAGCTGAAGATATTTTGGAAGGATAATCCCAAGGAGCTGAGCAATCACATATTTCTGACTTTACAATCATTCTGTCTGTGTGCAGGGCTGGGCAGTTTAAATTTAGATCAGCCTGAAAGATAACTGTTCATTTAGGCTCAATTTCACACTATTTTTCCAATAGCTTATTTAATTACTCTTTTTGTTATGTTCTGCCATGGTGGATGACCTTAGCTAATAAGCAGTATTTTTTTAATAAATTTACTACCCTGTTTTTAACTTTTTGTAATACCATACCCAAAATTATTGAATGGATTGGCCTGCCCCAGCAAACAAATTTTCCTGAAAAGAAGGTAAAGGAATATGGAATAAACTTTATTGCTGTACTGGGGCAAAAAGTTGAAGAGCAGCCAAATCAAAGTTTAAAGCCCAATCTGTTAATGCAGACATAGTGTTTTGAGAAATAGTGTGAGCCAGCCTTAAGAGGAGCAAACACGAAGCTCCACTGATGTTCACTTTGTTTGATGTAAGTTTTAATGTAAATGGGAAAGTTTTGCCTTCCTCTGTGATGTGCAGTTGGTGCGACCTCATCCCTGGAGGGGCAGAGTGAGTAATTGCCATGCAATGCCCGGAAAATGTTTATTTTGCAATAAAAATAAAACAAGTTTGATAGAAGAAAACCATTCCCTCATTACCACTGCCAAACCAGCTGGGAGGATCCTCCACAATTATTCTCTGCTCTCCCGATCTTGGCAGTGCAGCTTTTTCTCTCTTAATTCAGTTCAGTGCTCAGCTTTGATTTCAGAAATCCTATCATCATCGTGGCTTGTACAGAGAGCACAAAAGTGAGCAAAGCCTGCTTTGAATTAGACAATTACAGAGAAATGCAGCTAGTTAAGAACAATGCAAACTTGTGATCTTTTTATCTGAGGCAGCCACATCCTCAGCAACAGCCAAAATACGTCCAGAGAGGGAGAACAAAGGTGTTTAAACCTTTTGGAGCCATTACCCTACTATGGAGATGAGTCCAGCCTGCTGGGCAGGTCTGGCAGCCAAAGCTCACTGCAGCTCAGCTGAACTGTGGAGCTGCTCCCTTCTCTGTTCAGCATGAAAAAATCTCCACTGGTCCGATCTGCAGGATTTCCAGTTGGTTTGTACCTCCAAGGTAGCACAAATTCTGGAGGTAAAGTCTGAAAATCTGTCTGTCTGCCTGGATTTGTGACAGTGTCAAGTGTAGTCACCAAAATCTGGAACTCAGCTCCCTCCTGCCACCCAAGGAATGGCCTGATGGCGAGAGCCACACTGGGCTGTGTGGCCACAGCCCCCAGCGCCAGTGGATGGGGACTAAGAGACAGAAAATAAGTCTAATTTGAAGAGTAGGTGAATATTCAGAGGCAAGCACCATGTATATACACCCTTCTCTTCCACTCTTTCGTCCCCATCTCCTGTGCATAGCTGCTGTAGGAGTTGTGCTACTTTCAATGAACTTCTCAAACAAAGAAGATTATGAGAGTTCTGTGAGTGAAATATTCCTCACAAAGCTGGAACATTGACTCATCCCTTCCTGTCTTGCAGTCCCAAAAGACACACAAATGACCACAGTGAAAACATGGCAAGGGGTGAGATATGGTCATGGGACTTGGAAAATCATTTTATTCTTGGACAATTTCACATCAGAAATAACACCTTGTAGCACGTCCCATCATGTCAGTCCAGCCTCAAAGAATGAATGGGCTGGACAACACAAGTATCCAAAATGTTAATACAACCAAAATGAACGTGCACTTGCTTTTATGAAGATATTGACAGCAAAAAGACCTGACCTCACATCCAGCTATATTTTCAATCCTCTTACTGTTATAAAAGGAGAAAAGTATTTAAAAAATCTCTAAAGCATGAGTTTTCCTTTCTGTTTCAACAAAGAAAATCAAGAAATTATTTTCAAAGAGATTTTTATTGTAGAAATAAAAGTATGTATTAGAAATTGTATTTAGAAGTCCTCTGAAGATACCTGTTGTAAATTTACCACAGAAAGCCTCTGGGCCCATGTGGATCTGTAAAGGGCAAATCACTAGACTAACCCAATTACCTTTTCTTTTTAGGATTAATATAGAGGAGGGCCAGGACACATAATTGCAGATGGATCTCCTAGAAATGTATTGAAAATGTCACATGATACATTAAGAACCCACTTCTCTAAATAGGACTTTGAGTGAATGAAACAGTAATGAAATCATATGTTGAAGTCACATTTAAGAAAAAAAATAGAAAATAAAAAAGAAAAGGAAGATTATGCTTTAATGAAAAGAGAACCTGGACCTTACAACATGCAAAGTCCACTTGGTATCTCTTTCCCTGAGGAGCTGGTCCTTATGAAGTGTTCCTGCTGCCTTTTCATCCACTGCAGTGGAATCTCACTTCCACAAACCCAATGATTTACCCAATGATTTTGACTTTGTTTATTATCTAAATGATTGCTTATATACCAAATTGACTTGTGCTGCCAAAAATATTAGTTTACCACCTGTTACAAGGCTGTTCATCAGAATGTTAATCACTAGATCTGAAAAGAATAAACCAAAAGACTACTAAAGGAACAAAATTGGCTCTGAAAACTTCTGTTAAGTCTGTAATCAAATTAAGCCCTAACAAATGCTTCAGAGACACTTGAAATCTTGCATGCATCTGATTTTTTTCCAAGCCAGATCAAGAAAAGAAATTTCACTATGCAGATAAAACATTTGCAGAATACTGGTTTTTAAAGCTCAGTCAACCCAGCCTTTTTCTGTGCACAGAAATACTAAAACTCATCATTATTCAATTGTAGTGGCACTCTCCCTAACTGATGACTGCTCTTGTTGCTGAAACTAACAATAACCACTTGCTCATCAAAGGCTTCTCAGCCCATCCACTTCCAGACATTATTTCCAGTTAAGATGTCCTCAGAAAATAAGAAATTCACACGTGTAAAGTACAAAGATAAATGCGTGTACATATGTGGGCTGTGCCCTTTGCAAGGATATGTGTGTAAAGCAATAAATATGTATTTACTGACATGGTATCTGGCTTCAGCCCAGGCAAGACCCAGACAGCACAGATGTTGGTTAGCATCTGGGCCAGAAGCAGAATCGTTTCCAGAGCCGACTCTGCTCTCCACGGAAACTCAAGCTAATTCAATTTCTATAGAGCTAATTAGGAATGGAAATGGCCTCACTCCGTTTTTGAAGGCTGGCAAGAAACTTTAGCAGTCATCCCAAGACACTGCACTGCATTCACCAGAGTTACATTCATGGACCAAAATCTTCTTCACCTCTGGAAAATCTGCCTTAACTGCAGATCTACACAACATATCCACAAAGGATCTGTCCTGTCTGCACTAAAAGAGGGCTGTACTTTGCCACAAGCTAACAGGAAAAGTCAGTCAAGCTGTTCAACTTCACCGCCCAGCTTACACTCTGGTCTCTTCTAAAGGCTCCAAAATGAACATGAACTTGGGTTCAAAAAATCAGCATGAGACAGATGAATGCTTGCACACAGACTTGGATTTAAGCTATAGCACCAATGTTCCCAGGCACATCCCCAAACCCAGCTGTGTGGGCAGGTAATGGGAGAGGAGCAGCAGGTGGAGACAAGCAGAACATCAGCACCAGTCATGGGCACAGTCCTACCTCTGAGCACAGACCTGCTTTCATAGATCACACTGACCTCATGCTCAGCTGGACAAATTCGGGTTTTATGCAGACTTAGCTGAACTTTGGATCAAATTATATTTCTGTCTGATAAGTGCTTGAAATCCTTAGGTAGCTGCTTTTAATACCTCAATGGACAAGTCCCCTCAGAAAACTAAGGGATGTGACATTATACTTCCCATTGCCAGGAGGTTGTATATATTGCACCAGCAAGCCTTCTCAGGGTCCAGACGAGCCTGCAGCCCTCAGTGACCTCAATTCATGTCTCAGAGACCTGGACTCAGTGGAACTTGGCTCAGTGGGACCTTGGGACTTGGCTCCGTGCTTGGTTAGTCCTGAGCACAGGCTTTTGGAGCGCTGATTCTTATGGGAGAGAAATTTCTACCCAAAGGTCCATCTCACCTCTCAATATAGTTTCCAGTTTTTCCATACACAAGTAAGTGCAACTCTTTTTTTCAGTGCTGGCTAAATTAATTCAATACACCATGCATTTTTTACCAGCCTACAGCATGCACTTGAACTGTTACTTTGCAAAAGATGACACATTTACTTAATGATACCAATAACTACTGGATTTTATGGAAAGTTTTGCTGTGAATTGCCTTATGTATTCATCATGCACTGTTTAATGGATTTCTACTAGACCAGTTCAAAATTAAAGTATTGGAATTTTTTCTACAGGTGCAATAGTCTTTGGGAAAAAAAATGAAGGGAAGAAGCAATAAAAATCAATGAAACAATCTCTGTATCATAGAATTATAGAACTGTAGAACGGTTTATGTTGGAAGAGACCTTAAAGATCATCTGGTTCCAAGCTCTCTGCCTTGGGCAGAGACAGCTTCCACTACCAGGTTTCTCAGGGTCCCATCCAATGTGGCCTTGAACACTTTCAGAGATTTGGCAGCCACAACTTCTCCAGGCAACCTGTTCCAGTTGAGGTTTACCAACCTCACAGTAAATTCCTTCCTCTTATCTAATCTAAACCTACTCTCTTTCAGTTTGAAGCCATTCCCCATTGTCCTGTCATTACATGTTCTTTGCTCTTCTAAAAAGTCTTTCCCCGTCTTTCTTGTAGGCTCCCTTCTGGTCCTGGAAGGACACAATTTAATTGACAATTTAATCACACTGAAGTCCTTTCCCCTCAGGTCTGAACAATCTCAGTTCTTTAGCCTTTCCTCACAGGAACCAGCAGAGAAGTGGTACTTGCCATTCCCTCATAAGAATTATGCACATGATGCTTGTTCTCAATTTGACAAGAACCAGAAGATGTCAAACCCCACAGTTTAGGTCTGAATTAAGTACAGGCAAGGGGAAATGCTAAAGAAATGATGGGAAATGCCAGTTTATAAAAATCCAGGGATTGTTATGAATTTCTTCTTAAGTCAGTGGAATATTTGTGAGATCAATTTAAAGACAGAGGAAGTTTTTCAAAGTTCATAAAGAAGCTGCACACTTCTGCACACAGCTGCAAAAGTGCTTGGTCTTTTATCTGCCTTGCTGCTTGACTCCATCCTCCTGAAGCACTGCTAGGTCACTCTATCTTTGTGGGCACCCCTGTTTGGCCATTTGACTTTCTGAAGCCATTGGACCCCAAATGTCTGAGAGCTAAGAGACTACTCCAGCTGAAGCTAGTCAAGAAATCAAATTTTCTAAATATCCATTTAATTAAGTTTGTTCCCAGTTTTAGAGTCTAGAAGTGAGGGCACCTATTTGAAATGTGAAGACTGCAGCTCACACCCCTCTGTACTGGACATCAGCATCAGGTGCCTGTTGTATCCTCTAGGCTGTGAGATGGAGCTATCTTTTTAAATCCCTTCCTATCCCAGATGGTGGGATAGGATATGGGACATGTGCAGGAGCTGATCTGGTCTTCTGAAAGGATGCCTTCAGATGGGCAAGGATCCAGGCCCTGAGTGCTGTTGGAGCCCTGTAATGTAGACCTACATCATCACATGCTGTTTCCACTCTTTAGCTGGTTTACACTTTGGTTTCATATTATTTAAGTCACTGGTGCTGGAAAGTTTGGCTTGCCACAAAATACTGATTTCAATAAGACAGACACAGTGTGCAAAATATCCTCACTGAACAACACCTATGACAAATGTAAGTTAAATCTCAATCTACCCATCTCCTTAAACGCTGAATAAAGTTTAGAAAATTTTTACTTCTGCAACAGCAGTGGAATTACAGTCACAGATGTCTATAGATTACCTCTCCAGCCATGTCCATGGTAACACAAGCCAAAAGTAGCTGGACATTTGCACTTGAATTCTCCAGATAAAGAATGTAGACTTAATTGAACCCAGATGATACCAATAAGGAGAAATCCTGCCTGCTACAGTAGGACCACTGAGAGCTGCATCCCCCAGCAGAGACAGTCTGCAGGAGATAAGGAATTCTCTTTGATTGAACTTGGCCCATTTGCTTCCCTACTGTGATGAAATCCATGGCAAACCAACAGAGGTGCAAAGAAATTCCCCTACAGTATAACAGGACCTGGCAATCAAAAGGGTAACACAAACAGTCTGACTCCTGGGGACACCAGGAATACCAAAGCAGTGATGTCTGCCTCCTCACCATTTTGTCAGTGCTGAATTACAGAGGAAAAGGCACGTGCAGGGCACAGAGAAGGGGCCACATTCAGGCACTGCAACTCTTCTCTCTCAGTTTTGCTCCCAAATGCATTCTGCCCAACAGAACTTCCCAAGTTTTCTGGCATGAGTCGTCAGTAGAATGAAATACCAGGAAACATCTGCTGGATTGTGTGAAGTGGCACAGCTCCATGGCAGGTCATAGAGATTCAGGAAATGTCAAAGCAGGTGTTGGGGGTTTTTCCAGAATTAAGGGAGAATGGTGGCATCAGAATTAAGCTTCTAGTACCTAAAAATACAGACATCATTCTTACAACACCCTGAAGAGTTTAGAAAATTGCAGTGGGGACTCATTTCAATGTTGCAAGTCCTTATATTGAGATATTAGTGCACCTAATGTTTGATATTAAAACTGAGGCATGTAATCCAGATCCTGAAGACATGGGTAGGCATTTCCTGCTTCCTTGTGTGGAAGATTATGATATAGAGTTACAGTTCTGACCTAAAGCAGTCAAGCAGAATATTTTCATTTACATAGGTCTATGTCTAGGAAGTTGGGGACTTTTTAAAAAAGGAGTTGAGAAATTAAAATTTAAAGTAATCTAAATTTACATTCTAAGGTTGAATTTTGTCCCATGAGAAAACTTATTTTAAGGTTAGAATTAGGTTTAGAGAAAAAATAGACTCAAAACTTACCCTTGTCAGAATGGACTTTTGGGCTGGGGATTCATGTAGCAGAATGTATTAGTATACAACCTGCAGTCACTAAGAGGGGTGCAGCTAATAGTAGAGTTGAAGGGCTTAGACTAACTCCTAGTTTCTGAATTCCTATGTGGGTGCCCTTCAGGCTGGGGTTAGGGTTACAGACACACAATTGTCAGATGGGTTATTTCTTGTTGCATCCTTCAG
Source organism: Sturnus vulgaris (assembly GCF_052056855.1). Taxonomy (NCBI): domain Eukaryota; kingdom Metazoa; phylum Chordata; class Aves; order Passeriformes; family Sturnidae; genus Sturnus; species Sturnus vulgaris. Next base: position 15,433,319 of record NC_142243.1, read on the forward strand.
GTGGAGAAGCATCACAGGGATGAGGGGAAAATGTGAGTCCAGGAGATTGTTTATGACTTCAAGTTCAGCTGAGCTGACTGGACACTTCTCACAGTATCTTGTGATTTTCATTAAAAAGTGCCTTAAACCAAGACTGAGGGTGCAGATGGTGTGCGTGTGTGTCAGAGTTGCATTTTAAGAAACTACAGCAGGAAGAATGTCTGGTCTTGCTGTGCCTTGTCCATTCTAGAAAGATGGGGAGAGGATCTAGATGACTAAAAAGCCATGTATCCCATAAAGTAAATTACAATACAAGGACAAGAGCTCTTGTCCTCATCAAAATTTTCTGTGTTGTGTAGTATTGAAGAATAATGAATTTTCTGGCTCCATCTGGTTCTGTGAAACCACTCTGTTCCCTCCAGCTTTACCCCAAATCTCCACCCAAAACAAGCATGAAATTAATTTTAGCAGGAGTTATTTCAGACTGAAACTAAGATTCTCAACCATTCTATCAGCTGCTTCCACCCTTACAGCCCAGAGCATGGAAGACAGCACGTCAAGGCCTGGACCCCAAAAGCAGGTGGATGGGGAGCAGCACCTTCCCAGAAATCATCAAGAAGGGCTTGAGACTACCAAATTCCTCTTCTCACCTCATCCTTCTGAGCTCTTGCACAGTAAGAAAATCATGTTTGTCTGTTTCTTCATCCCTACTCCCAACCACCAATCCCAAATGGATGTACATGGCATCTGCATGTATAGAGAGACATGAGGGACAGACTGCCTTCAGTTCACCACCAGGTTTTGAATCTCTGCCTGCCCACTACACCATTCCACAAGGGAGGAATTTGGGTCTCACAGCCAATCCCCATGCATAAGCTCATGAGTTTCCAAAAAGCCATATGTACCTGAAGTCATGAAAAAAGGATCTTGACCATCAAACATGACTCCTTTCCATAAAACCCTCCTAGCTCTGCAAAGAGCATCAAGAACAGATTCTTTTGCTTGTCCAACTCGACCTGACATTAACTTAGCCTGTCCTCTTACTCCCGAGGGAACCTTTCCTTGAATATGACGCTGGGTCATGCACAATGATGTAATGACCTCAAGCAGAACTCTTCTTTCCCAAAATATTGTTGCTGCAAAGCCTCTTCAGAAAAATATCTCTAAATGCATTGGGATCTGCACCCAGCATTCAAGGCAGTTATGTAGACAGGACCTGCCTTACCTGAGCATCTCTAACTTCTGTCCTTTCCTGACATTTTAGAAGCTGCAGGAAGCAGCAAGGAGAGTCTCTCTAGCTGCTCTGGGTACTCTCCCATAGCCCTGACTTTAGTAATTATAGTTCAAGATAGCTCCAGCCTTAAGCCTATAAACAGATGCCTCTTACTCTCTGTGACCTTCATAAAAACACTGTCTAGATGCTTTAAATCCCCATATCCCTAATTGTAATCTAATCTCTAACATCATAACTTCCCAAGGGATCATAAACTACATTAGAAGCCCCAATTCCCTTTAGTATGAATCCTTCCTCTCTGTTTCTGGTCTGTGCAGGATACAGGTAGCATAACTTGTTTGGCTGCTTCATTTTTCTGTGCCTCTAGCCTGAAATGTGTTATGAAAATGCAATTATATTGCAGGACATAGCAGCCTTCATCCTCCATGGTTTATTGCCCAGGTTTTACAGCATGTCTCCGTGAAAATGTCTTTAAGTGCATAAATGTCTGTCATGAGAAATTTACCCCTAAAGTGATATGTAGCCCATGGGGCCATCCCATTCCTGAAATCAGTTAAGTCAGAGAAGCAAAAGCAGCCAGACTGGTTATTCTTGTCACAACTTGCAGAGCCCAGAAAGGCAGGCAGAGAGGTGCTTTTAGTGGGGCACTTGCACGATTTACAGAAGTGGTTGGTCCCCTGAGTGCATTTGAGGTTGAAGCTGTTTAGGAGTCCAGAGCTGAAGGAATTTTAGAGCATTATTACTACATCATCCTGCCAGCCAGGGAGTTGGGATGTAAAAGGAATAGAGCACATCGAGCAGAGGATCTCTTCCTGTTTGAACTGTTACCCAGGTACATTTCAGGTTGAGGTTAGGCTTAGGTCTAGGGTTTCAAAATCTAAAGCAGGCAGACAGGCTTTTTTTGCTCTATCAGGCAAAGCACAGAAAGTTCAGTAAGCAGACACTTGTTAGTAGGTTAGGTTCCTCTCTAGGAACCTTTCAGATATTTGCCTAGTGATCCAGAAAACACTGCATTTCATAATTACTGTAATAATTTCCAGGGCCTAAAAATTAAAATAATTCTGTTACCTGGGGAGCTCTATGCCTTTCTCAGCCCCGACAAAGTGAATGGTTTGGGTTGGAAGTGACATTAAAGATCACCTATCTCCAAACCCCTTGCCATGGCCAGGGAATTTTCCACTTGCCCAGGTTATTCACAGTCCCATTCAGCCTGGTCTTGAACTACTCTGGGAATGGGGAATTCACAACTTTCTCTGGGCAACCTGTCCCAGTGCTTCACCACCCTCACAGTAAAGAATTTCTTCTCAATGGCTGGTCTAAACCTACCCTTCTTTAGCTTAAGGCCATTCCCCCTTGTCCTGTCACTGCATGCCCTCGTGTACTGTCCCTCTCCAGCTTTTTAAAGGCCACCCTTACATACGGGAAGGCTGCTGTAAGATCTCCCCAGAGCCTTCTCTTCTCCAGGCTGAGCAGCCTCAGCTTTCACAGCCTACCTTCATCAGAGAGGTGCTCCAGCCCTGTCATCAGCTTAGTGGCTCTTCCCTGGAAGCCTCTTTTTATATACACAAACCAACAATGGTAAGGGCACTGAAGTGTCTTGAGTTAATAGGAGTCAAAATCTGACTCTGTCCTTTATTTTAGGGACTGTTTTCTGGGTGTTACATGATGGATATCCAAGAGACAGCCAAGCAATCTGAGGTGTGAAGGAACGTAAATTCCTCAGGGACATGAGAGCTGGGAAGTGACCATGTGTGTGTGGACACCAAGGCAGAATATTCTCTGTTACTGAAGAGCTTTGTTTCCTGTTTATGCAGTGTTGAGGCTGCAGCTTGAGCTAGCCCACGGGAATCAGTCACTTTAAAATATACCTGCTTTTGATGGCCTCTGTCTTGCACGGGTCATGCTCAGGTAATGCTGAATTGTTTTGTCTGGAAGCGTCTTCAGTGGTGCCCCTGATGGCTCTGAACAACCTTTGGAGTAGCACCCACCTTGCTGACATGCCAGCCTGACTGCTCCCTTTGGAGCAGGTGGGTGCTGGCAGCACCCTGAGCACAGCAGCATGGGACAGGATATCTACCTCCAGCCTTAAACTCTTCAGGAATTCTCCTTACCCCAGTAATCTGGAGAAGCCATGGTTTCCTCCCCTCTACCCATCCCACAGCCCTCTTGGCCACCAGAGGATGTCCCTCTGGCATTCTGCCCAGGGCAGATGACCACTTCTGTGCTCCTTTCACTGCACATCTGCCTGTGGACTTGGTGATGTGTGTTAGACATCAATTTCTGATTCTTGCAGGCCAGCAGGTAACCTCTGTGAGTAAACGAGCATCCAAATTAAAGACAGGCATGTTGCAACAAGGGAGCTCAATCTGATTCCGAAGGTGAAAGATCAAGTTTATTAACTAAGCCACCCACCTCCCCAGGAATATTACAAGAATTAAAACCAGACTTCCTGGTGTTATATATGCAACGGCTGTCAACAGCATAAATTATGCCTGAAGATGTTTTAGCTGCTGCTCAGAAAAAGTATGGAGACTTCTTTTGATTTAAGGGTTGCAAATCTGGAGGTTTTTTTTAAATTTATGTGGACATCCTGTCCTCTACCTACAGACTTGGACAATTGCAGTAAGCTGTCCCTTAAGGGCACAAAGCAGATATCCAAAGATTTACAGTATTTGTCAATGAAAAAGCTTCTTTTGTTGTTTAAATGAGAAATTCAGAATGAGATAATGTGCTCCAGCTACAGTCATCCCTGAAAACTACTGGTAGGATAAAAATTTTATTTAAAAACAAGACTTGAATTACCAGTTCCTTTATGATCATTAAGGGCATTGGATCCCAATCGTTTATGGCAGTTCTCATACAAATGCTAAGTGTTAAAAGTCAAAATGAACAACTGATCTCAAATATAATCGGTGTTGAAAGTTACTGCAGAGGCTAGAAAGGCTGACAGCTCATTTGCAGCACAAAGAGGAATTACCATAATATTCATGATAGACAAAGTTGGAACCAGTAAGAAAGAAATTACCTTCTCTCCATTAGTTGTACGAATGTAGTTGATTAAGCATGTTTTCCCAGTATTTCCTTGAATGGAGATGACTATTATTGACTTAATTCAGTTCGGGCTGGTGTAAATCAGGACTAACTAAATTTTAATCAGTGGCATTAGTCTAATATGAATAAGTTCATAGTTATATTTTCTCTGTGATCAAATTCTTGCATTTAAACTTCATCGCAATAATTTTTTTTCTAAATTCCCCATCAGTGCTTAGAGTAAATAGTCATAACAATAATTGTAAAGCCTCCCACTAGAATTAATCTGATAAGATGCTTGTACACTTGGCACTTCACAAGAAAAAGAGAACACAAGATGTGTTCAATTCTCTCTGGGGAAACAGCCAACCATCAGCAGCAGTTCTCTGATTCTTTCTTGAGGAAAATTGACAAAATAAAAAACAGCAATCTACATTTATCTAGTTATTTATTTTAAAATAAAATTACTGATCATACATCTTGCAAATGAGTGAATTGACTATTAATAAGAGAGTGGATTAATTTTGCCTGTGTGCTTGCTAATTATCTAAAACCAAACCAAGATCCAGGAAGTTGCTAATTCATTGATACTATGCACTGCTGCTTGCAAAAACATTCTTTTGTGGAAGAATTACTCTGCCTAAAGTGATAAAAGCCATTCTGAGCCAGAGAGACCATCTGAATGAGAGCATGCTAGAGACATGCATCAGCCTGACCAACCAGGTCTTTATAAAATCACTTTCCCATTAAGTGCTGGGAAATTTTGATCCTTATGTATATAGTTCTCTACCTTTTCACTGAGATCCTACTTTGGGCACATGGGTGGAACATTAATGAGGAGTACCTGGCTGTGCTGAGCACACCCTCTCTTACAGGTCACCTCCTCACCACTCAGTGTCACCCATGGCAGCGTCCACTTTGGGAAAAGTTTCAAAGTACAGAGTTCTCACCTGGTCTTTAATTTTGTTTTGAAAATGAGCCATACACAGCAGAAATACACTTGCAGCCTTGCCTCTGGATGTAGAAGACTTTTGTTTGGTGGCAGGTATCAGAAATGACCCTGAGCTCCCATTTCTCATCCCTGTGAAGTACTTCCTGAAGTTCTGGTGTTGCAGATGGAGTGACACCATGTGGGCCACAGAGTGTTATAGGTGTCCATCATACGTGCACATCTATGAGGTTCAACAGCAAAGCTTTCCCACATATCCATACACTTGTACTTTTCAGACATGGCTGCTGGATTCTATAAGAGCTTCAGATCCCCCCTTTCTGGCTTGTGCACACGTACAGATGTACAACACAGAGACACAAATGTGTACCCAAACAAACTTGAGCTGTTTCCAACGAGGCCATGATTGCTCCTCACGTGGTGCAGAGGGAGAGCTGGCAGCACCAGGACACACAGCTCCCACTGTTGCAGCAGGAGCAAGAGATACTGGGCTTAGTGGACTTTTTCAGTGCTGCCTGAAATGGCTGTGAAAGCAAACAAAAGGAAACTGTTGGGAAGCACTAAGCCCAGCATCCCAGCAGAACTGGCCGGGTTCATTGGCATCGTGGCAGGGCTCTATCCCCACCCACACATCATGGACTGACACCACAGCAACCCTCAAGAAGAATATACTCATTTTTTAATGAGAAATTCAGTGATTTATCTGATAAGGGAGCAATTATCTGAAGACAATATCATCATTTGTGGGTAGGAAGCCATCCTCCGTCATGCCAGGGATGTGACCAAACACAGTACATATTTTACTTTGGACTAAGTGTTCCCTTTCATCTAGAATGTGGCTTCCTTTCACAACTCTAGCTGGCTTGCATAAAGCTACCTTTCATCTGATTTCCTAATAAATAAGTCTTTCAATTCACATGGGGTCAGTTGCTGGTGACTAGAATATTTTCTGCAGGAACGTGTCAGAGCAGGTACATAATACATCTACCACGACATTTCTTGTTAAGGAATGAACTCTACAGGAGTGTATCACAACGCCTGAACTCCAGGAACTGGCTGTGACAGCCCTTCCCTCCCATATCACTCCAGCCCCTCACTGCAGAAGGGAGCTGCAGGGAAATCACAGAAATCTGATTTCTCAAATAGTTGTAATTATTCCCTCTTTTTTCTTAGAGAATGCTATAAGAGCTTACTTCCTCTGAAGGAAAAGGGTAAAGCTCAAATTCCTGTAAAAACCTGCTTCTGAACTCTGGAAAGCAGGAATAGTCTGTCCTGCTGGGAATTCACTAGCAGCTTTAGAGCCCATTCAGCCACCTCTGCTGGAGCCCCAGCTCATCCATCTTCATGCCAGCCAGGCAGACCCTCACTCCTTCCAGGCTGCTGGTAACCACAGCTCTTTACATCAGTGTCTGCAGGTTCTTGGGGTGAAGAGCAACCCTCACTGTATGTTCAGCATGAATTTAAGTGGCTTCCAGGACTCCAAGAACTCAGAGTCCTGCAGAACTGAGTCCCCTCTAGTCATCATCCCACATATTTGGGGGACACAGTTACACATTCTGTCCCTTTATTACAATAAGTAGTGGCTCTTATTCATCTATTTCAAGCCATACACTACCAAAATAATTGAACTATAATCCAATTCCCATTGCTTCCAATGCAGATGATTTAGTCTATCACAGAATATAACTATACACAGAGCTGGAACACACATGGCTTTGAAACAATTTACTTTCTGCTGCTTAAGAAAAATCCCTACCATCAGATCTTAATTTCTTCCCGCAGAAAACAAAGAACAGATTTTTTTAGTGTTTGGTCTGTTTCCTTGCTGCTATTACCAATGTACTGGCATTAGTTTAGAAGAAGACAGTCCTACTAAGCATGACTATCCTTTTTAAAAAATAATTGCTAGGGGCAACTTACAGCAGGCTCAAAGAGGGCAGAGAAGGAGATGGGGAAAGAATTGCTTTGTTTTGATCCATTGCACTCACAGTCCCTCAAATTCTCTTTGATTTATCTTCTTAGACTGCTTTTACTATCCCAAACAGCCAGAATCCCAACCTAATTTCTCCCATGTCAGCAGTAAGATTAAAACTAAATCATAGCTACCAGTTTTCTCTCTACAGCATTATTTTAAATTATATCTATAATATATTTGTGATCAACTTTATAGGCTATGATAGTATAGTTGTTCATACTGCCCAGCAGATATTAACTGTGTGGGCTTTCCCCACAAGTGACTTCCATTGGAACAATGGGATATCACAGTTTGGAGCCCCTCCTGCATCTGATGGGGATAGTCTGAAAGGCACTCCACTCCCTAAAACTGTATTAACCTGGTCTTAATTCTGAGATTGTACCATAACTTAAGGGTAAAATGCTACAGAAATACTATGTTAGTATGTACAGAAATAATATGTTAGTCCCAGATAGACACTTCAAATCTAGGAACTTGTTACTAAATGTTATAAAATAGACTAAAACTAGAAAGATATGCAAAAACACAATAAGGCACCTAAATAACCCTTCTTAGAGTGTGAGGACTGAACAGTTCTGATAAGCTTTTTGTTTGCAGTCTCTTGATTTTTGAGACATCTGATTTTTTTTTTAATCATGTCACACAAGAACTCCAGGAAGCTTGTCAGGATGGGCACATAACAGGAGAGAAATGAGGAGAAAAAATATTCCAAGTTCTTCAGGAAGGATTAGGGTTATCCTGGAACAGCACACACATGGGATTGCTCCACATATTCAGTTTATAATCTTTTTCTCAGGCTGCTAAGGGATATTAATGGGTAGTAGGGGAAGTACTTCATATTCAAGTGGCTGAATAACATTTTGCAGCCTGTATTTAGGCAGTGCCCAGAGCTGCAATTTAGTCCTATCAGGATGACAAGCCTTGGGGTTTCCTTTTCACTATTGCATCCATTCTGTTAGTGGCAGAGCATTATTATTATTATTACGATTATTATTATTAACTAGCATATATTAGGAAATTTACAAATGCAAAAGCAGAACAAGGTCCATGTTCACCATATTGTCCACAGGTGTCCAAGTTCTTGTAGCTTGAGGAGAGATTAGTTTAGAAAAGCAGATTTTTGAACCTAGTGAGCAAAGCATTATCTGAAATGCAAAGACTCTTGCAGCTGTTGGAATCACCAGTGTCACGGGGACTTCTTCATGTCCTGGAGTCAGCAAATGCCAGGCTAAAAGGGAGTCCTGAAATGGGTCCCTTTCAGTGAAGATGTGCAGACACTCAATTGTCAGTCCAAGCACCCCCAGCCAAAAGAACAGGGCTGCCAGCAGGGACATTGCCTGACTGACCTCCTTCCCTGCTTCTCTTCCTCCCATGCCAGAGATATCAGCAAGGTGAGCACAGGGAGTGTCTCTGCCACTGGTCACATTCCAGAGCTCTGGAAAGCCTCAGCCAAGACCCTGCTGTGATCACAGCATGGGAAGGGCTCTGACTTAACCTGTGGGTTTGCATCATGCTGAATGGGAAAGGAACCTCACACATCTGAGATCACTTCAAGCTACCATAGAAACTGAAAACATTTCAGTGTAAGGTGGTGTAGTCCCACTGGATGTCCTTCCTCCATTTTGGAGCTCTCCTACCAAGCCCCTGCTTAGAGGATTGATGAAAATAATTGCTTTCCAAAACTTTTTTAACCATGGTTTGCATGGGTTTTACAAACCATGTCCACACTTCATTTTTTGTTGTTATTACAGAAGGGACTGGGAACAGCAACATTTTAAAGAGTAAAGGAGGCATCAGTTGCAAAAGCATTTCCCACAGCTGCCTGGTTGGCAGAGCACAACCCCAGGCTGCAGTTAGGAGAGAATTCTCCCTAAGAGCAAAGCTTGTTTGGTTAAGGTTAAGGAGCTTTTGTCCCCAGACTGTTATTTCTGTCCATGTGCTACATTTCAGCGTCTTTTTACTTAAACCAGTGCAACTGTTTGTTAAACTGTGCCATAATGCAAGGTTAAGAAACTTTTCAAGGAAAGTTGTGAGCTTGTGGAGGTTACTTTTGCCTCTAATGCATGGTTTTCATGTCTGGTTGAAATGAAAAAACCCTACAAGGAGAGTAATGGCACAAAGCAGTGTAGGCAGGAAGGGAGGCAGCCCAGAGGAGCGATTTTTAAACAGCTTTGACCTCAGAGAAATTGTGTGTGTAACTCCAGTGTGAGATCCCCAAGCACTGCAGGCTGTGCCCTGTCCTGATAAGCCCTTCTGCTCATCCATCCTCCTCTCTTGCCTTTTGCCCCTCTGTGGGCTGGGGAGGTCATGCTCAAATGCCATGAGCTATCTGTTGTCCACCTGTTATTTCAGGAGGTTTTGTGAAAATGGGGGTTTATGGTTTTATATTCACCACTCCGGGTGTTCATGTAAAAGGGAAATGGAATTAATGCTTTGGCTTTTGTGATATTTTTGTTTTCAAATTCAAGTTCCCCAAAAGAACCTTAACTCTTCCAGGCCCTCAAGCACCTAATCCCACTATAGATGATATCTATCTAATGGCCTGAAAAGGAACATCAGAAGAGTGCCAATAAAAGCTTCTCCTCTGTCATATCAACAAATTGTCCAATTAAACCATGCAGGCAGATTTGACGAGGTATTAAAAAAACCACCAAAACCACCAAAAAAACTTCAGACCTTTTTCACACACAGGGCAAACAAGCAACAGAATGCAAAATCAGTGTATCTGTTTCCTCAATAGATCTTTTAAAACTGGTACCTTGTTAGTTAGATTACTGATGAAAAGGAAACAGAAAGATGATACTAGCTGGATTTCAGGGATGTGATAGTAAGATTCCACTTATTCATGATGCATTAGTTTGAAAGAGAAAAGACATCTCTCTGAATGGCCCTCATGATAGTCTTGTGAGAATAAGCAACAGACAGAGTGGAGCCTAGCTGGGATTTTACCAGTTAGACTCTCTCAGGGCAAAGACCTTGTATTGCATTAAAATATAATCTTGAATGACACCATTTGACTCTTGCAGAAATAATTTCACATGTATTAAACTGGGATCGCATATAACATTATGTAATTTTTATCAGTTGCTTCACAATTGTGTATTTTGTTCCTGCATCCAAGGCATTAAATTTCATTAATTTGATTTCATCTTATCAAGCAGCAGCCAAACAGATGCTCAGTGAAGATGAGGAGAAGAAAACAAAAAGCTTTTTCACTCGGAGGGCTCTGCTGTATGTCATGGGTGCTTACATGGGCTCACAAATCAGTGGTGATAAAATGCATGCCCACTACAAACCAAAGCCCTGGGCTAGAAGAGGGAGCCAGGAAGCTGGCTCTGTGTGACAGTAGCTGTACTGGACTTTAAACCAGTTGTATGCTGTCATATAAAAGCTCCACCCTGGAGTCATAGCTTTTATTATTTATTCATACACACAGAGTAGTGCTGCTGCAGCAATAGTGAGAGAGGACTGTCTTTAGAAACCCAGCAGCAGGCGCCCTGGACACTCAGGCCAGCCCAAGCACACTGGCATATTTCCACTAAACACACAACTGTGGTGTTTTCTTACACAAGCAGCAGAAATATCCTTCAAAAACAAGCTTGCTTCTTTGGTGTTTTATCAACAAATACTGAACATGCTTTTCTTGTTCATAAGAAACCAGATATTTCTCTGTCCAAAACCCTTTGTAAGAAGAATCCCTGCCCTCATTTTACTGGCTGTGGTCTGTGCAGAGGGAGTCTTGACAGGGCACCCACAATGGTTCAGTTAAATCTTGATATTAAGATTTTTAAGAGTGACAGTTAAGTATTTCAGTTAAACTGCATCACCCTAAAATGAGACAGCTTTTAACAATTCAAGAGATCAAAAGCTCCACCAACAGAGAAAAACAGGAAATTTTAATTCTAGGAATGAAATTCACATCAGAGGATACTGTGCTTCCATTTCTTCATCACAGCCTAAGCAAATGAGACAAATCCAGGCTATTCATTGCTCTGTATTTCAGATAGCATTTATTGATTTTAACAAATTTGGGGCAATAACATATTACATAGTTTACCAAAAGTGTAGCATAGGACTTATTCTCTGTTCTGTCTTTCTATGTGCATGAGCATGGAAGTTTACAAAAAAATTTAGTTTTATTGTATTGCCAGGACAGGCCAAATGTCTATCCTACTCCAATTTCAGATCTCTGACCATGACAAGCTGCAGATGCTTCAAGAAAGATTACAACCAGTCAAGTCGAGACCAGATCTTCTGCTGGAAAGGAACCACGAGAAACTTCATGGGCCAGAGATTAATCTTATTCAAAGGTTACTGACAAGCTATGAAATCATTCATCCAGGTTGAGGGGAAGAAAAATGTAGATTTCCTTAGCTTTTGGAGAAGTATAAAACCAACCCATATCTCATCTTTTTGGGTATTCCCTTATAATTAGAAATAAAGGATTGGGTCTATGCACAGTCTGTATCTCTCAGAACACACCATAACTCACACATTGTGAATATTTTTTGACTTGACGCTTTCTGGGACTTTGGATGTCAGCTTTGTTCATCTTCAGATATGGCATCAATGTAACTCAGAAATAGCTGAGCTGGTGCAGTGCCCCAAGTCTTGGCAAGACAGAGATGCAGCTGGATGGCTGCTGGGATGAGGCTGTCTCAGCCAAACCCAGCTGGAGGCTCTCTGCTGAACTGCAGCTGAACTGCCTTTAGTTCTCACATCAAAAGTTTTGTTGATAATATTCAGTAAATATTTATATTTAAATTTTTAACAAACACTTCTTTTTTTGTTATTATTTTTGGAAGTCTGACAGTAAGAATTTTTCCTCACCCATTACTCCCGTGTCCAGCAGACCCAGAGGAACAAAGCAGCGCTGCGTGAGTCCCTGGCTTCCCTTCTCCCATGGATGCAGGAGCTTTGCCATGCACATCAGACTTGGGCTGGGCATTAGGAGACCAGACCATTTGAGTACCTCAGCAGTGACTCATTATTGAACTCATTGTTCCTGAGTTGCCTCAGGAAGCCACTCATTCTCTCTGTGCATAGCTGTTTCCAGCTGGTAAGTGGAGATAAAGTTGTTTACCCATCTTCATAAAGTGGTCTGACTAATGAAGGTGGAAAATCACTCATAAACTATCATGCTGAAGACACCAAACCTAGGGAAAATAAAGAGATAAACCAGATGTTCTTGATGGTCTGACTGCTCTTGGAAAGATTTCTTAGACTGATATAACCAAAGATGAGAGTGGATTAAAAAGAAATATGACAGAAGCCAGTAAAATATTGTGGGTGACAACAACACAAAGCAATAACAACTAGCCTCTAAAAAGAACAAAAAAAAAAGAAAAGAAAGTTGTTCATTTGCCGATAGCTGTAAAATCAGCCAGCAAAATGCCCAAGGAAATGTTGAGTAGATGAAGACTTGTTTGCCTTGAGTGCCTACAGTTCATTGATTTTAATTTTGCAGCATTCACAGGAACTTGTTCTTTGTTTATTCACCCATCAATATATTTGAACCAGTATGTCTTTAAAGTCAACCAGCTGTAATAAAAAGATATTTTCCAGCATAGATTGTTGCAACAAAGAAGAGAACAGTGGAACACTTTTCCCCAAACCATTTAGTAGTCTCCAGGGAGATATAATTTCCTTTCAATCTGAACTACATTTCAATTCATAGGACATTTTTATTAGCCATTTTGGACTAAGTAATAGACTCCTTTGGAAGCAGTTCCCTCATTGTCACAATAACAATTAGCAACGAAATATCACAAGGTAAAGTGAGAAGCTGACAAGATACACATCTGTCCCTGCCTGGCACTTCGAACAAAACCGTCCCTCTTCTACTCAGCTGCTTAGCTCACACTCACAACTGCACATTGCCATAGCTAAACAGGCAACAATCCATTTCTTTATGTGGAGTTGCAGAAAGCACTGCCATGTGCAAAAGTCAAGACATTTCCACACTCAGTAGGAACGTGGTGTAAGGCAGGAGGAGGCTGCTGTACTCTGTGTGGTGTGAAGTTCTCCTGAAAGCAGAAGCAGTAACTCACTCTGAACCATGGAAGAAACAAATGCTCACTTCAGCATGAAGCTGCAGCTCAAGAATGGTGGTGCCTTGCAGGTTTTGGGGATGATACAGGAAATATCCAGTTCCCACAAGCTGTTGATGCAGTGCCCTGGATCATCACAGCTGCTACCAATGCACAGAAAAATAATAGAAGGTGAAGGGATGCTAGACTGAGCTCTTGAGAAGAAAGCCAGCGAGCAAACAGAAGGTGGAGCCTCTGGGGCCACCATCTGAAGTAGATTGAGTCTGCTCTGTATGAACACAACCACACAAACCACTGCCACACACCAGGGATGTGGGCACAGTGATGTATGTGCACGCTGCATTTTGGGTTGGATGGTGTTCCCTTTCAGACTCTGCTTTGAAAGAACTTACTATTCCAGACATTTAAGGAGTATAGCAAAGTTTGCAATTAATGGCTGGTTGGCCATTGCTGCTTGCTTTTATATTCATTTCTTGAGGTAGAATCAATAGCCCATGTATGACACAAAACTAATACAATCAATGTTATGATTTAAAAAATTAAATTGCCACTTCATCAGGAAGTACCAGAAAAAATCATCTGAAAATCTGAAAATACTCTTGGGTAGTGGAGTGCCTAAACTGTGTATTAGAAAGGCCAGAAACAAAACGGTATGAAACCTTCATTATTGCAGACTGAATTGACTAACCAATATCTGTGTGACATGATATGACATGACATATGACTGTTGCCAACGGAAATCTGATTAGTGACTTCAAGTTCAGAAGCTTTTTAGAGCTGTATTTAGACAATAAGGAAGAATTAAAGATCCAGGCGAAGTTTCACAAAGCAAATAATTTCCTTTTAATTGAAACCGTATGGGCATAGTTTTGGAGACAGTGACTACTTTGGAGTGTTTTGCTCCATTTGAATATAAGTGATTTTAAGCATATTATTACTTGAGTATATTGTACTACATCACTCACTTGGAAAAAAAAAAAAGCATGGAAAGGCAGCAGAAAAATACATTTCTCTCATCCATCCCATTCTGGATGTGGTATACCAGCAAGTTTTTGGCATGGAAGCATGTATTAATACTATACATCTATATGGGAATCATAGACCACATTTTTATGTTGCAGTCTTAGCCAATGTTTCCTTCTTGTAAAACATCCAAAGTTTCTGGTAGAAGCTTTATTACAAAAGATGCATTGTTTCCACTGAGTTATGTACTGAGACTAATCAGGCAAAATTGTGATATTAACCCTAATGGAAACAAGACATCCCTTATTATTTGTTGTTGATGAAACTCAGCAATTTAAAGACACCAAAAATACCCCTATGAATTGCTTCAGAAAGGTAGAAAAAATTATGTTAATTTCTGTGTCTTGCTTTTGCAATCTGCCTGGTCTTAAAAAGACCCTTCATAGAGGCAGAAACTCTTGAAAGCTGCAAATCCTTGCCTGTTGGTCCGCTAAACAGGGGAAGGGATAAGAGCTGGGAGTGGGCAAGGCAAGCAGTGAAATGGCATTTTGCCATCTGGGGACATGTTCTGGAAAGTATACACAGATCACATGAGGTTTTTTTGTTGTTTACAGTTGCTAAATGTCATGATATCATGCTTAAATACTTTAAATAGTTTCCACACATCACAACCATTGCTGTGGTTGCATCAGGTACGTTTTGTGATCCCAGATTAAATGTTTGGGTTGGTTTTAAGTGGAAGAGCAGACAGCAGCACTCATCCAAAAATACAAGTGGCAGCACTTGCGTGCATGTGTGGCTGAATTGCAAGGTTTTCCCACTGAACCTCGAGTTTAAAGCTTTTAAAGGATTTCTCATAGGAATACAGACAGGAAAGCAGCACGAACAGGGAAAATACTGTCACACACAACTACTGCCCCTGCCCAGCTGCCCTTTAGGGGATGCACACAGAGCCAGTGCTGCGGACTGGGCAGGTCAAAGGGCCACATGGGGAAAGCAGGATCACTTCTTTACTCCCACACAGTTCATTAAAAAATGAGACTTTTAATGAGCTTTCAGGTAATACATATTTTTACACTGTTTGCTAGCTTGCAACAATAACAGTCCAACATTTGCCTGTCCACATTAAGCTGTTGGTGTGAATTTCTGAGCTGTCAGAGTCCAAAGCTGTCTGGGGAAAGTATTTCTCCATGCTCAGAACAGGAGAAACTATTCTGTTTGTATTTGGGATATAGAAAAATATTGAGAAGCCCTGCTGTCCTTCATAAAAACCTAGGTAAACACATATGTATAAATGAAGTAGTCACATAAACTGAGACTTTATTCTCTGTGTCCAGACAATCAGATCACAGTTTTAAGAAGACAGTTCTTTTGTATTTAAAAGGGAAAATGATGTTAAATAACAATTTGGATTTATCCACTATCATATTGTAAGAATTACAGCTGAGACCTGATTCAACAAGTTTTTCAAACTGTTTCCATGATGCTGTGAAGCTCAAATTCATAATGATTTTGGGACACATAACAAATACTCATAAGCATAAAGTTTAGGAAGTTAAGAAATATGTTTTTCCAGAACTTAACTTTTTTTTCTCCATTTTGTAATATAACTTGCCCAATTACTACACACCATGTTATAATGAGTGTCTCATCAGATAGTCAGATACTTCCTGTGGCATCCACAGCATTGTATGAAAACCATATAAATCATCTGAATTGTGTTAGGCTGTAATTGATTATACAAAGTATTCATTACCATAGAGCACATACTTAATATTTTATTCTGATATTGCCTTTCCTGAAGAAAGCTTTTAATAAGAGGGCGATTTTAGAATGAAATGTGCATATGGACAGTAAATTATGTACAGAGCAGTATCAAGTCTGACTTTTTGATAAAATACTGTAAGATTCTTAGATGTTGTAGTGGCAGAAAAAAAAATTTAAAACTTTTACTTGAATAACCTGCAGTTTCCCAAGGTTAGCACAATCCATTCTGATTTTGGAGACCTTCACCTGGTCCCCTCACTAGTGGCAGGAAAGGCAGTAGTAAAGGAGATGCCTTCCCATCCCCAGCCTGGTGCAGGAGTCGTGATAAGAAGCAGCCTTCAAAGAAACATCCTGTGCAGGGCAGGAGATTCTGTTGAAACCTCTGTGCACATGGTGTGGCTGCTCACCAAGGACAGAACATAATTGCTGACAAATCTACAGCAATGGCCTAAAGATGGAGTTATTACAAAGCCCAGCCTAATATCCCAGTAGTCTGGGCGAGTAACAAAGTGACAATAAAGTCAGGGCAGCTGTGAGATGGATTTCCCACAATGGCCATACTGAGATGCTGGTGCCTTTGGGCTGCTAATGCAAGGCAGTAAATAGCATTGCAGCAATGATTTCACTTTTCAGGCTGCAAAACCAGTGAAATGCACCTAAAGACGGACATTACCACCTGCCTATTCTAACTTGGCTATTGAGTTGGCTGAGACATACTTCTGTCTGGGTGGGGTGCAGGCATGTTTCAGCAGGAAAGCTGTATGGGCCTTTCCATGGCTTCTCCTGCACTCCTCTACCAGGCACAAACCAGGGCTGTTATGGAGAGAGAAGTAGGGCAGGCAGGACTATGCAGGCAGGGATGAACAATGCCTTAACAAGAACAAAAGCAATTTCAAATCCCACCAGTTTGTTAGATTACTTAAGACATTTGACTGAATGTCAAAAATATTTCAATGAATAGCTTTACCACCCAGATCTTATTTCTTATTATCTTTTTTCCTCTTTTGGAAGAACAAAAAATCCTGAAACTTAGTAATTAACTGCTTGATTTCAATTTTCCTCAAATATGTGGTTTTAATTCCATTGTGCAAATGTGGCCCAAAGCAATAAGGCTTTGAACTGGTTAACTTGAAACTACAGAAATACCTTTCCAAGTCCAGTTAGGACAAAAGCTAAAACCTCACATCCAAATTCTGAAGTGTTTCTAATACCCCTGTTTTGCCCTGACATTTTCACAGACAACTGCAGGCATGTCTCACACACCGATTTTTTTTCCTGTCCAGCAGCTCCACAGAACCGATCACCTTTCTTCCAAATGGATTTGATCTGCAGGGCGCTGGCTTAAATAAAGTGTGTGGTGCCATGTGTGCCATAAAGAAGCATGACAAAGTGATTCAAATGCTGCCTACAGATTTTACACAATCTCTTTGTATTGTAGGTCTTATACTCCTTCATAGCATTTGGAGGAACTCTCAGAATAATGATTTGGCATGTGTAACTGGTTTTTCCATTTCTACCGTTAAAGCTGCTTTCAAGGCCATGCTGAAATTGCAACAAAAGGCCTTCCCACATCGCAAATCACTGTGGTGCTTGGTGTGCACTATATCAATAAAAAGATTAGCTTACTTATAGGAAAAGGATGACAACGTCCACAATTTTCCAAGCCATGAGAAAAATGAGGTTCTGTTTCAATTAACCAGCTAGTAACAATGTCACGTCATAATCCCGGGCTCCTCAGGTACAGTACATGGTTCACAAGTGGATTTTATCCTATGTGCAGCATTAAATTAGTGCCATTAACCTTCTGGGTCGGCCCTTTGAAGTCAAGCAGGCTTTTTGCTATTGATTTCCATGGAGCCCAGATTTCATATTTATTTCCACTGTCTATTTATTTCAAAGGATTGGGAAAATTTTCTGCTTAGAAGCCCAGAGCAGAAATGTGAAACAGAAGGATGTGGGAAGAAGGATTTCTCCCTTGGTATGAATGCAGCATCTTCCAGTACCATTCCAACTGACAGCAATCTATGCAGACTCCAAGACAGCCCTACAGGGACTAGCAGAAGTATTTAAAATACTTAGAGAAATCAATTCTAATGGCTTTCCAGGAGTGGAGAGAGAAAGTGACTGGCAAACAAATGACTCAAGTGAAGTTGAAGCAAACAGAAATGGTGCTGGGGGAGGGCACAAGCAGCTACACTTAAACCTGGAACAACTCCCATATAAATCCCTATTCAAGTCCAGAGGTTTAGAGTTCATCAGAACCAAAACTGACTAAGCCAGGCAGAGGAATTTGAGAGAAAGGTAATTTATATTCTGTGCCCATTCAGTAGAAAAGGAAAAGCACCAGGTTCCATTACTTTATTGCTTAAGCTTTTTGAGGAGAGCCAAGACTTGATAGCAAATTTCAAAAAGGTCTGGTTTCTGTCATGAGAAAATGATACTCTGTAGAAAGAGAAACAGCTAGCAATGAAAAAAAAGCATCAAAAGGGGGAAAAGATACCTGGCTAGAGACTGGTGCCAGTGAAGTGCACTCTAAGGAGCTGCTGGTGCAGTGTTTTCCTGGACTGCAGAATGGGAGGACCACAGGGCTATGGACATGAGTACAAGCATGGAAGAGTGGACCTTGTACTGAAATGGGGCACAGCAAGCACAGGACCAAGAGCTGGCTCTTTCTAGTGGGGTGTTTCCAGTCTAATCCTATCCATGGGTATCACTTAATCCAAAAGACTCTACACAAAATGCTCAAGGGCTGGATTAAATAACCTTTAAAGGTCCCATCCAACCCAAATAATTCTGTGATTCTGTGTTCATATTGGAGGTCAAAAAGTCACACACCCCCTGCATGAGTCCTACCCAAGCATGTTAAACAGCAGTTGCAACCAACTCAAAGAAGTTACACAAAATCTCATTTGAGAATGTAACAAAGGAAAGTCCTGTTTCTAGTGAGCATGTAAGAAATCTGTACAGGATGCTCAAGAGGGTTTGCTTACAGTCTTCTACTCCTTTTAAAGGAAAACAATTTTACAGCCCTTTTTGTTTGGTATTTCCATAGCCCCTGGGTTCATTTCTAACTTGCAACTGAGGACTTGAATTTTCTGGGAAGGGTCAAGATAAAAATCCTAGTTCTCTGCACATTTCCTTTCAGGCAGCCTACACAAACCCAAGTGCTATTCATTGTCTTAATGAGAAGGAAAATGATTGGCATTTCAGCTGCCCAAGGGGAATCCTCACTGCAGCAAAATCCACTACATGGGATTCAGCCTTCACTTTTGTTTAGAAATATGACTATGATTTTTTTTAAGGGCTGATGCCCGAATACAGGGACAGTGATGAGAGAAAGCCTGAGGGTCTCAGAACTATCACACACATTGAAGAGGAAATTGGGGTTGTTCCTCTTCCAGGCTGCCTAATGCAATTTAGGATCTGATTTGCTGAAGTTCCCAAGATCTCAGTCATGAACAAAGTCAATGTAAACTGTGTTTTGCACATATGGAATACACTCGGATGTCAAACCCTTGAAGATTAAGGTCCTGGCATCTCAGACAGGTGCTCCAAATTCAGCAGGTAGTCTCTCCCTGGACTCTGAGGCTTAGCCAATCAGCTGGAAAATAGGGTTATCCCTCACCAAAAGATAATTTTGTTCAATCTAAATCAAAAGTTCCTGTGCATGCTTATTATTTTCATTTAAGTAGGAAAGTATAGGCAAATGCAGTGCTTCAAGTTCATATTTAACTAGCCAGCTTTCCTTTTAGCTTTTTTCCTGCAGAAACTGTTCATTGACTTCAGCACAAACCAGTGAACTATTCAGTGTCCCAAAAAAACATTGCAATAAACGTAATTATACATCAGAAACATTTAATTTTGCAATGCAGGTAACATTTTTACACTATGTTTCTAAACACTGATTTTTTCAGCAGGGACCTTCTGGGAAAAGCAATAAATAGAGCAGTTGTGCTGCATCCTGGTGACACTGGTGTAGTCCCCAGTGACAGCTGTGTGTGGTACATGGACTCCAGCAGCCTGAGAAATCAAAGCATCAGTAGCAAGGCATTAACCCTAACAGAGCAGAGTAAAGTCACTGATCATGCAGTGCTTTGCATGAGGTTGTCAGACAAATATGAAACTGAGAATCTCTGGTTTCTTGAGGGAAATGTACCATAGCCCACTTTAGCCAGGGCTTGGCCCTTTCTGCTCCAGGCTGCCTTTTCTCCAGCTGTCTCCTTGAGCATCTGCTGACCACAGCCCTGCTTCTCAGGACCCCATCACAGCATCAGTCTGCCTGATTTGCAGTCACAGCATCTCCTAAATGGGCCTCCTTTCCCCATCTCTGTTTTTCTGACATTTTCCCTCTTACCTACTCAGCTTAACCTGTCCCTAACTGTTCCCTTTAAAGGCAGGGTTTGACCCATCCCTAAAAAACCCACAGAGCTGCCTCTAAGATGAGCAGGGAAACCCAGGAAAAGAAAGTAGGGGTAGGTAAATGATCACAGAAACAGCAAAGATGCAGGAGTTGAGGGAAGCTTATGCCTCTCCTCCTAAGGCAGAGGATTAATACAACAACTCACATGAGAGCAATGTCTTGCAAAAGTGCAGCTTGGTTGCTGTCCAAGGACACATTTTAACAGCTCTACCCACAGAAGAACACCCAAATAAATAAAATAATTTCTATATGTCATTGCTGTCCTTCCCCAAATCCTTTCATTGTCTCCAGGGACACATACAAGGTCTTTTCTTCCCTCCCCACTCGGCTGCATCTGGACCCCACGATCTGTCCTGCTTTCAGAGTCATGCTCTACACCAGCAGAAGTTTGTCCCTCCATGAAATCACAGCTGTCTCAGTAGCCACCACATTGCCCTGAATCCCATTCCTGCTCCCAGGGGTTTCCCCACAGCAGGCAGCACTGCCGGGATGCTGCATGGTGGGACAGTGAGAGCAGGGAGGAGAGAGGCAGGGCGCAGACATGAGGAGGATGGGAAGGTCTGGGAGGGCCAGGTCCCACTGCAGCACTGCTGCTCCTCCCACGCAATCCAGACACAGCACGGGGGCACTGGAGTCTCAGACAAAGAGTTACTGCAGTTTGTTTGCTTGTTCAAGAAGCAAAGAAATACTTTTTTTCCTTGCTAAGGGAGCTGGATTGGTTTTGAAGGGACAATTCTTTTAGAGACAGCAAGCCAGCTTGGGGCAGGCACCAGCATGGAAAATTTCTGCAGGAACAGTTAAAATTATAAGCATGAAAACCAGCCCTGTAATTAGGACTGGGAGGTGTCTTAACAGGCAAGTGCCTGCAACCCCCATCTGCCAGCCAGGACTCACAGGTTTGCTCTCAGCCCAGCTCTTACTGCTGTTTGATTTGGGCTATTTCTTCCCCCCTGCCTCATGCCTAACTTCTTAGGGGCTTTTTAAGGGAGTTATCACTGGCTCTTTTGGAAAGTCAAGTAAATAATGTCAATCAGTTCCCCTGCCCAGCGATTCATTGACATTTTTGAAGAACCCCATTAGTTTTACCATGGTTAGTTTTCCATTTAGATAGTTTGTTCCTGTTCTGTACAAGAGTGATATTTACTGATGTTATTTTACTCCTATGTTAGGAAAGGTTTCTGTGTTGGCAGTGTTCAAAGCATACAGCAATGAGCACATTGTAAATATGTAGGCAAATTAATAATGTAGCACTGAAGAGGAATACAAGTCAGTTAATATTAATGCTAATATCAAAAGTGTCTAGAGCAGCAGACGAGATAATTTTTCTCTTTGTCAGGAATAAAGGGAGATCAGCAAGAACCATTTTGCATAGCTTAGCTTTAGAAAAACAAAATAATTTGAAACAAGCCATTCTAGCTCCTCTTCTTAAAAGAAATAATCAATGTTAGTTGTCTCTCTCTCTGACTTAATAAACAAGCTAGCTATGCCCTTGAACTAGGGCTGTCAATTTATGTTGACAGACCTTGATGAAAATAATTACAGAGCACCCAATCCAAGCAACCCTTGAGGGGCAGAAGTTAAAATGAAAACCTAATATTGGAACGAATTGATCAGCCTCCTTTCCTTTTCTCCCTGGAGCCTGCTGGAAGTTCATTTATTGGAAAGACTGATGGCAGCACGGAGACTGTGGGACTCGTCCGGGCTGGCTGTGCAAGGCACTTAAACGACTGGGGAGGGCTGGGGCTGGGGCTGGAGCTGGGGCTGGAGAGGGGACTGGAGCGGAGACTGGAGCTGGGGCTGGGGCTGGAGAGGGGGATGGAGAGGGGGATGGAGCTGGAGCCGGGGCTGAAGCCGGGGCTGGAGCCGCGGTCCGGGGCAGCCCCGGAGCCGGCGGGCGCTGCTGATGGGGCAGGAGCGCTCCCGGATCGATGGCCCCGCTAAGAGCTGCACAGACTGCCTGCTGCATATGTGATGACTGGAATTTAATTATACATCAGATTGATTTTCGGCTGCGGCTCCAAGGAACTGCTTGCCAGGATTTCAAGTTCATAAGAAAGGCCCTGCGTCTCCTTTCTGAATTCTTCGGTCCCTATATTCCTGTGCTATGTGGAAAATTTTACAGACTATCTTCTGCTCTCTGTCAGGGGATAAAGCTTCAAAGTTTCCAGCAATAATGAGAAGATCAGCTCTATCGGAGACTGAACCTATTCAAAGCTGGAAGAGAAAGTTTAAGATGTGGAGTAAAATTAAAAGGTCTAGTTATAATGGCAATTTTTTTCCTCTAGTGTAAGTTTCCCAGTACTGAGTTAAGAAGCAGAATCTACCTTCAAACTGAGGTGTTTGGGTTGTTTGGGTTTTTTTTTATTTGTTTTGAGCATAGCACCAAAGGGGTCTGAATTCAGTCCAGCCTGTAGAAATCGGAATGTGCAAGTAATAAAATATTCTCACTTTATAAACCCATCTAAACCTAGTCCTGGATGAAACTGGGAGTAGTAGGCATACAAAAGCAATGAACTAGATCAGAAACCAAAGGTTATTGTAAAATCCTTGTGGATCAGTTTTATTGCTTATATGAGGGGTCTTATATCTGTTATTATCAGAGATTTTAATAAGACTTCCATCAAAATGCAGTCTTTATGTGAACTGTACACTGGGTAAACTGATCAGGATTTCAGGGGGTGAAAAAATATATTATCTAAATTTCAGTTTTGGGTCTGACCTGCTTACTCCAAAATGCAGAGACAACATTTGCCTGCAAACTCACGTGGAAGATTTTTTTAAATTATATAAAGTGGAAAACTTCAGGAAAAAAATGCAGAATCTCCACTGGACTCAAAAATTCATTTGGAGGGGACAGAAAAATAAAACCCTGAGCAAGTGAATCAAGTGCAGGAAAACAGTAGCAATCCAAGGACTTAGGCTTCCATTTGCTGGGACTGGGAATGTCTTTGCTCAGGCTGTGGGCAGAGGTGTGTGATGCAGCCATCTCCATGTGCACCACAGGCTCTGCCAGCCATGGCAGGTGAACTGCACCACGACAAGGAGTTCCACTGACTGGAGAGCAGCAAAGGAGTCTGCCCCAAGGGCTGCAGGGGGGGGCACAGACCAACACCCCCCTTGCCACCTGCCCTGTCTGCCCCATACATCCACAGCCAGGTAAATTCCAGGCGTATGAAAAACACCTTTTAAAAGGTACATCCCTGTAAACATATGAATAGGTGTAGGGTATATACACTAATACATTCGTTCTGAGATCCATAGCAAAGGCTCTGATTTTCATATAACAGATTTTTAACCTGTTGTTCCCAGGGAGCTTTACTGACTGACAGTAAATGAAGGTAAAACCATTCTTTAATATGTAAACTGGTAAATACCTGCATTTTCTCAAGTCATTTCAATTGCAGTATTGCTATAATGTATTATTTAGATTTCCTTAATTTTCTTTGTCCATTTTTTCTTCATTTTCTGAAAAACTTGCATGGAAATCTTGACATCATGTCCATAGAATCCAGCCTTTTCAGTCTCAGTCACAAGCTGGCTGCTTTCTTGAGACATCCTATCTACAACACAGATATGCTTCACTTTGACTGTTTTGAGCTTGCCACCTGGTTTCTTTCATGTTCTCATGATAATCATGACTTTATTTATTATATTGCAAATCCCCTGTTATCTTTTTTCCAGAAAGAATAGTTCTAGATTAATTTCTCTCATTTTCAAACTTTTAATTACCCTTCTTTCATTTCCACCCACATTTTCTAGTTCTATCCTTTTTGTTCAGTGAGAGAACAGGTTTGCACATGATGTTCATGATCCAGGCACACCTTTTATTTATGTTGAAAATTGCTGATTTCTCTCTGTACCCTTCCTATTAACTTTTAATATTCTGTTTACTTCTTGTGATTGCTCCCGTGTATAAAGCCAATGTTTAAATAATAACTAGAGCTAACTTTCCTAAGGATTATATAATAGCAGGATAGCTCAGGCTGGATTTTTGGAGGTCATCAAACCCAACAGCCTGCTCACAGCCAGGATATACTGGAAGGCTTCCAATGTCATATCTTCTCCAGGCTAGACAGACCCTGATTTCCAGCCTCTCTTTGAAGGACAAGCACTTCAGCTGCCACAATCTGGGTGGCCCTCCACTGGACCCACAGTTACCAAGTCTTTCCTATACTGGGAGCCCAAAACTGGATTCAGTGCTCCCCGTGTGGTCTAATAAGCCTCATTTTCTGCTGGCTGCACTGCACTAGGGACTTTTACAGTTATTTTCACAGCCCAGCCTCCTGTGCATATCTTTTTCCCTGTCAGGGTTACAGAGTCCAACTTATCACTTTGTCTTACAGTCACTCTGGACTGTGAGATTCCTCTGTGCCCCACTGGTCAAATTTGCTTTCTTAGTATGATCCCATCAGTGAACTTTGTCATCTCAGCGCTGGCCCATTTCTTCAGATTGTTTCCAAATATATTGATGTAATATGATTCAAGTAGTATGAAAGCCTGATAACTGAATTTATCCTGCTTCAGTGTTTTGCAGCAGAAGCAGCTGTGCCTTCAGCTAGAACGCATGATTAGCCTCAGCCTTTCAAAACCTCAACATCCTTCAAAACGTTTGCCATATTCTCCATCTCTACTGTGATTTTGTCTTGAAGTGGGCACAGCCAGCACACGAAGCTTGCCTCTGCAGGCAGCCCCACTGCCACCACAGAGAAGCTGACAACGACCAGCACTACAGCCACTGGTAAATGCACCCAGGTCCTCAGCACTAAACCTTTTGGGGTTGAATTACAGTAGCAACACAGAGCACCTGAGTTGGGGAGGCTGGAATAATAAGAACATCTTGTCTGTGTCTGGGCTTCCGAACACTATCAGATCAGGTACACAAAGTTCACCTAATCAACAGGGTGCATCTATAGAATCGACACATGTGGCTGTAATAGATACTGGTCCTTTTTGTGAAGGTGAGAAAAATTCTCAATAGGGAGGACTCAAATGCACTGAAGCCAGTTGGGCTGTCACCACCACCATTTCAGAAGCCTCTGTTATCTCTTTTGCTTCTGTTTCTCAGATTTCCCTTGAAAGCTCAATTGTGTCTTTGACATGGGGATGTAAGAATGAAAATGGTAATGTCCAATGTTTAGAGGCAGAGGTTACTTGAATACTCTCAAGACCTAAGTGAGACAAAAAGAAAATATAAATTAACTTTACTGTGTGACTAAGAGCACTTCATGAGTCATGTTTTGTTCTTCTCCTGAGAACTAGACTCTCCCTTTTCATCCAGGGTTTCCTGACATCAAGCAGTCAGGCTGTGAGAAGGGCACAGAAGACAGACTGCAGCATCAGAGTGGCAGCATCTCCCCCCAAGGGAGAGCCCTGCTCAGTGTTTCAATGCTCATTAGAATAGTTTCTCAGACAATCGTAAATCAAAGATTAAGGGAAAGAATTTTCACAGAGAAGCAAACCCTTGACAGAGTAGGCAGCAGGATTTTCTGCTTTATCAGGTACAGCCCAGGATACACCCTGAGTGCTGCTGGTGTTCAGACCTCCAAAAGACAGCATCTCTACACTACCAGCATTACACGTGTACAATTAGAAAAAAAAGTTTATTCTTAAGAACCAAAAGGAATTAGAGGCAGATCAGAATCAAAATTGTATTTCAATCTTCATGGGCTAATGTCTGTTTGCTGTAGAGGGTCTGCTGGGGTGTAAAATGTTCAGAATGCCTTTTTCTCCATAAAGCCAGGCATGGGAAGATGTCTGCACTTTAGAAGCAGGGTCCCAGATGCTACAGCTTTTCATAGCCATCTTTTCTTTTGTCTTAGAGCAAATTGTCAACAACCTTGTCTGCTGAGCCTTGTGTTCAGTGCATAAAACAAAGTGTGTTTGAGAAAACCTTGTGTTTTCCTCTCAGAGCACTACTCAGGGCTCGCCAAGGCAACTGTCAGACGTTCCCACAGTGAGAGAAGATCTGGATTTAAGATGAGGACTGTCCAGCCACATGCACCCAGTGAATGCCAGCTGGTTCATCTCATCATCACACCTGGACAGGCTGGATCAATGGGCCAAGGCCAGTGGTGTGAGGTTCAGTAAGGCCAAGTCTTGGGTCCTGCACTTGGCTCACAAGAACCCCTTCAGCCCTACAGGCTGGGGGCAGAGGGGTTGGAAAGTTCTTCTTCTTCCATCAGAAAAGGAACTGGGGGAGTTGGTTTACAGCAGCTGAACATGACCCAGCATGTGCCCAAGTAGCCAAAAAGTCCAGTGGCATTTCAGCTTATTTCAAAAATAATGTGGCCAGCAGGACTTGGGAATTGATTGTCCACCTGTACTCAGCACTGGTGAGGCTGCACCTCAAGTCCTGTGCCCATTTCTGGTCCCTTTACTGCAAGAAAGGCTCTGGAGCCTGTCCAGAGAAGGCAACAGAGTTGGTGAAGGGTCTAGAGAATAAGTCCTGTGAGAAACAGCTGAGGGAGTTGGGGGTGTTTAGCCTCAAGAAAAGGAAGCTCAGGGAAGACTTTTTGCTCTCTGCAACTGCCTGAAAGGAGGCTGTAGCCAGGTGGGGGTTGGCCTCTTCTGCCAGGAAATTAGCAACAGGACAAGAGGACAGCCTCAAGTTGTGCCATCAAGTAGGACATGAGGAATAATTTCTTAAGGAAAGGGTTGTTAAGCATTGGAATGGGCTGCCCAGGCAGGTGATGGAGTCACCATCTCTGGCGGTGCTCAAAAAATGACTGGATGTGGCACTTAATGCTCTGGTCTAGTTGACATGGTGATGATCACAGGTTGGACTCAATTATTTTAGATGTCTTCTCCAACTGAAATTATTCTGCAGTCCTGTAATTTTATGATCTTGAGCTTCCTAAGCTTTCTTCATCTAAAATGAACCAGAGTAGATCCATCACATTAATGTGTTCAGAGAGTTGCCTGATGCAGACAGGTTCAGACACTCTCTTACCATCCTATATCTCAAAGAACAGAGAGGTTGGTGTGCTGTTTGAGTGCTGGAAACAGAACATTTGGCTCTTGTTCAATGGTTTTCCCCCCAGTGCCAAAGCCATTCTTAATTTTCAAAATCTTAGGATTGCTTCATTTTCTGAATCCCCAGACACTGACATTTTTTCAGTCCTTCTGGCTCCTGTCCTTTCCTTGATCTGCTCTCTCACTACTTCTTTTGCTTCTTCAGTTTTCCCCTGTTTGAACGTGGATCCCAAAATCCATTCTCCATTTCTTTGCTTGTCAGAGAAAGAACTATTTCTCATTGCACATTTCCCACTTCTGCAACCATTGTCTTGACTCAGCCTATATTTAGCCTTCTTATAATGTACAGAATTTCCTCCCACTGCCCATGTGAATGTTATGTTATCCCAAATTTTTCCTGTCTACTCCACTTCCCATTTCAAGTTTTCCTCAGGCTGTGTTATAGAGAGGATGTTATATAAAGCATTTATGGCACTCTATCCTAGGAAAGAGACTGGTTTTACTTTTATCAGTGACATTGTCAGAATGAAAAATAATGTATGGAGTTTTTGTGGGAATTACAGAAGCCAGGTTCTCACACCAAAAATTAAGACAGACAGCTCATAGAATGGGGAGGGACTAGATGATCACATCCTCAAAGTCTTGTAAAGAATTTCTCTTTCATCTCATGTAAGCTGAAATAATGATTGGTCCTTATAAACCAAAACTTTGTGTCCCTCCAAAGGCTAATGAAAATTTTCATGTGCCTTTTGCCATCCTTTAGGCTCTGGCAACAGAATGACTACTTCCAGAACCAGGTGGGTGTTTTTTCACTTTTTTTGCCTGAAATGCCTATATATTCCAAGAAATACAGTGCATAAGTGCAAATCACCAGACTGAATATCATCAAGGAAAGACAATATATAAAACATGACATCAAAGAGGCAACATTGTAAACTAGCATTATCAAAGCTGTGACACCAGATTTCCAAGGACATGATTGGAAAAATCTACCTTTAATCTCAAGCAGTGGTTGGCATAACTGAACAGAAATCTGCCTTGGGGAAGAGCAAGGCCGTGGTGTGCTCACTGAAGCTGAAAATCAGTGATTACAATAAGCTACGACCAAAGTCGAGCCTGTTCTCTGTGTGCATCAGGCACTTGGATCTCACCTTATCTGTGCACACAGCCCTGCAGGATCCGGCCTGTGGGATCCTTTCGAAAACGGAAAAGAATAAAGCTCTCCTCCAATCCATGCAAAAAGTCCTGTTTCATGTCAAATTTGGGAACATATCCCCAGGGGACCAAGCCCATGGTCCCTGCTCGTTTCACTCTGATGGACTCCCAGCCAGAGGTTCTCATCCCTTTATGCCATGGCCTCAGGGCTTCCCAGCCACCCCTGACTACAGGATGCAATCTGCCAGATGAACAGTCTGCAGGAAAGCAAGACGGCCTCTCCATCAGCTGTTTTCTGAACCTTTTTTTTGCAATGTATCAGAGTTTTTTTACTGCAGGAGGCTCAAAGTCAGAAACCAAGAGCCCACATACAGTTCAATCGCATTGAAAATGTGTCGCCATCATGGCTGGAGAGGAGCAGCCTTGAAGCCCTGACATGGGTGTTCTAAGAAAAGCAAACAAAATTACCCTCACTGTTTTTAAGAAGTCCTGCAATTTTTCAGCCTGAATCATGATTTTCTTGTGAGAGGCTGAATTATTTGGTAAGGAGACAGTCATACTGTCTAGCACTGGGCAGCCAATAGCTGTGCTTTGAAACACCCTTGCAGAGACTGCTCCTCTTTGACTGTATAGGGAAATTTGGCTGCTTAGAGAGCCCTGAATCATCCTGCAATTAAGTGTCTGCAATGGGGATTGCAAAAATGCATTTGATGTCAGAATACTTGTCTCTGACAAAGACAGAACAAGTATGGATCTGAGTAGCCTCTGTGCTTTAAGAAATTCCCAGTGCACTGCTATAAATAAAGTCCATTGGCAAAGAGGCACTGGGCATCATCTAAAGCCTTTTGCCAACAAGTAACAGGTTTATGCCCAAGTGAAATGCAACATCCCAGCAAGCATTTTTATGTATCCCTAACAAGGTCTATTTTCTGGCTTGCTCCATGTAAAAATGACTCTAAACCAAAACCCCAGCTAACACCATTGTCAGGTACACGTCAGGCTTAAAGCCAGAAGATGTCCCATGAGCCAACTTCAGGAATTTCAACATGCAATCCCATTTTGCCAAAAGCTTGTTGCCCAAGATCTTTTTAACTAAGTGGTTTCAGAAAAAAGAAGATTGAAAATAGCTAAAATTCTCACATCTCACAGGCTCAAATTCAGAGCGTAAACAAATCACATTTTGGTGACATGGCAAGTTTTGAGACAAGACTTGACACCGTTTTTGTGACTGACCATTTTTATATCTCCATTTTATGAGCAGGGTATAATGAAGTACAATTACTTGCAGAAAAGTTATGTGGCAGAGCTGGGAGTTGTACCCAGGCTTTTCTAGAGCCAAACTGGACCCCCTTCTCCTATTCTGTCTGGAACATGGGAGATTTTTGTTTATAGGAGCCAGTTGCTTTAATAAATTCCTTGATGGGAAGAAGGAAGGATTGTAGGCTTGTGGTCTTGGGGATCACTTCATCATAAAGATAAACATATACAGCTAGAGAACAGCAATAGATACCCAGCCTCAAGTCCTATCCTGAAAAAGCAACAACGTAAATTTTGTCCAAAATTACTGTGATCTGGTGGTGGTTGAAACTTCCAGGGGAGGAAGATAAAAGATCTAGAAGGAGAGATTGAATAGTGCAGCTGGATCCAATCCTGGAAAGCAGCTTCCATGGGAGAAGTATTTTCCCTTCCAGAGAAGAGCTGATGAAATCATCATCAGACATTTGAAAATTTCATTATCAACCACAGAGGGAAAATATAATTTTTGCTGTTTGATATTTTACTTTACATTGATTTACAATGAGTTACCAAAACAAATCCTAACTATTTAAGGACTATTTACTTTTCATGCAAGGCAAACTCATGACGAGAAATGCAGTGTTTTCTTAAAGCTAAGTTCAGACATTAGTCTGAAGAAGACCATCATTGTGAACCAAATGAATCATCTGCCCACAAGTTTCAATAAGCTTTTTTTTTTAATCTTCCATGAGGTAAAAAAAATCTTGAAAAATTATTTTAAGAAATAAATGGGAAGTGCATTTTCTGTGCAAGTGAGAGGTGGACATTCATATTTCATTTCTGGGTAAACTTTTCTTCTTCTTCTTCTTCTCTTAACATTTTTAGTTTTAATAAAAACCATCAAAATAAATAGGAGCACTGTGACAATCAAAGTGATGAGCTGGAAATCTGAAACTCTGTCTGCAATGCCCAAACACCAGTCATAATTCATGTCACTGGTGTGGCACACACTGGAATCTGGGATGGACACACTGGAATCTGGGATGAACACCAGCCTCTGGCATACAGTGGGCTGGGCTGGGGGGAGAGCAGGGTTCTTGCAGATGGGTAAACTCCACCAAAGTGCACACACTGGAAATATAATGAAGAAATTAGCTATGTGCATTAGGGTGTAAAAGCCATCTTCGTGCTGAGGAGCATTTGTGTTGTAGGAAAAAAAGAAGAAAGCAGAAGCATTGTGTATAGCAAAGCATCTTGGTTTTGTTGGGCTGTGTTAATAACGAGTGACTGGTTCTACTCTGGTGGGCTCTGGTCCATTTGAGCCACTGCACATGCACAAAGTGGTTTTTGGGCACAAGTGAGATGGAGAGGGGAGGACTCTCTAGTCTTTGTTATCTTGTGTTTCTCTCAGAATATTGAGCATATGCTATGCCCCAGTTTGTAGCTATATCCAGCCATGTCTGTAATGATGGCACTGATGATCCACATCCCTCCTCCAGAGGCTACCTGATCATAAGAGTCATCACTTCTAGGATGACAAGATGGAAATGTTTTCATTTAAAGATTTTTATAGAGAGCAGCTCTATTCGTTGTGAGTAAATTCTGTGAAAATTCTTGCTTTCCACAGAAAATTTATGTGGGAGTTTTTTTTAATAAAAAATAAATATCTGAGAATTCTTCCTTTCCCTAACAGAATACATCACCTCCCCACATTTCCCTGCACTGGGGATTTCCAGACTTCACTCCTTATAATGTGTGCTGGACAGATTTCCCTGTGATTCAGGATCTTCTTTTTTACAGGAATTTTCTGCATCTCTTTTTTCAAAACAAGCCCTGGTCCAAACACACACCCACTGGAACTAAACTGGAACAGCATTAAAAAAAAAAAAAAAAAAAAAGGCACAAAAATCACCCCACTCACTTTCCCTGGCTCTCTCCTTCCTGCACTTTCTTTTCCAAAACAGAAGGAGGAATCCCACAGCATGTAGCTGTTATTAGACTTTTCCTTTCCGTGTTCTCCACGG
Source organism: Sturnus vulgaris (assembly GCF_052056855.1). Classification (NCBI taxonomy): domain Eukaryota; kingdom Metazoa; phylum Chordata; class Aves; order Passeriformes; family Sturnidae; genus Sturnus; species Sturnus vulgaris. Next base: position 15,465,073 of record NC_142243.1, read on the forward strand.
AGGTCAGGAACTATTGCAGCCTGAAGGAGTGTGTGTTCCATGGTGGAACAGGGTGAACTCCACAGCTCCTGCCTTCCCCCAGTCCCGAGCAGAAGGAACAGGACCCATCCCTGCAGAGGCTCTGAAACACAGAGCGGCTCCTCACAGGGGGAACTCAATCACATCACTTGGGCAGCCTCGCTTCCTGCTGCAGCATCGGGAAGGTACCCGGTGGGAGACCTCCCAGGCAGCTGTGTCACACATACACACATCTTTCTTCTGCTGATTTTCCCTGTCCTCTTCAGGCAGCATGAGAGTGGGTGCTGTCGATGTTGTTGCTGCTCTAAGGCATGCCAGAGCTTAGGCTTTGTGGATCCTTCAAATACAAGAAATGAACGTATATTTTTAAAGCTCAATTCTCTTGCATTCAAGGACAGAGAAAATGCTTCTCTACAGAAATAAGGGCCATAAAGGCTAATAGTTAGAGCTGAATATTATTTCTATGAATGATTTTATACTTCGATTACATCTGGCTGCTTTAAACAGTGAGAAGTGAGCAAGCATCACTCCTGAAAGTGATTATGCTTTTATTTATTGCTGCATTGCTAGGGGGGAGGCAAAGGTAGGTTTAGTGGGGATTACCGTTCAGTTGCCTGCTCTGGGGCTGTCAGAGATGGCTGCTCAGGCTGCAGGAGCACGGGTACCTGTCCTGGAGAGCAGCCCGAGGCACCTCACCATCACCATCACCATCACCCACCGCAGCGCTCGGTCCTCTCTGCTGTCAGAAATGACCCTTCTTGCTCTGCACTTACCATTAGCCTCTCAAGGAACTTTGACGGGGCCCAGGCTTAGTCCAAAAGAGATAAAAGTGAAGAGGTCACACCTCTGGGTCAAAGGCTAAAAGGCAGATAAAACACTCTGCCTGCAGAAGCAAAATCCGGGGGAAATCAAATCAGCTCCTAAGAAAGGGTAGCTTGTAGGCTGAATCCAGTGGGAGGACACAATTGCCCTTCTTTTAGCAACTTCTCCCTCCCTTTTTTCTCCCAACATGGGTTAACAAAATATATTTAAGCACAAAACAAAATAAACTCAATTGAAAAACCCAGCCTTCCCCCTCTCTGATGGCTGATTTAATGGAGACTTTTCCTCTGTAGGGTCATCTTTTCATCTTTGCTGACGGCAGAGAAAAAAATATTTTTAAACACAGGAAAGACAAAATTTGGTATTAAATATCTTCCTTTAGCCAAATGGGCACAGCTACTCTTCTGACTGGTGACTTGAAGAGGACTTGGAACAATTAATCAGAAAATGTCAGCTTTCAGTCAGGCAGGTTAAAGAAGGGGATAGTGGCAAGTTGTGAGAGGGAAGAATAAACCACGAAAAGCAAAACCACAGGAAATACAAAACATATGTAAATAAGGATCTGAGAGACCTCTTTAGAGTACTCAGCAAGAAGCTTTTACATTTCTATAAGCGGAAGAGGCAGCTTTGAGACATCCCAGCTAGAGTGAGCCAGATGCACATGCACATGAACTTTTACATAACAGGCCACAGGCTGAGAGAGAAATTTTGTTCAGATCCCTTTGGATATGAACAAAAGAAAAGAAACGTTTTCCTCCCTTCTCTCAGGGTACCAGGTAACAAGAGTGCCCCTGTAAAGCAAGGTCCTGTGGCAGCTCTGCAGAGGTGAGAGGGCCCATGCAGAACCTACAAATCTCCTTTTCACAGATTGTTCTAACATCAATATTTTGAGATCAAATTTTACAATTTCCCTTCTTTTACTTCACATTTCTACAGTGTGCTGCTACAAACAGATAAAAGGCATTGCATGAATTTTGGATGTTTTTGTATGTTTGCTGCTAAAGCCCAGCCTCACACAATCCATTCCTCTTCTGTTTTGTGCCCATGAATGCAGGGCTTCCTTCTGATAAAAATTGTGAAGGCTTTGACATTGACTTTGCTTCATTTCCAGGACTTCCCTATTTCAGCTTTTCATTCAGTGGAGTTTTAAACCTTCAAACTTCTCCTCCAGACCAACACAAGGAGGGATTTGGGAAAATCTATTTTCAGCTTAAGAGAAAAACTGCTGAACCACTAGAAGCTCATGAGGGTTCATGAGATCCCAGAGTGCCAGAGAAATATTGACATGCTGTATTATGCAGGAATGGGAAACTTTCAGAATGACCAACCAGTTTAACCTTGACAAGATACTTGAATACACTATAAAGCAACTGCCTCATAGAAAATAGGAATAACTGATAAAACTGGTTGACTTGGATTTATGAAGAACTAAGAATGTCAAACCACCATCTCTTCCACCAAGAGAGAAAATGTTTTACTGTCTGGAAAATGATCCGTGGGTTCAATTTTGAATTTAATACTGTGTTTCCCTGTTAAGAACATAAGTTTTAAAAATAAGTTCTCCAAAATGGGTGCCTTTTTGGCTGAAAAACACTGCCAAGTGAGAGCACTCAGGACATAGGTACTGAGTAAGTTGGTTCACTACCAGAGCACTGCAGCTGTCCTGGACATTCAGGGAATAGCTTTTCCCTCTGAACTGACTGAACGTGCCATTCAGAGCTGCATCTGAGAACAATGGTTTAAGCAAGAAATTAATAAAAGCACATTAGCTATCTCTGCTCCCTCCAGGTCTGAAGTTTGAGACTATGAATCACACTCCTGGCTCTTCAGGTATTTTCTGTGCATCTACACTGGGCTTCAGAGCAGAGCTCCCAGGTGCCCAAACGTCAGCTGAGCATTTCAAAACACACAGGCAGCCCTTGGGGTAGATACTGCCAGGCTACAGAGAATACACCCATGTTTCCCTGAATTCCTAGGACAGAGAAATTTGTTCTATTTAATAAAGAAGATTATAAAAGAGTGGGATGCAGAAGGTCTCTCAAATCATGTGCTATTCCCCAGATATGGGACATCCAATGAAAAAATACGTAATTTCAGATATAAAAAAAAAAACAACAAAAATTTAAAAATTAAAAAAAAGAAGAAAATCATAGCTGCTTGTTAAAATATATTTTGCTGTTAATTTCATTGTTTGATATTGCAAAAAAAGTTTTATTTTCCAAGAGGTGAAACATTGAATCATATCTTTAACACAACAAGGATTAGGTAACCAACAGATCTGCACAGTCAAAACCTGGATATGAATTTTGCCTCACAATGATTAAAATCACAATGCCAGGTAGAACTCCTAGTCTGGTGGCTGATTTGTGTAAATCATTACATTAAACGATAAGGCCTCTGGGATTCATTTTCAGGATACAACTGATCATTAAACCTCTTTTAGCTCTTTTAAGATTATTCTGAAGTTAAATCAATACTTAGCTCAGCTCTGCTGCTGTTCTTCATTGAATGCATCCAGAAGGCACAACCCTTTTCTCAAACAAGGGGAATCCTCTTTCTGCTTTTAACTGAAAACTCTACAGTCCAATTTTTGGAATATTGGACTCTTCCAGGAAAGCTACTGAAATGAGTTCAGCAAACAGTTGCTCAACTTGCTCTTTCCCTCCCCTTTAATCTCAGGTGCTGACCTGGCCATTCATTCCATGTTTGCAGTGGTGAGCTCTGCAAACGGAGTTTCCATGGCAGCCCTAATCCATGAATAGGGCTGGCTCCATCGGTGGTCACTCAGGACAGGCTTTGTCCTGCCCATGTCCTGTCCATGGCAGAATCAGAAGGCAGAACACAAGCCCTTCAGTAAACATGACCTAATGAGATCCCTGACTTTGTGACAGGGGCCTGGAAAGGGAACCTGTGGGGACGTCTGCCTCTTCTGGGATTTTCCACTGAGGTCTCCCAGCGGTTTCCTGCTTGCTTTTATAGACTGTCTTATTTACACTGCAATTTATAGAAAAATTTTTCATTCTCCTTATCTTTTTTAGATACAGATATAACTGAACGAACATGGTAAAACCATGGTCTGGCTTGGTGTGAGCTGTGTCCAATGTTCTGTTCTGCAGATAGCAGGTTGTCCTCTCCCCACAGAAGCATCTGACCAAATCTTTGATCACAGGATCCCCACAGCACCAAGCAGGTTTCCTCTGAGCAGATGCCCAGAGCAGGGCCCTGTGCTTCCAGTTTCTTCCTCCCTTGGGTGTTAAACACCAGGCTGGTCCCCCCTACAAACCCTTTCCCAGGAAGCACTAGAAGCTGCTTACCAGGCTTGTAAAAATGATCAAAAATTGAACTCTACATGTTTCCACAATAGTACATAACTTCTTTCATTTTATGCTCAATAATCACCGTCAATTCATCTGGGCATTAACATGATTGCTTGTGAAACTGTCTAGAAGGATGACAGCCAAATTTTTCCGGTAGATTAGGCTTTCAAGTTGCTAAGACATTGGGGAAAAATGCTAGCATATAAAATTATCCCTGAAATGAAGACGACAAGTTGTGTATTTAAAGTATATATGCCATACATTCTTTAAAGTACAACTTTTGCTTAGTTCCTCCAAGCTTTTTCTTCTTTGCTCCAGGGCATGAAAGTCTCACTATCCATCTTCTTGTAACTCATTATGTAAGGCACAACACCAAAGGTAAACGTGCTGGGCACCATGTACTTGCCTCTGGCCTCTGTGCACTGTCAGCCACTTCCGCGGGGCTGGATGGGGCACAGCCTGTGATTTAGGGTCTGCTTTCAACTGTTTGCCCTCACCTAACGCAGAACAGTTGTCACAAAAACGCTGATCATTATCTCCTCCTACTGCAAATCCAGCTCAGAGAACACAGACAGCTGAGTCCCGCAGCCCCTATTTTGGGAAAACTCCCACCGCCTCCACATATTTGATGTTTTACCCACAATTAGCAGCTACAGTCGATGTATTTACAGGAATTCCTCTGAAATCAAAAACACAGGCAGACTAATGGGATATAAAAGAAAGAGAAAGGAAGTGACTTTGGCCATGGCATGCTTCCACCCCATGCAGCTGAGGCTGGACAGCTAAAGGACCCCTGGCCCAGCGCCCTGTCAATTACCTTAATCCCGACCCGAATAGGAATGACACTAAACACTCCACAAAAATGCTTCCAAACATTGCCACGGGAAAAAGGAAAAGCATTAACCCTGCCTTCCTAGGCATGACTTCAGTAATGGACATCTTGCATTTTACATGGAGAAACACATGAACATAAAAGACATACCCTCCAGTGAAAACTTGTACAACCTCTCAGAGGGAACAGAATTAATCGTAGGGAATAATTACAGTTCTAAACAAGAATATTTATGACATTACATAAACACCATTAAAACAAACTGAAAGGCAATAACTTTGAGAAAAAGGAAAGGAGGAAGTGAAGCAGGGGGGATGAAAACCAATCAAAGTTTATAGTTGAAAAGATAAAAGTTCCCGTGTATCAACCATCTTGGAAATTGTTGCTTCAGCCATCACTTGTCCCTTATTTACTCCCCTTAATAAAACAGAGAAAGAATTTTGTTTATAAAGTTAGCCAATACTTGGAGCTTAAAGCACTTTTCTTAAAAAGGATCTTTCAAAAGCAACAAGAAATGTGGAAATTTTCTTTCCAAAATGTTTTAACTTTTCAAGAAAAAGCATTTCAAGTCATTATCATCTCAGCAACCCTCTTTTCTTCCTCCCTTTTTTCCCTTTTTCCTGAGGCAGGGAAGAATGAAGGGAAGAAGCAGTTTTTCTCTTTTGTTGCTCAATGAAAAAGAATAGCACAACTGTATTTTTAAATCAAAGAAAAAATTGAAAGAAGTGCTAAGAAAAGCATTTGGAGATTTTTTCTTGCAACATACTTGTAGCATTTTTTTAGCCAGTTCTAGTTATTTAGAACTAGGGTAAAATCTTCTTGTGTCTTTTACACTACAGATTTCAGTCTGAAAACCTTGGAGCTTGAAAATTGCCCTGGGCAGCTTCAGTTCAGGCTGGTATTGTCCCCCAGGAGACCAAAAGCTCGAATGCCTGGCAGTAATAAAGGGAACCCAGAAATGGCCAGGAAGATCTTCTTCAGGAGAGATGCTCTTATAGTTCCTTTAGTTTGGGTTAGATATGTCCCTGGTGATAACAGTGTCTACATGTACCACAGGAACATGAAAACAGTTTTGTTAATTACTCCCTGAAAACAAAGCCTTTTGGTCAAAATGCTGTTTCCTTCATTTTTTTTATTTTTCTTCAGGCCTATTCCAGCATCAATAAAAGGATGGTAATCATCAGCACTCAGAGCCATAAGAAAAGTATTTATTTCCTTCATATTTCCTTCTTCCAAGAGCTGGCTTCTGGGAATTGCAACCAACCTTCTGTTGTATGGACTGCTGGCCAAAAAATGGGCATGGTGCTTTTGTAACCCAGGCAAGAAGGGGACCTTGGTGGGCCAAGTGGGTGGCTGTGATGAGATGTCTGTGGATGTTTCATGGGCTGGAATTTAGGTTAGGGAGCTGCTAGACATATACTTGCATTTGAAATTTGGGTGCGTCTTTGCAGGGGCAGCAGAAAATTTTGCAAATTGAGTACTGTGGCTTAGTAGTAGAACCTCCCTCTAGACAAGCATAAAAATGTGCTCTGCTGGCTGCAAGCTGCAGGATCAATATCGAGTCTGTGATTTGTACACAACTACTGCAATCTAATTGATACACATGGACAACAGATATGCTTTTGCAAATCAGCTGTGATTACCAGGATCCCTTGCAGGACTCAATAAACAATGTCTGGCTTTGGGGCTGCAGAACACACACACGGCTACACAAACCTCCCAAACAATTTTCCACTCTGCCACCCAGGCTTCATCAGCCAAAAGATTGTAAAGGAGCATGTGACAACACAAACAGCTTTGCTTTAGCCAAAAGCCCAAAGTATAAAAACTCATCTAGCCCAGCACAGTCTGCATCCAATTCCCTGCCTGCGTAGGGAAACATTTCACTTGCCAGGTTTATTCTTCCACACCCTTAGAAACAAAAAGAGATCCTCTTTCCCTCCTTATCCATGCACACTCCATCCTCCCCTCTATCTCCTCAGAACTGAAAGCACTTGGGCTTTGTAAAAAAAAGCACTTGGCCAAGCGTAGACAGTCAGATGGGAAATCACATGCTGCATCTTTCTTCTCTGTTCTCCCTGGTGCCAGGCACTTCTCCACTACCCTGATTTACTCATCAAGGTGTTGAGGAGAGTTTGCTCTGTTAACTTCAGGAGTCAGGCAGCATTTCCTGAATCAGAACGATGGTTTAAATAAGGTCCTTCCACTGACCTCCCTGTGACACCGTGCTCATGAATAACCAGGTCTGTCGCTGCCCCTCATGCTTAATTTTCTCTGAGGAAATCTTCTGTTAAGGGGCAACCGTTTTCCATTTCAGCATACAGCATTACCCAGCTGCTTGTTATTTCACTTGGCTGAGCCTGACAAGCTAATGGTATGTTTGATTTGCACTACCAGTTCCTGCTAGAGACATCATAACTTTTATTACAGACGTGGTTCTTGTTAGAGACTCAGTTGTCTGCAGAAGTGAAAAAAAAAAAAAAAAAAAAAAAAGAGGCACACTTATTTCAGTCAATTTACTGGTTAACTCATTACTTGCAGGAGCACTGCTGATATCTAGCACACCATCTAATGCATTTTTAGCATATTTTACTGTTGTTTGTGTGGCAAATGGAGAGATTATTTTATCTTTTCTTTTGATATGCATTCCCTTTACTGTCATCAATCCTTTGAGTAGATCACGTTTCTGATTGCTAGAACATTTGCTGTAAAGTTTCTTAGACACTGTGCAGCTAAATTCAGTTCAGCAATTGCCATAGCAGAAAAAAAGAGGGGTGCAGAGAGAGGGTAAACAAGGATAAGATAACTTCCCCTGAACTGGAATGAAAATTCAGGATGAATTTTCTGCTTTGGTTTTCCTGCTCAGTATGGACAAAGATATGAAGAGTGTCTACAGAACTTACACATCTGTACTATTAATACACTGCCAAAAGGACTGTATGTGCTACATAAAACTAATGAAGTATACTCTGCAAGAATAAAAAGAAAACAAAAAGGACTAAACTATCACAGCCCTGCTTATCTGCAAAATACTGAGTCTATGTTTAATGAGGAGGCCAGCTGAGTTACAAAATTTGTTTCCTCATAGCAGACATACAGCATCCAGTCAGGACAGAGCAGTACCCTCCAAATTTTCCATCACACTGACTTGGAGCACCCTGATAGACATGTCTGTGTATTTCACACTCAGCAACCCAGATGGAAGGATCTCCAAACCTAAGATTGCTTATGAAAACTTTGGCTGCTCTTCCCCTCTGTCTCAGTTTAGTTGCCAGTAAAAAGAGGATGGTATTCACAAATAGCACCATGCTGCAGCTTTGTATAAAATACGCTTTGTTAAAATACAACATATACAAGCAAAAAACAAGTAGGCTTATACTGATGGCTTTTCCTTCCTATTGGCAGGATTGCCAGTGCAAGACATCTATTTGCAGTACTATCAGGGATTGTTAGTTTCTCATGCTGAATTTTCTTTGATAAAGGTCCTTTAAAGCCCCTGAACTCTTGATCCTCAAAACAGCCAGTCTGGGGAGCATTTCTCCCAGTCTTTGAAGTTGCAGCACTCATAAAGCTGACCAGCACTGTTTGTGGGCTTGTTTTCTTTCCATATCTCTCCTTTCCCTTTAAGACCAGACAGAAGATGACATTATTAGCAGGCTGCTCACAAGCACCTAGTAGTTTAGGGGAAGGCTTTTTATTTCTGCTTTCAAGCAGAGATGAAAGATTGTAAAAACCTCTCTTCTTTTTTTCCTTAGGGAATTACAGCTCACAAAAGTTCTTGTAACTCCTTACTGCAACTATTTTACTACTCAGGGAGGCTATTTACTAGGTCACTTTCTTCCTGCAGCAGGCCTCAGTGTTAATAAATGGTGTCTGTGAGTTACTTTATGCTCTTCATACTTTATTTTGATCTAGCTGTGTGTTTAAGGAGCTAAAGAGAGTGTGTCTTGATGAACTACTTACAGCAGAGTTTGCTCTAGGCCAAAACTCAGAGAGGGCTTTCTTCTGGGTTTTTTTCTAAATTTTTGTAGGTACATTGAAATCTGAAAAATGGGGCGAGCTGCCAAGGTTGTTCTGCAAGTCTGTTAGCTTCTGCTCACTCAGCACTAACATCTGTCTTCACTAAAGTGTTACTGGACCCCCGGTACACTGCACGGAGCGAGCTCCAGAGGCACTTATAGAAAGCAGAGCTCAGGGAGGGAGGGAGAGCCACATAGCCCGAGCCCCCAGCTAACAGCACTTTCTGAGTAAAATTAAGGCACAGCTTTACCCCAGAAGGCTCTGTCCCAGATCTGTGTGCCAGTGAGCCTTAATATCAAAAACAACCATGAAGGAGAGATGGAGAGATTGTAACAAGACCTTCTGCCTGGATTCTGCATCTCAGCCTTTTACCCCATTCAGAAGGTGTCATAAAATACAGCAAAGATCTTTTTCTTTTTCCAAAGAAGTCAGATGATTTTACTATACAGTTCAAACTAAAAGTGCAACATCCCCAGAGGTGGGTTACCCTGAGACCCCAAAAGAGGCACACAGTCATCAACACCAAGTCATCACTTACAAACCCAAAGCAAGGCAGTACCACACGCCTCCCCAGTGAGGCTGCACAATATTTTTGTACCTAATTAACATCTGTGCTATCAAAGACAGCAATTCTGCACACATGTAAAGTACATGAGTCTTACCCAGCCTCTTTCAGGTTCTCTCAGGATAAAGAGGGGGAGGAATCACACAAACCCCCCCAAGACACCTGGCTTGATGTCTCACTTGAGACCTAGATGCACTCACTAAGGCTGTGCTCTTGGGTTACACCCAGCAAAACAGTGAATTCAGTATCACATCCCCGAGGTAAGAGCAGCATCCTGCTCTGCAATGTGTGCAAAATCACACAAGCTACCAGCACGTGGTAAACAGCACTGCACCTCTGATGGCACATCAGCACATGCACCACCCTATTTCACTTGACCTAAATGAAGGTCCACCTTTCCATGAGCTGACAAATTTCCAGGTTTTTCTCTGTGTACTGTGTGCTTACATGCCTTCCATACAATTGCCAGTGCCTGGATTTGTGGATTTATTGGCTGTGACCAGACACAGGCTAAGTAAGTAAACAGATTAATATGTATTAAAATACCTCATTCGTTCAAAGTTCAGAACTTGTGCACACATGTGAAGGTGGTATTTATCCATAGTTCTTACCAAGGGAGCTGATTAAAAACAGGATCATGCAAAGTAAGAAGTGCAGTAAAAAGACAGCACTAAAACATTTTTTTGTAATTGAAATAGCCCAAATAATGGTTACCTGATTTAATGGTTCATCAAACTATAGCTCTCACATAATCTTCAAGGGTTTTATGTTGTAACTTGTAGCTGATGCTGCAAGAAGTGAGAGTTCTTATGAAATTATTTCTGTATTATTACCCAGAATAAGAATGCCTAAGAGAAGTCATAATGTCTCATGTACAAAAGACAAAGGGAGAGAAAGGATAGTCAGACATTGGTCATATCCTAATGGAAAAGAGGTCTCCAGAGTGAAAGACTTTTTACTGTAGCACCTTTATTTTAAGCTTTTGGTTTTTAGTCTTGAAACTTTTGGCTATCTTCTGTCTCAACATATTGCAAGAGTGAGATAACTAAACTCCCATTTTATAATAGCAATAAAAAGCTTCAGGTGTGTGTTAACACTGTCAGAGCTGTGGGTGTTAAGCACAGCAGTGTGAGCTGCCACCATGTCCCCTTCCAGTGGGACTCCCTGCAGGCGAGCTGCTTTCACAGGCATGCATTGCCTAGGCTGAAGAGGAGAGTTTTCCAGTGTTTGCCCGAAAGACAACTTCATTTTCTATCTTATAATTTTAAATTCAAACCTTTGGATGCATCAGGAATGAAACAGCTTTTACAGGAGAGGATATCCTGGAAGATTCCCATTGCAGCAAGTGCCTGGCCCTCAGCTGAAACCCTGCTGCTGAGGGAGAAGAACCAATCTTCAATAGGAAATTGAAAAAAAGGACTTTCTTGTTGAGAATGTTTGTTAACAGATTTTTCCAGCAGCTGCTCAGCTGGTCTCCCATGGAGGAGTTCAGGAGAAAGCTCCATGATCAGAGGTGCAATCAGCTCAAATGCTCTGGGATGGTATGATCAAATTTTCCATTTCAGATCTTAAAAAAAAACCCTAAAACAGACACTTGTTTTAGTGCCTAAATGGCAGCTCAGGTCACTTGATAATTTACTACTTAAGCTTTTACTAGGTATGCTATGTGACACTGCTAATAAGATGTAAAAACCTCTTGTCCCTGTCCCCATCAAGCAGTTGTTCAACTGCACAGATTTTTGCAAAATGGAAAACCTCACTATTAACACAGGCATTTTAAGCAAAGTATTTGCAGATTTTTTTCTCCTTCCCTTCTCAGTCCAAACCAAACTTTGCATCTCTTTTGGGGGGCTTAGGCCTGAATTTTTAAGCCAAACTAAAGGTTTTGGATGTATTCTCCTAAAGATTTAGGATGTCAGGTCTCCTAAAGAGCTCAGCTACTAGAGCAGGAGGCATCCTCTATTTCTCTCAGCGTGAGACTGACTTGACAGCAGCTTTTCTATAACTTGTAAGTATCTTTACAACCCAGATGTTAATCAGTGTATCTTTCTCACAGTCCCCCAAAATATTAAACTATCATTATATGTGCTAGTTTTGCTGGCATAGAGTTAATTTTCTTCACAATAGCTGGTGTGGGGTTGTGGTTTGGATTTGTTCTGAAGACAGCGTTGATGATACAGCAATATTTTTGTTGTTGCTGAGCAGGGCTTACACAGTGTCAAGGCATTTTCTGCTCCTCACTCCACACACTCCCCACAGTGAGGAGGCTGAGAAATTAGGGGGGGATACAGGAATTAGGGGGGTCAGCCAGGACAGCTGACCCTAAATGACCAAAGGAATATCCCATACATATGACATCATGCTCATCAAATAAAGCAGAGGGAAGAAGAAGGAAGAGAGGAGATGTTCAGCGGGATGTTGTTTGTCTTCCCAAGTCATCATTGAATGATGGATCCCTGCATTCCTGGAGATGACTGAACACCTGATTCACCAGAATTAATTCCTTATTTTGCTTTGCTTACATGTGGCTTTTGCTTTACCTATTGAGTGAAGCAAAGGGAGCAAGCAGCTGTGAGGGGCTGAGTTGCCAGCTGGAGTTAAATCAGTACGGTACAGCACAGAACTAACTCAACAAAGAGATGAAGGAAAACACATCTCAAGCACTTCCCTGGGATCTGAGAGGGCCTGAAGCCAGGTGAGAATTTAAAAGCAAGTCTCTCACCTCCTGGAAAGTGTGTCCTGCGCTGTTTTCCATGCAAAGTCTGAGGCACCAAGTATGCTCTGAGCCTGCCAGCTGGCTTACATTCCACAGGCAAGGTATGCCAGGAAAAGGCTTATCTGCAACTCCCTGCATCATCCCTGGTGATGTCTGCATCAGGGTGAGGTGCCAGTGGAGATGGAGATACCGTGGAGGCTTTTGGCATCTACAGGACTGGACAAAGTTGAAAATGGTTTCTCTAGGAAACAGATGGTTCCTAGAGAAATGGTTTCTCTGACAGCTGAATTGAAACACTTAAGGTGGAACTCAGGTGCTCATGGTGAATCTAGCCTTTACCGAGCTCAAATCCTAGAGCAGTGAAAATGCAGGCCAATGTAGCCTCTGACTGAAGTATCATCTGGAAATATGCAGAGTTTTGTTGTGATTCCATAAACAGCCTGTGACACCACGAGCACTTCTTGTCTGTCTTTTCCAATTAAGCACTTAAGAGTTTCCCAAGGTAAATATTAATACTTCAGAAAGGAAATACTAACATGCACAAAATCCTTTCCAACTTTTCTGCTTAAATAGCTATCATTTTTTAGTGAGGTCACAGCATCCAGTTTTCTATAATAAAAAATAAGCAGGATAAGTAGTTTTACTCCTGTCAAAACTTGAATGCAATTTTATGTTTTTCTTTGACTTACCCCATAAATATTTTTACTACAACATTCAAAGTTTATGAGATCTCTAAGACTTGTAAAGAGGTTGAGTAACTGGAAACCAAAGGCTAATACCTACCACAGGGACTTGGGGGTTTTTCTTAAGCAAGCTATTTATTAATGTTAACAAAGGGTATTTTACTGATGATCTGTTTACAAAACTGAGTATTATTTTACCTTTCCATTCCAGTGTAAACAAATCCATGAGGAGGGACAAAGACAGACCAACACCACAATGCCTGACAATGTTGATCTTTTCCCAGGTTGCAATTTTCTGAAATTATCCTTTGAGCTGAGCTTCTACAGTTCAATCTCTGCTGAGTCCAAGTGTAGCTTAGGAGCTGCAAGAGTCAGCCTCGCTGAACCAGAGGAAAGAATAAAGTTAGCCACTGGTTGTGGATGCCTTTAACAAGCTGTATCCTTTTCCCTGTTCATGAGTCACTCACCAGGAGACTTTATCTTTCCTAATGCTTTTGCTATCTATAATTATGGTTGCAACAGTTATCCACCCTTATAGGAAAGCGTGGCCTTGCCTGAACATGCCCGGGAGGAGCTGTGTCACGGGCCAGGAGGTGGGAGATGATCTGCCCATATCCACATGGCCACAGAACACGCATGTTTCAGCTCATCTGGCACAGGTGAGGAGAGGTCTGTGTCACTGCTTACATCCTAGTCACTATTGCTGCTCCCAAACCATGATTTACTGACTGAAGATTAACTATTCCAAAAGGTCTGCCCAAGCAGGCAACCCAGCCTTTTGTGCAAACATTTGTGGATAGCCATTAAACTACTAACTTGAGCCCAACAAGCAAGAAGTGAAAATATTCACAAGCTTTGGCTAAGTCCAGAGCCTGCCAGATTTGGCCATCCTTCCTCCCAACAACCTTCAGCATCTTGGGAAAACACCACACAAATGCACTCCTGAGCCCAGAAACACAGCTGCTCCAGACTGTTTTTAATCCTCCTTTCTTTACTGATTAAGGAATTAAGCCTGAATAGAGATTAAACCTTTCCCAGCTGTAATGCCTAGCATTGGATTTATCACAGAGTTACAGCTCCCTACCTGCCCACGCAGCTCCTGGGTAGATGAGGAGCTAAACATGATCAAACACTTTAAAAAGAAGATAAGGCTCTTAACTGACCAGAAAGCAGAACTGCCTCTGTTTGTATATACATACATGCAGTCAGCTCTCGCTAAGCATGTATTTTTGGTGTTTGTTATCATCCTCTGTTATACATCTTCTCAGCTGAAGGTTTACTTCATCTGTATATAACACATGCATCTGAGAGCTCCACTTCCATGCATTATTGTATGCTCAGTTTATGCTGTACAAGCCTAAATGATGTAGGTGGGTATTTCCTCTTCTGCACAGCCTCCCAGAACACCACAAATACCTTGTGCAGATGTGTTGGCCTGCAATGGACTACAGACCTCCAACTTAATCTGAAATCAGCTGCTTACCCTGCCTAAGGATCTCACTACCTCAGTTGCACAACAATCATAACCAGGCTTTCTTTTTCCAACTGGAGACACCTGCACTACTTTGTAGATGGTGTTTGGAAAAAAAGAACTGGCAGGGATTTCAAGAGGTAATTTGACCACTTGTGCAGTGCCCAGTTCAAGCGAAAATGGTGCTTCCATGACTGACTTGGATTAAATCACTTTAATGGATGATTTTGTCAGTACTGGGATTTTGTCACTTTGCAACAATGTTTTGTCACCCAGATTATGGGAAAGAGATTCTCATTGTTCAACTCTTGGTTGCTAAAGCTTGTTGTGTCTTTTAATTAAAGATCATGTGAACCCAATCATGCAAATCAAAGGCCTGCCCTTTCTACCTTGGAAGTCTAGATATGAGATTGAAAGTGGGCCCTAATATTCTAAAACGAAAGAGAAGATTAAAACTGTGTATTTTAGTAGACAAATATCATGTTATTTCAATTCACACTGGTTCTGTTCCAGTGAATGGTCAGTGGGAAAGGATAGCCAGAGCTACTCTAATATGATCACCAAGGAAAGTGTTTGGGACTCAGCCTTCATGCCATGCTCTGATTTGCTCAGTGCAAATGCCACAACTGTAATAAGGTAATGATTAATATGAGCACAGTGATGCCTGCATGTTTGTGGTCATGCAGTGGGTAGATTTTGGCAGCAGCTTCCCGGAGGTTTTGATTCCATGGCAAACTGAGGAGCCAGAGGAGGAAAGGGAGCAGACCTTGATCTGGAGTGGTTTTTCTTAGTGTGGCTTCTCATCCTAAGAAGAGTCTTTAACAGGGATGAAATCCTGAGCCCTCTGGATGTGCCTCCAGTAGCTGTATAGGGATAGTTTATACCAGCTGCTTGAAAATAGATTAAGGAGTCAGAAAAAATTAACCCAGCCACTGATAAAATGCTAATTTCCTCCTTCCTTTTGGCATGGTAGTTCTCCTTCTCTTCTGAGGTTTGCTTCAGGATAGGAGAACACTTTGAAAACGCTTCCCAATTTGTACAGTCGTTGACAAGGGAGCAGAGCACTGTTGTTAGGTGGCAGCACTCAGCCAGCAGTGAATTGCCCTCACCACACTTCCACTTCCTCAGCAAGCTGTCCTCTTGCTCTTGGTGGTGTGAGCCCAGTGCAAATCTTTGGCACACAGGGATGGTTCAAACTCCAAAAGGCGAGGAGAAGCTGTATTGCTACTGAGCTGGGGGATGAGCTGAGGCTAAAAGGACAGCTCTGGTGAGCAGTCTTGCCCTTGATGATCCATGTTGAATAGGAGTGCTATCATTGCATTACATTTTCGTCTGGTACTCTGAATCAGCATAAAAGCACATTGTAATACTAATGTGATTCTGTGGTAATTGTTCTGTACAATAAACATGCCTGACATGAAACACACTGAACTTTCTCGTTTCTCTGGTGCTCATTTCTTGAAGGGGATCACAACGAGGTGAGAGAGCAAAAATTGGGAAATAACTCCGGAAAGAAAATTATCAAGATTATTCGAGTGACTGATAATTATAGGATTTGATATCACGAGGAAATTAATATTTTAAAGATTACCCAAGCAGAAGAAGAAAAGCTCTCTGCTCTTTCCTAAATATGCAAGCATTTCAATGCACGCTACTCTACATTTGGATGGCAGTGAATATTTATTGGTGTTCCTGTTTGTAGGCTGCCTGGGGTTTGCACGCCAGCCCCCAGATCCCAAGCACTTCCCCACCATGCTCTTCCTCAGTTCACAGTCAGCAGTGCCCTTTCCACTGACTGCCCTAAGGTGTGCACTGTGATTTTGGTGACTTTCATGCAGACAGGACTGAACATGCCGGTTTTGGGAGAAGGCAACCTACTCCAGACTCTCAAAAAATGTCCATGTAGGGCTA
Organism: Sturnus vulgaris; assembly: GCF_052056855.1. Lineage (NCBI taxonomy): Eukaryota > Metazoa > Chordata > Aves > Passeriformes > Sturnidae > Sturnus > Sturnus vulgaris. The sequence continues at coordinate 15,481,428 of NC_142243.1, forward strand.
TTGTGCCAGCTGGGAATTCACTATTTTTTCTGCATCTGCAAAGGAGCACTCCCTGGGTGCCTGCCACCATTTAAACAGAGATGACATCTGGTCACGATGACCAAGATGACCAGGTACAAAGAGAAGCTGACAGGTATGAAGCAATGTGGTGAGGCCATAGTGGGAGATCTGCCAAAAGAAAAATGGCAACGTGCCCATAAACTTAAAACAAACATATTTCTTGCAAAGGGAAGTTACTCCTGGACAGGAATAATCATTGTCTGCAAAGCAGGCCTTAGAAGAAGAGGGTTTGTCTTAAGGAACCTAATATACACTATCTTCTTATTATCCAGTGTAGTGCTACTGGCTAGACAGGCTGTCAGAATCTCCTTGTCTTTTGAACAGGGTCACTGAGTTTGTCCTGAACCTATTTACTTTCCTCTCGTATGGTGTATTTTTAGAAGTCCAATATGTGCCTGTTTTTCTCTGCATTTTAAATCCAAAAGACTCAGATGATTTACCTCAAACATTCCAAAAGAAAAAATAAATCTCCTGTGGCTTCATATTACATATGAAGTGTTTCAAGCCCAACATAGATTTGGGGGTTTATGTTTGGTGGCAAAGTTAGAAAGTATTTCAGTTCAAATATAGAATACAGTGCTTCTGTAACCTCAACTTCAAACTCCACTATCCAAGTTTAGTTCCTGATGGACTTCATCCACAAAGTGAGCTAAATACCTAGCTGTTGCCTAAGTACTACTTTAGGTGGCCAAGTCCAAAGTTTAGACTTTGGACTTAGACAAAGTTTAGACTTTCAAAGCTCTCACCCTGCATATTACAAGTATTGAAGAGCAAAGTGCTCTGCATGCATAATTATAAATTATCTGGGCAGGCATCTCTGAGCATCCCAGCTTCTGCTTCTCAGACTGTGCCCTTCATATACAGCAAAGGAGATAACCTTGCCCTGAAGGAGACTTTAGGTGCCATGTTTCCCTCCCTTGACATCCTCGTACCTGGAATGCCATTCTCTAGAGTCAAATACTGTCTCTTCTGTTTAATCTAAACCAGGTGTCTTTAAGAAAGGCCTACCCAGGAAATGCTTCTGAGCTTTTTCACAGGTAGTGTCTGAAATGGGTTCAAGTCCCTTCAGGTTGGTTTGGAGTTTGAGCCAAGGTGTCTGGCACAGCTGATGAGTGCTGACACAACCAAGGAACTGGCACTGAGGATGCAAGGAAGAAGTGGGAGGGAACGGCAGGAAGGAAGAGGATAAAGGAATAATTTCTCTCCTTGTTATATCATACATATTTGTTCCTTTCAGCATCACTGTATCACATTCTGAGGTATCTTATATTATAGATATCATAATTTAGTGAGGAAGAAATAAGCTGGATTCATTTGAATGAGGATCTTCGATCTGGAGGAGAGGAAGTGAAAACACAAAGTCCTTCATACTCAGTAAAAGGTCTGAAACTCAGTGAAGGATCCAAGCAAAAGAAATTAGGGTATACTTCTTTGTTATTTTGCTCACATCTGCATATTTCCTGTGTTACCAAAATAACAAAAATCATTTAACGTCATAGATTTTAGAGTTTCCTTGGATCTCTTGAACCCCCCTTGCCTGTGTTTGTGCAACTGAGCAGCAGCTTCTGATTTCAGATTGTCCATAAAACTGGTGGTCCAGCAAAGGGGATATTTAAACTACTATCTGTACTGGTGAGAGAAGAGTAAACCAAATAAGTGGATGCAGAGCTTTAGAAGAGTTATTTCTACCAGGCTGAGCATTATCTATATGCACAGGTGATCATGCATCCCCTGCTCACCAGGTAGCAGCTTTACCTCCTCTCTGGCACATTTCCAAGTTGCAGGAAGTCTAGTGTTGGTTTGCTGAACTGACAATATTCTACCTCACTGTCTAAGGTCTCCAGGTCTCATACTAATAGCCACAGAGAATTTGACACCAGTTTGAAAAACGGGTCAAAAAACTTAGTGCTTGAATTGTAATAATATTCACTGAACTCCTGTTGGAGTAAAAATATAATCTATTAGGGTATATTCCTGCCAAGTTTTTAGTATTTATATAACTCAGGCATAGACTCCAACAGCAAACAGAATAATAAAATCTAGAACACAAGTGTGGCTTCCATTTGCAATTGACATGAAATAAAGGTCAAGTCCTGCTTCCCCAGAACTCAATGTGAAAATCCTAATTAGCTTCAGGAAAGAGCAGAATGGGACCCAAAGGGTTAACAGTTGTAGGCTATAAACCAGAAATTAAATAAACTCTTAATCAAAAAATTGTGTCTTACAGCCAGAGAAACCTCTCTGGAGCTGTACAGTTCAAAATAGGAGCAGGATTTCAGCCTCTAACATTCACAGATACCTTTTCAGATGCAAATTTTGTGATCTTTTCAGTGCCAGACACAACACATTCCAGTATGCATAACATTTTAGTTACTTATCTTCTATGAATTGCAGGGCATAATATTTTTCACTGTTTAGAAATAACTCAGCTCTGAGTCACCACTGAAAAACCCTGTTCTAAATTGGATTTCCCCTCCGAACCTGGACTGTCTCAATCTCAGTAGTCCAAAGAAACCACAAAGCATGCTTCACAGCCCATAGTTTGTGTCTCCTGGGAGGAAAGAGTGCATCAAGGCCATGCAAAGGTGGGGGTATCCCGGGGATCCCTGGCCTGGCAGAGACAGCTGCACTGCATGGGAAGTGGCTGGAAATACATCCGTGCTCTCAAAGCCATCACTGTCATCCCTGCCTCCTGCTAAGCAGCAGTGCATCTCCAGACCCAGACCCTTGTCCTTGATTTCAAGGCAGGCAGACTCCCACTGACTTCCAAAAAGCTCCTTCTTTATCTCCCACCGTGCCTGTGCTCAGCCCTGCAGTGTGACACGTTATCCAGCTGGCATCAACAAGAGCCAGAAGGTTTGGGATACAAACCTGTGTTTCCTGGATGCTGCACAGCTAAAGGACCACCACACAGGATTTATGCTGGTAAAGGACTTCACAGCTTTCTTTACTTACTTTCTCATTCTAGGGGGAACATGCAGCAAAGACTTGGCCACAAACTACCCTATTCATGTTCTTTTAAATGGAGAATATTTTTATCAGTAGGAGCAGTTTTCTCCATCAACTTGTTCGTACCATAAGTTTTGTGGCTATTAATTGAAAAATCTGTGGGTTCAGATTTCACACCTTCACCACCACTTTCAAAACACTACCTTTGCAGACAGACTGGAAAGAATTCAGGGAAAGCTTTGTACTAGTGCTGCCTCCTGTGATTCTTCAAGATGCTGAGCAGCTTGAGGCTGCACTTGCTAAGGCAGAACTGAGACCAGGTTCCTCACAACACATGCACCATCAAACTCCTGCAAAGCCTGGGAATAAAGGAATCCTCCATGACACACCCCTTTCCCTGCCTATCATTTTACTCTAACTCTCTTGAAGCAAATAATTTCTTCCTAGTGCTCCTAATGAGACTCCCAGGCAGAGAATTGTAAATCTTTGATATTCTACTGTGGGGAAAGAGCAGCAAATGTATTTGAGGGGAAGCTAGGAGGGAAGAAAAAGAAGACATTCTAACTGACATACACCAAGGCAAACCAAATTCAATTTGACAGGTTTCAGAACTCAGCAGATTGTATAGCATAGCATAAATAATATGCCAAAAGAATGATAAAAGGAGAAGTATCAGGTCATGTCTGCCCAACCTGAGAATTTTGTTTTAAATATTGTCTAAATTTTCAAAATATATTTACAAATCTCATTTGGCAACTGAATAGGCCATAGTGTTACTGGCTAACTTAAGTAAAAGTGAAGGTCTTTGCACCTGCTTTTAAGAGTTAGAGATACATGATTGGACTCTTTCCATTTGAGCAGTGGTTTACCATTGTGCCATTGCTGCCTTTAGCACTCCATGAGAATTGTTTCTTTTTGAAAAGACAGTCTTGCACAATATTAATTTAATTCTTTATGGTTTTTTTCAGACTGTCAAGCCCTTTAAGGAAATATTAAAGTTTTGAAACTTTTGAATTAATAATTCATACTTTCTCTTTTTAAAACATGTATTCAATCCTGAAGTTAAAATGGAAAAAAAAAAAAAAAACACTTTTATTGTGAGAATATTGCATAGTTTTTCGTAATTTTCAGCAGATCAAATAAGTATTCATGATTATTAAGAATGTAACTCTGCTAATGACAACTTGCACGGTTGGAAGTCCTAGCTTAGACTGAATTAAAACTTCTGAAGATTACATTCTATTGAGCATCAACAGGAAGATTTTGTACAACTGTGTTGCAGAACATAGCTAAAAAGCATTTAATAAATCAAATCAAATTTTGTTCTTCTTTTTCCACCCCTACAGTAAAAGAGTAGCAGTACCCCAGGTAGGGTTTCACCAGAGCAGAGAGGGAGACTCACCTCTCCTGACCTGCTGGTCACACTTCTTTTGATGCAGCTGGATATGGTTGGCTTTCTGGGCTGCAAGCAGACACTGGGGTCTTTTTCAGTGTTTTATCCACCAATACCCACAAATCCTTCTCCACAGAGCTGCTTTTAATCCACTCACTGCCCTGCCTGTATCCATGTTTAGGACTACCCTGACCCAGGTTCCCATAAATACATTTCTCCAAGCTGTTAAGGTCCACAGGCTTGCTGTTCTTGAGGCTGGAGGAGATGAACCTTGCAAACCAAACACCTCTCCCAGACTCCTCTTCCTCACCTGTGTGCCTATGTCAGTAGTGGACTCATCTCTGCCTGGTTTGTTTGCTTCGAGGTCTTTCCCCTCAGTCCACCCAGGGCTCTTTCCTTGCCATCCTGGCCTGCCACTTCTTTGTGAGTTGTCATCTCCTTTTTCTGTCATTCATTGTTTGAATTTCTCCTCAGACTGGTCAGCCTATTGGCAAAGATGTTTTGCCCTGCTTGGTCAGATGGATCCCAGCTGTTCCTAGCAGTCCTCAATTCCCAGTTCCATGGCTGTAAAACCAAATCACTGTTCCCAACATCATCTGTGCAACCAGATGCTGATCTCCATGATCTGCTAAGCCTTCCTCAAGCCCTTCACCTCTGTGACAGGATTAAGGAGAAACTCACCTGGTCCTTGGGCCCTTGGCCCTTTCCCCAGTAAGGGGTAATCACTCTTCTTATGCTTCACATAACCACTTAGGCCAAAAGAAAAAGGTGAAACAAATGAGTCCATTTTCTCAAGCTGTTCATATTTCAAAGGAGGTGTGAGAGAAACAGAGACAGGAATATGGATTTTATTTTCTTTTCTGTACTCAAAGATTTGATATTTGAAGACTCTTCTATTAGGTTTGCAAATTTTCTGTTCTTGTAGCCCTCAAGGAAAAAAGAAAAAGAAATGTGAATCCACAATTTAAACAAAAAACATTCCCTCCCATTAGCATTCCTTTGATGGTCCTTTGGTTTATTGTTGTGCATTAACTTCTGTATAATCACATAATTGCTACAACATTCATATAAATAATGCATTTGGAAAAGAAGGTAAAGAGGGTGTCACATTATATTCTCCAGTGATTTTAGTGGGACCCTCTGGCTTGACTTTAGTACTAAAGCTTCTGGTTTTGGTCTCAAGATAGCTAAAGCTTGTTAACAAAGTTAGAGTAAACGGGGAAAATAAAAGCACTTTCATTTTATTATGAGATAAATTGGATGGGTCAGCCATAAGCTGAATTCACTCCATGGCAAAACAAATGTGTTTTGTCTTTGCTGTGTTGGTACCTCAGGGGAGCTGATGTGTATTAGCCATCACTATCAGGAAAGACAAACAGCATTTGTAGCTTCCCCTCCATCCAATGTCCTCTTGGGTTTTCCTTTTATGAATGTTTCTGGTAAAAGCTTCTGTGAAGTCACAGAACAGAGTTGCCCATGTCTGCCAGCTGGTTTCTGCACTACATGAAAATATTTCTCAAGTACAATCCTCTCTTCTCTCTCCTTTACAAACACTTACACTTTATAAAATCCAAACCCTTCAGCATTTGGCACTGTTTCAGCCACAAGATCTGCATCCAGTTTTGAAAACTGTAACTTATGATGAGCTAATTTTACAGTTAGAAAAAGGTTGTGTCATTTTGAAAGAGACAGATACAGCTGGAAAGGAGACAACTGAATTGTGCACTGAAAGCACTGGGATTTTGCCCACATATTTTTGCCTGGTTTTTACTGGGTTTTTGTGAACAGGAATTTCAAAGACTTTTCTTACAGATTGGGTGTGTTTGGACATGTGTTTTGTTTTAGTCAGTTTTAGAGCATAAGCTCACAGACACACATAGGAAGGAAGGTGTGTAAGAAGAGGCCAAGATTACATGTCGATAGGTATGTGAAGTCTTTATTTTGTTGATTATCTTTGCACACCTACCAGTCCATTAGACACACAGGTAGGATCTCTCTTCACACCAGCTTTCCAGTGAATGCAAAAGGAGCAAAAAATTACCAAGATTTGTAAGATTAGCCCTGGTAAGATTCATCCTCAGCCAAAAAATTCACTGTCTGGTGGCAAATTGAGTGACTTTTTAACAATATATTAGACAAGGTTTCCCAACAGACAAGGATGAAGCTGTAGCGAGACAGAGCAGCAAGCAACTCAGAAGTTAGGAGGATCCTGAGAAAGGGAAATATTTACCATGTTGGGGGTGGAGAGCTAAAGGGCAGCAAGAGCTGGAATGCCACATGCAGGTGCCTGGATTTTCTCTACACCTCTCCTGCAGTGGAGAGAGGAGACCAGCGAAGCAGTTTGGTGACTCGTTTAGGCATCCTGCCCAGCCAGGGCTATTCAAAAGGACAGAATCAGATGGCAGCAAAGGAAGGGCAGCTCTTGCATCTCCGTGCTTAACCCCACATCCCCAGCTTATTCCTTTTACACATCCCAAATTCTCTCTTTCCAGCCGAATCACTTCACTCCGTTTCCAGCACATCAGTTTTCACTGAGGTTCCTGGGCAGAAATGCTCTTCCTACCCTGGGGAGCCTGGGGTGCTCAGAGCAGCTGCTCAGCTATAGGCTGATAAAAGTTTTTTGGTCCTCAGACAATTCTATGCATCATGAGCAGAGTAAAATATCTTTCTGCCTGCAGTCCAATACAGACCATGCTCCCACATGTCATACTGTACTGGGACACCAGATCCTGACAAACATCCTGAACATTCTAGAACAAAACAAAAATTCCCACTTTGAATGCAAAAAGAGACCCACTTTGTTCATCCCTGGTCTTAAATGCTCCTCCTACTTCAACAAGACCAGAATCAACATGTTTTAATATCTAAGATTTCTTATTATCTAAGCCTCCCCTTCTATAAATTCCAGGAAACATCTCCAGCTGTAACTGCCCACAGAGAATCAGAGTTTCTGTATTCCTCATGGGACTTGTTCTAGATGAGATTAGGAATGATTAGTGGTAAGATGTAGGCAGATACCTGGACTCCCCTCTATATTACTGCTTCCACCACTATGATCAGTGGGTGGGTGAGAAAAACCTAACACAACTGCCTTGTGTATAGATTGATTGAGAAGGGATATGTATAAATGGAGTATCTAAAATGTTCAAGGCTTTTTCCATTTTCTACCTATCTTTGTTGTCCAGCTCATGGTATCACTAGTCTTTCTGTTTTTATGAAAGTACTGTTGTGTCTGTCATCAGCTTTGGGTGATAAGATCAGATTTTGAACTTGGATGCGAACCACATGGTAATTCCCTGCTCTATAAAGAAAAGAAAGACAATAAAAAGCCCTCAGTACTGGTTTTGTTTCCTCTGAGCCTCATTAGGCACTTAGCCAGTGACTAGTCAGGTACAAAGGGGCAAGGACTCAGAAACAGGCCTCAGAGGTCCTGCCTTCCATCTGTGAGGGCTAAGTGTGAACCATAAGCCAAATTCATTTAGTTCCTTTTACATAATTGTCAGCTTTACTCAAAGCAGTTTCTTCTCCTTGGTAGCAAGGGAAGACAGTCAATTGTTGTTCTATTCACATCGTCACATAAACCCATCTGACAGGCATGACAGCAACTGCTTGCTAATTACGGAGCAAAATTTGCAGTGCAAGGTTTGTTGTGCCAACGGTCCCCAGAACAATCCTGGGATTGTTTTATGAGAAGATTGGGCAGTCAGGGTTGAGCACTTTTGCTTCAATTATCCCCATGTGCTGTCAGGGCTTGGAGCTGCTCTAGTGGAATGAAGAGAAGAAAATAAATGAGCTCTGCTCCAAGCCTGGGAGCAGTTGCTGAACCCTGAAGAGCTCAGTCGGTTGTATCTTTGTTAGTTGCTATTACAGATATTATTGCCTGGTAGTGGCACTGAATCTGAGGGCCCATTAGCACTTCCATGCTAGGCCCAGGGATTTATAGTTCCACTACAGAGACTTGCAGAGACTTATTCTGGAGTGAAACTCAGCATGTGGTCCCAGCTAAACCCATCCCTCTAACTTTATTATTCACTGCTTTGGGTGATCTAATAAAGTTCAGACATTGTTGGCATTGGATGTAGCTGGTTTGCTGATTTTATCAAGAAGAGGAATTGATTTGTGAGTGAAAGGTGACTAACAGAAAAGTCCACTTCACTGGGGTGGAATTAAAAAAATACCAAAGAATTAATTGCTTAATGTAGGAATCTGAATCTCATACAGACACCTAAAGTGATTATTCTAAAATAAGTATAACCAGCTGGTCATAAACCAGAATCATCCTTTCCCAGAATATTCCAAAAGAAAACTAATTCCTACTGTACTGAGCTGCACCTTCTCAACTTCTTGTGTGACATAAGTTTACAAAGCACCTCCATGAGCTCCAGGTGGTTACATTAGTCAAGAATTTCCTCTTTGTGACCCAAGTACACTTGTGTGTCTGTCATTTCCAACAGAGCTTCAGTGATAAATTGAAAAAACAAACCTTGGAGAGGGGCTATGTTTGTCTCTTGCAGCCAGTAAATTATTCTAGAATATGCCATGCCTTTGCAAAAACCAACAATCAAGGCCACTCTGTGAACTTTGTCAGATACACAATCTCCATGTCTGGCTAACCCCAGAGTCAGTTCATCTGAGCTCTCTCACACAACCACTCCTCCTCCCTCACCTACCCCTGCTCCCCCTTTACCCTCTGCACCACTGATTAGGTCACAGCAGGACCATTTCAGTTTACTATACCAGCAGAAAAATATTCCCTCCTTCTGCTGAGTTGGTTTCCTAGCAGATGGCACATTGCATCAGCTCACCAGGCTGTCAGACAAGCCAAAACTGGAGGGCTCTCAACCAGGGGCAACAGTGTGAGCATGCCTTTTGTTTGGAGCAAGACACGACATCTATCCCCTAAAACTTTTAACCACTTCCTCTTGTCTCTACAGATTTGAACCATGGATTTGGACTGCATGGAAGGACTTATGCCACAGGCTCACTAAAAGTTTACCTAGAGCCCTTCAAAGTAGCAGAGCAGCATAACTCTACAAAAGCAACAAATACTCCTCCCTGCCATAGCCTGTATAAACTCCTGAAGGAGATATTCCTCTCCTTCGTGGATGTGAATCATGTGGCATGGATCATCTCAACTATAGGAAGGCGGGCTATTCTTCCCTGTCCCACAGAGATTATTGATGTTCCCATTGGAAAGGTTTTGGAAAGATGTGAACACCTCTAGAAAATCTAAGGTTTCAAGAAATTTGAATTTCCTAGCAGAACTCTCCTTCTACCCATCCCCAAACCATCATACCCACAGATACAACCTTTCAGAAACATCTTCCAAAGGTCTGTGTGTGGTGTTTATGTAATACAGGTGGGAGAGCAGAAATGAGATAAAGAAAAAGTCCTGTGAGGAGCACAAGTCTGCCATCCTAGAGAGATCTCCATTGCCACTGGAAGGGACAGACCAGACCTTCACTCCCGTCTCTTCCCTGCTCATCTGGGTCTTCCCCTGACCTCTGCCCTTTGTGCACTGTGTTATGGGTGAGCAGAGAACCAGCCTGGCTGAGGCACAATCCTGTGGCTGTGTTCAGATCAGTTCTCTGCAAGACTTACCACACCAGAGCTGAGGGACCACAGAGCAGCCATCAGGCCTGAGGAACAGGGAACTCTGACTTGTGCTCATCAGATTAAAGCAACCAGAGAACTGCAGACCAGGTACTTACATGAGGTTAAAAGAAAGCAGTTAATTGTTCTTTAATCTGGACATCAGAAGTGTGATGAAAGGCAGAGCCGGAATTTGGTTCAAATTCGGGTTGAAAGTAAGATTAGGTTCACTGTGGTGACTGAGTGTTCTGCAACATGCAACTCCTTCCCTCCCAGTTAACCAGCTGTACTTTGTATCAAGTAGCTGGATATTAGGGGAATTCCCAATACTTTCTGGCCCATGAATGTTTAACCAGAGTTATTAGAGCATCTGAAAATCCTGTGGTTAGGGCATATCTAAGAGATCATATAACTCAAACCTCTGCTCCAGGTGAGGTAGGAGAGGAGCTCCATCCTGATCTCCCACACTCACAACGGGGATGTTAAAAAGTTACTGGCCATCAGGAAGGAAGAAGAAGGGTCTCTATGTTGTATGATCATGCATGTTACAATCAGCTCCAGAGGCAAGATAGGCAGGAAAACACTGGTACACTGACCTACCAGAGTGTGGACATAAGTCTGAACAGCCTGTTGCCTGTGATATGAGGACACATCTGTTTGGACCTTCTCTACGAGTAAAAACTGTAAACATTGACAAGTTTGGGAAGCAAAGGATCGTTGCTCTGGAAGCACCAGAGCATGCAGGTTTTAAGAATTTAACTGGCACTTTGTAAACTCAAGTCCCTCACAGGAATCTGGCCAAAAATATATTTAGTGGCTTTTGTTTTTAAACACACAAACACAGAAAGTGTACAGCTGAGTATTTCAACGACGTACCTAGAGCGGATGTGGACTGTGTGGGCTGGGGGGTCTTAAAGCAAAAGCCTGGATTCCTTTCTGAAAGGCACATTCCAGTTCAGCCAGAGGTTATAGGCTTCATACAGAAATTCCTCAGCCAAGATCTGTGTTTTAATGCTGCAGGTCAAACCACCCTCATAATAGTACCTCTTGTCTTGTATAGATTATATGACATTTAAGAGGGGAAAGGGGGCACTCGAAGCTAAATCTCAGGATACTACAGCATCTGATGGTGTACAGGCCTGGCAAATGGATTTAGACACTCTTAACAAGAATACTTCAGTTTTCACTCAGCCTCTAACTGTTTTATTGCTGGTGTGAGGTAACTTCAGGGTTAGCTTTCCCCAAAAGCTGGCCCAAATAGGGTTTTTCCCCATACAAGTTAAAAACAATTTTTAATCTAGTCTAAACACATCCTGAGGTGCACACCAAGATAAACACACCATCAGAGAAGACCACTGGGGTATTTCCCTAGAGATTTTTTCCCAAGAAACCATTGGGGCAACACAGGGACAGTGGCATCTCCCTCTACAGTGGGATGTTTAAGGGAATTTGGTGAAATGCAACAGCTGGATCAGGCAGACTTGCTTAGCTCTAAGAGGAAGATGTCCTTGCCAGCCTACCAGTATGGGGCTTCCCCTTCCATGCCAGTGGGGAGGAAGGATTTGAAGTGGGTGACAGGGAGATACTTTGTGGTTTTGCCAGGCAGTCTCTGACAGATTACCAGGATGAGCCGGAGCATAGAGGACCATGCATAAAAAGCATACAAGGAGAAAACATGGTGTTGGTGGTGCAGGATTTCAGGATATGAAATGAGGGCTGAAAGACAGCATAGGGCAAAACAACAGACAGCCTTACAGGTGCAGACATGAAGTTTGCTTTGCTCTAGCTCAGCTGGCATCTGCACCACCATCCAGAGAAGTGGCTACTATTTCTGAAGACAGCTAAGGTGTCTTGGTCATACAGTCGTGCAATGATTCTGCAAAATGCTGCAGCAATGCAGAGTACAGCACAAGCCTATGAGCTCAGCTGCCATCCTCAGGAAATGTTCCTGCTTTTAGTTTGGCTCTGCTGTGCAAGTTGGTGGCTTCACACTCAGGTGCATTAGTGGTGCACTCACAAACACATGGTTTGCATAAGAGGACAGCAGTAGTTGGTTAGGAGAGAAAGAGCACTTCAGAAAACAGCAGCGTGGTGCTGTCCCATTTTTTGTGTATGTTTGGAGCTGTCAAGGCCACAAAGCTGAATGCTGCAGTGACTAAGGCATGAAATGAAGCCTTGAGAAGAAGCTGAGTTGATAGCATGTCATAAGGCCCTTTTTCTGAGTTGTTTGAACAGCTTACAGTTTTCCTATAGTTTTTGCTTATTCAAAGATGATTGTGGAATTATTTCCATGAGTAATTCTTGGCCGCTGTATCCTTTGCAAGCAGTTCAGTGTAGTCAGTTGATAGCTGAAATTCAAGACTGGTCAGTCCCTGTTCACATAGGTCATTTGTTCTGCTGCAAAGAAAAAATTGCTTCACAGCAGATCATGTCCCAGGGCTGCCAGTGTTTTATCTCCTCACTCCCCAGGGACTAGTGTTCACAGGCTGGAGCAGCAGGATAGGCTTGTTGCTGTTCCCTGGCCACACAAGTGCCAGCATAGCATTTTACAGATGTGGGACAGAGTTTTATTGCATGCTTTTAGAAGTTTTTTCAAGATCACTCTTTGAGTTGTCCAAACAGTCAATGTGCTTTGAGCAGTAACAAGGAAGACAAGCACCACAAGATTCCAACAGGATCCTGAGTCATGGCAGAACTCAGTGTCCCTGAGCAGGCTTAGGCAGCACAGGACAGGATGAGGTTCCAAACTGAAGAGACAAATAAACTACAGTGTTGAAGCAAAGCTCTGTCAGCTTCCCAGGCTCAGCAGAGTGAACAGACACGTGCATGTGAGAGCTGCAAAGTTTAGCGAAGACTACAGAGCCTTAATGTGAAACATAGTTAAATCAATGTGTCCAGACAGCAGATGCTGCTTCCAGGCTCCTTTCACAAAAAAGTTGAATGTTTTACATAATGCTTCAAATATACCTGTGTTGTTAATTGCAGCCCACATACTGTACAAGGAGACAAATGTAAGACCTGTGCGTTTCAGAGCAAGGACATCGGGAGGAAGAATAAATTGATTCAGTGTGGAAAAGTGGAACTATTAGATTATATAAATAGTGTATTTGTTTCCCTAGCAGCTTTTCCAGCTTCTGTACTTTGAAGTGTTTCATTTTGTAGTCTCAATTGCACCCTGAAACTCCAAAAAAAAAAAAGCTCTTCCATCTTAATGAACTACAGGACTTAAAATTATAATTTTATTGCATTTCCTATCCTGGTGAGGTTAGCTGGAGTCTGGAAAGTGCACCCTGCCCATTAGGGATCATTAGGAAAGCATTTGGAAGTTACACAGCTTCCTTGGACTTTTACCATTAATAGTTCCTTTTGTGGCCATTCAGAGGAAAAATAGGTTTTCTTAAGCAAATATAAAAGTGTTTGAATAAATATATCATCCATGACAACTCTAATAGGACTCTAAGGATTTCCAAACCCTTCTCTTCCCCCTTCCTTCCTATGAGTCCTACAAAATTTTATATACACCATTATGCACGGCTTCTTGGAAAGTGAGACCAAGACCAGTTGCATCAAAACATGGCAGAGACTGGCAGGCACCTGGGAAGACTGGAGATCTGGTTAACTTTGTCCTGTCATTCTGTCCCACCTGCCCTTTCTTGCACTGCAGCTACAGCCCATTCCTCTCTCCACAGTTGGCACTGGGCTGGCTCCACGTCCCACACTTGCACTCTGCTCCCAGGGTGCTGAGTGACCCACTGTCACTGCCTGGCAGCCTCTGCCTGTTGAATTCAGCTCCTGTTGAGAGCTGCCTTGCCAAAACCCTTTCCACACTATGATGGAAACCAAGTCAGAAATAACTCAGGAGTTGGCAAGATTTCTCAGAGCTTTCATTTCGTGAAGTGCTTTGCTGCCAAGCTATGTTATTCACATCTTCTCGGAGATCTGTAGGATGGTTTTTTTAATGCTTTTTCCTCTGAGGCGGGGGATGAGAGATATAAAGTCTAACACTTGTAAAATCTCTGTATTCCAATGTAAGAGTCAGCAAGCTAAGAAGTACAGTGATTTGGAAGTGGAGCTGTCATCAATCATGTCATGTTCAGGTATGTGGGATGAGCCTAACACTTCTGGCAATATCATGTTCAGTGCTCCACTTTTCTGTGGCTGTTGTGTCTGGCATTTTGGATCACCAAGCAGGAACAAGGTTGCAGTTTGCATGTTTATCACACAAGGTGCAGCTTTGGAGTAGGTAAATATGAGACAAGGAGCCCAGGTCCCCAGTCTAGTGTTCATGCTGGCCAGGGAACGTGAGCAACATCCTCATCTCCTTTGCCCTCTGTATCCTAGAAAACAAATTCTGCAGCACAGGTTTCTGAAAGATCATAAGCAGTGACAGGGAGAGCTAGAACCCACTTGCACTGCAAAACAAAGCACAGCCTAATCGGCTTCCATGAAGCTTTCAACAGCAAAGAATCTGTACATGAGAAGAAGGTCACCCAAAAGCAAGATCAAAAGTCAATCCATGATTACATGGTCCAAGCCAAAGCTTTGTGCAAAATACAAAGGGATCCTTTTCCTCAAAGAATAGTGGAGCAGAGTCAAAGGAGAGCCTTCAGAAATGCTTGATTTTGGGGGAGACACAACCACAGATAGCAATCAGGATGCCATCTATCCTTTTGTTGTGTCAGTGCTGGCCTGAGAAATACGGACTGCTTCAGATCAGAAAGAAAAGCAGACAGTTGGAAACCTATTTTAAAAACGTGTATATAAAAATCTCTTCCACTGATTGTTTATCCATTAATCCGAGGCCAAAAAAGCATTTTCAGCAAGAGGCTGTCAGATGTGGTGCTTAGGGACATGGTTTATGGGTGGATTTGACCGTGCTGGGTTAACAGTTGGACTCAATAATCTTAAAGGTCTTTTCCAACCTAAATGATTCTGTGATTCTATTTTATGAAAAGGTCACATAAAACTTGTTCTCACAGAAAGTTAAAATGTATGTGGGGAGGGGGAGGAGGCAGGCAGGCTTGAAGATCTGGTCTGGTCTTCACAGTCTACAGCTATGTGTGGGCAGTGGAAAAATACTACCGAACAACTAATTACCAAAAGCAGTTGGTAACAAAATCCCGATTTAAATATTTGCAGGAGGTAGACAGAAAGGTGCCAGCCTGAAGCTTGTAATTACTTTTATTTCTGGCAAGAATCAGATATACTTCTAATAATAACTATGGGCACAAAGAATTAGTCAGAAAAGCAGGGCATACTTATTCCCAGCTGGAGGGGAGAGCAAAGTAGGTAGGAAATGTCCTGATGTGGGTGCACAAAGGTAAAGAGTAGTAACTGCAGGGGTGGGACTTGTGCAAGGCAGTGGCACTGCCAAAGCAGCCCTGCCCTCAATCCCAGGGCAAGGAATGCTCCAGGGCACTTTTTTCCTCCTGGGATTAGCAAGGCCGGCTGAAAACTTTCTCCAAGCAAATTGACCATTTTCTTCCCTCTGACCTGAGCCTGCAGAGCTTGTGATGCTGAAGACAGATGCATCATCCCTGAGGGACCATGGGGCCAGTTCTGCAGCTGCAGCAGTGCTGCCTGACTGTGGCTAGTGCCACCAGAGGGTGGGTACACTGTCCCTTTCCTGTGGCAGGTTTCCCTCTCCCTGGGGAGCTCTGGTCTGGATAGTGTGTTTCATTGCCATGACTCTTCCCAGCTCGACCCTCATACAGCCCTAAATTCTGGATGAAGGATTTTCTAAGTATGCTCATGGAGAGACTGGGTGGACTCTGCTTGTGGCAGAGTCTTACACCCCAGCCCAGCCACCAATGAGCAGGGCAGAGTCTGAGTCCCCACTGCTGGCATTTCTACTCAGAGACAGCCCCGTGTCTCTGGGCTGTCCCTCGTGGGTATGATCTTTTCCAGGCACTCTGTTGGGGCCACATGCAGCATCTCCAGCCTCTCTGGCTGCCCTGTCCCTTCTTCTGTTGTTCTCTCAGTGATACTTATGGCATTTTTTGAGTCATTTAGTTTCTCCACCACAACATTGTCCTGTCAGCTGATTAATATGGCAATTATACAAAGACTACATATCAAAGCAAAGCTGTCGTGCTACAGCAGTTTCCATATGCTGCTTACCCATTGTGATGTCCCACAATGCTCCCACTTCTGCATCTCCAGCTCTTTTATTCCTGCAGTGTCCAACACAGCCACCTTGTTTGGGCTCAGCACACTTTCATACACCATCTGTCACCATCAGCAGATCCCTACTTGATTGTTGAGGCATTAAATATGTCCACTTGCATGGTGTATAAAATCTGTGACCACACTGGCCACACTGTCAAGCTTAGGAAAATCCAAACTGAGTTATGGTGGGGAACCAAGTTCTGAAAAAAGAGTCTGAATTAACCAGCACACTCATAGGCTTAGATTTGGTTTCCAAGGCCTTCCCAGCCCACATCTCTATCCAAAATGCACATTTTTTTCAGTTGGGCTGTCTGTCCCTGCTCCTGCCAGCAGGAAGCCTCTGCAAGACATGAGGCTGGGTTGTCAGTGCATTTTAGGAGTATGACCACCACAATTTACATCTGGAGCACAGATTCAACCCAACCAAAGCGGCACTTCCTTGGCTTCATCAGAGAAAGTAACTATTCTGCAGTTCTGCAGAAGACCCATCTGCAGAGGCAGCCAAACCAAGATATTTCACTCTTCTCCCATACTCCTTGATTGGAAGTCTTGTACCAAGACTGAGGTTTTTCATTCCTTATTCAGTGAATATATTTTGTGCTTACCACAGACCCACCTTTACATCTCCAGCTAGCTACAGGCTGGAGTTACAATTGGGTGAGTTACTGCACTGATATTTTTCCACATCCAGCTTCTCAGAGTTAGACTTACAGGACACTGCTATTGCCAAAGCAGTTCATGTCTCACAGAAGAGAGGAAAAGAGAGAGAGCTGCTCTGGGCTTTCCACAGCTTCCCTAGCTCCTCACCCTACTCCTGGGAAAGCACATTCCAGTTTTCCATATGTCTGCCATTTGGTCTCCTGGGCATGCAGTAGGTCCAGCCACCAGGCTGGAATGAGCCTGGAAACTGTTTCAGGGACAGCTCTGAGCACCAGGTCCCAGCAGATAAACATCTTCCTGACCACAGCACCTGGTGGCTGGTTGCCGGAAAATGTCCCAGGCATGGGGAGGCAAAGTGTGAATCCATCAGCCTTGCACAAGTGCCATGTAGAGCACAGGTATGGGTAGCAAGCAGAGCAGGTAAATCTGTCTAAAGGCAGCGAGCTTAAGGTCCCCCTTCCCACAGCACTTCTGGAAGTCTGAACAACTTGCAGAGTCCCAGACTTCACTGTGGAAAACCCAACAGACATCTTGGTTTTACTCAGGTATGAATATATCCCCATGCATCAGAATCCAGCACACCTGGATTCCATCCTTCCATCCCCTTGCTGTTCTTCAAACACAAACCATCTTTCAGCATGATGCCAGACTGCACAGTTTGCAACCATCTCTGGTATTTCTTGTTGTCCTCCATCTACTGTTAAAGGAAACACCAAAATCCCCAGTCTAGTGCTTAGAGAGGCTCAATATGAATGAAGTGAACACACAGTTTGAGCTTTATGGTTCTTGCAATCAATAGGTTAACCTTAAAGTTATTCATTTACATGACTGCTGGCAAAAGTCTCATCAGCTCTCCAAAACCAGTCACAAATTAGATTCAGTCCTATACACAGAGCACACAAAGGACAGGGGAGGAAGCATAATTAAGAGGAGCACAAAATTTACAGTGCAATTAGATGATACAGTACAAAAGTCCTCTGCTTTCAAAGCTCAGCTAAGAAGCACAGGGACACCACTCTCTCCTCCACCTGTATTCCAGCAGTTCTGGGTTAGATTTTGCAAACCTTTGACAATGACTACATTAGCAGTTTTGTTTAATTTAGCATCCCTTAAGGGCAAAGCTGCCAGTGGGGTGCAAGCAGTTCAGCACACACAAGCGTGCTTGGGGAAGATCTCATTTCATCAGGTTACTTTGAAAAGGCCCCATTTAAAACAACTAACTTTTCCTAAAGGTAATCGTCAGTATTTTTCCTTTAATATCTTAACATTTGACATGTGTTTTATTTAACATCAGATTCATATCCACTCTGAATTCCTTAAAAATCTTTGAACATATCTACATTCACTTCATTTATTCCTTTGAAAGAATATATCACCTATCAGAAGGCTAAAACTAGCTGGCACAGCCCAGAGGGAAACTCTGCACAAGGGCAATAGCAGATATTATTTCAGCCTGCTTTCTGAGCTATGTTTCTGCAATTCAAAATGTCTAATGAGCTTATTTGATTGTATCCATGCCAACAAAGAGATATAAACAACTTTAATCACTGTTTCGCGTTGCTCTTGACCCCCTGCTTGGCTTCATTATTTTCCTTTCAGCCACATCAAGGCACAACACTCCAACTAAATCACTAGACCACTTGCTGAAGACCTGTCCACTTAATAAGATTTCTTTTTTATCATCTCATGTGGTTTTTTGCACTGCTGTTTAATAAGCAGCAGCCAAGCCGGGTGTTAGCTCAAAAGCAGCAGTTAGGTAAGGAATTAAGTCAATAGCTCTTACTTGCTCCTCTATTTTCTGAAAAATTTCTAAATTTTTTACCCTAAACTGATTAATGCCCAAAGACAGGGAGCAAGTTACAGCTTCTGGTCTCTGTTCTGTCACTAACAATGCTGGAGGAAGAACAGGACACGGAAACAAAGAGAAAAGGAAGCGTTAACAGTTCAAGTCACAGTAAGTGTTGGCCTGCTTAAACTAATAATATCAGACAATTCTCTATAGTCTGAAACACCCACAGTCCTCCTACAGAGCTCCAAGCACTCCATGGCCAGTGAACCATGTTTTAATGATACATTCTCTTGCAGAGCTTAAAGGTTTGAAATATTAAATCTTTTCTCTCATGCATGCTGACAGCAAATGAATCTGATGTCCATCTATTAATGAAGTTTGTCTGTCTCTTGATCATTATAACAAGGGCATTAGCTAGCATTACTTCCTCCCCACTTTTTTAAATATGGAAGAAAAAGAATGTCAAGGAGCACACCAAATGTGACACATAACTACAAGTTCAAAAGGTCATTGAGGATTGAGGTCAGACAGCATGGAGAAAATCTTGTGCCCTCCTAAAAAGTAGGTCATTTTTTTCAGCCCTGCCTGGATGTAGGAAAAATCCTGAGGTGTATGTGCAACCTCTGTTCTGTAAAAGAAATAACTTGAAAGTTGTTTCCTTTTTAAAAATACCTTTTTTTTTCTTTCCTTATTCTGAAGTGGTTCTTAATGGGTTATTGACACATTCTGGGAAAAGGATCACAGAACCATAGTATGCCTAATTTTTCTGACATCTAGGTCTGTTGCCTGTTAAATACCATAAGTGTCAGTGACTTCTAGAATTTTCTAAGGCATATGTTTTTCTTTCTACTTCTTTTTTGCTTGATTTCATCAGAGTGATCTGAGAGTCCTGGCTGCTTTTTTGGACTATGTAATGAGAGCAGCATGGGACAGAGGCACCTGCTCAGTGCCACAAGCCTTGCTCATGAGAACTCAGTCCACCCTTGTGCTTCATGGCAGGAAAAACTGACACCTGACAGCCAGCTAACTTCACCTTAGACATGGCTTCTGTGGCTTTGAAGAAATCCTGCAACATCTGTTCTGTCTCTTCCTTGCTGCAATTCAGGTCTACTATATGTCTGATCCAGTACAGGCACAGAGAGCAGATTATTTCCTCCTCCCATTACCCAATTCTTCTCTTCTTGAGGCTGAATAACACTAATTGATTCAATATTTCATCTAGCTAATTTTTTTAGACTTCATATCATTCTACTTGCTCTTTTCCAGATGTCCCACACTGGCATACAGAGCTGTCACTGAAGTTTTACTGGTGCTGAGTGGAAATTTGTGGGTGTTTCAGGATATACACATCAATGCACATCCTATAGCAGCATTTTCTTTCCTCCCTACACCAGTTTATCTCCAAGTTGAGGACTTTCAGTGACAATTGAGACTTTCCTGATTTAAAGACCCTCTGTGAGTGGAAAAGCAGTTCTGATTCCTGCCTGGAAAGTAAGACATAAACTTTTTCAACTTTTTAAGAACACACAGAGCTGCAAGTTGCTACATATGTCTGTACTCATCACCTTCTGCTTCCTCAGACAAAACTGTCAATATATAAAAGGTATTGTTCCTAATAAATAGACATGAGACCCCATGTCTGCAGAGCAGAATCCTTAGCTTTCAGAGCATTGCACATTCAAAATATCATGGTCATTTAAGATATTTTCAAAAAACCCCCAAACATTGTAACAACACTGTAATAATGCGGGTGAACTCCTCAATAGTTTTGCTGAGGGGGTTAATAAGAAATGTTTTTCCCCTAGTCACAAGTCTTGAAGCTATAGTTATGATAGGATTGTGCCTGCAAAAGCCCCATTGCTAGGCCTAATCTGCTGTTAAACTGCTTAATTGAGAGATTATTAACATTTCTGATGAAATACTTAGCTAAAGTGCAAAATGTAATCTCGGGGCTTTGCTGTCTGGGCTTCTAGTTAACATCACAAGCACCACAAGCACACTAAATACCTCAGCAGTGTACGGGGTTATTATCCTAATCCAATGTGAGAGCACAGGCACTCCCTCCCTGTGCTCCCTATACATTTCATCTTGATGAAAACACTGTAAGTGCTCCTGCAGGCTGGCCACTAAAGTGGCACAATAAACGCTGCAGCTGAGAGGCTGTCTCAAGGCAGGGCCCCAATCCTAATCCTGAGCAGGGCTGAGCATCCATCCCTCCCACTGCAGGCTGTGGTGCTGGGCACTCGCCACCACTGAGGATCAGAGCTGCTGGCCTTGGCTATGCTTCCAGAGAAAGCTGGTGGGAAAGGAGGGAAGAGGAGGAGATAACAGATGAATACTAAAGCAGACCAAAGAGTGACAACAGATCTGCCACTACTTCTAAACATTTGACAACCCAAAGAATTTGATGAATTTCTGCTATCTTCCATTTCCACAGGGAAAAGGAACCCTTTCCTGTACTTGGAAACCGAAATCCTATGGAAAGTAGTTAATTTTTGACCTGCTCAGGTCCCTATTCCAACTGGGTAGGATTGGCACCTTTCAAAGGTGCCAGACTCCCTAACCTGAACACAAAGGTAGTCCAGAAAGGTAGCTTGGACTCTGCTTTTATGACGCTAAATTAAGTTCCAATGAATCTCAACTAACTTCCAAAAGTCCTGCCCAGACAAGGCATAAGCAATCTCACCCAAAATTATACCATGTACAAGTGACAGTGAGCTTTGCATCCTGAGCCACTCTTTCCTGGATTTCACAGGGGTCAGAGGTAACCTTGGTGTCACAGATTCATCCCTCGTAGCATTCAACAGGGAGAGCTTTCTGCTTCTTCAGTTCTAAACTTCCCAACCACAAGAGATTTTCCTAGCCCAGAACAATCATAACCCACCAGTAGAAACAATGCAGCAGTGTTGCAAAATAAGCTCCAAGCATTCAAATCCAGACTGGAAGATACCTCCCAGAACAATGGTTTTGCTGAACCCAGCTTGTGTTTTTTGAAATCAGAGCTGCTTTTGAAATAATATAAAAATCAAAGTGCTGTAGCTGGACTTTGGCTTTCCTCAAATCATCATTTGATTTCTAACATGTCCAGCTTAATGAAATTCTCTACCTCATCCTGTTTTGGTGTCACTTTATTATTAGTCATCACAGCCAATAAATAATTCTTCTTTATATGACTACAAATACATGGCAAAACCAGCCTACCCCAGGCAAAGCAAGCAAAGTAAGCAGAGCCAAGTCAAACTGGAATGCCACGAGAGTATTAGCTAGATTAAACATTAACAATTACTTTTCTCCTTTTGATCACTGAAGTAGCAATGAAGCAGTAGAAGGAAAGCCTAAGATGTTGACATATGTTTTTATTATCTTTAGTCTTCTTTTTTGAAGTCTTGGGAACTGGCTCCACAAATACTTCCCAGGTCAAAGGCAGAGAATTATGCTATTTGTTTCAACAGTGAGGAGGCTGGGCAATTTTACTAATAAATACAGCTTGATTTATTCTTTGAAAATTAGTAGAGAAACAATCATTTAAAAATTGCAAGGAAAAAAATTAATTCAATTTTAAAAATTGCTAACTCAAGAGCTAGGCAGATTAAAGAGATTCAAACATAAGCAACACAACAATAGAAATCCAGCTAAGCTTTATTGCCCTTGCTTTTCTCATTTTCAGTCATTCCTGCCTATTTGGATTTTTCCAAGACTGGAACAGCTTCCCTTCAGCTTGTAGTAAGAAGTGTTTGCTCCTGTCACTTGCCTGACCAAGGGAAACACCAAACAAATACCACAAGAACTCCATATCTTTATGAGATTTCCAGCTGTAATTTCCAGGCTATAAAAGATGGAGTTTTCTATGAAGTCCTACATTTGTGAAATGGATATGGAGCATATCTGAACCCTTTCAGATTGGCCTGTAGTTAAGAAGGAGCTGGCATGGAAGAAAAAGACCTACACTGAGAAAAAGTAGAATTAGTAAGTTTAAAAGGGGAATTTATATTAAGGAAATGTAAAAATAACCACAATATATCACTCACAGATATATTTCCTCACCTTTCTCCCCTACTAGGATTTTTTGTAACTTTGGGCTGTGAATTGTCTCTTTTTTGTTTAATTGAAAACATTTCTACTCTCAATTTACTTCTCTCTCTCGTTCCCTTGATGCATTGTTTTTTTCAAAACCCAAAGATTCTGTGATCACAAAGAAAGTAGCTTGAAATATTTTTTCATTAATATTTCTAGTTCACTAATACGAAAGTTCACCTATGGGTCTTAAGAGAGACTTGGGGCATCCAATCCTTTCTTGTTTTGAGCTGAAAAAAAGGAAACAATCTGAAGCAATTCCTACTCCAAAAAATTTTGCTTTTATGGAACCTATAGGCTGTAATCACTGGAGTTTATGGAAGATGCTAATAAAACTACTTTTTACCCATCTTAAGAGTGTTTCAATTATCCCTAACTTTTACTTTAAAAAGCCCAGTTAGCAGCAGGCTTGTATCAAGAAACACATTAGTTTCAGCTTTTCTTTCCTTTCCCCAATCACATCCAAACCTGAATCCCACTGTATGCCAATGCAAACTCTGGTGTAAATTCCAGGCACAAAAAGATCCAAGACATACCTGAAATCACCAGCTGGCAGTTATGGGCAGTGTATGATCCATGCAAGCATTTAAGTATCTCTATGATTGTGCTGGATCCAACCATTAGTTCTCAATCAAATAATTTCCTCTTTTTTCAGACTTTCCAGTAACTTAGTGTATTAATTGATCTTACAGTTTCCTTCTTTCACCCCTCAGTGTGGGACAGTGTTGTCTTGCTAGCAGTCCTGATAATTAAAGCGTGGACAGTTCTCAAGATACTCAACTACATATGTATATATATATTTATATATGTTTTTCGGGATGAAAAGAAGGTGTTTTAAATTTATTTAAACCCCTGGATCCAAACCATGGATCAGTGTAACACATACTCTGCGTGTATGTAAGCACATACATGCATGTGGTTACAGAGTGACCACACACTGTAACACAACAAGTCTCAAAAACTCGTGCTGCTGAGACCAGAGTGTTAGGGGAGTTGTCAAAAAGCAGCTGCAGCATCACATTGCCAATGAATCTGGATGTCATCGACTCAGGGGTCATCTTGTCAGCATTACCAGATGGACTTTGCCTTGTCTGGGCTGCTGACAGCCAGACCAGCAGCAGCTCCCACGGGAGGACCAGTGGCCACAGGCAGCCCCAGTGCCACCGAGCCTCATTCCAGGCAGCATTCCCAGAGGCTCTGAACTGAAGGCACACTCCTGAATGCTGCCTTGAGACATGAACTCAACACAAGCACCTGCTTCCTCAGCAGAGGCCTGGATCTTGTATCAATACTAGGAGAGATTGAATCTTATTTATTGAGCTTTCTGAGTTCAGTCCACTCAGTTAAATTTTAAATTCACTGCTACTTCTTGAATTACCAAGCTTTTTTTCCTTTACAAACTTACCAGAAATGTAGAAATGCTGCACCAAGTCTACTTTCCATCTCCCTTGACAAAACCACGAGTACCTCTGAATCAGCAGGCACAGCCTTGACACCTGGCTGCTCCCTGTGCTAAGGTGGAACTAGGTCTGCTGAGCATGTGTTCTAACGCTGAACCTCCTTAGGAGAGCAAGGAAACACTGGGGTCTAATCAAGAGAGAAGAGTGACATTACAAACAGTTTAGGTGACTTTTGGGTGCTTTTGGGTATTATGGGCTTGGCCACTGAACTTAGATCAGGTTTGGAGAGGGCCTCAGATAAGAGATCAGTCAAGAGATCATTCTCCAGAGCTGCAATGGTCTTCTGCCTTGCCAGGCAGTAAAACTGTTTTGCTTTTTTTCCCTCGCTTCCTCACTGGATTAACTCATGACTGATACAAAAGCAACAGGAAGTAAACTGTCCCTTTGAAAACTTTACTGTGAAAAAGCCTGCTTATATTTCAAAATGTGATTTAATGCAAATTATGGGCTGATTTGCCATTGTAGTGATTTCACATTTGTTTGTGCTGTGCTCCCATCAGAAGGTTGTGCACAGCACAGTGCTGCAAGAGGTCAGAGGATAATGTGTGATCTCTGCAATAGAGACACAGAAGTGACCTGTGACTGCAAGGCAAGGGTTCCACCCCTGCCTGGGCTGTTAGACATCACCTCAGACTGTCCTGAGCCAAAAACTATGTCTCCTGGTGATGACTGGATTCCTGAAGATCTCTTCTGCCAAGAGCTGTCACTGAATGTCTCACAAAGCAGGTCTACAGAGAAGGCACAATTCAAATCCCAGTAATGACTGCTGAGAGTCCTCATTCTTCCTCTTGGAAAGCAAAAACTACTTTAAGACTTGAGGTTCACCAGCAGTGCTCTCAATATGAAATTTAAATGAAACTTCTTGATGAAGGATGTTAAAAATTAGATATAACAATTGGTTTGGCAAATCTTAGTAATGGGAAAATTAATGTACAAAAAAGTCTATGCAATTACTGGACTGAAACATGGGTACAATTGTAAGTTCAGACCATCTCCAAAGCATTCATGTTTGTGGAAATAGATGTTCACAAAGGAATGGTGGGAAGAAAAAATAAATGCATTTGGTAGCATTTATCTAACCCCACATTTAAATTTCCAGGGTGAAATAAGTGCCAAGTGATCATCTTATTAGTTTGATATCTCTGCTGTGATGAATAAGATGTTTTTTAATGCAAGCAAGGTCCGCCCAATCCACATTTAAGATGCTATAATGAGATAAGTCTAGACAGTTTTGTTACATGGTTATATATGTGAGATGCAGACTCAAGATCTGCAAGAAAGCTCCTGAAAAAGCTTTTTTGACCAAATGAATAATGACTTCTCAAATAAGAGAGTATATTACTTTAAATTCATGGCAAAATAAGTATTTTGTAGCTCATTTTAGAATAGGGGATAAGTTTCATTTTTAGATTCTTTTTATTTGGTTTTCATAATTTCAAGATAGTATGTTCAGAAACACTTTCAAAGGGCGAAAGTAAGAAAAGGAGCTGGAAACTGAATGTTTCTCTATAGACCTGAGTAATAATTTAGAGAAGAATAATTTAGAGGAAAATACCTCTTCAGGTGACAGTGAACTTGTGGAAAATAATCAAGGATCACAACGTAGCCAGAAGGAGAAATATATATATAAATGGTCATCAGTCTGACTAGGTTAGAAAGAAATGGAATAACATGTTTATGTTTTCAAAAGAAACATTTTTGCCTTCATAATTAGGTTAGAGTTATCTTCAATTTGATTTTCCTGTCTGACTTCCAGCAGCATTTTAACTGTACATGTCCTGAATAAAAACACTGTCATAGGAAATATCTGGGGGTTTTTGTGAACAGAGAATTGAATTTCTGGTTTGGGTTTTTTTTAAAGAATGGATATAAATGCTTCCATGTGTTGACATGTCCTGCTAGCAGTTAACTGTATCCTACTGCTTCACTGAGCACTGGAGGCTGGCTGGGAAGCTTTGCCATCACCAAAATGGGCAGCTCAGTGAGAGGCACTGCTTGCCTGCTCACCTTGCCTCAGCAGATGTTCTGCTCATCAGCTCCACGTGTTTATGGATGCAAAATGCAGCAGCGCCAGTGCCAAACCCAAGCCAGCATCTTTCCAGTGAGTTCTAAGAGTTCAGACCACAAAGCACTGGCACTGGTGCAGCTCTGCTTGCTGGATGTCCCTCTGAGAGTTGATGAAACCAAGGAACAGCAGGGGAGAGAAAGAGAGAAAGAAGTGAGGAAAGAGAGAGGCTAGACAGAAAAAAGGAGGATGTGATGCAATGTTCCAGCACTGGTGCTGGGCTGTGCAGCCAAGCCTGGCCACCAGCGTGGCTGGGGAAGGAGGTGACACTGACCTCTCCTGCTGCTGAGCTCCCCCGAGCTGCTTGACGAGGGCTTTGATGGATGAACATCCCTGGTCAGGGCTGACCCTCCTGATGGGTATGGGGTGAGCCCTCCGAGCCTGGCATTCCCATCATGGCAAATTCTGGGCTCAGAATACGTGTGCCATAGACAGAAATGAGAGCTCTCTGCATGGTGCCAGAACTGGCTCTTCCATGTATCACCAAAGTTTCAGATTCAGCACAAAGGACACAGGAGGCATGATGACAACAAAACTCTTCTGAGCTTCTGCCTACAGTCATCCTTGTGAGCTTCAAATTATCTATAGTTCCAAAGTGCAGCGTCTGAGCTGCTGCATCCCAGAGGAGACTCGACCCTTAATGATTATTATGCCTTCTGTGTCCGTATTGAATTAGAATCCTGTTAACACCAAAACACCCAAAGTTTCTGCGTGTTTTGAAGGTCTCACTGTTTTTCAGAAATAATCAGGGCTTCTCCTTTCAACAGTGCCTATTACAGTTCCTAATTCCCAGCTCTTCCCCAGTGCACGTGGGCTACAGCTTTTCCCTTTCTCTGTGAACAGCAGACTGGGACTCCAATTCCATCACAGGTTTACAGGGCAAGAGGCTTGAAGGACAAGGCTGGGTAATTAAAACAGGAAAAGTTTATTATGTTCCTGCCTGAGGACCAGGCATGTTGTTTTTGAGCTGCTGAGTTTCAGACAGCACCAGCAGCTAACTCAGCTGATGCTGGCATGTCCGAAGGGTACAGTGGTGCTGCCAAGTGCCTTCCTCAAGCAGCTCCAGCCATGGACCAGCATTGAAAGGGCTGTTTGCACAGTCAAAGCCCACGTGTGAAGGCCCAGTGCAGGGGTCCTGGGGTGATAGGGACAGGAAGCCCTTAGGTCAGTCCTCTCCATTCCACAGGCCCCATGGCTGGCCTCAGCAGGGCAGAAACGTTGCCTCTCTAATGCAGAAGCAGACCTGCCAAGGAGGGGCACAGGAACTGTCTCAGTGGGAAACGACAAAATCCAGCAGTAACTGTACAGAGAGAAAGTTAACTTACAAACAAGTTCTTGTATAGTAGGAGGAAAACAAAATCTTACATCTAGAAAGAGATATTTATACACCAGGGTACACAGTAACTCTCTCCTTGCCTGCTAACCCTCCTCACCAGTGGACAGCTTCTTCCCTCCCATGGGCAGGGAAATCTGGCCATTAGGCTTTCCATGCCCACACTGGATTTTATCACTTCCCCTGCCTTCTCTCCCTGTTTGTTTCTCCCCTCTCCTTGCTTTTTGTGACACATGCTATCTCCTGTTAAGGGGAGGGTGGGGTTTGATATCAATGTTTCCATCTTCTGTTCTTTTCTTTTTGTTCACTTGTTTCTTAATTCCTCCGTAGTTTGGAAAAGCTAAAGGCACACAGTCAGTTCTGTCTTCAGTATGTTCTTGAGAAGCCAAAAGTATGCAATGTAAATTAGCTTTAAAAGAAAATCTTACTTCATTAAGTAACATGGCTGTCTGCCACTCAGAAATGTCCTCTTGCAACATATCCTGGTGATCTCACAGATATGTATGTTATTCACTCTTAAGAACTGCATGACATATTTGAATAATGCCTGTTAAATATTTTTTAAAGAATAAAACATCTTAAACCATATTCTGTAACTTGAAACTGGACCAAAAACTAACCCCTGATTTGAAGTCACAATACAACTCCTTGCCAAAATGTGTGTATTTTCTTAGTTTCTTCTGTTTCAATATAAATTATTCAGTTGGGTATATTCAGTCTTAAAACAGTTTTTCTTCTAAAGCATGGAAAGTACAAAAGACAAGGCACGTGTTTTTTTCTGAGCCTGTAGCACACTTGAATGTTCAATGGTAAGGGTAGAGAAAGGACCAAACTTTCAGCATAGGCTGTGACTGAGGGATGGCAACTGCTGCACTTAAGTTCCATGTTGGTTATTATGAACAGCTTCCTAGGAGCTGGAACAGGCTCCCCATGGACATGATCTTGGCAGCAAGCTTATTAGAGTTCAGGAACTGTTTGGACAATGGTCTCAGGCACATGGTATGATTTTTGGGGTTGTCTTCTGCAGATCCAGGAGCTGGACTTGATCCTGGTGGGTCACTTCCAACTCTGGATATTTTATGATTCTAGTTAAGCAGATAAAAGATCATATAATAGAAAAAGAGGCTCTCTGGACGTTTTTTGTCCCTCTCTCAAGGTCTCACTGCTGAGGGCTGTCAAAGGAGTTGCAGAAAACTAAAGAAGGGTTTCACACAGTAAAACCAGGAGTGTAAAACCAAGGCGTCATCCCAGAGCCTCCCTGGTGAGTCATCCCTTGGAGAAAACGTGTCCAGCTCTGCCCTGAGCACCAGCATTCCCTTGCTGTCCCACCTTCCACACTGGCCCACGGCATCCTCCAGCTCCTGGCGCAGTCACAGAGTTCCACACCTGCCCAAACTTCCAGCTGTGAGATGCAATACACATCCACAGAGGTTTTGTGTCTCTTGGAGCACAAGCTGAGTCCTTGAAAGTCTTTCCTGTATGTGTCCTAAGCTGGCTCCAGCTGTGCCCCACAGGAGGATGGTCATCCCTGCACAAGGCATCACCCAAGAAGAAGGGAATAAGCCTGTGCGTGGGAATCTGTGCCTCTCATCAGAGACTTGTCCTGCAAGCCTTCCCATATGATTCAGAGAAACAAGCATCTTTATTTGTGATGATGTGATGTCTCTCTTATGTATATTTAAAGGTCTAAGATATAAACTTCTTCACAGAAGTCAAAACAGAAAATATGGTGTTGGCTCTGCTGCCCCACTCGAAAGACTTCTGTATAGTGGGAAATGTGGCCTTGTTATCACCATTTTTGGAATTACCTTTAATTTTCAATGAACTAACTGCAAGCAAGTGATGACTTTGCATCAACCCTCCTGAAGTTAGTAGAAGGATTTGGGTCCTGGGTTTGTTTTGGATGAGCCATAGTAATCTTCTGGGTTATTTATTAACTGTTTGCATCAACTGCTTACTTTTGGTTGTATGTGACTGCTGACTGCAGACACACGATGCTGCTGTTGAACCCCAGCCAGTGCCCAAGCACAGCTCTTTCCAAGGATATGTGTGTACTTGCAGAAAGAGAGGGATGACAGATGAGAAGACTCTTGTGGTTTGTTTTTCTATGTAAACAAAAATGCTTTTTCATAAACACAACCGAGGATCCAGGGAGCTACACCAGGAAAACAATCTTAGGAAAACTACTCTTGGCTGCAAAGTTTATTCTCCTTCCCCAAAAACATTAATGAGTTGATACTTAGCACTCAACTCCGTGCATGCCATTAGACCTGTACCAGAGTGGGATGTGTTCAGAGATGCCCACAGACTTCCCACAGACTTTCCAACCACCAGCTGTAGACTTCTGATTAGAGCACAGGTTAAAGCCCCTACATTTGAGATCCTGATTTCCCTTTGTAGTCTAACAGAAGAGGTTTGTTCCTACAGAGACTACCTGTGTTAGATGTCTGAAGTTCAATCACACAAACAGTCCCTCACCCATCCTCAAATTCACTTTGGACAATACTGGACAAGAGATGTGCTTCACCCACAGCCAGCTTTTACCCACACAGGCAAATGCAGGCTGTGCATGGAAGACTTGCAAAGCCAAAGGGCTGTAAAACATCCCAGCAACAGGACAGGGGACTCCAGGGGCTGGGGGAGAGAGGGGAAATGTTAAATTAAATTCTAAATGGATGGTTAACTGGAGCCAGTTCCTGCGGTGCTGCAATGCCTGAGTCCCTGCTCTCCAAGGCTACCTCCAGACACAGCTACTGGGAAATATCACGTTAGAAAGCTGGAGAAAATTGTCTTCAGACTGTTTATCTTGAACAGGCAGAAAGATGCTGGAGTCTGGGGGTTGCCTTCAGTAGTGGCAGAGATGGGGCTGGGGGCCATGGGTGGGCATTTCTTGCAGATGACCCCATCTGTTTTCAGTGACCATCTCTCAGCCCTTCTGCCAGCACAGCCTGCCCTTATTGGTCAGGTTTGTGGCTCAATAGCCCATTTATTGGGAACATATGACAGACACTTACCACATACCCCAAATATTCTCAATAGCTGGCATTTCTGAGACTCAGGCTCCTTTTTAACACCCCAAAGCTCTTAGTAAAGGTTAGACCTCTACATCGGAAGTGAAGTTTTACACTTTCCATAACATTTTATATAGTATTTTTATTACTGATTGTAGCACAGCGCTTGTGGTCTCATAGGCCCCCTTGCAGTTTGCAGCCTTAAAAATAGATATTTTTTGTTAATGGAAGAAAATGCTTATTAGGACATTTAGGCACTTTAAGGAAAAAAAGCCCAGTGTTTGCAGCTGGCTCCATTTACTGATTAGAGTTTCATTAACCATGGTAATAGTATTCCTGCTAGTAAATACTTGCTGGAGTATTTACTTTACAATGCTAAAACATTTCTAGAAAACAATACTCTCCTCTGTTTTCTCATTGCAATAAAGTTACCATGAGATTACAGAGGAGTAATAGATTCCAATGGAGGGCTACACTGGGGTTACACACGAATACACATCTACACACACCCACCTCTAGATTATCTCTATGCATTATCTCATTCACATGATTCGTAGCCATTATTTAACCAACTTTCTTCTTGTTTTTACACAAACAGGAGGTCTGCTTATATAATTGAGACATTTTCTCCACACAGCAAGTATTCCCATTTTCTGGCTGGAAGAGTCAACATCTGACCCAGAACTGGAATTAAGCATTTCAGTTTTGAAGAGTAGTAAGGAATAAAGATAGAAAGTTTTGCATGAGCAAAAAGAAGCTCTGGGGAATAGGGATGAGGACCCTGGCAGGACAGGACAGGCACAGATAGCAGGCAGTGGTTTCCAAGTCTCGTTGTTTCCAGAAATTTTGTTTCTTTGTCCCATCCATCTCCTCATCTCCCCACACATCCATAGAGTCCTCAAGCAAAGCCTGCTCTGCCATCATAGCTCTGTTTTATGTCACTACCTTGCTATCTCAAAGCTGGCTCCTTTTTCTCTTTAGTCCTTTTATTTTGTATCCCTGAGAAATTAACCTATGGTTAAGAGCCATCTCTCATCTCATTCAGACATTTCCCTTTTGTAATTCACCTGCAACTCTCACATATGCTAGACACTGAGCAGAAAGGAAAAAAGGTCTGAATGTCTCAGAAGCTTGCCCTGTAAGATACAAAAAGAATATAAAATCATGGTATAGCTTCACTGGAGCAAAAATTTAATCTGATTATACATCTCTCTGGCTTTCTCTTTCCAGGCTAAGCTTTGTTGATCTGCACTTTGAAAATAGTCCCTACCTTGGAGACAGTATCCCCCACTCACTGAAAAGCACAAAAAATTATTTAGAAAGATTACTTTTTACCAGAAAGTTACCTCTGCTTGACCCTACTTTTCCACAGATGGAGCCCTACTCAAACCGTTTTTACATTGATAACTGTATTTGATATCCATCAAGGAGGTGTTCAAATTTGCAATGCTATCAAGGGTATCTGCAGGGATTTTTAAGTGTTTGGGGACTTAACAGTACCAAGGCTTTCATTGACTGGAAAAAAAAGTATATAAATTTTAAAATATACCAACTTACAAAGAAAGTGCTCTGCAAGGGATTTTTCTTTAAAAGTCTTACTGAGGCTTGTACTGGCAATAAACATCCACTGATGGACTGAATTAATTTCCCTGTGTGATCAAAACACATGATGTGTTTGATAATGCAATTACAGAACACTTTGCTCTCATAAGGACGTTGCTGCAATCAAATATTCTCTTCTGAGTCTGGCACAGCTGACATATGAGCATGCACAGGAGGGAAGGATAGCAGGAGGGTAAGATGCATTTGCCTTGGGATGGGAAGGGAAGCCAGTGAAGGAGGCAGCTGCAACCACAGTAGTGGAAGCTTGTAGGGGAAGGGTGACCCAGTCAGATGAACAAATTGAGGGAACAGGGAAGAAGGGAGGTTTGGTGGGATTTGTCTAGCTGCACCAGCCTTGCTGCTGCCTTCACACCAGCAGCAACTCTTGCTCTGAGCACACGACAGCAGGCACACAGGGGAGCAGTCCTGGTCTCATTCTCACCGAGATAAGAGGCAGCATCTGGTACAAGCAATAAAATTAAATGTAGCAGCAGCAGCCTGTAGGTACTTTGTCAAGCTGTGCATGGTGATACTGAGCTGCAGCAGCTGGGCAGGAGCCAGGCTCCCAGCAGGTCCTGGTGGGACACCCCCAAGAGAGGAGCTGCTGGCAGATGAGTGCTCCTGCACGCCAATGTCCCTCTGGCCACACCCAAGCCAGCCAGCAAATCCATTCTGGCAAGCCAGGGCACGATCCAGTGCTGCCTGACACAGAATAAAAAGAAATACATTACACCAGCTGAGGTCCTGGTTTTGTCTTTCTCCTTGCATTTTCCCAGATGCAAGCTGAGCCACAAGCAAACAGACAAAGGGGTAATTTGGCATCTTTGCCAGGTGGACTTACTGGCAATTGGTGACCCCAGAGTGAGTCCCAGAGGAGTCAGATCTGATTGTGACATTTGGTCACTGCAGCTGCAGGGCCAAGGGAGGGGTAAAGCAGCAGGAGGAGCACCCAGCCTTTGGCACCACTGCAGTCCTCTGTCCCATGGCAACATCTGTGCCCAACCCCTTCCCCAGGAGCATCCCTTGGCAGCACAGCTTCGTGGGGCACTGTGGGACATTAATATTTTCCTGTTGGGTTTTATTGGTAAGAATGGACAAGCCTAAAAGCTTTCCACAAGTTCTCAATTTACTGTTTTCAGGAAGTCTTGACACATGGAAATTAACAAGCTAAAGCACCATCCTTTGCTATTACCCACTGTAGCTGCATTCAAATATTTTCCACCCTAAGACCAGTCAGTGATTTTCCTCTCCCACACATGGAGAAAAAGACACTTCTAAAAAAACCCAAGGAATGGTAAGAACAAAGTTTTTCGAAAACAGCAGGAACACGTGGGATTTCCAGCCCTTTTCCATTTTATTAAGGTACATTGTCCTGGGGACTGTGACAGGGACAGATGGTAAGGGGTTTTTCTTTGAATTTTATAGCCTGTATTCATTTACCAAGCTGAGCCAACATTAAAATGTGTATTCATCTTCCATTTATTGCACTGTGCATCACCACCTTGGGTCACGATGCTATTTTTGTCAGTTTGCTATTTTTGAAAGGAGGCAGACACACATTTTAAAAGCCTCCTTCTCATTTAATCTCAGCCACTGACATGCCTTTGAAGATTTGGTTTTGAAGGGATGTGGTATCAGTGATCTTGACAAACATTTCAGTTTGCCCACTGCCAGCCAGGGACTGTGCACACAAGTTTGCTTTTACTAACTGCAGAAATACAAGCAGAACAGACTTACAGTAGGTATATAAACAAGAAGGTCACAAGGTTAATGTTTGACTCTAATCCTAATGACTTTTTTTGAGCCATGCACAAAGCATGACACCAGAAAGAATCCACTAACAAAGTAAAGATAAACAAGTACAAGAGCACAACCCTCCTTTGTACACCAGCTTCAGAAGTTGCACAAAGGTATTTAAA
The DNA here is from genome assembly GCF_052056855.1 of Sturnus vulgaris. Lineage (NCBI taxonomy): Eukaryota > Metazoa > Chordata > Aves > Passeriformes > Sturnidae > Sturnus > Sturnus vulgaris. The sequence continues at coordinate 15,515,503 of NC_142243.1, forward strand.
GAACAAATAAAAATACCCTGGTTTTATAATAGATGTAACTTTATCCATTCCTTTCCATTATATGTGCAATAAATTGCTCCAAGGTGCCAATAAATATCAGAGGAACTTGGTGTTTTATAAATATTTTGAAAAAATAGAAACTATTGCTTAAATAATCACTGTATGGAGAAAATACTCTCCCACAAAATCTATTAAACAGAGTTAATGAACTAGCCAGAAAACGTTTCAAACCTATTCCTCCAACTTCTAATTCAGAAAAATTCTTTCAAGCTGAGTTTCAGACAAAAATAATGAGGAAAGTTGCTGAATATGGTCTGAGCGAACATAAATTGAGTCAACTGTTTACAGAAATGTTTGCAAGCTGAGACAAATACATTCTGGATTGTTTAGTTGTGTGCAAGGTGATTCGAAATACAGCAACTATATTATGGCTGTTAGAAAAGCTTTGTCAAAATAAAGCAATATTGCTAAGGGCTCTTGAGACACAGTTAGCAGACTCAGGCCAGTAAACAAACCCCAGCAGAAGTGCACATAGTTTACAAAAAACACAAATGCCTCCAGCAAATCTATTCACGTTTCTTTTCACAGAAAAAATGTAAAACTTTATCAGAAGACTGCTTCTGTGCCCAGAATATTTGTTCTGTTTTGGGACAGTTTACTTTGGCAACTTACTCAGCTTTGCATCTGCAATTAAATGATGAAAATGAGACAACGTGACCCTGGAGAGATCATAGGAAACTGCATCTTATCTGTTTGCCTTTTATTTACAGAGCTCTTCATGTTTTGGCCTCCCTAATGCATTTTTCATTAAAGGAGAGCAAGCTTGACACACAACCTTCTCACTCAGTGCACGTAGGAACTGTGATCCAGAGGCAAAGCCAGGCAGTTTCTACCACTTCAGCTTCTCCTCATTAGCAGTTTCTAAGTGATTTCCACTGCTTTGGATGATAGACATGTCTCCCAGTGCTGCCTTGCTCCATCATGGGAAAGAAATTCAAGCCCACTTCTGGTTCTGCAGCAATAAGACCCCAGTGACTCTCTCAGCTAGAATTCAAGTCACTTCTAATTCAATATGAGCATGTATTATTTCCAGCATGGCAGTTCCCTGGTGCTCAACATTGCCCCATTGAGGAAGACCCTGTAGACCCCTGACAATGTTTTACTGCCGTGAGAGATGTCTCTGCTAATCCTCAGCTGCAATGTTTGCCCAGAGCAACATATGAAATCCCATGGAGGGGAATTTGAAATCCCACAGCAGCTGGAGATTTGGAGAGCTGGATGGCTCTCAAATGCTGATCAGAGGAGAGACCATGAACCTCATGCTGCTGGTGGCACTGCCCCCTCCAGGGTACTCTTAGGTGGGCAGTTCACATGGTGACATCTCCCAGAAGGCAGAGCAGTGCTGGCATGGGCCATTCTACAGCCAGGCAGCAGCAGAATCCTTCAGCTCCATCTGCAGATGGAGTGGCATCGAGCTCATCCAGCATCTGAAAGGTGAGGGCTCAGTCTACTGGGGTCATCTTGGCTACCTCTGTGATCCGTGCAAGAGAGGACTCCAAGAGAGTGGAGTAAGCACCCAAGTCACCAGTCTCCCTGCTCTGGAATGGATAACTAGCTCCAAATTTCTTGGGACTTAGTCACAGGGTGGATGTTTGCTTCTGGATGTGCAGCACTGAGCTCCTTCCACATCCTTTCTTCCATCCAAAATACCTCTCTATACGGAGCAGTTTCTTTAGTGAATAATAAAGACAATCTGGGGTACCTAAATCAGCTGTAAACTCCAACATGGCACTTACTAAATTAAATAAGGTGTATCCCACAGTTATTGGTCTGCTACTCAGATGTTCTAGGGAAACCACCACATAGTGCCCCTGCCACCACAGGTAACATGAGGAGGGGGTCATGATCCTGCACCAGAGGGAAAAATCTGCTCTGCAACCATCTTGTTCAAAGGCTGGTGTGGAGGTGACCGTGAGAAGACAGGAGACCGTGATGGCTCTCAAGCCACAGCCATTTTTGTATGAACCCCTCAGGCCCATATAAATGAGGAGTTTCACCCGATTTATTGGCATCAATGGAGGTTGATGTGAAGGCTTGGGCTGTGAAGAGAGGAGTGGTTTGATTTCTTATCCACCAAAATCAGTTCATGGTTGTGTGCAACACTTTATAACAGCAGTACTGTAAACTACCTTCCAACCAGGAGCCTTTGGCCAGAAGGCTCTTTTTTTTCTCCTCAGTCACTATTTCAGCATTCCCACTGCTGTTATTCTGATAAGGAGATTTAGAAATGTTCATATTTTCTCATCAGTAGCCTGGAAATTTCTCAACGTCAAATGCAACTTTCACAAGAGGGAACATCATCCCAAGCTGCAGAGAGATATGAAGTACCCCTGCAGGGATGCAGTGGTGGGAAATCTGTTAGCAATAACAACTGCAACAGCAGGCCCATAAAACGTGCTTACCAGAGCCAGGATTCCCTGAAATCAGCAGCTGCCCACTGATGGATGTGCATCTCAGAGAACCAATGATCTCTATAGAGACACCCATGTTCGTGGTGCCCCCTTGGTGAGGGGGTGAGCAGGGGACAGAGGCTTAGGTCCACATGGGAAATTCAAAGAGCTGTTGCACTTTTCTCCCCACCTACCCCAGCCCAGCCACCAGCACAGTGCAGGCAGCTCCCACCAGCCTCCCCTGCTCAAGGGGTGGTGGCTGTCACCGGGCTTGGAGGCTTGTGTCACCAGGCCACAGCGAGAGGCATCGCTCTGGTCAATACCGATGGGTCCTCTGCACAAACTGCACTTCGAGTGCCTCCAGATGCTCAGGGAGCAAAACCCCTGCCCACCCTGGGAGCTTTGCTCTTACAGGTTCAGAAGGGCATTCTGGCAGGAAAATGTTAACACAAATCCCAGAGTAAAAATGCAATAGAAAAGTAACAAAAAGAACATAATTTCTGTCCTTCTGTACACAAATTTTTCCAAATTCCTGAGCATCAATGGTCTGAGACAGGCACAGATACGTTTGAAAACTAACTCCTCATTAGGGATGGGAATTGAACAGCTCGAACATTCTTGTGACAAGGCAAAACAAGAAACAAAACACAAAATAAAACAAAAAACCCCAAACAAACAAACAAACAAACAAAACACCATTAAACCAACCCCCCCCCCCCCCAAAAAAAAAAAACAAAAAAACACCACAACCAAAAACAAGAGCACGTCTCCTTCCCATCATCAGCTAGGATGTGTCGAGAATTTGCTTCCATAATGAAGAAAACTTGGCTGAAGCATTTTCAACCTGCAGAATAAATTAACTGATTTTAAAACAGTATATAAACTTGTATCACAACGGAGAGACAAGCTGTAGCTTCAAAGTGGCTTCAATTTAAAACTGAGCAAGTATCACCAGTATTCCCTCTGGATTCCAAGTGATCCTGCTTCAGTCATATTCTTGGCTCTTTCTGTCCTCCTGTGAGTTCCCTCCACCACACAACCGTGGAAATCTGATTTTAAGCTCATGCACTCAGATATTTCCAAGTATGATAAATTTTGTATGAAATGAGAAACTCCTAGAGGTGCCAGGAGATGGTGTTTCAAGGCTCTTTAGGAAGAGGCAACCAAGTAAGACAGGATAGGTCTCTGCACATTGGGGGGAAAAAAAGACCAAGACACAAGATTTTCTAATGTGTCTCTCAAATGATGAAGTGCAATGTAAACTTTATAGCCAGCCAGTATATTTCATAACTGCCTGAAAATTTCTGAGAATACAAAAAAATTCCCATTGGTAGGCTAAAAACGCAAAATTTAAACACTCTCTGTAATTTCAATCCTCTTGACTTGCTACACTGTTTCTCTATAAATAGTTATTTTTCCAGGGCTGCTTGCAGACCTCAGGAACATCTTTCCACTACCCTGGGAGCTAGATAAAATGTATCAGCAAACACAACATGGACTGAGAGACAAAACAGCACGTAGGTCAACTCAATGAATGCGCTGCTATTCAGACACATAAACCAGAAAGGTCCTTGCCACTACTTATGTTGTGACACAGAGGCTCTAGCTTGAGTTTTAATGGAATAAGGGCTGGAAAAGCCCAGGAAGTGGCGTGGCCAAAGTCTTGGCACCTTGTGTAGGCTAGAAAAGGAATAGTGGCGTTCTGAAAAGAGCACCTCCTGATTATATCCAGCTCAAAAGCCTCTAAGAAGAATTTCTCTAAACAAACCATCTAATTAGCCCCACATGCCCATTTATTTTGCCCAGTTTTAGACAGATTCAAATTGGAAAACATTTTCCAGAGCTCTGATCTTTCTCAGTCTGCTCATCTCTGGCTTCTCCTTCTAATTAACAAGCGTTTTCTCCAGAAAGATCTATCACACGTTTTTCTAAGCAAAAGCTAAATATACAGAGGCTGTTCCCATCCAGAGCCCACCTCAGGGAGAGACCCATGAGATCTCTGATGATAAACAGCAACCTGCAATCTGCTCCCGTTTCCCCAAGGTCATCAGCAGAATGGAGACTTTGTTCCCCTTGTAAACTCTTCACACGCCGCCAAGGCAGAGCATGAACCTCAGTATCCAGACCAGCAGCCCCAGAGAGCACAGAAACAAAACTGCAAAAGGGGGATTCATTCTCTCCCAATGATGCCAAAAAGCCTTTGAATCCTGCTCCATGATTTGGCTGGGAATGCTGGAAGCTCCTAGGAGGATGAAGACTTTTCTTCACCTTAGAAGAGAGACTGCAGATCAGCTTGTCACAGGCTCTGGGTTCCTGACATAAAACATGCAGCAAAATCAGCTTTTGGTGTTCTCCTGAATGTAATGTCCACTTCCATTCCTCATTCCCACTCTGGTACTGTATTGTACAGGCCTTGACTCTGTACCAACATCACTCTTCCTGCAGTAAGATCAAATACAGATTAAGAAGATAATCCATCTTTTAAAATGTTAGAATTTTTTGTTTGGGTGGTTTGTTTTTGTTTATTTTGTTTTGTTTTCTTGTTTTTTTAATTTTAAATCTTTACTTACTTTCAAATGGAGTCACAGTGTAGCCTCCAAAGGCATGGGCCAGCATGGGTGGGGAGTTGCTCGGGGCAGGACTGAGTGTAAAGAGGAGACCAAGAGGTAGAAACGGTGTGAGAGCATTTCCAGCTAGCCTTGGTTACAGTGAAACCAAAGCATCTCTAGGACACAGTTCGGGTATGGTGAGTGCAAGGATGTCAGCACTGTCAGGAGCTCCCTATGGCCTGGCTGGGCTTGATGAGCACGAGCTGTGCAGTGAAGTGGCAAATCCAGCATGGAAATGCATGGAAATGGAAAAAAAAGTTCCTGACCTGTGTGGTAGCTCCATCACTGACTCCTTAGCCAGGCTTTCAAAAGTGACATTGGACTGTCCTCAACACCTGTGCTCCCATGGGACCATCTAGATGCACCATGGCAAAATGGAGCCATGAACAGTGGGATGGGATCAATTCCAAGACAAGATGCTCAGAGCAGAAGGCTACATGGAGATTTGACATTACTTTCACTCTTTTTTTGCAGTTCAAATTTACCAGTCAATAATCAGAAAAGGGACCCAAAGCATAAAACTGTGTGAAGCTCAAGATCAGGGTCCACAAAGAAGGGCACATAGCAGCAAATGGGTCCAATGTTTGCCAGTGATGTGAGCACAGTGCTGGAATAGCAACCAGGAGTTAGTTACCAGAGCAATGGACACTCCAGATACTGTCAACAAAAGGATTCAGCCTGAAAGCCAGTGGGACCATTATTCATGTTAAGCTATTTCACAAACCATGGTGTTCCCAGAAAAACAGAGAAAAGCAGATAAGAAGGTGAAGAAGGTTTCCAGAGGTGATCCAAGAAAGCATGTGAAAAATGTCTGGATGAAAAAAAGCACATGGGAGAGGAAACAGTTTGTAAAAGTACTGGGGGAAGAAAACACAATGGTATAGTGATTTCTTGAGCTGCAAGCTTTCACTTTGCAAGCTACATACAAGCTAAGAGCATTTGTGCTGGCTGCAGATACACTCCCTCAAGCATCAACAGCTGCCTGCCAAAGCACCTCCTAAATGTCATGATCTGACAAAGTTCTGTCAGCTCACAAAATGCATCAGGATTCCCATGCAACTGCTGTGCATGACATGCCGTAGAAAATGTTTGTAGCCTAGGGAGGCCAAGGCAGAGTATTCCTAATCTCTTTCAGGAAAACCCAGCAAAGTCTCAGTGCTAAGTGGGTTTTGTTTGATGGCGTGGTGACCACATTACCAATAGAGAGCAACACTTTGCAGAGGGTGAAAGTGATTTAAATACATCAGAAAAGAGCTATCACTGAAAAACTCTTATCCTGATGCAGTGGAATCAGGGAAGACACTAAATTTTACTGCAGATGCCAAAAAAGTATGGGCCAAGTCAGGCCCATGTGAATGACTCAAGGAAGTTGTTAATCTACAGCAACAGAGACACAGAATGAAAATTAAATATTCCTTGCTGTCCTGAGCTCTCTGTGCTAACATAAGCTACATTTAAAGAGACTATTATGGATATCCTGCGTTTCTTCACTTAGTGAATGCCAGAGAAGAAAACACCAATCAGTAAAGTGGATCCAGATAAATTCGATAATTTTGTTTCATTCCAGAGGAATAGAAATAGCTATGTCACTTCTAATTCCCAACTAAAATTAACCAAATAGATAAACAAAGCCTTTTCTGGTACCTTCCAAGAGCAGGTCTCAACATTTCTTACAAGCACTGCTCCATCTCATAGTCCCTTTGTGAGGTATTGCATATGTGGGAGACAAAGCTCCAGAAGGGCAAATGAATTGCATAAAGCCTGTGGGCAGTATTGGTAAATGAGACAAGATACGATTTCTGTGTCCCACTTAATAAAAAGGAAGTAATCTGTCTTCTCTAATTGAAGTTTCCAATTTCCTTCTCCAATCTATCAATAGATGCTTATTCTCTCTAAAGATTCCAGATTTTACCTATTGCATCAAGTTAAAGGAATAATTTGTGTTTTTATAGCTGTTTTTACAGAATAGTTAAGCATACCACATAAATTACTTCATAAACATCACAACATCACAATGTAAACTTCATTAAGCTTTAGTAGAAGTTGTCAGTTAAATACATGATTAAGAAAATTGGCAAACAACTTACTTCTTGGCTCTCATGCCTTAGAATTTGATTACTTTAAATGCATACAATTGCATGCATGGCCAAATGGTGTATTTCAATATTTGTCCATAAAGTGGATTTGAAATGCATGGAGGATGGTACAGCTTTTGTCAGAGGAAGTTATTATCTGTGATAAAAGCAATTGTTGACATTAGAAATACAAACTAGAGTATTCAGAGGAAAAATTTAATAAAAACTAAACAAATGTAGATAAGAAAAGGGAGGTTAGCAGTATGGCAAAGCAAAGCCAGATGTAGCAGTAAATATCTGCCCAGAGGCAAACCTGGACTGCTGCCTATCAGAGTGGCAGCACAGCTGGTTTGTTTTTTACACTGGACATGATAGGCAGGCAGACAACAGGCAAGTATGTACTTAAGTTGAGAAAAAGCCAGGCTAACCTTACATTTCATTCTGATGTGTGTTACCTTAAAAACAAGAAGGGCCATTTTGTCAGGGAGAATTTGGGGTCTGGGTTTGTGTTTAAAACAAATGCTACTAGCTACATTTCATCTTAGCAATTGTCTCAGTTGCACAGGTAAGAAAGCAAGTGAGCACTGGGTCAGTGTGAGCTCCTCTCCAAGGCCCAGTGGCCACAGGAGATGCACCAAAGCTGTGCCACCCCTGCCCCTGGACCACCTCTGCCTGTGCAGGGCTGGAGAGCTACCCCCAAGTGAACTGTCCTTTTCTGCCTCCTCTCCCAGAATGCAGCACAACATCCAAAAAAGAAAAAAGCTTTGAAACTGCAGAACAAGGCAGTCTGTGCATCTAGCTTAAGCACACTTCCTTGGGATGAGCAGGTTTAAGGCCAAGGAGCATCTCCCTTGTGAAACTCACACTGAGACCCAGTCACTTGGAAAAAACAAACTCTTAATAAATTAACTGTACTGTATAATATTTTTTTTCAATTGAGAATGTCATGAAGAGGATGTTACAGCAGAATACAGACTCAGAACAATCTGGCTCACATTACTATCTTCTGGCTCTTTTATTTTCTTATTTGGTCTTGTATCCTGGAGTTATATCACTCTATAGTAACTGAGTAAGAAGGGGATTTGCAGCACTCTTCTCTAGTTCCTAAAGTATTTTCATCACTTAGCTGCCATTTCAGAGTTAAAGGAGAAACTAACTACACATTTTGGACTGACCTAGTTATTTACCCCCTTTCTTAAAGAAGTTTTTTCAGTGACAAATATAACAGAAAGCATTTTGTGTTGTGAGAGGGGAACAGTGTTTATTATCCGAGAGGTACATCTGAACTAAATTATCATGCTCTAAAGTTTGGACTGATTTTTCAGCTAACAAATTCTTTTACCATGTTCCTTTAACCATTGGAGAAATAAGTCATCTGTCAGTGTTTCTCTACCAAGAGTTTATACTGATCATCAGCCTCAGTGCAAACAGGGCTGGGTAGAGAGGCACCAGAGCCTGCAACTGGGAGCTGTGTTCACACCTCTGAAGTCAAAGTGGGGAGGAATTCTTGTTCAAAACTGCTACCCACAAAGAATAAACATTTGAGCCTCCATAGTGGATTTTATTCCTGTGCACACAACTGTATACTGCCCCTGGAGCTCTCTCTGCAACAGAAGCTGCCAGGTTCAAGATTTAATCCACATTTTCAGCAGATCTCTGTGGAAATCCCCAGCCTGGTCACAAAGGCATAAATTGGGGGTGCATTGGGAACTCTCAGCCAGGCATGGCCCTGACGTGGGTCGAGGGGCTGTGCTGCAGCAGGGACATGCCCCTGCCACAGAGAGACCAGGCTGGTGATGGCTAGCAGGGACTGAACCCCCAGGGAAGGGCTGGTGGGGACAGGGGTGAAGGGTGGCAGTGGAGAGCACCAAGGTGCCTGCAGGCAAAGGGATCCACACACATTCACAGTAATAACTTGGGAGACTCTCTCTGCTCTCCTCAGCATGATTTTCATCCTGTGTGACTGGTGTCAGGAGAAAGGCACCACCTGCCAGAGGTGGCTGGGGAGGTGGGATGTAAAGGCACTGACATGGGGCAGATGTGGCACCTTTTCTTATGCTAACCAAATGCCCAGTGACAAGGAAAAGAGAGAAAGAGCAGCAGTGAAATGGAGATGTGTGTGACCATGGCATGGCACCCATGGGATGGACAAGGAGGCATTTGGTGGCACCATGCACAGCTTGACTGCAGCAAACTGCTTCCAGTGTAAGCCCTGAAACCCCATTCCAGGAATATTTGGAGTCAGAACCAGAAGGCTTTTCCAGCTCTCTATGAGTTCAGTTTCACATGGTGATGATATCCTTCCTGGCTCCCTGAGCTATTATGTGGCAGCAGGACTGAGCTTCTGAGCCACAGCCAGAACTTCTGAGTGCACAGAAAAGAAGAGGTAGCTGGAAAGTAAAGATGAAAATAAATTTATGGTGATACTTTCCCTCATAAGGAATCAGGACAATCTATTTTCTCCATAAATCTTTGTTGCTTAAAGTATTGAGCAACTCAATTTGTACCAAAGATAAAAATTAACAGAAAAAAAAACAATAAAGCAAGACCCTCCAGACTGGTGCAACTAGCTCTTGTGGAGAGGACTGCCCCAGCAGAGGCACGTAGCCCTCTCACCTTTTCCACTCTGATTTCTGTGCATAGGCAGTTTTGTGCATTATGTTCCCAGATCTGATCCCAGGCTTGAGATCTAGAGAGTCCTGAGATACTGGGAACTCATCTGCAGGAAACACACTGCAGGAGCTGTTTGCCATCATAGCACTGGGAGCTGAAATAAAGCTCCTTGCCAACAGAGCAACCCAGCAGCTGGACCCAGTGCTCACCCTGGTCCTTGAGGAGCAGAGGGTGGACAGAGTGAAGTGACAGGGCTTGGTTGACAGGGTCACTCACTGAAGAAGCTGAGAAGTTATCTCATGACTTGTGAATGCTGATCCTGTGCCCTTTACACAACTCAATGAGGCCTTAAATTATATGCTGTGGAGAGTCAAGACCATAAATAAAAAGGAGTGCTCCTTAGATAATAGCATTCCAGTAAGCTTACAAATATGCCTCACTTGGGGACATATTACATTACAATTTTGGACTTGCCAAATTATCTTCTGTTCTATTTATTGCCAGCAGCCTTATATCACACTCATATTTTAAGTTCTTAATTTGTGCAACTTTTGTTCTACCTCAAAAAAATATTATTTTCTTTAGCACTTTCATCACAATTCTCTTACCACACAAGAATCAGAGTTGATCAAGGACATCAGGAGTATCCCTGACATATCCTGGCATTTTCCAAGCTGCTCAGTTCAGGAATCACTAATACTGCAGCCTCACAATCAGCCCCACAGCAAAGGATTCACCTCTGCTGGCACTGTCCAGCCTCAGCTCATGCTTCAGAGGTCAGCTTTTGGCCCCAGAAAAGCACTGGTCAAACAAGTGAGAAGTTTTGCATCAAGGAATTGCAAGAATTACAGGAAGGGCACCAAGTATAGTTAAATAGATGTGTTCTGATGGCACGTGTAGAATGGTTTGAATTATGCAGCACAAATAGGCCAACCCAGTTCTGTCAAAGTGCTCTGAGGTGCTGCTCAGGATTTCAGACATGCATTATGAGGAGCAGCTGCTGCTCCAGGACACATTTCAGTCCCAACAGGATCAAGTCCTGAGAGTTTCCAGTGCATGATTCAAAGAAATCAGCCTCTGCCTTAGGTATCCAAGTTGGCAGTTGTAAATATTTATTCATTAAAGAAAGTTCTTGTTTGCTCCTGGTGCAGCTTCATAGCCTTCTAAAGTCTCACAAACAAGGGAAATGTATGGGCAGAGAAGAGGGGGAGGAATTTCTTCCCTTTCCATATAAGTTGAAAAAAATTACAAAACCAGCTTGCCTTGTGGAAAATAAACTTGTCTAGTTTTGAATACATGTGTTTACTGTACAAACTTTCAGTGACTCAGATGTGAAACGTGCCTCAGGTTTGTTATGTGTTTTGTTTAGTTTTCTAACTATTCCTGAGAAAACACGGGCCACAGTTCAGGCTGATGTCTGTACCATCCAGTAGATTGCAGGGGATGCACAATAAAACCCCAATCCTGTGAATGTTTGTGCATGCATGAATAGACCTGCATTCACTGGGCTTTTTCATGCATGTAATCATCCACAGGATCAGGGCCTCAGGCACAGTGCAGAACTTGCGTTCCTACATTTACTTGGGGCTGGAATTTGTTGCATTATTTTGACATAAACTGTTCATCTCATTTCAGAACTCACTACTGCATTCACGCCAGTATTCAACTGGGCAGGACTAATTTTAAGCAAGCTTGAAGAGACTCCTGATCTCCTTTTCCTTTCCTGTCTGCACTGATCTCCGTCACATCCAATGTGCCTCCTTTTTAATCATCTTGCTTCTCCCGCAGCTCTCTGATTAGGTCACATTTCAATTTGTGCAGCAGAGCTGCTCCCATGTTAGTGGCTGGCAACATTACAAACACAGTTTCTTGGCATTCCTGATTGAACCGAGTCAAAGACTCCCAGGTAACTACAGATACTTGGAAACTATTCCATGGATTTGAGCTATTTCTGCTTCCTTGTGATGCATAAAGAAAAGCTACGATGTGGCTGATAAAGAGCATTTGATTTGTTTGGAACTACTGGGAACTACTTGTCTCTCCTTTTGCTTGCCTGGAAAAATTTATTGTGACTTCAGATGCCTTAATTGAGGGCCTGAGGGTGTTGATCTTCAGCAGCAGTCCCCTCTATTCCCCACATCCATCAATCAGTGAGATTAAACAGCGTGTGGTACTAAAAAAACCTCAGCATTCGGTAGTCCACAGTCCCTTGGGTCATGTAGTTGATTTCATTCATTCAGTATCTAGCAGGGGATGGGGAGAAAGGAGCCCTCTGAACCTACCTCCTGTTCGTCTGGATAGCTGGGATGGACCCCAGAAACCACAGGTGAACAGCACCAGTTTGGGAATTAAGCCTTGACTTGGATTGTAATTGCATTTTTGGGCTTTTGATCTTTTGTCTTCTGTTTGTGATGAGAATCCCTCTCAGTGAAATAAATTCTTGCCTTAAGTTAGCTCAAGATCATTTGAGTGAGGCTGGCAAAAATGGGGTGGTTATCTGGAGATGGCAGAGCCAAATGGAGCAGGGAAACCTGCCCCAGGAGCAGTGATTTGGACCTCCAGATGTCAGAGAAAATCATAGACCCATGTAGGTGGGAAAAGATCTTGAAGTTCATTGATTCCAATCATTAACCCAGAACTGCCCAGTCCACCACTAAACCATTTCCCTAAGTGCCAACATCTACATGGCTTTTAAATACCTCCAGGGATGGTGACTCAAGCATTTCTTTGGACAGACTGTTCCAGTGCTTGACAACCCTTTCTGTGAAGAATTTTTTCCGAATATCCAGTCTAAACCTCCACTGGTGCAACTTAAGGTCTTTTAGTCTGGTCCTGTCACTTGGTTACCTGAGAGAAGAGGCTGACCCCACCTCACTACAACCTTCTTTCAGGTAGTTGTAGAGAGCAATAAGCTCTTCCCTGACCCTTATTTTCTTCACACAAAACACCTCCAGTTTCCTCAGCCACTCCTCACCAGACTTGTGATCCAGACCCTTCACCAGATTCATTGCCCTTCTTTGAACACAGGAAAAAACACACAGGAGATTCTTTCCAACCTAATAGGACTGGCAGGGAAATTACAAATGCCAAAGCCTGGGATGTGGACAGGGGATATCTCTAAAAGGTGTAAGGTTATGTTAGAATCCCATTCCCTGCCAGGCACAGGAAATGCAGACATACCCAACATCTCCAGGCAAATGCCTGAGCAACACTTCTGCACACAAACATTTCAGTTACTTGTCTGTTTGTGAACAGAAATACAGGAAAACTGCAATCCAGTTTCATGGGCTCTTGGTAGCATGTTGTTTATTGTTCCCAGAGGAACAATAAGGATTCTTAAAAGCAGATGGGCTCAGACACTCTGATGATTTGCTGTAGAAGCAAAACAATGGGCCAGATTTTTTAAAAATAGAAAGTACATCCATTGCACAAGTAAATCCTACTCTCTTCTATGCACAAAGTGGGACAGGATGGACAATGTTTTGCAGCACTTTTGCAAAAAGTGAGTAAAGGATTTTCCTGACGCATGGATCACAGGAAAATTGAACAAGAACAAGGGCTTAAAATTTAATATAAGTACAGTATCACAGGATGTTTGAGGTTGGATGAGACCTCTGGAGGTCATCTGGTCCAAAACCCTCCCTCAAACGGGGTCACCTACAGCCAGCTGCCCAGGACTGTTCTCCAAGGATGAAGACCACTGCCTCCCTGGGAAACTTATGCTGGTACTCAGTCATCCCCACTGTGGAAAATTGTTTCCTGATGTTCAGAGGGAACCTCTGGTGTTTCAGTCAGTGCCCATTCCCTCTGAACATGTCACTCACCACTGAAAAGAGTCTGGCTCCATCTTTTTTGCACCCTCCCTTCAGGTATTTAAACATGTTAATAAGATTATACACACACACACACATATTCTTCAGTTATCTCCAGATTAAACAGTCCCAGGTCCCACATCTTTTCCTCAGAGATGAAATGCTCTAATCCCTTCAACATTTTTGTGGCCTTTCATTGGACTCTGTCCAGTGTGTCCATGTCTTTCTTGTACTGAGGAGCACAGAACTGGACACAGCACTCCAGATGTGCCTCACAGTGCAGAGCAGAGTAGAAGGATCACCCTGTCATCCTGCTGGCAATGCTGTGTCTCCTGCAGCTCAGGGCACCACTGGCCTGTTCTGCTGCAAAGGCACATTGCTCACTCAGATTCAGCTTGGTATCTGCCAGACCACCAGGTCCTTTCCTGCCAAGTTGCTTTCCAGCGAGGTGACCCTCAGCATACACTGGCACCTGGGATTGTTTCTCCCCAGAGATTTGAGAGATTTGGTGCTTGTCCACCACTAATTTCATGAGGTTTCTTACAGCACATTTCTCCAGTCTGTTGTGGTCCCTCTGGATGGCAGCACCACCCTCTGCAATATCAACCATTCCTCCCAGGTCTGAGTCATCACCAAATTTTCTGAGGGTGGACTCTGGCCCATCATCCAGACCATTAGAGAAAATGTGAAACAGGACCAGATGCAGTTTTGTCTCCTGGGGTATAGTGCCAGTTATTGGCTTCCAACTAGACTTCATGCCACTCATCACCCTCTGGACCCAGCCAGTTTTCAATCCAGCTTCTCCACTTATTCAGCCCCTACATCAGCAGGGCCTGAAGCCCAGGTAGACAGCATCCATTGCTCTCCTCTCACTTAGCAGGCCAGTCATTTCACTGTAGAACTCATTAAGGTTGGCCAAATATTACTTCCCCTTGAAGCCATGCTGACTGCTTCTGATGATTTTCTTCTCCCAAATGTGCCTGGAAATGGTTTCCAGGATGAGCTTCTCCACCACCTTCCCAGAGATCAAGGAGAGGCTGACTGACTGGCTTTGGGTCTTTCTTGCCATCTTCTTGAAGACAGGCATGACATTCGCTTTCCTCCAGTTTTTGAGTATTTCTCCAGTTGCCATGATCAAAGATTATCAAAAGTAGCCCTGCAATGACATTTGCCAGCTTCTTCAGCTTTCATGGGTGCCACCCAAGGCAAGAAGGCACTCAGCACTTCAGCCTTTTCCAATATCCTGTGTAACCAGGTCCACCACCACATTCAGCAGTGGGCCCACCTTTTCTGTAGGCTGCCTTTTGTCACCCATGTACCAAAAGGAGCTCTTCTTGTTTTTTAGCATCCCTGGCCAGATTCAATTTCATCTGGGCTTTGGCTTTCCTAACTTCACTCCTCAATGTTCAATGTCTCTGCATACTCCCAGGTTACACATTCTAGCTTCCTTTGTAATGCAGCAAAGGGACAGAGCAATAAAGGATAATCTCTTTACTCCATAGAATAGTCACTGTCAAAAATTAACCTGAATAAATTCAAATCTTTACCAAGACTGAGAAAACTTAAAATCTGTGAAGAATTTTTATAAGCAAAGCACCCATCCTACTTCTTCATACATCTAGAGTAGGCTGAGAGTTTCAGGTGGCCCAACCCAACCTCTCGTAGGTCAGCATTACACCTGGATTGAAACCAGTGTATATGCATATACACACATCAAACACATGTATATACACATCAAACCCCATAACTGAAACCAAACTATATAATATAAATATCAGGTATTATATACCATGTATAATAAGGCTTCTCTTTTAAAGCTAGTGGGCCCTTTGCTTTGATGAGTTAACATATTTCAGAGGGTGTGTATCTGATTCATGATTAAAGCTTATGTATTTCTAGTACCAGAAGAAATTAAACTAATTTGCTGATTCTGTAGGTAGGCTAGTGTTAAAAAGAACTGTTGTTTCTTTTTACATGGTAAACTCAGTAACCATAGGTGGAGGGGAATTAACCCACATCAAAAAAAAAGAACCAGTTTTCCTAAATGAAATTTTGTAATGTGAAAGAAATACTTTAAAGAAACTAATGAAGTCTAAATATTGCATCATAATTTGTCCTATTTATGTTGGTATCATTACTTTAAAATACATGTTAATATAGATGTTACATTTTTCAGACATCTAAAGTAGGGTAAACGGAGAGTGCCATAAAAAATGGACTGGTTATGTCAGGGTGTATTTTCAGCTGCAGAATTTCCTTGAGTAAACCTCAGGTTTACAATTATATGTTATACATATAGTGCAAGTTCTGTGTTTGAAACTGTCCAACACTTTCAAGAAAACTAATATCACTTTGATTTTCATGAAATTCAGAACACAGAAGAAAAAATGTGCTCAATGACTGATGCTAAATGTCAATGACATACCAGCAGGAAGGAATTTTTTCCACGTGAATATGGTATGAGCAGAATGTGTTGGAAATAATGTCATTGCACACAACAAACCCAAGACAAGAGCATGTCTCTCCTATCTTCCCTAAAAGCAAACCCTAAAAGGTTCTGTTTAGATGGTGCACGGCTTTTAGCAAGACTAGGAGAGAAATCCTGTCTCTAAAACACATAATTGTGTCATTCCAGCTAGAAGGAAGTCTGTCATAGATGATGAATGTGCTGGCATAATGAGGACATTCTTGCATTAGTGGTAACTAACTTTTGCCATGTTTTTCAAATGCTGGTGATTGCACATTGTATTGGTGATTTTGCACATTGTAGTTCCTATTTGCCACTGTTTTGGAAGCCTGCTTTGAAAAAGAGAGGTGCAGCCTCTATGAAAATTTAGACTGACACCAAAACGAGTGCTCCCAAGCAGGTTTGGGTTTTTTCTAAGATTTTTGCCCAGTATTTATTATCTTCAAAGGCAAAGTGGGCACCTGTGAAAAACGTTGGAGCTGCTTCTTCATAGCAAAGATGCATCACTCAGCCCTGGCAGCGCTCACGTTTGGAGCAGCAGGAGCAGGTCAGCAAAGTGCATGCCTTGAGTGCTGATCCACCAGCGAGCTTTCCAAAACCATGAGCAGGAGAAACCTGCAGTCTCCTGCATAAGCATGAATAAAACCAAAAGCCCAGCACCACTCACCTCCCGTGGGAATTTCACCTATTTGCACAGACTTTAAGTCATCCCACTTACAAAGGCACACATCTGACCACGGGGAACAAAATAAGCAGCCAGCTTTCAAAGAGAACAATTGCAAGTAAAACTTGTTAGTAGGGGTGATGATTTCTCATCCACTTAGAGTATTTTTGTCAAGAAGAAAAGGCCCATCTTCCCTGGGTGCTGCCTCCTTAGAAACCTGCCCTGTTAGTTACAATCTGCCTCTCAAGCACTCGGTGTTTTGAATCCAAGCAAAAGCTTTGGCAGCTGTAAACTCAGCGCGGTCTCGTTTTAAATGATGAGAGGAAACAGGCTGACAGTGAGCTGATTAGAAAGCTCTTAGAGCTCTCTCGGCTGAGTGGGGAAAACAGGACAACTTTCTTCATGTGCTGCCAGAGAGGGACAGGGGGGCTGCCAGAGCCTGGCTTGCTGTCCTCACAAGATCAGGAGGATGTGGGAAAAGTCCTTTTGGGGAGGCTGAGCTGCCCTCGCCAGCTTGCCCCTTCCTGACAGCCTCTGCTCTGAAGATAACGAGGGAGGAAATAGCAAAACACTATGGTAGAGACTAGATGAATTTGCAGAGACAACTGCAAGCTGTTTCCTGGCCCCAGCCTTATCTGAAGTCCCAGAAAATAACTCTTTCTCTGTGGCCAATAAATAACCCATTATGATTGGGGTGAAGTATCTGGTTAAATTTCTGCTGCTGAGGATAGCAGGATGTGCTTTCCACAAAAGAGCAGGACCAAGTGTATTTGTAGCCATGCTTTGGAGCAGAGAGGGGAGGCTCTGCAGAATCCTCTCCCCAGGGGCATGTGGGTTAAGTTAATGTTGTTTAAGCACATTGTAAAAAGTGAAGACACAGAGACAGGACTGGAAGAACGGGTTAAAAGAATGCGCTTATTGAATGGACAAAGCAGCAAGCATTAAAAATAATTCAGCCAAAAATAAAAATAAATACAGAAGGAAATTACTTCATCACAGCCCACAGTGTGTTATCAGTACAAAAGCTCTGAGAGCTGCTTTTCTTTTCAGAATGGCAGCTGACAGCTGATCCAAACAGGTCATGAGGACAGGGAAAGGACAGGAGGGAGGCTCAGGAAGGGGATGGACAGAAGATGCACCAGACCAGAAAGGGTTTAAGGCCACAGGCAAGCACAGGCAGCACCAAACACATGGACAGGTAGCCCTTTTCAGCACTCTGACATGAGCTCCTAACATCTATCTGAGCTGAAGAAGATGTATTCTAGCTCAGATGTCATCTCTGTTCTGTTGTCCAGCAGTGTCTCTGCTTATCACATGTCAGACTTCAGGGCCTAGCCCCCACATTTCACCAGGAAATTGCCACTTGCTGTTCTGCCCCAACAGCCCCACCACAGAGCAAGGGCAGCAGTTCCCCATTACAGCTCCCCAAAGCTGTGTTTGCACAAACAGATCAGCAGAGGTTGATTCTCACTGAAAATTTCATACAATTTGGGTTGTTTTTTCATTTTCATTACAATTTTTAGCTAGCTGTAAGAATACAGTGTAACTTGTGCAAGTGTCCACCACATTAGACCCATACCTGGCTTAAAGGACCACCCCTAGGGTATCCTCAAATTTACTAGCTACAGCTCCACTCAGCCTCTGCAAGAAAATTACCTCTGTGAAGCAATCGAATTTTTGCTGGTCCCCTGAGCAGAAAAGAAGGCAATTTACACTGCAGGTCATTCCTGCTACCTTCAGATAGAAAAAGAAAAAAAATTCTTAAAGGAAAAGGAAAAAAACACTGCTCAGTGAAGCAAAATGCAGTTCAGCCATATGGTGGTGCCTATAAAACCAACCATCTTAGACGTAAATTTGGTTTGGGGTTGAGATTTTTTTTCCTTTCTAGTAAAATAACTGGGAATAATAGTCATAAATTCTTTCATTGAATTTCCTGGGGTCTGAAAGACGTCTGGGAGGATTACAGGAGGAATACATTGTGCTGTAGCTGTGCTTGAAGCAGCCTCAGTTTATGGCTCCCTCTGTAAGTGCTGCAGCTCCCCTGGAGCAGACACTGGAACTGTCCCTGGAGCTGAGCACTGCTGATGTTACAGCACAGCAGCCAACTCCATGCTGGGACAGGTCTGCTTTACCTTCCCCTCCCTTTGAACAAGCCCACTTGAGCATTCCCTAGCCCAGTGGGATGCCAGCCCCAGTCCCCTCTGTCACCGCCACAGGACATGACTGGTGATTTGGTCACACTCAAAGGAAAGGTGCTGCTACCAGAACAGTGTGCTGCCCTTTCCAAGACAGGAAGAAGCACCACCAGTCCCTGCTGGAAACTGTGACAGAGAGGGAGAGTAAAGAGGACACAGCTCTGCTTTCACTGGTGATGTGCTTCCTTACCCCTTCTCCTAATTTGGCTCTTTCCATGTTGCAGCCTTATGATGCCATCAGAGAAACCTGATTTTCAGGATTCATCAGCACAGACAGAGATATTTTTGCAGAGGCAGATGGCCTGTTCTCCACAAAATGTCCAGAGCTTTCACAGTATTCCAAACCAGCCTACATGCCTCTAGCTGACTTCTCATAAAAATCCTGAAGGGTCTTTGATCTCAGGATACATGTCCTTATGAGAAGGGGAGGGATAAAATCACAGGGGTCAGGCAAACACTTGACAGTAGTTACTGCAACTCCTTAGACCCCAGCCAGCCTTTGTGGTCTGTGCCAGAGATTGCAGATTTGGTTTGATCAGTCTTGAGTTGAAAAGGCAGAGCAGAGCTGCTCAGGTCAAATCAGATGCTTAACTCTGCTTGCCTTAGTGATGGGTGGAGAAATTCAGGAAAAATTAGGATGATAAGAAAGAACAACAGATAAAAAAAAAAGACTAATGGGAAATTACATACTGAAAGCATCAACCTCCCTGCAACACATCATCTGAGCTTGGATATCAGCTAATGGTTCAGCCAGTTTCCCAACTCAGCCTCCTCAAATTCTCCAGAAGTAGCAAAAACATTTAGAAGCTAAGTGTTTTCTTGGAACACACTATATCCCCAACTTTGTGGCCAACACGTATAGCACAGATTTTGCATGTTACAATCTATTGTTTTTTCTGACGCTAGAACAGAGCTCTGACCCTGAAGGGGATAAAACTAGTCGAAAGGATAGCAGCTTAAATGTCACTAAAAATAAAAAAATGCTCAGATAGATATCCTTTACTTACAAATCTGACAGAAATTCCTCTGTGTGAAAAGAATTTCAGGCTGTAACAGAGCAGTCATCTTTACTGGGTCCTGTCTTCTCACTGATTCAACGCTTATGGAGTATGCATATAATGATTTTTCCCCTGAGAAATCAAATTTATCCTAAAATGCCATGGAATTAAAGGGATGGACTCACCTCCAGCTTACCTCTGCCAGAACACCCTTCATGTTAACAGTTTTGTACAGAAAAAGTTAAACAAACTGTCCACTATCATCCTGACTGTATGAAAGAGAAAGAGCTCTTATGTGCATTGGGTCTTGTTGCTATCTAAAGCACTGCAGTTATTCTGGAAAAAGAAATCAGCCATTGAGAATCTAAATTAAGGCCTGAACAAATAATTTGAGGCTGATATAAAGGCAGGGCATGTAAGCTGAGAAATGTATAGCTGAAAAAGCTATACATTTACCAAAGTGGTTTGGTTCCCCTCCACCAACCCACCCCTGGGGAAGGGATACATGCCAAAATACTGACACCAGGTACTTAGGAGCAAAGGGAGCACACTACAAATGGAAACCTATAGGCAACAGACAGTGCACAGCAGCCTTTATTGTATGTTAGCTAGGAGCCAGAAGAATAAAATGTATAAACAGAAGCAATAACCTGGTGATGGGCAACACCCCAGTAGTTCAGTCTAGAGACAATATCCCAGGTTATCTGTAAGATCATCCCTGGACCTGGGGTGATAATGTCTTCTGAGCAAACATTTCTAGTAAACACAGACCTTCCTGGGCCAGACCTGCAGAAGCCCTGGCAAGGAGAACACTCCTGTGTGTCCCAATGCATCTCCTTCCACGAGGAGTGAGGTCCAGGAACTGAGGTTCAGGTCTCTGTAGAATCCACCTCACGTGAGGATGATTCACTGTGTGACTCACTGGTAGCTCAGATGAATATGGAAGACAAGGAAATGATACTGTATCCCAGTAAACAGATTAATTTGCAGAAAGGACAAGTAGCTATCCACCCATTTGATTGAAAGAAGAAAATGAGTGGAAATCTGGAGCAGCTGGGGTCTGTGATGAAGAGGGTGCAATAGAAAATTGCTAAAGATTGTATTTCCTAGCTGTCTCTGGCTTATGTGTCCTCGTGTAGTGAGGGTGGAAATCCTGGGATCATTTGCATGGCAGGTGGAAGAAGAGGCAAAGAGAAAGCTGCCATGTTTACTAGGAGGTGTATTTCGAAACTGCTTTGTCAAATATGCTTTGCATATGCATTTAGCCACCAAGAAAAGGAAGTCATTCATTCTCAATTCCTGTGGTGCAAATTACTTCAAGATTTATTCCATGCCCATGTGCCAAGCACACTCCTGATACAAACCCTACAGCTGTACACCCATAAGCATTCATGGGCACACATGTCCCCACACGTGAAGGCATCCCATCAGTGGCACTAAATAACTTATGAAAGTAGTTAGTTATGTTTATCTGGAACAAAAATAAATCTGGATGCGAAAAAACAATCAAAAAAGCCATAATGTTGAGACTCCAGAAATAGGAAACATCTGTCTGGGGAGGAGGCACAGCCTGCCCTGACACTGAGCCATGGTGCAAGGAGGTGTGCACCCAAACCATGATTCTTTGCAGAGGGATGGGGACATGTGACCCCACCTGACTTTTTATTTTCTCATGCTTATCACCCCAGAATAGGATACATGCATGACTGTTTCTACAGTGCTATGCATACTCCACCAGGACTATCATGACCAACAGAATCAGAAAGAGAGATGAAAACAAAAAGGCTCAATGCAGTTATTTTGGCACTCCAAGAATAAAATCATTATGCAGCATGGGAAGTGGTTATTATGGTGTTTGGCTATGGTGACACATTTGAGCTGGTGGGAGCTGGGGCTTCCAGGTAGGCTTCAAAGAAGTCTGATGAACGATTAATGTATCCTCAGTTTTTCATAGACAATGGGAGAAATTATTCATCTGAAATCCATGTCTGGAAAACCCTCAGCTGAAACCAAGGCTTGTCAGAGTGTATTTTCCAGAGGTCAAAGAACATAAAACAAACAAGCAAACAAACAAAGACACATACAGAATAAGCAAAGGAACAAGAACATGATAGAGAGCAGAGGGGAAAGCTTGTGCTGAAGAAAAGGGGCAAGTTGTGTTTTTGGCTGTATGTTTCATTGTAGGAAGCAAACACAGCATAATGGACACACTAGTGCTCAGAAAACCACATCTCAGAGATACCATTAGCTCAGGACGTTCACAGCATATATAAGCTGAAAAAGACAAATATGTACTTTGTGTAATCACAGTCCAAGTAAAGACTGCAGAGACCATTACCACACCAGAAGGATAACCCAGCCAACCACAGTCTTATAGGTTATAAAAAACTGCATTCAAGAAAGTCAAATAGGCTCCACAGAGCTCTTGAAATGACAGAAATGGCAGGAAAGCAAAAGCATTTCTGAACTGAAGGGACAAACACTGCCCCACCAGTCATACAGCACAGTGTGAGCTGTGCATAATTATCTGAGGACAGAGACATAAAGAACAAGAAAATTATTCTCTTTAAAGCCAATAATTGTTTCCTATGGTTTCACAAAGCTGTGCTGAATAAAATGCATTTGTTATATTGTGACCATGGGTCACAGAAACCACAGTAAGGGAGGAAAATGTAGGAAGATTATATGTTGCAAGAAGACATAGCTGCACTAAAGATGAACATAAAAAGCAAAACTGAATAGAGATCTAGAATTTCTAAATTACCCTTGGCCCAAATATCTGGCTTACCACCGAAATAGTATAATTATAAAGCTGGCATAAAAAAACAGGACATGGATCTAGTTACTAATTTCTTACTAGCAATAACAGCAAAACAGTCTGCCAGTAGCTGGTCTCTTGACAAAAACCTTGTGTCTTCTACATGATATGACCTATAAGGAAAACTGGTTTTAATCAGGCAAATCTATAAATGGTATGCAGTTGTGGTTGGTCCTCTCAGATGTCAAAAAGAACAGAGGAGAAAGTGGGGGAAAGGGAGAGGGGATATTCACTGAAAATTCTGGTTTAACACTTCATTTCTCTGAAATACACACTGGAATTTTGTAGGTTTAGGAGGCTGCCTTTTTCATGCAGGCCAGCGATGGCAAGAGTGTCACCTCAAAAGCTAGGTGAAAAACGCAGATTAAATAAAAACCCAACCTCTTCCTAGTAGCATTGTTTCAGCGTGTGTTCCACTTCAGCTTTGACTGCAAACACAGGGGGCTTTTCATTGCTGCAGTTCTGAACTCAATCACTCTAATCTGTTGTTTTCCAGCACACACTTAAGCCTAAGCACATGAGCTACACCACCAAAGTCAATGGCATTGCTCCGGTGCCAAGAAGTTAAGCATGTGTTCAGGTGTCACACTGGGCCTGTCCAAAGAGCTTGGACAGAAAGTCATTCTAAATAGTTTCCTTTCTGTGTGGTAGGTGTCCATGAAACAGCTATCAGTAGAGTGGTGTCAGTGAAATAACAACATTTAAATGTCTTACACCATATCATAGCCCATACATAGTGTTGTGTGGAGATTTTTGTCTAGCTTTTTTACCAATGAAAAATTGTCTTTAACAAAACTGGACTTTTTTTGCCATGTTTCTGCTTTTTACTGAGGTGTTTGAGCCCTTGACAAAAAACCTGAACTCCTGAAAACCTAATAGCTTGGCTGCACTGAAAAATGCAGAGTTTATGGTTAAGAAAACCTTTTAATCTTCTGATGGAAAGACAAAATTCTGTGCAGAGCCAAATCCAAGTCATTCAGCTATTGAGCTGAAACCATTTTCTCAGGCAACACATGGCAATTAGATTAATATTAGGTATAGCCCCTCTAACATCAACCATCTGAGTTTTAACCCCAGCTTTGCAAACCTGTGATCTATACTTGGTATTTAAAATGTTGTTTATTTATGTGTGTGTGAGTATTGTGTATATATAATTCCCTGTTATTTTGCCTGGAGTATGCTGAGGACCTTCCAATGTCCAAGAGCTGCCAGGGTACTTAAGCATTTATGACCTGTGAATCAGAGTGGGTCTGAAGGTCATTAAAGGCAGGGTGAGGAAGCGGGTTCATGAGACAGCCAGTTTACCGTGTTTGATTCCCGTGCTGTAAAATACTCTGAAACCTCCCCAGTAACTCTTTTTCCCTGCAGAGGGCCTACAAGCAGTGGTGAAATCCATGAGGAGCAGCTGTGTCAGAGTACAGGCACAGGCAGCACTGGTCCCTTCTGGTTTTCTGAGTAACGTCACAACACTGGTGCAATGTTGAGAAAAGGTCACCAAGGCTGGCAAATAATGATTTTCAAAAGCAAACAAAACCCATGAGTTGAAGAAACGCTTTTGCTCTTAGAAAAAGTCCACATGCACCTCTCAGCCAGGCAATAAAAGGGTTCATTGAACATTGTGCTATGCTAGATGATGTTATCTTGCCAGGCTCATGGACAAAGGTGATCCAGGAGTTCCTCCTCCCTCCTGCAGGGAACCAAACAGACACAACAGCATTGCAGAGGTTTAACAATGATCACCCATGCTGCCTGCATGTCTCATCCCACTCTGGATAGAGTTATAATTTTCCCAGGACAGATTTATTAATTCCTTCCAGGTATTATTAGCAGAGCCTTGCTGCAGTGTCCTTGTGCCTGCAGCCTGGGACTGTCCTTTTATGCTGCACCAAAAACCACAGCCCACTTGATATCATCCTTTCTTCCAAAAACCCTAAGCCTGTAAAAGAGATGCATCAAACAGCAAAAATCAAAAAAGCAGATATCTCCCAGGTGAGAGAGAGCCACGTTCTCCCAAGCCTCAGCACATGTCCAGACATAGTGTCCCCAGCAATAAGACCTCACACATAACCTATTGCTCGTGCATATTCTTACCATAAGACCAGATGTGCACTGTATTGGTGACATAATGAACACAGCTGTTTACAAGACCAAGGAAAAAAGCTCTGGCATAAGTCTTTTCCAAAAGAAAAAGCCCTGATCAGCTGTTCCTCTCTCACATCTATGCCAAAACAGAAAATGGCAACTCCACATTAATTCCCAAACTGGAATACAAACAGCAGATCAAGTACTTATTTTATTTATATTTCACTGATCCTTTGATTCTTACTACAATGTTCTGTCACTAAATCCTGCCTGAGGAGCAGCACCCTTACTCTTCCCTGGTCCCACTGCAATTTATGCTCCACTACCAGGCATAGGCCCAAAGGAATGAGCAGGATTCCCCAAAGAACAAGACTATTTGTGAATAAAAGTAGCAGAATCCAATCTTTAATACAAAACCCCCAGATGTTATCTACTCCCTCTCATGATCTCAGTTCTCAAGTTTGCAGTCTGCATAAAAAAAGTGGCTTGTTTACTCAGAGATGTCATTCACATCATCTCAAAGACCATGCTGTAAGTCTTCAAAGGAAAAGGTTTGTTTAAGTAAGAAGACATCTTTTTTTGTCCCATGCTTTCAGATAAGGTGATTGATATTTTTGGCTTTTGCTTAAAGTAGAACTTCAAATCAGGGGGAAAATATCATAGAAAACAAACTCCAAACAGTCAGTTTCTAAAAGGTCATTTTTTATTTTTAAAACAAAAGTAACTTTTTACTTTTACGCAAACTAAGTATGGAATCATTCTGTACACCAATAAAACCAATCAGACAAAAAAATACTTTCTCTGACAGAGCTGGAAAGTAAATTCAGCTCAGCAAGAGATGTTTGTTTCCACAGGCTTTGAGCCTTTTCTAAGTTACATTTAACCATCCCTCTCCAATTATTATGGACATAAATTACAAGGTGAGCTAAAACATGTAGTCCTTTTTTTAGAGCAAAATGCTGAGGTTAGTTCTCTTGGTTTCTCTGAAGAATAAATTGTATCATTATAGCCTTCTTTTGGGTCTTGTTATTCTGACTTTTTGACTCTAGCTAGCTGCAGTCTATACAATGCACAACTGTATTTGTTCACAAGGAATGCTTTCGTTCCTTTTGACTTTTTCTTTTCCACTTCCTAATGGTTTACATGTAGCAGCAGAGCTTTTGAAAAATTGCCTAACACATACTATGTTTAATGAGTACATTTAAACATACTTTAGCTACAAATCTTATCAGCTGATTATTTAACCTTTGTGAATAGGCTAAATATTTTCTTCAACGCTTAAATAAATATGATACATGGTTCCCGTGGAAAGCCTAATGAGAAGGAAGTTGTTTTTAAACTTAAGTCAAGACTTCTCCTTTAATTTATTTTATCAGTATTTTTTTCCAAGTGATCAAAGCAAGCAGTTTGTATGGCAGACCTAAATTGCTAAAAGAAAAATTAAGTACTAAAATATTAATGTTGCTGGACTTTATTTGGGGGATGGGAGTTGCATGCCATCTGGAAGGACAGTCAAGAGTTTTCTGCACACTACAAAGCACATGGTATGAGGTGAGAAGTCAAAATCCTGCCATCTGTCAAGGTGAATTTAAAGAATTAAAATTAAGATGTGTGTGCTAGTCTTTCACATTTCAATAAAGCATGTCTATAAAATGCCTGGCTCCCCAAATGCCTTATGAACCGAGGCTCTCTCAGGAGCATCAGTCTCCTTGCAGCAGCCTGAGTGACTGGGAGTGGGCACCCAGTCAGCTGGGCCTGTGTAAGGGATGCATGTGAGCCTGTGGCCACTCAACAGACATGGGCTGCAGCCCTTTCAGACCCTCAGGTGCAGCAGGGAACCAGAGCATCCTTCTGATCTTCTCTGCCAGCCTGGAACAGGGCACTGGTGCTGCACAGACTCATGAAATGCAGGTGCTGCAAGGCAAGGGGCTGGCTCAGAGCTTTCCCTGTCCCACATCTGAGACCTAAGTGTGCATGACAAATGTGCTCACACATGTTCCATGCCACCTGTACCCACACAGTGAATATGGGATGGCAGCCACTGCTGCAGGAGAGGGGTGGCTCAGGGCTAAGCAGAGCAGGAGGCTCCTTTGGGGCACAGACCCTTCAGTGGGGGCTGCCAGCCCTGCTTCCCAGTGCATCTGCACGAGCTATTAAAGCCATCCATGACACGGATCTCCTTTCCTTCTTGAAACCAAAACAGGACACACACACAGGAAATCACTCAGAAAGCATGCAGTATAAAACTTGGGCTTTATTCTGGGACAGAGTGAAAGAGAATGTGAAAATGCACTGACGTCATGAAAGAAAGAAGTTGAATAGGTCAAGAAGCAGAGATGTGAGCTTAAGGAAATGGCAAGGCACACAAGAAAAGATAAGGGAGATTGTATAAATAAATAAGCATACAGAAAGGAGCTGAGAGCTCTGTGAACAAAGCCTTAGTCTTGAGCTAGAGTTCACAGTCCCTTTTCAGCCTGAGAGCCCCTAGAAAATTTGAGAGGAGGAGCAGAACCCTTCAGAAATTTCACATAGAGACATCACTGGGTAGCACACACGAACTTCTTTTCCTTTGTAGCTTTTTTACATCGAGCAGGATGGGCCTGCAGGCATCCCCACTCTCTCCCCAGCTTCAGAGACCCTTGGTTGGAAGGAATCCTGCTTTCATAATTAAAAATGAAAAGAAGCAAGACAGCAAAGGGAAAATAAACAGTACAAAGGAAACTGGCTTAGCACGCCTTTTGTACCCTAATCTCTCCAGAAGAGAGAAAACAGAGAGGTAACTGAAGTAGTATTAGTTTAGTCATTATTGGCAGCACATGTCTTTTCAGCTCAGAAACTGAAAAATAATGAGCACACTTACAGAATTTTAATTGGTGTTCATAACTCCTGAGTGTAAACTTCATCTACCCACAGGGAATCATCTCTTCATTACTGGGGATAGCAGTTAGAGGCATGTAATATCCATGGAATAGGTTTGCATCTTTTCCACTGTGGTTGCTTTAATTTGCCGTGACATTTATTAGATCACACTTTTTGAACCACAACAATTTCTATGTCTTTCATGCCAAAAGCAGATAGCTACCTTGTCCCTGAACCTAGTATGGTGGTGCAGGCAGACATATCCCACCAAACCCATATACTCCCCGTGCTTTGTCGTTAAACTGAACTTGATTCAAAGAAATAAATTAGAAGCCAGTTCATGGTTACTTCTGCTGATCATCTGAAAGATATGCCCATAGAAAAGGTGCCACTGGTTCTACAAACTCACCAGTGTCAGGTTGTGTTGGTGGCTTTCTGTCACATGTGTGTGCCTCCTCATCTCCCTGAGGTCTGCTCCAGGGACAGTCCACAAGAAAATACAAGTTTTGACAGTCTAATATGCTCTGCCTAACTTAGAAAATATAATGAGGTACAGAAATGATTAGTGGCTGGTATTCTGAACCTCCCATCCTGACCAATTCTTCATGTGTCCCTGGGAAGGATTGTCAAGCTGGAAACACAGACCAAAATTCATTCTGCAATGAGCTTGCAAGTTGAATAGAAGCAATGAGATATGTTTCAGGTGGATGGAAATCAATATCTTGCCCTCAGAAGTGCTGGGGTGGGATTTAAACAGTAGATTTTCATTGCCTCTAAATCAAGACAACCTGAGCTGAAAACCTGTCCTCTTGCAGGCTAAAAAAACAGGTTATGTGTGCTATAAATATATTCCAGCCTCTATGGAGTAAATCCCTGGTTTGGAAATTTTTTGAGGAAAGGAACTTAAAACATAGAAACAAACTAAAACTGGAAGAAAATGCAACATAACCCTAACAAAGGCAGCTTCTGAATGTCTACCATAATGCTCTTATCTGATTTTACAGACAAAGGAACTATGGGAAGATGTCATTTATATGGACTAGAACAAAGCATTTGGCACACTGCCAGATGGAAACTATTAGTTCAAGCAGAAAAAGTGAGGATTAAGATAAGAATTCGCAAAGTAATTAAGGAATTGGCTAAAAGGGAGGTGACAATGGGTTGAGCTGAAAGGAAGAAAATCACTGGCAGAGTTTCGAAAGAGTCAGTATCAATCCTTTTTATATCTTTAACAATTTTGAACAAAAGAGCACCTAATGAAACTATCTGATGGCTGAGCTTGGGCATCCTTGTCCATACTGACAAGCAGCAGAGTTTGCCTAACAAGAGCCAAATAGTCTCCAGAAACAATAGACACGGAGGTAAATTTTACTATTCAAGGTAAAAGGGTGTGCACTTAAGAAATCAGGAGTAGGAGTTTGTGTTAG
This sequence comes from Sturnus vulgaris, assembly GCF_052056855.1. Classification (NCBI taxonomy): domain Eukaryota; kingdom Metazoa; phylum Chordata; class Aves; order Passeriformes; family Sturnidae; genus Sturnus; species Sturnus vulgaris. The sequence goes on from NC_142243.1 coordinate 15,544,572, forward strand.
CCATGCATCCAGCAATGTGGCCTGACCACTTGAAAAGGTAAATGTCACCTAGAATTAAGTATTTCCACTACAGGATGGAAAGTATTTCTGAAATCAATAAATGCCAGGCACTGGCTGGACCTCATCAAAGAAGACCCTGACCCGTTTTGGTCACCAAGGCTCCGTGTGTGCTACGAAAAAAAAAAACATGCTGGGGGATCCCCCCTGGCTTGTAGACCATGCAGCACAGCACAGAGTTTGTCTAAACCTCTAAGCCCTCCCACCTTGTCAAAAAAGCCAAACTCAACCAGCCTTTTAGGAATGGTCCCCAGTCTCTGCTGGTTCCAAACCAAGTCCAAGTATTGCATGGGAGAGTGATAATTAATACAGGCAGAAGTCATGAGGACTGTAAATTATGTGTGGGTATCTTTGGCATAATCTCTTGCTCTGTTTAGTTTTCTTGAGTGGCTATAGCCCAGTGTGCCCAGGACTTGTGCTGGATTACTGGAGGAAGTAATCTAAAACTGGAGGGGGAAGACTACTAAAATGAGAGGAAAACTGGAGAACATCTTACAAGAGGGGATGAGAAGCACTTGTACCACCTAGCAACACAAAGGCTGAGAAAGAAGATGAGTGTCATAAGTAAGAACTAGGAAAGAAATATTTTCATCAAAAGACATTAGTTGTCATGAGTAGATTAAGAAAGGCATGACAAGCACCTCCATTCATTCAGGAAAGCAGAGTTCATATCCCGAATGTGTTCTCCCCCTTCAGACTTCTTCTCTGATGAGAAACTATGTACCTAAATCCAGCATGGAATGGAAACATCTTCTGGTTTGGGTTTTGGTGGGTTTTCTTTGTTTGTTTTATTTTTTGGGGGGGTTGTTTACACTGTATATTCCCATTAAAATAAAATGGTTTAAAAATTTCAACCAAAAAACATCATCTAACTGCTGGATTTTTTCCATTGACCTATAAAACCCATCAGGAAAAAGAAGTTGCTATTTGACATTTAAGTAAGAACTCTTTCCTTGTGATGCACTGTGGTACAGTACAAGGGCGTAGTCAGACATTTGCTAAGCAGGCTGTAGTTCTAATTTTTAATTTCCTAGAGGCAACATTCCCCTTCACCTCCCCCAAACCCAAGTCTCCTATATGGCAGTGTCATGGGCTGTTGCCATGCCACCAGCCAGCCACTGATCTTTTTTGAGAACAAATGTGTACTTATTATGAAGATTAAACTGGTGACACAATTTATCCACATGCCAGACACTGAGGGTATAGCATCCCCATGCTGCTTTTGAACGACATTAATCTGACCTTGCCTGACCACATTCTTCACAGGAGCACAGTTTCTCCTTGGCCAGAACCAAAGCTCAAATGAATTGCACTTTATTCACTATAAAGCCCTGACCCTTCATCTCTCTGCACAGAAGTTTCTGAATAATTCCTCTAAGTTTACTAAACATTTCTTTGTTTTCAAGGCACAGAGAAGTTGCTGAGGAGTGAGAAGGGGTGTGAGGGAAGCCCTGTGGCAGAGGCCTTCATCACTCTTGTAAGGATGATTTCTCATGCTCCATAAAACTGACCAAAAAAGTTTTCAGTCTGGGAGGTCTTCCTCAAGACAATGGATTTTGTACCTGCACCTCAGAATGTTAACTGTGGAAGAGGAAAATGTTGTTTGACTAACAGAAACAAGTGAAGCACTGGAAGTGCTCTATCAGAAAAACACCACCCATAGGAGACCTCAGGGGCAGTCTGTGTGATGGAGCAGAGCAATGGCTCTGAGCAGTTGGTGCTCAGGATGAAGTCTCTGTGGGGGGAGGAACTGTGCTTGGAAAGGACAAAAAATCTGACAACTTTCAGATTTCTTTCTTGTTTGTGTTCAGCCCTGTTGTCAGGCGTGCTAGCTCCCTGATCCTGAAGGGTAAACACAAAATTAAAAGTGGTGTTTTTCTCTCATCCCTGCCTTCCTGCTGGCTCCTGTCCTTCCCCTCCCCAGAATCCAGCATGTTTCTTCTTGCTGGCACAGATTTCGCTGGCACCAGAACACAACCTGCACTGGCCTCAGTGGCCTTTTTCTCCTTTGTTAGAAGAGTTCCCAGTCATGCCATCTCTTTCTCCTCCGCTTTTACTGCAACCCATGGGAGATGGAGCAAGAGGAAAAGGGAAGAAGTGACAAGCCAAGTTTTGTAACACTTAGATGCTGTTTCACATCCAGGAAATGTGAGATCCTCCAGCTACAGGGCTGACAGCATTACAACAGAAGCCACGCATCCTAATACAAATGTTAAACAATGTGCTTCTCTGACCTAACTTTCCTTCAGTCTTCCCACAAAACCACAAAAAGTAGGAGGGGAAGAGTTAACACATTCTCTTCTAGGTTTTCTTTAACAAATGTGACAGCCTGTCATCGAAGGAGAGGCAATTAGAAGTGTGATGGATTGGTTCAAGAAAGGCAAGCCCCACATCTGTCCTGTCTATCTAGGTCTGACAGGGTCTCTCCCATATCAAAAGCTATATGGAGAAGCATTATCTGCCACGGCATCAATCAGGATCCTGCTGGGTGAATTGGACCTAAAGCAGCAACAGCATCCCCAAAACTGATACTGTATGTCTGCACAAGAAATTGTGGGCAGGTTCCTCTTGCCACCAGAGTGGAAAGGAAGAGGAGATGTCTATCAAAGCCCTGCAGAGAGGAACAATGCACTCCCTTGGCTGCCCTCCCCTGCCCACACCTCCCTGGAGAAGCACGTTCGCTGCCATCCGCACCAGTCACCAAGGCAAGGGACAAGCCAGCCCACGAGGTCCAGCCTGGCGTGCAGTATCAACCCCAGGAGTTATTTATTGTCTCTCGGGAAGTGACAGGGGATGTGGATGTGAATGGGAGGGAGATTCAGACCAGATGTCCACAGGCCCTTTCCAAGGAAGCCCACAGAAATGTGCAGCACAGCTCGCCATCGGCGCTGCGCTGTGTCAAACCGCTGTGGTTACCCAAGGACCAGTGTGATAGCGTCGAGCAGGCACTGGAGCAGGGGAAAGGATTCTTGTTCATTAATTGAACAGAGCCCTCCACCAAGGAGAACAATGCGTGGCGCTGGGATGGCGGGGCTGCATTGTGAGAGCCGCTGCGAGGAGCGGCCGCCGCTGCCAGGCGCATTGTTCTGCGCATCTCCGTCTGCTCCGGGCCAGAGCTCCTCATCCTCAGCCAGGCCAGACACATCTGTGCCCCACAGCTCCACCACCCACCTCTGCATCCCACAGCTCCACCACCCACCTCTGCCAAGGGCAAGGAGTCCTCACCTGCAGCACGCTGGATCTGGGTGCTGATGGAGGTAGAGGGCTCCTGCGAGCACGGGATGTGCTTCCTGTGCTTTCCACATTGCCAGTGAACCCCAAGCTCTCACCACAGCCTTATTGTTGCTGTTACTATGAGACCAAGTCCACAATAACTGCATTTTTCCGATGATGGTTCAACAGATGCACTTTGCCAGCAAGGAGTTTTGTTAAAAAAAAAAAAAAAAGAAAGAAAGAAAGAAAACCAGCTTTGCATGTGTTAGCTTTTGCTCAACGGAATTGGAGGGACGTCCTCAGATGTTGAAATCAGAGAAATGCCACTGAAGTTAACAAAGTTCACACTCTATGCAGCTGAAGCCTGGACTATAGTTTCACCAATGGATGGCTGATGAATATACCATCAAACCAATCCCAAACTTAAAACCAGGAGACAGTTCCTTCTTTACTAATGCCAACAAAAAGGAGCAGCAAAAACTAAAACAGGAAAAGTGGAGGGAGCCAAAGGAGAGAAAAGGAGAAGCCTGCTGAAATAGGAGAGCTTGAAATTACTTTCCCAAAACAACCCACAAACAATGCTAAAGAAACTCTTCTGACATGGACCTCGATTACTAAACTCTCTGGATTTTTCGGTAAATCCTTATCCCTGAGCAGTTTCAGCTGCTCATCATGGGCTCCTTGGCTGCCTGGGATAGCATGAGGTGAGGCACAGGATGAAGAGCAATTGCTGATCTGAGCTGGCTCAAGACAATGAAGGACTTTCTGCACCATTCAGTTACACAAAGCCAGGATCCTGGAGTCTTTCTAAAGACATGGCATTTTGCCCATCTGTCACAGTTTCAGGACCTACTGGAAAGCTCAGTACCACAGTGAGAGACTTTAAGATAAAATAAGACATTTAGGGAAAAAAGAAAAAAAGGCATTCAGAAAACTTGAACTGAAAATTGAATAGAATAGGAAATGTTGCAGAGGTTTGGAAAGTTCCATCTGCTTCGTGGTCTTTTCTAAATTTTCATGCAGCTCTCCACTGCCCCATTAGCCAGATTCAGAAGCAGAAAAACCTCCCCAAAAAGGATGGTTAATTACCTCCCAAAGAAATCTGTTATTTACAGCCAGTTCCAGATATTAAAATTTAATTTCTAAATTTAGTTAGAAATTCATCTGAATTTATTGCAAGCTAAGCCTAGTTTTGCTTCCCCTTTGAAGAAAATTATTTCCTTCCTCTAGAGTAGCACTTGCCTGAACCCAGGATGGGGCTGATAGTCCTTATTCCTGACTGCCTGTTAGAGCAGCTGCAAACCTAAGTGGGAAATGAGCACCTCCAGGCACTGAGCTTCAACCTAATGCAGAGATGTCAGGGATCTGGATTTTTGCTGCAGGCAGCTTTTGCAGCCTCCTGGGGAACAAAGCTGAAGTAAATGTAGGGCTGGGGCAGGATGGCCCATTCCACACCAACTTGTTGTTTGGGGACAGCTGGTGAACAAGCCCCATACATTAAAACAATGTTGTAAGGGGAACATTTCATCCCAGGGTCCTGTTTACTCATGGTTTGCTCCTATCTTTTTCCAGCATTATCTCTCTTTTACTCAGCAAATCAAACAACAAATGGATCTTTCCTGTGTGTAGCCCCATCAGCTCAGTACACAGCATATTCCCCAGTTATGTTTATCCAACTTTCCCTTCCGGTCCTATTTGTACTGATACTTTCATTCTTGGAATAACAATTATTAAACCACTTGGTGCCTTTCATGGTTAATTATTTCCTTTCCTTAACATTGTCTGCCTCCAACTGCAGGCTAGGTCTTGAACACACCTCAGTGTTCCCATTTTCACTTCCTATGAGAAATTATGTTGTAAAATCCTTGTTAGTGAACTATGGAATTTTGTCACATAAATTTCTTCCCAAAGTTTCATCATCTAGCAATTTTTAATGACCACAATAAGAACACTTTCTGTCTTTTGAACCTGCTTTTCATGCATCTGATGAAGGTAAATTTCCTTGGTTTTGTTATGTTTCTCACATCCAGAAGTTAGCAGGTTAATGGACTGACTTTCCTGTCATATGACCGATGCAGTAATAATAATATTAAATAAATAATTGCTATGAAATGTACACAACTTGATTGTGTTCTTTGGCCTATATTTCATTTTTTTATATATAGCAAGTACTATTAAAATCTATCTTGTGTTTACTACTCTTGCAAGAAAACTCCAGATGACTCAAAAATTCTTACAGTCTTTTTCTACTTCAACTCTAAATGTTACAAAGAAAGAACCAAATCCTGTATTAAATTATCTCTGTGTGATACAAGGCAGAAGCACATTCCTTAATTTAATAGAATGATATTGGTAAGTACTGAGATGGTGTACCTATTTTGCAAAGTTATGCCTTAGGCTTTGTTCCTTTATAGTTAGATAAAGTGTGTTACACTAATGTGCTTAAACCAACAGACCCTGTTTATATTTCCAAGCTGTAGGTAGTAGTGCAGAGCATATTGCTGTAACTGCAGTCACACAGAGACATCCACAATAATTCAACTTGAACTAATTCAGAAACTTGTGCAGATGTGACCCACATTTTTGCTACTACATAAATTATAACACCATATTGCCCTAAGTGATGGGAATAACAGACCAGTCTCTTGGCAATGAGAGGCTGGAGAGCAGTGCCACAGAAAGGGACCTGGGGGTGCTGGTCCATGGCAAGTTGAACATGAGCCAGCAGTGCCCTGGCAGCCAGGAGGACCAACCCTGTCCTGGGGACATCAGGACATCCTGGCAAGGGAAGGGATTGTCCTGCTCTGCTCTGGGGCAGCCTCACCTCCAGTGCTGGGGGCAGTTCTGGGTGCCACAGTGTAGGAGGATGTAAAGCTGTGAGAGAGCATCCAAAGGAGGACAGCAAAGATGGTGAAGGGGTGGGAGAGGAAGCTGTGTGAGGAGAGGCTGAAGTCACTTGGTCTCTTCAGTCTGGACGAGACTGAGGGGAGACCTCACTGCAGTCAACATCTTCCTCATGAAGGGAAGCCTGATCTTTTCTCTGCGGTGACCAGTGACAGAATCTGAGGTAATGGCCTGAAGTTGTGTCAGGAAAAGTTTAAGTTGGATATTAAGAAAAGATTCTTCACACTCAGAGTGTGGATGGACACTGGAACAGGCCCCCAGGGAAGTGGTCACAGCACCGAGCCTGACAGAGTTCAGGAAGAATTTGACAATGCTCTCAGGCACATGCTGTGACTCTTGGGGTTGTTCTGTGCAGGGCTAAGAGTTGGACTTGATGATCATTATGGGTCTCTTCCAACTCAGAATATGTGATTCTGTGATTATCCACTGGCCAATGTATAATCTACAATGAGAAATGAAGATACACTTGTCAACCCGTTTGTAGTGCAAATATTACACAGTAAGGGAAAATTTGGGATGAGTTTTCCAGCATTTGGTAATAATTCTAGATTTGCTCTAAACTGGCAAGAATTATGTGTATATGTTTACTTGCTTCTCTTCATCCTGTTTCCTCTTCCCCTACTATGTGCCAACATTAGGCTTTTGTCTGCAGGAGTTTCATTTACCACATAAACCAAGATGTAATAAGAGAAGAAAAAAATACATGTCAATAGGTTTTATAGTCTTTTCTGCAAGACTTCAAGAGACACTATTCCTCATTATCTTTACAAAGAGGAACTTAATGGTATGCTATATCCTTCCCAGGGGATAATCCCATGCCAAGGGCAAAGCTGAAGGCTACAGAACATCACACCCACCTCCGTTTCTCTGAACAGCAACCATGTGTACCAGCACTTTTCAAAAAGAGCTGCCTGACAAATGCACTTATCACCGTTGGATTTCTACAGCTTCCGCCATATCAGAACTTCCGAATACAAATTTCAGCTAAAGGCTTTCCCAATTGCTACTTCCCTTGGCTTCAGGCATTCGTTAGAAGGTGCTTGGCACCTTTGGGTCATAGAATCTTTCTGACAATAGAGTCTTTTCAATTTTATTTCACAGACTGTCTCATCAGAACCATTGGGAAAAAACCTGAAAAAGTGGAAAGTCAACAAAGAAAATTCAGCTTTTTTTTTTTTTCTGAGAGCAGCCAGCTCAAAGAGGTGCCGAGTTTTGGAGAGGTCACAGCAAAGGAAGGATAAATGCGATAGCTAGTGCTTGCAGTTATTCTTCAGAGGCAAGGGGATGTCTGCCCTTCAAAGGAGGGAGTTGTTTGTAAAGAATCCTGCTAATGACACCTAGGATAATCAGTGCAAACAGGTCTTTCTACTTCTGGGCTCCATGCCATCCGCTCATTCAAAGGTCGGATAGCTGAAGGCAGGGCACTCGAGGGCTTTGCTGCTTTGGGAGGTTCAGGTGGGAATATACCTCAGGGATGGGAGGGTTTACGATTAAGGGAGAGTGATCCAACCTTTCATTTGAAAAGTGTGAATTTAGCAAACCTGGTATCTTTGTGGTGCTGTATGTTAAGCAATTATTGACTCCAACCCCGAATTTCTTAGGAAGTTTCCCTTCAGGTCTCTCTGTATGGGAGCTTGCCTGCATGACAACGAGGTGCAAACTGGATGATGGTCCCATTCTACTGCTCAGTTTGTAAAGGCTCAGTGCAATGAGCTGCTTGGTTGGTGTTTCCACCATTCTGCACGCTCCCAAAAGCAGACGGCCTTGTCCACGAGCAGTGAGCTTGGTGCTCTAGGCACTGGTCACACGATGCACTCAGCAGCACTGCACACTCCTGTGTCTCCAGGACAGCATTTCCCAAGGATGTCCAGAGCCAGGCACTGCTCTCTTCTGTCCCTTCATTGCCGCTCGCCTGGCACTGTTTCCTGCTGAAACGTGCTGCTGAACTGAAGTGCTGTTGGTGATCTCACATCAAAGAAACTGCAGCTGGGCACCCAAATAAAGGCTCAGAAGACTGACCAGGAACACTGGTTGTGAGACTCTTGAGCTTTTGATTTCATGCTCTTAAGGCCAAAGAACTTTCTTTAAAAGTCAGTCAATAATTTTCGAGCAAACAGAGCATGGAGAAAATTCCCAATAGTGGAGTATAAAGCATCCAAGGTACAGCAATGTCCAGAAAGAAGAATAACTTCGTTAACATTGGGGTTTAAGGTCCGAATACCAAAACCCATAGGGGAAAAATTAAAGTAAAAAAATAAAAAGGAGCATAGCTGCTCTTTGGACCTTCTGGAAGTGTTTTACTGGTGAGAGCAATCCCAGACTCCAGGCTACACCAGAAAATCCTGGCCCTTCACCTAAGCTAATTGACTTAGGATTTTGGCAACGTGTTTACTCCCTCCCACCCCCCCCCCCCCCCCTTCTTTTACTACTTTTTCTATTTTAATGCTGTAAAGCTCAACTAACTTCTAAAAAACGAATTTACTTTTTTTCCCAGTGTTTGTTAGACCTTCTCCACCTAGTTAATGACTGGCTGGAACAGAAGCAAGGCCAGGAATGGTTCATGCTCTGGGCACTCACTAATTGGGTTGTTACCAGACTAGAGAGACAGGAGGAGATGAGGAAAAGCATTGCTATTATAAGACACTGAGTGTAAAGAAAAAGAAAGTGAAATAAATATGGAGTTGTTATGTTAGGGAAATTACGGTACTTAACGCCCTATTTTTCAAAAAAAATAGCTCCCTCAGGACATCTTGCGAGCACTAAAAACGAAATAGACCAGAAATATAACTGGCTTTATTTTTTATAGCAAACTCAGGAAAAAAGAAAAAAAGATACATTTCCTTTTCTAAAACAAATCGTCATCCCCAGCTCTCCCTCCACTTGGTGATGGCTGAGGCTGTGAAGAAGCACTGGCAGCACCCAGGCTCCCATGTGGGTTAGCTGGGAATGCTGAGCAGAGTCCTTAGAGCCACAGCAGCAGCACCGTGGTGTTCCTGCAGGCTGAGTGACGCCATGCAGGGTCCAGCCTGTTATTCTTGTGCGTGTAAGACTCAGTGACCTCAGCCAAGCAGCCATGCTCCTGCATGTCCCCCACGGGGGCAGCAGCACCTGCTCGTCCCATTGCAGAGCAGAGGGTTAAGCTCTTTGGAGAAGGGGCCACAAAAGCCTGCAGTGCAGGGGATGGGCGAGATGGGTGCAGACCTGTGTTTGCAGGCTGCCTGCAGTCGCTGTGAAAGTGCATCAACCACGAGCAGGTGCTATGGGCTCTCCACTGGCACTGCTGGGGAGACACCAGACAGGACACATGTAAAATTTCGGGAGCACGAAGAGGGAACAGACTGGTTCATGCCACAAGAAGCACGCACAGTACCTCGGTGCTGCAGGGCCAGGAGTCAGAGCCACCAAATCCCTTTGCCCACTGCGTGCCTGGAGCTGTGGTCATTGAATTCTAAGATGGTTTGGATTGGAAGGAACCTTAAAGATCACCTAGTTCCAAATCCCCTGCCATGAACATAGAACCTTCCACTACACAAAGTTGCTCATAGCCCCATCCAGCCTGGCTTGGGGAGCCCACAGCCTCCAGCCCTGGGGCAAGCCATGCATGGCCAGCAAAGCAAAAGCTTCATCCACTCCCCATCGCTCCTCATCACCCAGCACCTGGAGGGCAGCAGGAGCTGGGGCTCACCCAGTCTTATCCTTTCACCCCAGGCTTCCCAAAGCTGCTCACACTGGGCTCTGTGCACGTCTGTCTGTGGGGGCTGTGTGCCCATAGGGGCATGTGTCTATAGGCATGTTTGTATAGGCTCCTGTGCCTATAGGTGTGTGTCTATAGACACATGTGTTTATTGCCAGCCTTCCCTGGCCCCCTCTACAAGGTGTGAATTTCACCTCAGGTGAATTATTTCTCTGGGGATTACATAACAAAGTGATTGTGAAAATACCATCATCTGTATTATAGAAACTTAACAGAGCCCCTGGAGTCTTTAAATTAAAACATTGCACTCAAGTGCTTTTTGCCATGTATCTCCTCCTACACACAGCTCATTCTAGACTGAAAAATAAAAAGGCAGGACAGCTTCCTACAGGCTTTCAAAGAGAAGATCCTACCCTAATTAACTATAATCTTGTTCAGACGGCATTTTCCTTCAAGATTCAAAGACTAGCAGGGGGTTGGGGCTAGGCAGAAAAGGAGATTATTAAAACTTTAATAACATGAGCCTTTGAACCTTTCAAATTCTTTACAATTTTCTCACATCTCTAACCCAGATGTCTGCATTTAAAAACTGTGCCAACAAACATGAACTTTTTGTTTATGCTTTTATATCTTTCAATGAACAGCCTCTTTTAAAATGATAGGAAACATCATGCCTGCAGTTCACAAAGCCGGATGACAGGGCTGAAGGTTAAAAAAAAAAAAAAGAAAAGGGAAAAAAGAGGTTTTCACAGGCACTGTTTCCAGAAGGTGAAGTTGTTCCAGGAGGCATAGGCAATGCCTCCACAGAGCTCCAGGCAGAGTTGGAACTGGGTAAGAAATGGTTTTCCTGTTCAGTAAACAATTCTAAGAGTTCAAAAATGTTCTCATGGAGCATCAGAGCATAGCTGAGACCTTGGGAATTTTTTTTTTAAGGGAAAAAAACAAACTAAAACAAAAAAATCCAGAAACCATCTACACGCGCCTGTAAAAAAGGTGCTCACACAAGTTAGCCCAGTGCAACAAGGGCTGTGACTGAGATATTTCTCCAGAGTCATGATAAGCTCTGAGATGTGATATAAGCAAGTTTCCTTTTCTGGGAGACTTCCCTTGCTTACCAAGGGAAGAACAGCCTCAATAGCAGAGCCATGGAAAGGCACCTCCAGCAGCCCTGGCAAGAAGGACCAGGACTGCAGTCCCATCCCACCAGGAAGCCATCAGACCCACCCCATCAGCTGCATTTCTGCAGCATGGTTTTGGCATGCTGCCATCCAAAAGCGTCTGAAAAAAGCAATAAAAAGTCTGTTCTGTCCAATGCTCCCTGACAGCTTCAATTGCAGTTCAAGGGAAGGACCAAAATCTCGCTAGCTATAAGGTCCTAAACCTGACCTAGCCCTGCAAGACCTCACCAAATTTTGTAACAGAAGAATGAAAATGGCAGCTATCCTGACACACACTGCACTGCCAGCTTTTCCAGAAGCCTAAGAGGGAAAAAAAACCTTTCCTTTCTACAATGATTGCCTTGGGTTCCACCAGTCAACAACTTCAAATCATCACAATTGCTCCAATTTTTGAAAACAAGTGGTTGTTCAAACACAGGTATTTGTTGTGACTTGCTCCTTGATCCCACAGTAAGAGTAAGGGAATGAGCTATTCACCAGCCAAAAGCTCAAGTAAGCCTCTTAACACTGCTAGAGCCCTGCTGTTAGTCCCAGCTGCTGCTCTGGCTCCAGGTGGCCAGGGTCTGCAGAGGGCTCTGCTGAAAATGTAGCCAACAACCTCAGACCTGGAAAGTGCCTTTTCTTTGGGCCAGGGATGGGAAATTCAAGTGAGGATGCTGAAACAGACTCTTAGAACACATCAGGCTGTAAATCCTTCCTGCTTTGCCAGGCCTGCAGCAGGAGGAGCACAGACAGGCACCAGGCACCCTCCAAACTCCCCACTGGTCAGCATGCTGCTTCTGTCAGAAACATTTATTGCTTCACATTGGACTTCTGTTTCTTGTTGTTCAAGAAACAATGTTTTTAAAATTAAAATGGTCCTTGGCAAAGCAAATGACCTCTAGTCACAGGGCAGTTTGGAAATTGCCAGGGAGAGCTGGAAATGGTAGAAGTCACCAATGTTCCCACAAAAAAAAATCTCCAAATATGCTTCAAAAAGATCATGTCCACATCCAGACAAACTGTTCATGTGTCTCCAGTTTGATGGTATGTGTTGTGACTTATATCCCTATGTTTGGAGTGTTTTAAGTTCAAATCCCAACATGCAATGCAGTAACTCAGAGGTGCTCCCTCCCTTTCCTTTTAACCCACTCCACAGCTCCATCAAAGCCAAAGGAAGGAGAAAATACCTCTTTGTCTGGATCAGGAATTCCTGGTCCTTCTGTCAACAAGAGAGGTGATGGGCTGGGAAAGTCACAACAAGAGGATGTGACTGAGAGCAGGAGCAGAGTGATGCAGCAGCTCCTTGTGAAACCCATCTGTGGACAGACCATGGCTGACCCAGCAGCCCAGGAACCTGGGACCACCCTCTGGACCCTCATCCCACAGGACAGGAAAGACAGAACTGGGCAAACCCTGCAGAGGAGTGAGAGCTCCTCGTGCACCCATTCAGACTGCAGAAGCACTGACAGGCCTTAAAGTATGTGGATTTTATTCTGGATTTACTGAAGACAAGCAACTGCCCAGAAAGCATTGCTCAAAACATTCACTTAGCTCCTCAGGTAGGTTCTTCAACCAGAGGGTGGTCAAATGCTGGAACAGGCTCCCCAGGGCAGTGGTCACTGCACCAAGCCTGACAGCATTCAAGAAGTCTTCTTTGGACAGTGCTCTCAGGCACATGGTGTGATTCTTGGGGTTGTTGTGTGCCAGGCCAGGAGCTGTGAGTCCCTTCCAACTCAGAATATTCATGGATGATGGAGAAAGGAAAGTTGGGGGGTTTGGAAGTTTTTTGGTTTTATTTAATATGTTGCTATTGGATATTGCATATTTTGGTCTTGAACTCCTTACCTCGGGGTTTCACTTTAAGTAGCTCTTTCAGGCAACCTCCCAGAAAAAGGAAAGCTCATTTCTCAGATAAAATGCACAACACACTCACACCAGCCTACCCCATTTCATACCATAACCCCCCTAGTGCAAGACATTAAGGCAGGGACAGGCAATCCAGTCCAAGATTTATTCTGCTCTAATCAGCTCAGGCTTTGAGAATCTCCTCGTGGATTTGAGCCTATGTTCAGTAGCTCATTGACTGCTGTTTTAATACTGAAGCCTTTCCAACCCAGCTGCAGTAATTACCCCCACGGAGAATGAGGAATCTCAGTTATAAACTAGCTGGCAATCTTGCAAGAATATGTCTCCTAGAGAACTCCAGAATATTTCTCTCTGAAGTTAACCCTGTTAAATCATTCCTAAGCTGTCTTCAAATAAAGAATGAACCTCCAGAATAACCCTTGCTTTAGTTTTAAATGCTCTCTTTCCCTTTGTAAATCAGCTGATCTTTGGAGCCTTCAAATCTATCAATGCTATTTCAGTTAAATAATCCCTGTTTCTCTCGAAATGGTGCAAACATTCAACAGCAAAGCTTAGGAGAGACATTAAGAGCTGTTAGACTCTAAGTCAAAGCCTAACACAGCTTGTGCAAAGAATATGTCCAGTTACACTCAGACAGGATACTTTCACTCAGTTTATATCAGGAGTTTTTTGCAGAGCAAATATTACATCAAAGCCTTGGCCAGCAGATCCAAATTCAGATCTTGGCATTCATGTTCAGCTAAACTTTGTGCAGGTCTGAGTAGAAATGGCACCTGCATAAATCCAGTCTAGTCAGAAGTGACTGTGACCCATTTGATGACAACCCCAAAGTAGCTATGGAAAGGTGTGATACCTAAAGAGCAAGCAGCCAAGGGACTAGAGCCACAACCTGTGATAATTCCAGTCCTGCAGTCCTAGAGTCAACTCTGCTCAGGTGAGCACTGAAACCCCCTGGCTAGCAAGAGGTGATGCCACCCAAACCCATGCTGTGCTTTCTCTGCAGAAGACAGACACTACTCAGAAATGTTCACCTGGCCAACTTGCTGAGGAGATGTGGGTCACAAAAGGCAGCTAGTGCAGGCATTCCTTCTGCAGAGATACATACTAATAACTTTATAAAGCCTTTTTTGCTTTGAACAAGTAACTGGAGGTTAAACAGTGTGTCACCTAATCCCCTTGCTGGGCCTTGGGTGTGCAAATTTGGCTAGGCTGGGAAAGACCCCAAAGCACTGTGGGCAGCTTCACCTGGAGACAGTGGGGGGTCCAGGGATACCCAAGGAGAGGGAGACTGCACAGCAGAGGGTTTCACTACCACAGACCCCCATTAAGAAAGAGCTGGAGATAAAATAGCTTCTTACTACTCAGGCTGCTTTTACATCGAGTCAGGGTGAGTTTGACCATTGATGTTTTCAAATTGCTATGCAAAGAAATACAAGCAATTTTAAATTGCTCTTTTCATATTTCTCTGAGTGAAAAAAAAGGTATTTCAAAACATATAATTTAGTCATTGCTAGGGCGCATTCACTAACACTTAGGCCAGGTAATTTTACTGTGTAACAGGGAGGTAATGTTATTGTCTTTCCCAATACGCTTTCTCAAGCTCAGCCCCACAGCATCCTCCGCAGCTGCCCTCTCTGAATTTGGGCACTCTTGTATAGACTTGTTTGTTTTCCCCACTGGTGGACCCCACAAGGAGCCAAGGATGGGATGAGCGAGCAACTGGGGCATTAGCACCACTTGTGGGGCAGCTGAGGGATGAGGGGCCTCAGAGCCACCCATGCTTCTCACAGACCAAATTCAGACCTGTCAGGAAGTCTGAAGGCTTTTCCAAAGCAAGAGAGCTTATCAAACTGCAGAGAAGTGGTTGATAGAAAAACTTCCTGAAAGACAATTAAACTCTTGCTTTGTGTGGTGTTCAGCAGCAGTTATCAAAGCTCTGTAGCAGGCAGTGCTGCTGAGACTGAACTAGGGAGATAAGTCACCAAATCAGCCCCTGTTAATTATCTTGGCCCTGCAGTCGCTCTTTGCCAAAGTCAGGAAGGTTTAATTCAACATGCCAAAAAACCCTTTCTAGGTCAAACAACATCTATCCTGACCTGAATGGGTGGTAGGAAGGGAAAGGTACTTTTCAATTTAAAAATAATAATAAAAAAAATTCATATACACAAAGCAAAACACCTTCTCTATGAATTGAGCATCTTGGAGCAGCAAAGGACCTGGGCAAACTTTAATAAGGGAATTCTTCAGAGACTAGAGCTTTGCTTTGGTTGCTGGCTGCCTCCTGAGGAGAGAAAACACTATGGAAATGAAATATGACCTTGCACCATTGTTGCAGAGCATTTCCAGTTCTTTCCCTTGCCCATGCGTGCAACCCTTCCTTGTGTAATGAGCTGCATTTAATGGTTACCTGCATGGCAGTGCTTCACCACAGCTGACATTGCTGCACTCTTTGACCTGGCACACGCCACCTGCAAGCTCTAACCAACCAATCTCTCTACCTAAGATTTGAAGGATGTAACTAACTTATAGCACTTGCTCATGGCGTTAGAAATTTCATGTAAGTCCGAGTTCTGAGAGGAGGCTCTGCACCCTCTCCCTGCTCACACGTGTGCTTTGCAGCCACTCCTGCACAGGGTGCCCTCCCAGAGCCAGCATGCAGCAGGAGAAGGGTGTCACCCCAGCCAGCCCATGCCCTTGCAGGGTTCCCCCATCAATGCAGCCTGGTTCTGCGTGTCCCCTGCCAGGGCAGAACTGGGATCAAAGTACCCAGCTCTGAGGAGCAGCCTGGTGTGGATAGAAATCCCCCCAGCCCATGTCCCCCCAGCCTTTCTCCTGATACAGTAATCTCCAGTAACCTGGCTTTCTTTTTTTTCTTTTTTAATCATATTGTCTAAAATAATTAAAGGGGAAAAGCATTCCCCAAATAAAAATATCAACATCCAAGCTTTCAGCTTTAATCTGTGCTCCTGACAGCTGAGACCCTCCTATTAGCACTGTGCCAGTGTGCGATTTCGTTACCTGAGTAGCTGATTATAGAGTAATTACAACTTTCCCTGGGCTGATGATTTTTCTGTTTGTTTCAATTTCAACTTCCACAAATGGTGGGAAGTCCCTTTTTTGTTCCTGCCTTACTCTGCTGTGGTCTGTATGTTCCCAATCCCGGATTTTTCCCTCTGGTGAAGGGAGGGCTGGATAACACTTAGGTGTAATTCCTGCCCCTGTCGCGTGTAATTTCGTACTGAATGAGTAAATGTTCCTGTAATTTCACTGAGCAGCTGTCTCCCGTCTGGATGGCGGCACCGTGATACCGTTACCTGTTTATCTCCTGGAGGTAGAAGCACTGCTGGCAAGCCCCTGCCCATCGCTGTTTATGTGCAAGGAGTTAATACCCCAGCACTGTTACGGTGCCCCTTGGTGAAACTATAATTAGGCAACGGTTTTATTTTACTGCCTGTGAACACTCCCTGACAGCACAGCCACTGGGTGCTTTCCAAACTGCTACAGTTTCAGGTCCCAACCTGAAATTCTCATTTACAGGAGGACTTTTGCTGCAGCTAATCCCCCAAATACTCCTTCGAGGCCCTAAATTGCTGGGGCATGGGGCTGGCTTGGGTAGGGCTGGCAAACAGCAGGGTGAGCCTCTGTGCTCCTGTGTGATGGCAGGACAAAGCACGGGAGGGACACGGTGATGCTGCAGGCAGGGGCTGCAGAGCCAGCACAGAGGTCTGAGCAGGATGCTGGCCCTGGGAGCCAAAAGGCTGCTCGTGGGTGTTGATATGGGCACAGCAGCTCTGCCTCCAGCAGCACTGGTGCCCACGACAGGAAAGGAGGAGCAGCTGAACAGCAATGCTTTTTTTGTCAGGGGAGCTATTTTAAACCATCTGCTTTGTGGGTAGCCCTTTTGGCTCCCAAGTCTGTCTGAGGCAGAGGTGCAGAACATGTTGGAGGGCAGAACATCAGAGCAGCACTGCAGGAGGACAAAGACAGTCTGTCTGCTGAAGCACAGGCTTGCACAGGACTGAGAGGCAGACACACTTGTTCATCTGGGACTAAGGGAACAAACATACCCAGGGCTTCTGTAGTTACCTCAGAGCTACTCTTATTAAGGTATTCATCTGGGGCTTTTCTTCTCCTTGCAACACCAAATACCCCTCTTCTTCCACAATCTCCATGCAAACCACGGAAACATGTATGGCCCGGGAGGACACCAGCTCACAAGGACCTAATAAAACGGAAACTTCTTCAAACCTCTGCTTTTAAGACTACTCAGATGATAGGCAAAGGAGCAGAGTATAAGCAACTAGGACAAAGATTTATTGGCAAGAAGAGTTACTAAATCTTTTGTCTACAGTGATAGGGAAGAGGAAAGCCAAGAACAAGGCAGGGACAGACCCTGGAACTGCAGGCAGCCTAATCTTGCAAGGGTTGCCTAGCCTTGTTGAAGCACCTCTGCCTCCTTAGTGGGACTCATGTCACCAGCTGGGCACCTACCAGCCCCTGGCCGGGGTCTGGAAGTCTCTCATGGCAGGGAACAAGGGCTGGGAAGTTTGAGGGGCAGGGCAGAACTGAGCCCTTGAGTGCTGGATGGCTGCTGTGCCACAGCTCTGCCTGAGGAGCCCAGCACCCCTCTCCCAGGGGATGCCCACGCTGTGGGACAGCTGCTTCCTCATGGCACACTGGGCACTGTGAGACCTGCCACACATGGCAGGGGGGTTGGGACTAGATGATCCCTAAAGTCCCTTCCCAAACCATCCTACAATTCTGTTGCAGTCCAGCTTCAGACACATTTAGCAATTAGAGAGTATCCAAAGCAGGGCAACAAGGGTGGTGAAGGGCTTGAGGGTAAGCCATGTGAGGAGAGCCTGAGGTCACTTGGTTTGTTCAGTTTGGAGAAGAGGAGACTGAAGGGAGACCTCATTGCAGTTACAACTTCTTTGTGAGGGGAAGAGGAGGGACAGGCACTGATCTCTTCTTTGTGGTGACAGAGACAGGACATGAGGGAATGGCCTGAAGTTGTGTCAGGAGAGGTTTAGGTTGGATATTAGGAAAAGGTCCTACCCCAATCAGAGGGTAACAGGCTGTCCAGGGAAGTGGCCACAGAACTAAACCTGACAGTGCTTAAGAAGCTCTTGGACGATGCTCTCAGCACACGGTGTGACTCTTGGGGATGTCCTGTGCAGGGCCAGGAGCTGGACTCGAGGATCATTGTGGGTCCCTTATAACTCAGCTTACTCTGTGATTCTGTGATTCTATGATCCTGTGATTCTGTGACCTCATGGCAAGCCAATTCCCAGCTTTCAAAAGCCTGTCAGATTGTATTTCCTTCACACATTCACTCACAGCAGTGACTTACATTTCTGACATATGGACAACATGCTCGGCCGTCCCTATAAAGTATGTCTCTGCCTTCCCATCTTCAGCAGAGACTGCAGGCATTTCCAGTGCAAGGCAGAGCTGCAGCAACTTCTGCCTAAAACTAACATTTCATTTCCTTCTACAGCTCACTTCTATTGTCATCACTTTCATGCCTCTAATTAACTTGCATCTGTTTTGTGTTTGAAGTTTGTAACACTTGCCCACTTTGGCTACAGTAGTTTATAACCCAACGCTAAACATATGTTTATGTTTACTGCACACTAACTCTGAATCCTTTGACTTAGCATTGTATCAGTTCATTATACCACTAATGGAGAACCTCTGAGACAGGGCTGAAGCTTAAGTGGCAATAAATTGGGGAATCGTTTGAAGGTGGCTGAAGAGAGGTGGCCAGTGAGGACATGCCTGGCCTGACATCCAGAAATGCCGAGCACTTGCCACCCACCCTGTAACCACCGGGATTTTTAGCACCTCCAAACATGAAACCACAACAGCTTTCAGCAAAACTGTCATCCGGATCTGAAAGAAAAGATTAAAATCCTTTGACATCTTTGTTCCAGAGACCTTCAGCACATCCCACCTACCTGTAATATCAGTGCCCATTGTCTTTGCAGTAGGGCTAATGAGATCTTCGAAAGGATTTCAGAAGACCAGGAGGGAGAGAGGGCTGTATAATGTACCATATTACACATACAATATATAGCATATTGCTATGTGGTGCTTTACACCTGCCCTAGGTGTTAGGTGACAGGCTGGTGTTCTGGCACCAGCTGAGGTGAATATTAAGGTCCAGTTGGCCATTCAGACCAGTTTTACATCCATTAGCATCAGTGAAGCTTCTTCTGTTTTCCACCAGACATGGTAATGATGCCAACATCTGGGTGAAGTAAGCACGCTGCCTCTTCATAGCCAGAGCCATTAAGGTGGTGCCTAGATAAATGTGTTTATTTTTCATACAGATAACAGGATGCTCCTTAGAGCTAATAAGTATTTACTTTCCCTTGCATTGCTATTATCTCCCTCATTGAGAACTGTAATTAACATCATTGATCATTTGTGTAGTTTGCCTTCTATTATTTTTTTTTTGTGCTGTGGTAGACTGAAACTGCAATATGCATTATATCAATACAGGAAAATTTATGTTTGATCTCTGCCTTTACACTGGTCTGATCTACCTGGGAGCTACACTGTTCCTGTGACACACCACAGTGTTTTACATGGGACCTCCAATTTAAAAGTGACAACCATATATTTTCCATGCAACAAAAGTACCCTTGCTCATAACACTACCACCAAATACCTAAATTAGTTGTTTCCACTTTGCTTATTGCTTCTTGATGGGGATAGACAGCCAAACCATGAGGTTCTTCTTGTAGCAAGTTTCTATCACCAAACCATAGGGCACATGTCATGCAAATACTGCTGGGGACCCAGAGGTGAAAGGACCCTCCCCTCACTCTCTGCACAGGCACCACTCCCAAGAGGTTGTTTCAGACATGGCATTTTCCACAAGAATCTGATCCCCATCTGGCAATTGAAAATGTCAAGGGTCTTCCTGTTATTGACTGCATACAGTGAGGATTAAATAAAGCTATGGCCATGATGTATAAGGACAAGCTCTCTCATAGAGCCTGAGATGCAGAAATCGGTGCTGTCTTGCTGGTCAATGCCACAAAGCTGGCTTTCAGCAACAGATATCTGCCCCAAGCATCTCCAGAGCTGCTTTCTTCCTGTTCAGGAGAAAGCATCAGCTGACAGCTATCTATGTTTTATTCAGGCAGCAAGAGCTACACAAATAATAGATTAACAATAATAAAATTTATGAAGTAAATTAGCGAGGAAAGTAAAATCTTCTGCATGGCTTTTATTTTTTTTCTGACTTCCATATATTCACCTAAGGGTGAGCACACACTGAGAAGCACACTGTGAAGAACCTCTGCTTCTCAAAGAGTAGAGGAGCAAAGCCATCCCAGGCATGAGAGCCATTGCAAGACCTCAGCACCCTGGAAGTGTGGCTGGAAGGGGAGTCAGCTCCCTCAACATTCCCCTGCAGAAAGGGCCATCATTAGAGTCCAGCCAAGCCACTCACAGCATCACCTAACCAAGGATAATCCATCCCAAAGCCACTAAACTTTGCTTCTCCTCTGTACCTGACTGTATGTGCCTTACACCTGCGATTGCTTTTCAGTAAGAAGCAAGCTGTTACATCTACCTGCATTGCTTCCTAAACTATTAGAAATCTGGAATGGGAAAAACTTCTTATTTATTTTGGTTTGCTTTTCTCTCATCTTGTTGGCTAGGAAATGCCCAGATTCTTCCCTAATTTGGCATAAATTCAATGCACCTCTTCTCAAACCTTCAGAGCAGAGAAGAATCCATTAAGCTCATTTCCATTTGTTTTAACAACAAATCAGTATACGGAGACATGAAGAAAATAATTTTGAACTACTTTTTCCATTATCTAGTTCTCACTTCCTGCCATTTCCCGTTTGCCTAGCCTGGCTTCTTTATTCTCCTTGCGTCTAGCCCATAGCAATTATCTCAGTATCTAGGAAAAAGCATTAGGTTTTAAGATCTCAGGCTCCCTTTTGACAAAGGCTTTGCAATCCAGAGACACTAAGGGAAGAGGATTAAACTTCCATCTGTTTGCCTTGAGGGGGCAAAGCAGAGAAATCAGAGAGAGGTTTCAAGAGATGCTTGTGTGATAACATTGCACACTCACTAGGCAGGAAAGTCTCAGGTAAGATGTATTTGCTTGGGAGTCACCCCAGTCACCAACTGGGGTTCTTAAAAATACACTTTATGCACAGCAGACTAGAAAGATTCCTTCACGTCCCTTCCTCCAGAATATCTGATTGCCTCTCTAAGCCTGTGCCATCTGCAGCTGCAATTTTTCGGACAGCAGGGAGGAGGTGGCTCGATCCTGCACTCTGCTGAAGCTGGAACAGAAGCACCAGTGTGGCTACACCCAGAGGGAGCACAGAAATCCCACAGAGGAGCAGTTCTGTCCCTTTGTAGGGGTGAGCATCCCTGGCACAGACAGGGCAGTAGGTGGTAGGACCAACACCTGCCCCTGCAGCACCCCAATCCTGGGGTCACTGTCCCTAAGGACTGCAGGAACAGTCTGGCCCCTGCACCCTGAGCTTTCTGGGGACAGAGCTGAATGTGACTGTGACTCAGCAGCCTCCTCTCCCTCACCAGTGCCTGGTGACTAATTGCATTTAGTCCCATTCTTCATTCTTGTTTTGGGGAGCACAAACATAAACAGACTCAGCAGTAATTGTTGCTGTGTCTCTACTGTTTCCTCCTCTTGCAGAGTAGGGGTTTGACCACACATACATTACATGACACACAGCATTTTAAGTACCTTTTCTTATTTTTAAGACATAGTGTGAACATTTCTTGACTGGTGGGAAAAGAAGGAAGGAAACTTCAAAAGAATGATTTCTGATTTTGTGCAGACTCTGAGGGAAAAGTTTCTCTAGCCCATCTACAGAAGAGGGCTGGTCTGCTCTGGGCAGAGAGTCTTGCCACAACACAAAGCAGATTGCTTACCAGCACCCTGGAGAAGTCCACATCAGCCCTGGAAAGAGCCTGTAAGGATGACTTCTCTAAGGACATGGTGTCCCTGGAAACAGGTCTCCTGGGAGGAACATCAATTATCTCAAAGGCTGATCTGGCTGCCACAATCCTGGCCTGGGATACCTACATATCCATTGTGCATATCCAGGTATCAGTGCACATGGTCATCCTATACTTGGGATCCCATTCCCACATCCCATATTCGGTGGGAATCTGCAGCTCATATCTGGAACGGACCTAAAAAGGTCTTGAGAGCTGACGCTTTCTTCCCAGCTGGAGAACATATAGATTGGTCAGAGGAAGCAGGGAGAAGAGCAAAGAATGAGTGTGTAGTCAGCTGGACAGGGCACTCCACTCAGGTTCTATTGGCTATTTTTTTTTGTTAATTACACAAAAACATTAAACAATTATAAAATAATTTCTTTACTACTAATATAAAAATTAATTACATAATCCTCATTCTCAGACAGAAGACTAAGATTATTTTATTTGTAAATTTTATAAACACGTGTTTTTATGTATTTTAGGATATGTTTAACACAAAGCTCACCAAGACAGACACTTTCCTGAGGTACAGGAGACCTTTGGTCCAGCTTTCAGTTATGCAATACCCAGAGGACTGTTTAGTGACAGCAGTGGCAGTGACAGTGACGGTGCCCCTGCAAGGCAATCTGACCCAGGCTGGCCCCAAGCACAGTCTGCCAGCCTTTGCAGCCTGCAGTTAGGTTAAATTCGAGGTATGGGGTTATCTCTGTGCTCTTTCTGCAAGCTGGCCTGTTCAAGGAGCTGATATCTTGCTGCCAGACACCTGCCTGTGCTGTGCACCCAGCAGCTCCCACTGCTGCTGGCTCTGGTGAAGGATTTGCCCCTCTCTGGGAGTTGTGAGCTTTGGGAGTGATGCCTGGTGCAGTGCCCATGAAATAGAGCACCACGAGGCCCAAACTCACCTGACCCACATGCTGTGTAATACAGTATCAGCAAAGAGCTGTATGCAATTGGGTTCAATCCTATATGCTTCCTCATGCTTACTGCAGCCATCCCATCAGATCCTTGCCCAGTGCAGTCATCCACAGGCTGGAACAAAAGCCTCCATATGGCATGGGAGCACTGAAGGCTAAAAGCCAACTCGTCCATGTTGTATTACAGTGCTGGGTTAAGTTCATCTGTTGCTATGTCTGTTAATTTTTATAGCATTCATGGATATTTTCAGGGGAGAAAATAGGTTTTTGCATGCTCTTATCTTCCCTTTGCACCAAATTCTTCCACCTTGGTCCGGGCAAAAACTCCCAGTGACTTTTCCTGTCTGTACTCCACTGTCCTGTTCTGAAACCCTGCATTTCACTGCTGCTACTGCAGTTCAACTGTACCAGACTTTTAGGAGGCTGTTAGCAAAACACTAGCAAAAATCGAGGAGAAATGGATTTAGTATCAATGAGCCCAGGTGGGCAACTGAGGAAAATGTCTGGCTGTGGAAGAAACCAATGAGAAAAGATATTCAAGTGAAGACTGGAAATTACCCCTGTATATTGTATTTCTGATTCGTTTTCATTTAATAATATATGTAGCAGATTCCTGTAATCGTGGTGTGGGATGTTTTTATCCACTGTGACAAAAAAACACTGACAGCATCCCCCAGCTATGATCAAGCAGATACCACTCCATCTGTCCTGCAGTAGCACTTTCCTCAGGAGCAGACAACTCAGGAATCCCAATACTGGCAACTACATACTTACAAATTTGTCATATGCAATGAAATACTCTGGAAACTATTTGTGAACAAACAGTTCCCAGGATATTTCATTACTCATTACAAATTTGCAAATTGCTCACGAATGATCAAATATTAATATGTAGGTAGGGTGCAGCCCCAGGAGGGATCCATCACTTTGATAAGAGATTAGCCGTGTTCAGCCTGCTCGCTGCTGTACTCAGGACTCTGCAGAGTCATTGATTGCCACTGTAAAACAGGGAATGTCACTGAATGTTTGGCCATGTATTGGAGATTACCAGGGCTCTATAAGCTGCTTGCTCAGACACTCATAGGAGAAAGTCGAATGATTCTCAGGTGTGGAGATGCTCTGTACAAAGGGCTGCAGGAGCCCTCGGGGTGGTGAGTGCGCTGGTTCCAGCACGTGTGCAGCCCCGAGGTGGAGCAGACTGTTTTTCTGATACCATGTACATAACACTCCACCCAAGCCTCCCTGTGTAAATAAAAAATAAAGTCAAATTATGCCAGTAAAGAGTGGATTACACTGGTCACTGGGAGTGTTTGTGTATGTTCAGCCATAACCTATGATAAGGTGCTTGCCATAAAATTCCTCCTGGAGCCTGCAGCTCTCCTGGAAGCTGCAAGATGCCAGCAGAACCACCAGCGTTTTGCTTCACACAGTGAGGGCACTGAGAAATGGCTTAGAGACCCAGAAGGCTGCACAAGTCCCTGGGGACACAGGGGTCCCTCTCCCTTGCAGGAGAAAGACAGGAGTGCCAATTGCCACCAGCAGATATGAGGAGACAAAGTTCAGTTCAAAGAGGTAAAGGGTGACAACCTTTCTACAGACAAAATTATCCTGCAGTCAGTAAAGCAGCAATCAGGACAGATAACAGAGCAGGTAATGAAGGCAGAGATTACAAAGCCCACAACCAATCCATCCCACGGATTTTACAGCAAAAAGCTGCTGTAAAGCAATTTTAACCCAGCCTATAAACACAATAAGAAATGTTATGTTTTGGTACAAGATGTTTTTTAAAACAAAAACATATGGCAAGTTTCATTTGCATTATGATAAATGAATGTCTGAGTAGGTCCCAAATTTGGTGCATTTTTTACAAACAACAAAAAAAATTATTTCTGTCATCAGTTGATGCAGAAAAATAAAGTGTTTCCAGCTTCTGATATAAAAGCTTCACAAAAAAAATCACTTACAAGAGAGTGTTTTGTGCTTTGTATTTATGAAGACCCCCACGTTTGGGTCTGTTCCCATCCCCAGAGGAGATGGCTCTGCTCACCCACCTGAGAGTCCATCATAGGGAATCACTGTCCTGTCTGCTCTCCCACTACTGAACAGTCAGGCGGAATTGGGCTGGAAGAAACATAATTGTGGCTGTCCCCTAGAGTCCCCCAGGGGAAAAAAAATCAAATAAGGGAAGGGTTATTGTGGACTGATAGCAGCTAGGGAGGCTGGGAACTGTACCTGTTGCCAGGGAGAGTTTGCTCCAGCACAGGCAGGGCACCCTGCACCTCCAGCCCTGTGAGAAGAGCAGACAAAGGCATCCAGGGCAGGGTTAGCCAGAGCAAGGACAGGAGATGAAGAGTGCAGAGAGATTGCAGCCAGCCAGACCAAGACACAGATGGTTGGGGGGGAGATTCAATAAGGAGGTTTTGTGAAAAACTACTGCATGCATGCATGTCATTAAACCCTGAGCATCACACACTGTGTGTGACAGAGGGAGATGAAGGCTGAGGGCAAGCTTTGGGCACGGGGTAGACTCAGAGAGCTGCTCTTCTGCAGGCTTAGCAGTCATGTGATTTCTTGTGTGCAAAAGCATAAAAGGTTTTAGGTGGTGGAAATTGTCAGGGTTGTCCTCCCTACACTGCCTGCAGAAAGGGCCAGCTGCAGCCTAGGACAAGGCTCTAGAGGCAGGTGAGATATTGCCCTGACAATCACACATCCACATTAATTTGGACCCTGAGTTGTGTCCAGTATGGGCTTTTGCTCCCACAGCCACAGCCAGGGCAGCCGGGTCACTGCTCAAAGGAAAACACCGATGGCCACCAGTGGCGTGAGTGTGACTGAACGCTGGCATTAACTCTCAATTCCCCTCCATGCCTGAGCAAAGTGAATGCTGTGGCCAGGAGGGGCTCCCCCAGAACCTGCTGCAGCCCCTCAACAAGAAGCCCAGAGCAGGTACCCAGCTAGAGCTCAGCAAAGCCTTGCCAGCAGCAAGGACAAAACAGCCCCTGGGACCGGAATGAATTATGCACAACCTTAAGTATTTGCAGGATAGAGGCCTGAGCTCACTGGGTTAAAATACCAGAACAATATAAAACACCTCTACCTCTGAAACCCTCTGAAACTTCATAAAAATGCCTGGGACCCTGCTGGAGCTAAGCCATTGTCGATAGCCATAAAAAATTGGTTAATAAATCTTCTTCCACTGATGAAATAGCTACTTCACAGCCAGAACTCAACAAATTGAGCATTTCAAAGCAACCTGCTTGACACAAGCCCTGATTTGCACACCAATACAAGCATCCCCAGTCTGGGCAGGACCCTGAGCCTGTACTGTTCCTCCCTCCCCATTGTCACAGCCAAGTGCCAGGAGGAGATTTAGTGCACCAATATTTTCTTACCGGGTGACAAGAAGGGGATTTACATCTGCAACCCGCAGGCTTTTGGAGTGAAAAGAACCCAAAAGCAGAGACTAGCCTGGCACTCAGCAGCCACAGTGGCTACACCACTGGCACTGCGGGGGTGGCAGTCCCCTGCTCCTCTCCCAGAGGAGAGGTTAGTTCATCATAGTGCCACTTCTACCTTTTTATTGGTTGGAAAACAGGTAAAATTTATGTTAAGAGAAAGGCAAGTGTTCATCCTTGCTGCTCCACAGACACTGTCCTGAAATTTTTAATCTAATAGATAAAAAAGTAATTAGAGGAGAGGCTCCATTCTTAGCACACAATCACAAGTCAGCATTTTATAAACGCAGCCGATAGCCAAGGCGAGTGAAACAATACATTTCACTCACTTTTCTCAACTGCACGTTGATGTATTTAAGTAGTGTGATAAACTAGAAAGAGAAAATACTGTAACATTGCAGTTTTAATAAAAAACTTCTTTAAAAATTGAGTCACCCTACATTCATGCCAGTGTGGTTTTTTATGAAGTCGGGGCTGACTTGTTCTCTTCCTTTCTGCCCACAGGGAAAAGAGCAGGGCTCGGCTGGGAGGCAGGACCTGCTTCCAGGCAGAAATATTTATTCAGTCAAAAGTTGTATTTAAATATTGATGTTTCAACAGAACTTACTGTTTGCTGAACCAAATGTTATAGATTTGCCTAGACAATCACAATGGGGAATAAAAAGCACATTTTTAGGCTCCTTTAGCAACACTGCATGACTTAGAAACAGTGATGAGCAAACCCTAAATTTTTCAAATCCATGTGACTTGTGGCTCAGATTTCATGATAAGTTGTTAGGATTTGGGTTTGTAAGACAGGTGTTTGGCATTTCTAACTCCCTGCTCCCTTTAGGAGACATCAAACCGAGCATTAAACTCCTGCGGTCTTGAAAGTTCAAGTCAAGGTGGTTTTTGTTTTGCTTTTCCCCCTGAAGGTCAGTTCAGGATTGAATCCTTTTGTCAAGGTTGCCTGGAGAGCAGAAGGCTCTGTTAATCTGCACGCACTGCGGCTCCCTCCTGGCTTCCTTCCCTTGCAGTTTGTTTTACTTCAGGATTCACCCCCTGGGATTGTAAAGGCTGCAGATGAGGGTTAGAGGTGAAACAAAGAAAATGAGGTTGGGTGTTTATTTAGAGGGAGCCAGAATTCATAATGTTGGAGACACTGGGCCCCTCCCAAGAGATAATCGTAATTTACCAGCACGACTCCACCACTTGTTTTTCCCCAGAAATAAAACACAGTGACAGATCCAAAATACTACTGCCCCAAGTAGCCCCCAGAACCAAAACAAGGAAGAGTTTTTTTCTGCAAAGTCACCAGGCACTGGAACAATACAAATATGCTTCCAGTCATTTCCATGTGGGAAAGTATCTGAAAAAAAGAAAGAAAGACAACTTTACCTCCTTCAGAGACTTTCTTTTTTTTATTTACTCAACTTGTGTCTTATTATGGTGGGGGTTTTTTTGACCATAGATTGCCTTCTTGACCCTTCCCCTTTTTGATGAGAAGGCCAAATTTTACTTTAATTTATTCACTGTGGAACCCTACTGACTGGTAGCTAACAGGCTACCAGTGTGTGTAATGGCACATCCCATCTCACACAGGCAGCCTGGTGATATATTTTCCCTTCTTTATACCTTGTTTTGTCACAAAAGCAGCAAGAGAAGGTGCAGATGCATCCATTACACTAAAAAAAAAAAAAAAAACCTTGCTCTTTTCCCAGGCTTTCTTTTGGGTGTTTGGCCTCTAGGGCATCATCCGTTTGCAACGAGATCCCTGGATTTACAACAGAGCAAGTGGTTGTACAACAAGAACTGGATTCCGGGGTCCTGATAAGGGAAGACAAGCGTCGTGCGAGCAGAGCAGAGCAGAGCAGAGCAGAGCAGAGCAGTCAGCACAGCGCTAATCTGGCTGGATCAGCTGACGTCAGTGGTTCTGTGCTAAACACACACCGGGGTGAAAAACGAGAGCCGCGCTCGGCTCCGGCAGCCCCGCTCCAGCGCTCGGCTACCACGAGTGGCTCCTGACTTTCAAGCTCCCCGCACAGCCTGTAATCACTCAATATTGAAACCAGATTTACAAGCTCTTTAGAGGAGAAGTTTGTGATTTCCAAAGCAGACGCATTTGGTATTTCAGGAAAAGGTCAAGCCCCCTGTGGAGTAAGGGGTTTTTAATAGAATCAGTTCAGCAGGAGTTAAGAGGAGACATACCGACCCAGCGGCTCGCAAAGCCAGGAGCGGCAGAGACATCAGAAAAGCTAAACCATGATTGTTTTGAGGAAAGAATCAGAGAGAGGCACGGGATATGCTAAATTAAATCTTCGACATTTGATTTCATTTATTCCAATCCGAGAGACTTTCTCAGTTGGATATGGAGGGCTGTCCTTCTTACGCTCCAGGCTTGCAGGGGTTTCAAAGAAAGGAGTGTTTGTTATTGTCTGCAGGGGAAACCTGAGAGTGCTTAGCACAATGGCAAATCCAGGCTCTTAACTCAAATGCATTTAAAAGGATAGCCTTCCATTACTGTCTCCCCTCTTCAGCCTCTGGCCAGGCTCTTCAGCTATTAGTATTTGTTGCGTGTCTCGCTAAGTTTGGTGAAGTGGTTGTCTAGGACTGGTTTGTTTCATGCTGGTACAGCACCCAGCAAGCCCAGAGAACTTCACTGAAGACCCTCCTTGTCACAGGAGTACAAGTTTTCTGAATAGTGCTAAGGCCTGCAGGCTGTATAAGCAGCCACTACAGAAACACTAGCGATGAAGCTGGCTACTGCTTCTTCCAACGCCCTTTGGACTCTGCAGTCAGTGCTTTCAGTGAGAAGATTTAGAGCTCATTCCATAACTCACATAGCTGCTGCCAGACAGACACCAGAGCTCATAACACAATTTCCTGAATATAAAGACTTTAAAATAAATTGGAAATCCAGATTTCATAGTGTCCCGGCTTTGGCAGGGATAGAGTTAATTTTCTTCTTAGAAGAAAGCTTAGAAGACTCATAGTCCAGAAACTCCTAGGCCATATCAGCTACCACACCTAAACTCTAAGTACCACACCAGGTAACAGAACCCCAGGAGATGGCAGCTGCTTACCCAAGCCCCAGCACCAGCACTCTGTGGCCCTGCTGTCATGACTGCAGGGGATGGCAAACAAGCTCTTTTCTTCTTTAAAACATCTCCGCAGCAAGGGGCCAATTAGAGCATCCTGGTCTTACTAGCCTTTTAATGGCAAGCATAAATAGACCCTTATGTATTCAAATCAGCGGCAAATGAGTGGTGAAGGTCACAGGATGCTTAAATGACTATACAACATGCTCCCTCTGATTGCTGGAGAAGGCACCTAAAAGGTTTAGCCATCAGATTTTCTAACTTGTCTAGTCAGAGTAACTACTTGTGAAGCTACAGACGGTATTTCAGGTTTGTCTCTTTCAGCATCAAGTTCCCAGTCAGCCATTCCCTAAAATAATACACTTGGCAGAGCAGACAACTGCCCTAGATTTTCAGATCAGTGCAAAGGAAGGGCAGAGCTCTTATAGGAAAGCAGCACTTTGAAAGGTCAGCCAGAAGACCACAGGCCAGATTCCAAGAGAAGTTGTGGCCACGTAATTTCTTAAACTTCAGCAGCAGAAAGAGGTAGAAATCAGATATCGTTCTCTGCATTAAAAGCAACTCTCCAGGCATGTTGAAGTAGTAAGAAGAGTCAGCAGCTTGAGGTACACAGACAAAACTAATCCTTCTAAACTGCAGCAGAATATTGCAAACACGGGCACAGTGGGACCTTGGCATTCCCAAGGCTCTCAGTGCACTTGGCCCACATGAGTATTTAACCGTAGGGGTAAGTTGGCAATATCAGTACCTGTTTGCACAGCCAAGTGACCAACTCACCTCCAACAAGAGCCCTACCACAGCGTTTAAGTGTACTTTCAGGAACACGAGCCTGTGACTTAGAGGGGCAGGTTTTCCTTGCTTACACCCCTTTGCATTTCAGCCTGCACATGTCAAAGCAATGTACCACAGCAAACAGCACACGGGATCAGAGTAACCCTGCGTATGCCATCCCCTTCTCACTGCTGGCAACAGTAGGACTTCAACTTCACAGCCAGAACAGCAGGCAGAAACATTTCTAAAGCTTCTTAGGACATAGATGAATACTAGACTCTTGCCAGGTTTTATCTTCTGAAGCAACATTTTGGATGCTTCTTTCACCATGATGTGGCTTCAGCCTTTTAAGCAAGTATACTTTAATTATTGCTAAGTCTAATATACCAAGAAAAATAAATACAATAAATTCCTTGAATAATCCAGAGGTTGTTTGTTTTTAGCAACTAAGCACTGAATAAATTAAATGATCAAGTGCAGCCAACTAGGAGAAGGAGTAAGAAACAACTAAGTGCAGAAATATTGGCCAGGAAGAAAAGCCACCTATGCAAGAATAGCATAAAGGAGGAGCCAGAGATTAAAGCACAGTGTTGTTTCTTCCGTCCCACACAAAACTAGGAGCATATGATACTTAGCTACACCATAGAAGAACAAGGCAGATGCTTTCCACCGTGCCCAGAGGGGTTATAAACAGAAAAAAACCAACCAAACCTAATAGGCAGTGCGGTTTTGGGGTTTCCCTCTCCTCCCCCCAAAAAAGTTTGGGTGTAAAAGGTACAAAAGGAAAACAGATCATAGAAACAAAAATTGTGAGACAAAGGAGGAAAACCAGCTATAAAGAATTACAAGTCACTTTCTGACACATTTTGCACAGAGGAAGCCTTTCTTCATTAACAGAGGAAGAAAAAGTTACCACACAAAGCTTTGGAAGAATTCACTGAAGTTATGAACAAAGTGCAACAGCCAAGAATGGAGGATGTGGGTTCACTGCTACTTGAATTATAAAACAAAGCTGCCACCTTCCTTCTCAAAAAACTACCTAAATTCCTTTGCAGAGTAGGAAGAGTCTGCTTTCAGAATCTAATTGTTATGCATGGCATTACCATACACACACCTTGATTTGTTTTCCACTATCACACACAAGAAGACCCATTTTCCAAAACAGAAGTCACAAGCAAGTTTCAGAGAAAATATATATATTTTAAAAAATCTTTACAATAAGTCAGGAAACATAGGAGCTTGCATACAGTTTATTATAATAACTCAGTTCTCAGCTCCCTACAGTTCAGACAACCCTGGTGACAGTGTTTACAACTTCTAACTTTTGCTTTCACAACTCTGAAGCAAACAATACATTTGAGTGTATTTTACTCTGTGCAAATAAGACAACTTTTGGAATCCTTCAGAAGAAATATCCAAGATTCTGTTTGCAGAGGTCCTTTGTTTCTCAAAGATGATTTATGAGTTTTTGTTTTAACATAAAGTGCTCCTGTCCAGCAGAACCCAAAGGCCTTCAACAGTTCAGAGAGTAAGTTTAGCTCAGATTAAAAAAATAATTGGTCATACAAATTCCAGCTTCCCATGTCCGCTGTACATTCCCCAGTGGACTAGTGAAAGAATTTTATCATTGCTGAGGTCTGAATGTCTCATTTTATCACAGGTCATGCAGCAGTTCTCGTGACCAGTCACAGGCACCATGCATTCCAAGTCCAATTTTGCCACCTGCCCTTTTTTCGAATGATGTCCATGAAAACTGTAGTGCAAACGAGACAGCATTTGCTGCCGCTGATCTTGCAGTCTCTTGTTTTCACTCCTGAGCATCCTCAAGGCCAGCATGATAAGGAGCACCAAGATTAGCCCACCAGCTATTGGAACAGCAATTACAGCTGCCCTGAACCATAACTCTTTCGAAGAAGTCAATTCTTGCACCTTGGTGATGAGATTCCTGCTGCTGTCATGTTGATATCTGCTCCCTTGTCCTGCAAAGGGGAAAGATGTGAAGATTATTTCAGGATTTATATATACACTGATTTACATGTAAGCACCTCCCTTAAATCCCACACTGACAAGTTTAAGGAGCAACTGCTACACTCTGCAGTATCTACAGAAAATAGCTCCGTAAAGAAAGAAATTAGTTTCTAAGTCTGCTTATAACATGGAATTTCTTACCCCAACAGCCAGTTTAACTAGGAATACCACTGCCACTGATTCATAGAAGTCACATCAAGATGGCAAGAGAAACTTCCAATATTAATGCAAAGGGAAAAGCTAATTGGCTGAGATGTTCCCCTGCATCCAGCCACCTGCTTCTCCCTCTGGTGTCTCTACTTAACAACTAAATCAGTAACAGCAGATGCACGAGGTTTTGACTGTTGTTGACCTCATGGCCAGAAGAGGGGTTTCACTGAAACTTTTTTGCCTTACCTGAAGCATCTCCCCTGGAAGGAGACAAAACATCATGTAGTCCTCTATAATTGCACATATCTTCATGACAGCATTCCAGCGTGGACACGGTGGTGGTGCCAGAGTGGTTTTGTGCTTGTTTGGCTTGGCAGATCTCGGCTGTGCTTGCAATAGAGTCCAAGCAGCCATGAGTAAGTGGGGAATGTGTATTCTGAGGATCAAGCAGTCGGGAGAAGCAGGCGCTAAGCTCAGATTTGCACATATAGCCGGTTGCAACACAGTGTGCAGCATCACAGTAGCATCTGATTTCACCTAAAAAAAAACAAAAATCGTGCAAGAAAGGTAAGAATTTGGTCCTCTAAGGACACCTCACCATATATCCTTAACAGCCACATGCATCACCACCCAAACTCGGTGCCAGTTTTGAGGTGCTTCTCCAGGCTATAGATACACAAGAGCCGGGGCTGTTTCCTTCCCATCACTGTACAGCGCCTACCTCTTTGTAACCTTAATCCCTGTAAACGCCTTGGGGCACTTGCTTTAATGGCTACTACTATAGTCCTTTGAATTAAAGCAAGAGCATTTCACTAAAACAGAGACTGGGGGAGGAAGGTCACAGTGGCTTTTTTTTCCCCGAGGTAAATAACTAACAAGACCATTTTATAGCTACTTCCACTCGCTGTCAGCAGTTGCATTTAACCACGTTTAAAGTGAAATACCAGTTCTAAAAGCAACACACACTTTCGGTCTTAGAAGAAAGCCACATCTATGTTTTAACCATTACTCCAAGAACAGCATTCTATTTTTATAGAAGTAACATTTCTTTTAACTGGGCATAAGCGCACAACAAAAATACCAGGTTTAAATATTTATGTGACAAATGAAAGAAAAATAAAATCGGAACTGCTGAATTGTTTATTACCTCTCAATACTGTGCCAAAATGTAAAAGGTTTAACTAACACCTTATAAAGCTATTAGCTAGAACTGTTACCATCTAAGTCTCTCAGTCAGGAAGGTTTTACTGTGTGAAACTGAGCAACTATTTGTAATTTCTCCAGAAAGAGAAAATTTTTAAGTAGTTATTCATGCAAAAACACTTTTTTAATCTGTATTATAAAACAAACAAAAAAAAATCAGTTAATAATTATTCTGTTCACCAGAGACAATGACTCAAATCTAAAGTTTTTTTTCATGGAGTGAAACTGCAAGGCTAAAGGCTCTCCCTTGCCTCTCCCCAGTTTCACATGTAATCCAACAAGTAGTAGAAAGGAGGAAACACTTAAGATTGAAAATCCTCTACCAGCTCTATGAAAAATCTCAGGAAACCTCAAAAATTTCTGAAGGAAGCGATAAAAAAGTTCCCTTCATAAAATTCTTCATTTTGTGCTCTCCAAACTGCTCTGGTATGAATTAAACATGTCCTGTGCTGTAGTGAAAACTTACTCTTTCTAGGCAAGTTGCAACTCAAACATAATTCAATGTGCCATCGAGCCAAAGGTTTAAGAGGAAGCCAGATTTTGGAGACATACTTGGAAGAATGGACTTAAAACTGCTTCTCGTGTGCTTACTGTACTTGCCACCATAGTAGCACCAAGGCTTTCAAAGCTGACTGAATAGTCAGATGCCTTCCTCCTACAGTCTGCACTTCAAAAATCAATCTACAGGCTTCCCTACTGCCACCGTTTCTTATGATGTTACCTGCCACCTACATCTAAATTAAACTGCCCTGCAAGATGTTAAAAATCATCCCAAATAAGTCAGTTTCCCCTTGTCGGGCTACCTTAATACTTTCCCCAAAATGCTACTGCAGGCTCCCGGCCTTGAAGTTCCCGCTGCTCTTTAATAAGTCGGCTAAATAGAAGCCAAATGATGGAGTGTCTCACTGTCTCCAGTCCAATTCCCTTGGGCTTTCAGACCAAGTAACCTAATTTTTCATGAATTCACACTCACTGTCATCCAGCATGTTACAGAAAAAAATACTCAATCATTTTCTAAGCATTTTAGATGAGGCTTCCCCTCTACTCCTGTGAAAAAAAATAGTTTTCATAATTTTTGCAGTGTTAAATGTAAGATGCAAAGATCCAGAGGTGACAGTTCTTTCATGAGTCTCAGCACAGTATGGGAATAAAGTGAAACAATACACACACTTTCATTTTAACTGCTTATACAATCACGTTCAAAAGTCTACATTTTATTGCCCTAAGACAATCTTACTAACAAAATCTGACAGGCTAGTCATCAGGTTAATTCAACTGCTTTTTAATTAAAGCCACGTTTTCAGTGAAACAGAATGGACTTTGTATTACTGTATTTCTGTCAATTCATAAAGTTTCTTCCTGTGCTATGCAAAAGGCCAGAAAGGGTATTTAGTATTTTGAAACAGTGAACAATGCCCTTCTGTTCCCTCCTCTTTCTTGTTACTGTATGTAGCTATTAAAGAAAAATGTCTGCTTTTAGTCAAGATGGCTACAGGAGAGACTGCAGGCTTCTCTTAAAGCTTTTGAAGTCAACAGCAGCCAGAAGTCTGTGATCCCCTAATTATATCATTATCAGGCACATAGTTTCAGTATCTGCGACTTCACATCACTCAGTCACTCCCTGTTCTGCCCGCTTTGATGGGGCCAGCAGGCTCCCCCCTGCACGCTGCAAGGCTGTTATTTAGGGTTAATTACAGCCTTCCTTCCAAAATAAATAAATACCGTCGCACATCACCACCACGCTAACTTATCCTTTACCCTCCTCCCCGCAGCACGACGATTACCGGCAGCCAGCGAGTCGCCTCTGCCCCGGAGGGCGCTCCCCGGGCGGCCAGACCGCGGCTCCCAGAGCCCCTCAAGAGCCCCCACAGACGGCGGCTCCCAGAGTCCCCACAGACGGGACAGGGCCGGGACACCCGTGGGGCCGTGACTGCCCGGCACCGGCGGCCAGGTGGGAGGGGAGGGACGGAGGGGCGGGAGCACAGACCCGGTGGCTCCGCCGCCAGCACCGCTCGCCGCGGAGTCCCGAGACAGCGCCGGACCCGGCTGCATTCGGGGCCGGTCCCGGGCACCCCGCTCCCTCCGGCGCGGTACCCGCAGGCGCCCCCGGTGCTCCGCCGCGGCCCCTCACCTTTGGTGAGCAGGACGGCCATGGCGCACAGCTCCAGTTGCAGCCAGATGAAGATGTAGCTGGAATGGCGATCCATTTACTCGGCGCCGCTCGCCACAGCCCGCAGCGCAGGCACGGCCGAGCCGCCGCCGTCGCCCGCCCACCCCTGCCCCGCCGGCGCGCCCAAGATTCGCTCGCCTGCGGGCAGAGCCGTAGTACGGGCAGAGCCGTAGTGCGGCCACCGCTGCGGCGGCGGGCCGGAGGGACGGCCTCGTCTCTCTGCCTTTCCCTCGCTGCTGCGCCGCGGCCGCAGGAGCAGCACCAGGAGCGGCGGCGGCGCGGTCGCGGTGCCCGGCGGGCTCTGCCTCACTGACACGGCGGCGCCGCCGCCCGCCCCGTAAATACGGCCGGCGCCGGGCGAGGACTGGGCCGCGCCGCACCGCCCCCTTCCCCGCCCCGTCTCTCCATTGGCTGCGTCTGCCGGGAATGGGCGGGGACTCGTTCCGCTCCGCCCCCGCCCGGCCCCGCGGCGCAACCCGAGCTCCGCCCGCAGCGCCCCCGGGCGGCGGCGCCGGGAACGCGCTCGGTTCGGCGGTGAGCGCCGGGAACGCGCTCGGTTCGGCGGTGAGCGCCGGGAGCGCGCTCGGTTCGGCGGTGGGCGCCGGGAGCCCCGGAGCGCTGCCGGGAGAGCGGCCGCTGGCGGCAACGAGCCCCTCCCTCGCCGCCTTAGGTTCGGGGCTCTCCGGGCGAGGGAGAACGGGTTCCGCCGGGTCCCCGAGATAATTCCCTACGGACGCAGCAGCGCGGGGTTCCACTAAAAAACATCATGTTCTGACTGCGAGTTCGGCGGAGCCGCTGTGGATGGATGGATGGATGGATGGATGGATGGATGGATGGATGGATGGATGGATGGATGGATGGATGGATGGATGGATGAGCAGCCCTCAGCCCCGGGTGGCGGTGACGGGCATCGCCGGAGCAAACGAGGCGGCGGCCGAGCCCTCCCGCTCGCTGTCCCGGCCCCTGCCTGTCCGCTCCCGACCCTCAGGGGTACACAAGGGTACAGAGATGTTGCCCGAGCGGGAACAGCTGCAGTTTCACTGCAGCCGGGCTTTTTTCCCAAGGTCATGGAAGTCCTGCGCTTGGGCTTGGCGCAGCGCGGAGCCGACAGCCGTCGGCTGGAGCCGAGTGCAGCTGGAGCTTCCACCCCGGCCCCACGCCGGTGTCCCGGCCTCGCACCGGTGTCTCCTGCACCTCGCACTCAGCCCCGCAGGGTCTCACCCAACGCTGTCACATCAAGGGCAGACCCACGGCACAGAGCTATAAGCGAATATACCCTGTAGTAACTATCCTCCTTCCAGTATTTCCTTTCCAAGAATAGCTTTTGGGATGGAAGCAGGAGCTGGTGTTCTACCACTGAGTTCCGATACAGCTCCTGTGGGTCCTGTTTAGCTTGGAGAGTTTTCCTTCACGTGTTGCTCCTGAAAAAAATGTGCCCCTTAATTAAAATTTCTTTGCTAATTTAGTTTTCTTCTTTCTTAGTTCATTATGTTTTATAAGCCTTGATTTCTACAGCACAGACTGTTTCCCATTTATGGGCAAAATGCTTTACATATTTGGGTCCACTACTAGTATTAAAGCTGTTGGATGATGTGTAGATAATAATGAAAAAATTACTTGAGAATTTTCATTTGAAATTTTTTGTGAGTCTTTAAAGACATTTTCGATAGGGGACATAATACCTCATGTCGGAGGCATTCCTCCCTGAAAGAGAAAGGAGGAAATATGAAATCTGAGATTGAGATAACTCCAGTTTACTTTGGCAGAGAGGAACAGACTGGATCTCTGGCTAATTAGTGCTGATGCCATCACATGTTATAATGGTTTTACTGTGAGTCTTGTAATTTGCATATGTATAAGATAGATACACGTGTGCTGCGCCGCAGTCTTTGCACTTATGTTAGACATATTTGCACTCCACCACAAAGTAATTTTCTAATTCCTGTTTCTGTTTAGAAATTACAAAAACAGCAAGAACAGCCAAGCCGTATCTCCCAGTCTGGCACCGGCTATCAGACACTCATTTGCAAACATACGAAATATCATTCATTATAACTTAGAATCATTACAGCAACATGTGCAATTCTGCTTCTCCTGTTCCTATCAACGGTGACAAGCGCATTTAACAGATCTCATTTGTTACATGCAGTACCGACAGACTGGAAATGGCTTTTATTCATGGAGCCACATTTCTGCACTAAGTAACATGAGAGACTCCCTGAGTATTATAAACATCCTGGCCAAGGGAGCAGAGACAGACTAACCAGAGGGCAATGTGCTTGAGATCAGTTTTGTACAGCAAATTTCATTGACAGCTGTCAAGTTTGAATTGTGAGGTACAATTTACTGTAAAAAAATTTCTAATTCTGTATGCCACAGGTGTGCACGAAATACCAAAACTGAGGGAGGAAAAGAAGGGATCACTGCCCAGCCTTAGTTTCCCCAAAGCAACTAAAGACCGTTTTGGAAACCTGTGGATCGAGTCAGAGTGTCAGGAGGGTTTTACTGACTTACTGTG
Organism: Sturnus vulgaris; assembly: GCF_052056855.1. Lineage (NCBI taxonomy): Eukaryota > Metazoa > Chordata > Aves > Passeriformes > Sturnidae > Sturnus > Sturnus vulgaris. The sequence continues at coordinate 15,582,755 of NC_142243.1, forward strand.
TCTCTTCACTCTCTGGTGCACTGCTCAGAGAGACATGCAAGGATTGTGTGGGGTCCTCTGACAGACTATAACATAAACAAGATAATTCAGCTTCTGCAGTGCTAATTCGCTTTTGTTTTAGAGACAAGAGCTAACAGGGCCAGATTGGCCTGTAAAAAAGGGACAGGAGACAGACACAGCACAAAGCAATAATAACAGCATGTTCTGCAACCAGAAGGAATGTGGGATAATGACTACAAGGAACCATCAAGGAAAGCGTCAGGAGCCTGAGGCCGCATTACGTGTCTCCAGCAGCCATGGGAGAGCAGCCTGAAGCCTCCACTTGAACGGACTAGAGAGCCTGTAGTCAGAGCCTGCAGAGCACAGGGCTGCTCCCTCCCACCAGATACGGTGAAGGCTTTTGAAGCCAACAGGAACAGAAAGACCTGGTTGCAAAATCAGCCTCTGGGCACCTCACGGAAAGGGACTGCTTTGGGCAGCATCTCACAGGAGCACGTTCTCTGCATCAGCTCAGGGCTCTGTCACAGATGCAAAATTTTGTCTCTAAGAAAAAAAACTGCCACCTAAAACAAGAAATCCATCCAATGACTCTTTGCAGGCCACACAAATGCTGGTTTGATTCTTTTACTTCGTTTCACAAGTCAATAGTTGCAGTGCCAAGTTTCTCACAGGAGGACTTAAGAACTGACAAGTCCTTCTAAAAGACCAATTCAGATGAGCACCCAGTGCCCTGAACTATTCTAGACCAGGATTTTTCCTATCAGGCAAGCAACAGATCAGGACAGTACTTGCTGTCCTCTACAATCACATTCCAGAAGATTTTCCACCAGGAGAGTGTGAGCAGTGCAGCCGTGCAAAAGTCTCCTTCCAAATGTCAGGAAGAAATCCCTCCAGTGAAGTGCCAAATCACATCCACCACCTTCTCCAGAATCTCCATGGTCTTGAGAGTTCCAGCACAGGCATGAGAGGATGACTATCATGAGGGGTTTAGGCCTTTTCTGCATCAAGGAGGAAAATAAAACAAGCCAAGACAGAGGTCAACCTGGCAGCATTTTCTAAGTACAGAACTTTGAACAAGAGAAAAGTTCTTCTCTGGCTATGGGAACCCAGCTTTAGTAAATTCAAATTCCTCCTATTGTTTTGCTTCTTTCATATAATTATCTTTCTCTTTTTCACATGAATTGGCATTGCTGCTATTGCCTGTTTATGTGCCATTACAGCAGCCTGTCTGCAAAACAAAGTTACAATTTCAGCCTGCAGGTGCCCCTAATTTAGGTAACTCACCCCAGAAAAACAGTTTGGAATCAAAAGTAATTCTTTCATCTGGCAACTAGAACACTAACTACCATGAATTTCTCACCCCTCCATAAACTTATATGGCATGCTGGAAACTCACCAGCATTTCTCCCAAATGATTGTATGTAACCCTTCTGTCAATTTCTAGGAAAAACCGCCGTGTTTTCACAGTATGATTGACTTGTTTGAACCTTACAACAATGACCACATCTCCGCCTCCCCAGAAAAAAAGAAAATCAGGCAAAAATAAAAATTGATTAGAGCTGCAATTTGGAAATCCTTTCTACAATCACCTCTCTAGTCAAGGCATCACTGCAGCCCTGTCCTGGGGAGACCCACATTCCTCAGGGAGATGAGGATTTGCCTACTGCTGGGTCTGCATGCACACACCAGCATTTGTCAGTACTGTCAGTCACATCAGATGCTCATTGCACTAGCAAGGAAAGGTTAGTACTGCTGCTTTGGAGTAATTTCAAATTGGTGTCAAAAGCAACATTTGCACACTATATCCATTCCTATTTGCACCTTGCAATTATGATTCATCTGGGAATTTCTCATTTGGAAATTATGTGAAGCTAAAAGCATTGGGACTGTTTAAAGCATCTTTGGACCAACATTAATCAGAGTAGTTCAGGGGTTTTTTTTGTTAACTGTTTAACACTAGCCAATAAACAACCATTGTTTTTTGAGTTATTTTGCTAGCATTTGGGATACTATACACACAAGCTAATTCTACTGAATTACATTTATTTATGCTGATTACTGCCTTTAAAAAAAATAACTAAGGCTTTAGCTAGCTTAGCTTGGCATAAAGCCCAAGGGGCAGGGAACATAATGTGACTGTGCAATTCTTTTGCTTTCCCACTTCTGGGTCTGGCCATGCATTTACTGAAGCAAGTAGCCATTTCAGGATCTAAGGCTGTGCAGAGCCCAAAGGCTGGCTCCTCCAGCCGCTCCCCTGTGGCAGACAGGCTGCTGAGCAGGTTTCCTCAAGGTTAATAACTCCCAAGGAGCTTTACCCCTGTAACTGGGGCAGTTCAAGGAGGTGGATAGAGGCCTGCACATTAGTCCCGGCTCATTTTCAGCAGCAATTAACGTGTCCCCAGTGAAACCCAGTTACCTTCAAACTGAAGGAGGGGAGCTGCGTTCCAGAGATAGTCAGTCATGCATGTTCACCTAAAATAAGTGAGAAACCAGACTAGTGTCTATGTCACAGGATTCACCTCTCCACGAAAGTGGTGTATTGTCCAGATGGCACCAATCTGCATCCCCCTCAGACACAGGACTTGATAAAGAGACACTACTTAAGAGGCCCAGAAAGTGAAGCATTTCCTGCCATGCTCATCACTTTACTTTTTTTTTTCATTTAAAACTAATCCTCCCTCCCCCAAACGAGCTGCGCTCCTACTCCTCCCGATCAATAGGGCGATTTGCATTTATCCTCCTGGAGGCATCGCTCCTAGAATCGGGGCCAGAGAGATCCAATCGATAGGAGACAGCCGGAGCAAGACTGGAAAAGAAGCAGCAGAGAGATTTCCCCCAGGGAGAAATGCAAAACACTGGAGAGAGGCAACAATTATTGTAATTGAAGGTAATGAGGCCGAGGCGCCAGCCCCAGCTCTGCTTAACATCATTCAATACAAAGTGAGACGCACATGAAGGAGACAGCCCGAGCGCGGCCGGCCCCGGCGGCACAGCCCGGCTCCCGCAGCCCCCCGCCCGGCCGGCTCCTCCCGGACAGCCCTGTCTCCTGTGCTGCTGCATTTGGGACAGCCATTCTGGATCTGGCTGCTGCCAGGGTCCCACGGGGTCCTTTCCCTTTCCCGAGGAGACTCCCGTGTCTGTCAAATTCTCGGTGTGATCATTGTCACTGTGCGCTGAAAGTTACACACTGAGCCCCAGATCCCTCGGCCAGCGCCAAACGCCGTCCTGTCCCGAGTCAGGACAGGCTCAGCCCCAACCCCTTAACCTTCAGCCATTCCCTCAGACACCCTCTGTGCCACCGCAGCCTCTTTGCCCAGCTCCCCGTGTGGGGTGCTGCTCCCCGGCAGGAGGGAGGGGGAGATGCTGGAGAGGAACTCCACCTGCCCTGCCGCTCTTCCTGCGGCTTTGCCGGGGCACGGTGCAGGCGGTTCGGTGTCTCTATCCCCGAGCCCGACCAGCACGTTCGCTCGCACCGCCTTGAGGCGAGGGGTCTGCACGGGACACACTCAGCTGCGCCTCCGCCTTAGATCCCTTGGGCACAGAGCCCCCTCGCAGCCTCGGCCGCCGGCGGGTCAGGGAGCCCCAACACCGAGGCAGGCTTATTGAACCCTCCGTGAGATTGGGACAGCCGGGGCCGGCACGGGTGAGAGCCGGAGAGGCGGCCGGAGCCCGGCGGGGCGCGCTGCGGGCGGGCGGCGCTCCGGGCTGTGCTCCCCGGGCCGGCCGCGGCTCAGCGCGGGCACCTCTTGCCCTCTGCCGGCAGAGCCAGCCCTAGCAGGGACAGCCGGGGCCTCTCCCCAGCGAGGAACCTGGCCCCTGCTCGAAAGAGCGGCGGGTGCAGGTACTGGAGGATGTGCGGCTGCCTGCAGGAGTAGAGATGAAGTAACCCCATTGCCAGAAGAGCAAGAGCAGTGCGGGTACACCGGGGCTCACATCAGCATCTACCCTCAGCCACATCCTACACACAGGAGTTAACATCCAGTATTCAGCCATCACCTTCGGAAACATTCATGTAAGGTGTTACATGTCAGAATTTATAAACGGTACCTAAAAAAGTCAAGCACCACCTATCAGATCTGAGTTATCAGGTGTCTAGAGATAAGGTATGGCAAATATTAGGAATTTGCTGTAGATCCCAAGCATGAGAAACCATTAGTTACATCCTGTCACAGCATAATGTGTTCGTGGGGGAGGAGAGCTGACGCTGGACATGGCCAAAAAACCCTGGAAATCGAGCATCACTGTAGCAGGACAGAATATACAGTTCAAGTAACATTTCTTACAGAAAGCTATAGTTTGGATATAGGATATGTAGCCAAATAGTCATGTTTGCTAGTGAAACCAGAGCCTCTTT